>NC_059138.1:27950931-29150931 GCF_020740605.2 Lemur catta
TTGAGTAGTCTTAAAATTACACATGTCAAAACGTTGACTGTGTGTTCCAGATACTTGGCTACTGCTCATCAATTCCTTCTCAGTGTGTGTGAGTTCATTGAAAACTGGATTTCTAATAAATGGAATATAAGTTAGCCTTATAAAGCAATATTCTTTTCCATGAGCAATTTCTGCAAACTATTAGTTTTTAAAAGATATTAAAACCTTATATTTTTTCTGAGGCACTACTCATACTGAGAACTTTTACCTGACATTCTGAAAATAATGGAGGTATGATTACAGCAAATTATTCTGTCTTACAGTACATCATCAAAGTAGATCCAATATTTACACACCAGATGTCATATTATTCATAAAGTGTCACATCAACTCTATGCTTCAACTATTACTTCAACTATACTAATAAAGAGGGCAAATGATTGTTTAAATAATTAGTTATTTTTCATTTGAAATAAAATATTTCTATAGTTTTTGGTTATAGAAAGATTGTTCTATATGATCGGAGTGTCAATTGTATTATAGAGAATTTAAAAATATAACAATCAAACAAAAGTGTATTATGGTCATCCCAGAATTCAAAAAACTATTTGAGAGACTCGGATGTTCCTCTTTCCCTTAGATGTTGGGATGTTTTTCTTGGTCTTTTAGTTCTCCTACCAGTCTACAATCTGTAGTCAGTAACACTCATGGGTTTTTCTTCATGACTTCTATTTTAAGGAATTCTGTGTTCAGCTTCCTCTCTCTCTCACATTCTGCCTATTCATGGTCTCAGCAGTCATTAGTTGGGTGGGCATCAGATAGAATGTTAGATTCCAAGTTTATGTATCAAATCCAGATCTAGACCTTTCTAGGAGGCAGTCACCTGCATGTAATTACAACTGCCTCCTGGGACAATTCTGTACATACTTCAAGATCAACATTCGGCTTTCTCCTTTTTCTATATCCTTATGTTCATGAATTGCATCATTATCTACCCACTTGCATATATCAAAGTAAACTGGACATCAATATGTATTAGTGATTTATTCAAACATGAGGATTATCTTCAATTTTTTTGGTGGACTGCAGCAAGAAAGTAGATTTTATTATCCATTAATCAAGAACACTAATAAAAACTACAGTGAATTATGTAACATTTTAAAATAAATTGCAGCTTACCACTAAAGAACTATAAAAACTTTAAAAACTGTGTGTTGTGTGTGTGTGTGTGTGTGTGTGTGTGTGTGTCTGTGTGGAGGCAGGAGGTCTTGTTTATCCACTTTTCATATAATGCTTACTTTATGTATTACTCCATTTAATCCCCAGAAGCCAGTGGTCAACAGGTTAAAAAATACAAACCTCTCTCTTTGAAATGTAAATCCTTCTGATACTGATCTATTTTAGACCTAAATTCTTCTGGTGCTGATCTATTTTTGACCTTCATTATGTCTTGTCTGGATTATGGAAATAAAGAGCTCATGTTGTGACTAATTCTAATATAATTTAATCCGATAGTTGTTTCTAAAATGCAAATATTTATTTAAAAACTCCTCCCAGTTGAATTCTATCAAATACGCATTATCAAGTACCTTAGAATAGTATGTAAAGTGATTTTTATTCCGGTACTATCTTATCCTACTCCTTCCATATGAACACTATACTCTACTATTATCAAGTTATTTGTAGTTTGACAGTTTTGCCATGTTTTCACAGCTTCCCTTGGGAATTTTCACATGTTGTTCCCTCTATACACCACTGACACATCACCATCTGTCAATTTTTTTCTCATTTTCCTAAGCAGATATCAGATTCTCCCTTGATGGAAACTTGCTAGTAGTTTAAGGTGACATCCCAGTCCATGAAAATTGTTTGATTATATGTCTAATTTACAACTACTGTGTGAGCTCCCTGAGAACTGATTCTGCGTTATTTCTCTCCATGTCCCTAGTAGGCTAGCAATGTCAGAAATATTGGGTGGGGGTTGTGACGAGATATTAAGAAACAGAGATGTTACCAAACCAAAACTTCTGTCTTCAAATTCAAATTCTTACAATCATCTGCTTACTGATTTTTACCCAGATGCCTGGCAGATTCATCACATTTAAAATTAAATTTGTTGAAGTTTCTGTTTGCTTTCCTCTTAATTATTTTCTTGCTTTCATGTGTTTATGTTATATTATTTTGACCCAGAATGCCCCACACTCACATTTCTATGTCTTTCATAATCTTTCCATCTCCAACTCTTCTGACCTACCTTTTTCACAGGCATTCCCCTCGGTAGCTGAGTTCTCTATGTTCTGAGAGCCTGCAGATCACTCTATTTTTTTACTTTTGTTATTTACCATTCTTTCTTTGTGATGGAAGGACTTATTATAGTCACCCTCTCTTTTTACCAGATTTTGAATCTCCTAATCAGTTTCCATTTCTACAGTTTCTTCTAGAGTTCCATACACAAAATAAGTCACCAAAAATGCTCTTTAAGCCAAAAAATTTTCTTAAAAGTAATATTTCCTTCTGTAACTAAAGCTATAAAGACATAACCTTATTATTTTTCATCTATATATTGACTTACATCTTTGTTCAATAAATTAATTAAATAAAAAAGATTAAATGCTAAATATGATACAAAACTATGAGAAGATTAATATTTTTCAAATTGAAATAATTTGTGGCTCTGGGAGTGACTTGAGTTATTAGGAAAAATGTATGAAAACATAATTGAAAATAACTGAGTTTTCTCTTTGAAATATAGACGACTGGTTAAACATAAACATAGCATATCAAAAATAAAGAGAATTAAGAAAGCAAAAAATAATTGTTTTCTGAACTTTCAGAGAGTTCATTACTGCTAGGGTAAACAAAATTGCTTTTTCATTGAAGGAACAGAGTAAAGAAGTAGATTAAATTAGTTTATTATGGAAATGGAAATGAGATCCAGAGCCTTCTCTTCAGCTAAAAAGGCTTAATTTCACAGAACAATCACAATATATAAAGATACATTTTAAGAATTTCAATTATCTAAAAATTTCCATCAATATTCGACATACATGATACTAGGACATTGCTATGAACTGATAAAAGAAAAAATTCCATATATGTGACAGGTAAACAAATATTCCTTAATCAAATTGACAAAAAAAATTAGTATTGGCTACTGTATGTTTCCTGTGCCTAATCTGTAAAGACATTACCCAGTTAGTATTTATGTATATATTTACTCCTCTAATGCTTTAGTTCAATAAATTAACTAGAATGCACAAATGTTTTAATGTTAAATAAGGTACAAAGTCATGTATATGAATGTTTTTATATTACCATTGAATTTGTGGCTATGCCTTGATTTATTTGAGAAAAAATGTCATGAAAGTACAATTAAGAAGTATTTTGCACTTTCTCTCTGAAATACAAACTGTATATTCAACACAATACTCAAAATAAAGGAGAGTGAAAACAAAGTCTAAAATAATTTCGATCCCGGGCTTATTTTTAGTTTATTGCATCCAGGGAAAACAAAAACAGCTTCTTATTTAAAGAACTCAATAAAAGAGTAGATTAAGTAAGTCAAACTATTATGGAAATGGAGATGAGGCCCAGAGGCTTCTTCACTTTCAGTTAAAAGCTTAAGTTCAGGGAAACATTATACGTTCTAATCACAATACATAAAAGGACTCACAGAATGCTTCCCTCCTTGAGCTCCTTCATAATGCCTTTGCACAAATTTCTCTTTCAGTAGAGGTTGTGTTGTCAATGATAGTCCATTTCAGCTTTATCTCTTACTGACTTGCCAGGGTGGTGAGATGGATGACACAGAGTACAGAACTACTTTGGACACATTTGACAAATATTTCTTCTGGAAGAGAGATTTTGCTGAAGGGACTGGGGGATATAAAGACCTGGAGAAGAGTTAGGGTTTGCCTTGAGTACTTAGCCCTTCCTGGACTCCATGACCTCATATCCTCAGAGAAAACTAAGGACACAGAGGCTACAAACAGAAGATAGAGCAGCAATTTTCATGAAGGACCCTGTGAAACACAAGCACCACTTCTTTGGACCAGCATCACAAAGTGTGAGACAAATAGAAAAACAAAAAAAAGAGCATTCTCATCACCACTACACAGAACACATTACTGCTTTGAGATTGGAAATCTCAGGGTGCACGGGTCCAATTTTAACAGGAACATTGGGTATAAGGTGGAGGTGGTGGTCAGAGGCAGTGGATATGACCATGACAATGCACCACCAAAAGTAGCTTTAGAGGCAGGGGAAGTCCCTGAGGACGTCAGAGCAAAAGCACACCGGGAGATTAAGTGTGTGACATACTAAGAAACATTTAGGAATAAATGAGGATTTTGCAAGATTCTGATGCTCTTCAACCTTAGGCTGATTGGGAAAAGATTTAATTAAGTTTGATTTGTTTCTCTTAATGTAATCTAATCACACCTATATATCTTGATGTAATCTAATTAATGTGATCTGATTAGACCCACAGGTCACATTTATAATAAAAAGTAATTTTCATTAGCAGATGTTTCACTAAAGCATCTTCTTCATCTATCAAATATGATTTATATAAAAGATCATAAGCAAGCATATTCAATGGGAAATATTGTCCTCCAACACACTATTTTTTCCACCTACCTTCCTGAGAATGAGTTACTCATTGTATGTCTTCCCTCTTTTCATGTCTGTAAAATAAATATAATGAGATTGACATCAATTTACTTCATTTACATGACTATCAAAGGGTATATAACAATATTATTATATTATTTTTGAGCTCCTAGGATGAAATTTGTTTCATGAATCTTGTAATTAAGTTTATTGATATGTTAAGTTTAAAATATTTAATTTACAATGCAAATATTCACCATTTTCTGCAAACACGTAGTTTTCTCACATTCATTCATTACCTCAGAATCTTAACTGTCTAATTGTTAAGCTCTGTGCTTCATCAAAACCAAATATTTGTTACATTAGTAACCTATCTCTACTTTTGGCGTTGTCCATTTATTTTTTTATTTTTTTATTTTTTATTTATTCAGGATATTATGGGGGTACAAACATTTTGGTTACATGTAATGCTGTTTGCCCCACCCAAGCCAGGGCTACAAGCATGTCCCTCCCCCATACAATGCATCCCGCTTCCATTAGTTGTGAATTTACCTCCCACACCCCACCCTGACTGGCACCCAGTGAGTATTACTACCATGTGAACAACTTAGTATTGGTCAGTTAGTACCAGTTTGATGGCGAGTTCATGTGATGCATGTTTTTCCATCCTTGTGACATCTCACTTCAAAGGATGGGCTCAAGCTCTATCCAGGATAATATAAGAGGTGCTATATCACCATTGTTTTTTGTAGTTGAATAGTATTCCATGGTATACATATACCACATTTTATTAATCCACTCATTTATTGATGGTGTTGTCTATTTAGTAGGAAACAAAAAGTCAGTTCAAAATAGGTCTTTAGTCTCCATATATCTCTTTTGAAAAGTTGGAAATCCTCTTAGATTAATATAACTTGTTTACTAAGGTGATCCAGGTCCTTACTTTATTCTTTTGCTAAATATTTAACGTGATAGAATCTAAGACAGTACACCAAAAGCTAACAAGTTAATTTTGCATAAATTTTAATACTGTTTTCAAGCTAACGTTACTTAACATTTTTATGATTAATAATACATAAAACAGATATCTTAAAAATTAATACTTAATTAAAAATTGATTCTATGTATGATTTCCAAGTGAGAGATTTTAAATAATTTCCATAGAAAACAAATTCAAAGTAATAACAATTAGCAGCTATTAAATATTCAATACATTTGGATTTGTATAATGCATGGAATATATTAGTATGGGTCAAAAAAAAGTTGAAGTAAAAGCAAAATTAATTTAAAGCATAAATCTAAGAACAAAGAAAAAAAATTAATGGATATAAAATTTATATTTTACTGTGTTTTTTGCTGTGCAAAATACTTGAGCCAAAATTAGAACTAGTTTAATTCCTAATAAAACAGTAAACGAACACAGGCTGAACTTTATAGTAACTCTAGAAACTTTGAAAGAGTGATACAGATCTGAAGAATTATAATTGAAATAAAAATATGTAGATATGTAAGAATGATAATAGCAGTACCTTTGTTAAAGTGGTGTTAACTGGGGAAGTAAAGGTCGTGTACCTTTCAGAGTTATTCTATTTATTTACAAAGATATTCATCTTTTAAATGATATAAACATTTTGTTCTTGACCTTGCTATTGTTTACTTTTCTCTGATTCAATACTTATATAGTGTCTTGGCATTTTTTCTGTTGTTTGTGAGAAGTTGCACATAAGTGTGCAGCTCGATGAGCATTCACAAAGTGAACACATTCATGTAAACAGCACTCTGATCAAAGAATAGAATGTATCTGCACCCAAGAAGTTCTCATTATCTTCTTTGTTAGGTTCATCTGTCTGGATGTTCCCTGGTCCCCAGGTTCCCGGTGTCAAGAATGAGCACTGGTACCTAGTTGAGCTGATGACCAAGTGATCACAAACACAGAGCAATTTTATACAAACAATTTATCACATAAAGAATGAAAGTAAAGAAGGAAGCTACACAAAATGAAAATATGTTCCAGAGAGAGTGGAATGGGTCAGTCTTCAAGAGTGGAGAAAGACCCCAAAGTCTGAGGACATACTGCCTTATATAAGCTCTCTAGTTAGTCTCACCTTTTTCCTGGCAGGATTGGTTGTTGTTTCCCACCTTTGGGGGTGATTGACAGGTTTGTGTTACATAACAGGTTATGTAACAGCGTAGGACATATAACAGTTTCCTTACTACCCATGAGTCCTCCCCAGAATTCTTCACGAGCCTCCACCCATGCCATGATAATGAGATGGTAATGAGCTCTAACCCAGTTAAAGGTTCCTGGGAACTTTTTACTATATATGTTCCCACCAGGGAACAGTTCCTAGTTGCAATTCAGTTCCCGCTCTCTGCCCTTAGCCACTCCCTTGCTACCTGTTTACCCTCCACCAGACCTAACATCTTTTATAGTCTCTAACCATGTCATCCTCCAAAGATAACCTTCATTTTTTAACTGTATATAAATTAAATCACACAATATAAATTGTTTTGAATCTAACTTCTTATGCTCCTCTTATGCCTATAATGTTGTTATGTGTAGTGGTAATTTGTACATTATCATTGCTGTTGCATATATTATAATATATTTATCAATTTTTTCCTTGGGGTACATTTGAATTGCCCATATAACTATTGGGCTTGACATAAATATTTTTATACATTTTTGCACATTACTTATGTGCACAATTCTGTTGAGTATATCCCTAAGAGAGGAACTACTGGGCCATGGAGCACACATATATATATTTAATTGTAGTGGATATTGGTAAACAGTTTTCTAAACAACTAGCAGTGTACATTTCCCCAAGCATTGCAAGGTACTCCACAACTTTGACATTTTCTTAAACCCAAAACAAAATTGTTATTTTGACATTTTCTATTGTTCTTTTTTTTTCATTTTAGTCATTTTTGTGGGTTGTTAGTGATATGACTTTGTGGCTTTAATTTCCATTTACCTGATTACTAGTGGGTTTAAGACATCAGTAATTCGCATATTCTTTTAGTATCATTGTGTTCAAATATTTTGTCTAATTTTTTATTGTGTTTCTAACTTTTCTTACCATATGTAAACATTCCTTATACATCTTTATCATGTGTACTTTGTCAAATATATATGCTGTAAATATCTTTTCCCACTGTGGCTTTCATTTTCTATCTCTTAATGTGTCTTTTGATAAACTTTAATTCTAATTTTATCTAATTTTTAATTCTAATATAATCTACCTTATTAAAGCCTTTATGCATGGTAATTTTTGTGTTGGGTATAAGAAATCTTTGTCCAGTACAATGTCACAGAAATGTTCTGTTTCCTTTTAATAACTTCACTGTTATTTATCTTTATTTTGCCCTATTTGGGGCAGACATATTTCATTAAGTTTACAAATGAAATTAATTTTTTGGAATATTACATAGCATTCTATCATTTTCTGGTTTCCATGGTTTCTGTTGAGAAGTCAGATCTCAGAATTGTTGCTTTTCTCTAGAAGGAAATATGTCACTTTTCTCTGGCTGATTTTACATTTCTCTCCGTATTTGTCAGCAATTGGATTATAGTGCGTCTATGTGTATTCTCACTGTATTTTTTGTGCAAGAGTTTGTAGAGCTTCTGAATCTGTGGTTAGTATCTTTCATCAGTTTGGATAATTCTGGGCTATTGTCTATGGAACATATTTTTCTGCATATTATCTTTTTCTTCTTTTTACTGTTTCCCAACTCATTCATTCTTTGTCTCTTTGCCCCTCTCTCTCTCTCTCTCTCTCTCTCTCAAACACACACACACACATTTTCTTGGTTTTTATTTTTTTTTTTCTGTTTTAGTTTGAATATGTTCTATTGACGTACCTTGCATTTCATTTTTCTTCCCTTTTGCTGGAGCTAAACAGCATAAAATCCACCTAGAAATTTCAGTATTTCATTTACTGTGTTTCATGTAGAATTTACAGTTAGTTTATTATTTTTAAAAGTGTCTGCTCTATTTCTTCTGTTAAAATCCATTCCTTATTTTATGAGTTATTGTGAGGTAGTCAAATAAGGAAGAAAATTATCCTAAATGCTTTGTAGCACCTCTGAAAGAACTGCAAAGAACTCTGACAGCCATCAGCCACCTAAAAAAGAAAACTGAGTTTATGGAGGCAGTAGCCCCAATCATAAAGAGGAAAAAATTGTCAGAGAAGGCCTATTTTGAGCAAATTTTACTGTTTAAACAGCTGGCTCCGAAATAGCTCTGATAGAGCAATAATAGTCTCCTCGTAAAGCTGTAAAACTGGAAAGCAATTACACCCTAGCCATAATGCCAAATAGTCCTGTTAGTGGTTCTGTTCTGTCTCTACGGACTCAGTGTTTGCCTATGTCAGACACAGTTCAGAGAATTAAGAGCATAAAAGAAGAAAAAGTGTTCTTTGCTTCCTCACAAACAAACCCATAGAGGCAGAGAACATGAAATTTAATCAGGCCAAGTTGGCTGGTGAGACTTCCAGAAAGATGACCCAAAATATATCATACAATATCCATTAACTGAGAGATAACTGGAGCTTGCACTAATGAATAATTTTTAAAATTATTTTTAAAATATTAGAAATAGCTCTTCTATGGACTAAATTGTGTCCCCCCCCCCCGCAAATTCACATGTTGAAGCTCTAATCCCTGATATGACTGTATTTAAAGATAGAGCTTTTCGGAGGTAAGTAAGGTAAAATGATGTCATAAGGTCAGGTTCTAATCCAGTGGGATTGGTGGCCTTTTAAGAAGAGAAAGATCTCTCTCTCTCTCTCTCTTCCACTCACCCACCCCAACCCCTGCCCCATGCCCCATGTAAGGACACAGCGAAAAGGTGACCATCTGCAAGCCAGGAAGAGAGAGACCTCTCCTGAAACAGAATCAGTCAGTACCTTGATCTCAAACTTCTAACATCCAGAACTGTAAGTAGATAAATTTCTGATGTTTAAAACACCCAGCATATGCCATTTGTTATGGCAGCTAAAGCGACTAATTTGAGCTCTATTGAGTTCCTGGCACTATCCTAGGTACCTTATGGCCATTACCTCACTTAACCCTGTGCTAATGGTAAAAAGCAAGTGTTTTTCCTCCATTGTTTACAATGAGGGAATTGGTGGTCTAAGAAATAACATGTATGGAATTACTCACAGGTTTGGGTCAAACGAAAAATTCAGCCTGGAAATAAAAGACTTGAAAGGATTGCCCTAAACCTCCTGGGCAGGGAGGCTTGAGGGCTTAGGGTGGGCCCCATACTCAATTAAGTATTTCTCCTCATTATCTAGATCTTTGCATGACATCATCTCCATTCCTGCCAAATTATTATTTTAATACAAATATAAAGTCTATGTCTATAGCAATTCAATCATTGAGATATAAAAGAGATATAAAAGTTTATCTGAATACTCCAGATTATATTATTTATAATTTGACTGTAAACTTAAATGGGCACAAATATAGTATTTCATTTTTATTTGTAGCTTTCATAATTTCCATTCTATTCCCATGAATATATGAGGTTGTCAGTAATTGTTTTTACTTCTCTTTTTCTAGTGGGATAATAAAAAAGAGAATTGGGTTTATTTTTACTTAGTACCTATGAAAGATATCAATAGATAATGGACATGTTAGTTTGGTGTACTATTTGAAGGATGTCCTACCTGCCTTTAAAAATCTGTTATGAATTTATAAATTGTCTCATGTTGACATACTGTGTTCAAATTATAACTCCAGCACTTACTATGTAGGCCTGAGAAAATTATTTACACTCTCTAAGTCTCTGTTCTCCCATCTGTAAAATGGGAATAGTAACTGAATTTACTGGTAAAGGTTGATGTAATTTTTAAATGATAAATAAAAATCGCTTAGCACGGTGTTTAGTATACATTTACCACTCAAAAATGTTTGTTTTACTATGCCACATCCTAGACTTTCTCAAATCACAGTGCCCATAGTGGGTTTGACAAATATTAATATATTGGGCTTACTTCTTCTTAGTATAGTAAGACTATACCTGATTCAATTAGATAGTTTACAGTCATCTCATCAAACTAATCATAACATCTCTTTTCATATATTTAAAGAGTAAGAGTCCAGCTTAGATTTTAAAAAGTCCAGATTTTGCAAAATACATAGTTAACAGATACAGATATGATTGATTTGTTAGTGAGATGTTAGAAGAATTCATTTAAATGGAAAAACATTAACTTATTTTTTTCATGCAACTACTGAACAAAATCCATGACAGTGAACATGTTCCTGATCAATTTTATCCCTCTTATTCAAGATGCACTAAGGATATCACTCTCCCAGAGGACCACTCTGCACTCTTTCCTTCCTGGGGTTGTGTATATAAACGAATATACATTACCGATGCTGCTTCTTTCTATAACAATATGTACTGAAATAGAAGATTAGTGCAAGATATTTGAGTTAAATGAGAAATACTTGGCAGAAAAAATAAACCAATTTGACAATTTAAAATGTGTAATTATTTTAAAAGCAACAAAATTGCCAAAGGTAAGGAGAGTTTATTAAGTACAGAGATATAAACTCTTATGACATCTCATTGATACTCATTTAATTGTTTCTGTATTCAGAGGATGTCTCTGTGAGTACTCCTCCATTATTCAACAGAAAAAAGTGCTTCCTGAATGCTATCAAAATCAATTATAGTTTGTCCACTTTGGGGGGCCAATGAGGCAGAGAATTAACCTCCAACTAATTTCCAAAGTCATTTACCAGCTGATGACTTAGTACATTTACTGCCACAGGCACCAGGCGCTTTGGAACATTTGCAAAATACACGTTATAGGGTGCAGGAAACGTATCATCTGGGTCATGATAGACCCATGAAACACATTTGTTTATTTTACACTCATAAAATCTCCTGAGGTCCAAACAACACACAAGTTAATGTTATTATTAAATAAATCTTTTAAATCAACAAGAAATCCTGTGCTCTCTAATGCAAAATAAAAATCTTCTAGTCACTTAGTTAAATTATTCTAAAGAACACAATAAAGCTAGAGGATTAATATGAGTTCTTCCTTCTTCCGAATGCTATGTTGTATTCCTTTTATAATAAGCAGGAACCACCTCCAGGCATTATGACATTTACAGATGTAAAATCTATTAAAGTAATCTGTTTCTCAAGGCCAAAAATAATCATAACAACTTAATAGATTCTGTGGTCTAATTACCTCCTAGGTTTTAAGTTACTGGAATAGATAATACAAACATATTAACTCTCCAGGGACACACTTTTTAATTGTTTAAAGATTTAGTCGAAAATCTAATCATTTTACATATTTACAGTGATATCTGTTTATATCACTTGAGAGTCTGATTTAAGCAATAGTCTAAAATTTGGAAACTCCTGTATCTTCTATTTCAGCATATAAATTCATAACTCATAGTAGGTAACAAATAATACTTTATAAAAGCATTAACAATATAAATAGGTTAGGAGGAAAATTTCTCCAAAGATGTCAGGATTACAGAATGAGAAAAGGCAACAGTGTGCTCAGTATCAACATGTCTAAGAAAATCTTCCTTATGCATTCTGCCAGACAGATAAATTGATCTCCATCAGCCTCTAAGAAAGGCAACCTAATAAAGATGCAATGTGAAAGGAAATTGATACTGGGTCAGGGGAAAAGAATAAATAAAGAATTTGTTGGTCTGTACTCAGACTACCACGTCTACTGCCAAGTGATTGAATGAAACTTTAAATATCTTCATTTTCAAAAGACTGAAGACAATAACGTTGTCTTGTTTTTTTGCTACACAGTTTAACTGGGTACAATGTTTCCTAATTCAATCTTGATAATATTTATCTCATTAATACCAAAGGTGGGCTTATAATTATCATGTTACACACATAGAAAGAGCTCTCAAGACAGTCACAGCATCCAATAAATATATTCAGAAGGCTAGTTAATCAAATTGGCATATTTTCCATAGAGGAAACGGACAATCTGCAGCTCAGAAATCCAGATATCCCTAAATATTTTCTACTCCAAAGCATGAAGTTCTCACTATTAGAATTCTAATAGGTTAATGAATAATGTTGTGGACTTAACTCTAGGAAGCAGACTTGCAATACTGGAGAAGGACCTTCACTCCCTGAGCTCTGGACCATGAAGTAAGGACCAGCTCCGGCACGGGCCCGGAAGGCAAAGGCAGGGATGAAGATATGCTGGAGGAGGCCAGGCCATTCAAAAATGGGTCGAAGAGCCAACAAGATAAATATTATTTTCCTCATATGTCTTTACAGTTTTTTAAGATTATTTTAATTACTTTTGGACTAAGATAATAATTTTAATAACATCATGTACACCAACACACCATCACAGCAATAACTACAATACTGTTATCCACAAACAAGAATTTATTATATTTCAGACACTGTGCCCAAGCATTAGCTTTGGGTGTTTCGAATAAACAAAACTTTTGAAGATTTTGAATCTGTGGCTTTCTCAAACCAGAGTGGCTAGCAGCTTGCTAGAAGAAACCACATATAAACTAGAATACAAAAGTCCCTTACTTTTTCATATAAACAGGAGCTATCAAAAGAAATTCGAGCTTTAACAGGACTCTTTGGCCTGTGCCTCTTTCTAGTATCATATTAACATAGGCCCTTTAGCCTCCAGCTAGATGATTACTTTATAAAATAGTTGAGAAGCCTTGTCAAGGGAGCAAAAACTACAAGATGACTCATTTAACAGATCTTAAGAGGGAATTTACAATGCGATATTTCCAAAGTGTATGTCCTCATACATAAAAATTGTGCCCTCATACAATGATAGCTTCTTATATACTATAGCCACACATGCATAATCATTTAATTATTTAAAATTCTAAGTAAATCAGGCACTATCTAGCTGATTCAAAACCCTTCTATTTGACAGACGTATCATCAGTGAGTCAAATCCTGCAAGTGAAGCAGATAGCATAAATAGCTACTTACACCAACATAGAGCCTGCTCAAAAGGTTAATTGAACTGTGTCATCATGAATTATATATATTTTTCCTCAGTTTAACAACATTTAGAAAAAAATTATGTTTTTCTCTAGTTCAATTAGTGGAATGACATTAATTATAATCATAATCATTCTAGCACTACTAAGGATAAACCATGAAACCACTGATATATAAAAAAAGCAAATGTTATTTGACCCCTTAAAGGAATGTGTTATGCTCATGGTATTGAAAATGGCATTCAAGTATGCTTTAAAAATTGAAGAGTCACCTAACCTAAAGATGATGATGTTCTGGGAACTGTATTCTGCACAAAGCCAATGAACACTGTAGGCCATGAATGTTTTCTCAAAAACAACTTTCCAAGAAAAGTATAAGATAATTTCAAAACAGCACTAAAGAACTACATTTTTTTATTTCAGAATATTTCAGGGGTACAAACATTTTGGTTAAATAAATTGCTTTTGTACCATTTGAGTCAAAGTTTTGTGTGCCCACCACCCAGAAAGTGCACACCACACCCATTAGGTGTGATTTACCCATCCCCCTCCCATTTCCTTACCCCTCCCACTGCCCCACACCCAGTGAGTGTTACTTCCATATGTGCACATAAGTGTTGATCATTTAGTGCCAATTTAATGGAGAGTACATGTGGTGTTTGTTTTCCCATACCTGTTGGCTGGCTCTGATTCCCAAACATGAAAATATATTTGAGAAGGATGTCAACATGAGATCATAGATTTCAACTCTACAATATTAGATATCTCAATTGCTGTATACTTATTTTTTTTCCATTTTAGATGTTGTTTCTCCAAGGGAAAAAAATTAAAAATAAAAATTTTCCCTTCTTATTTTTCCCTTATATATGTCCCATTTTAATTTATTTTACATTTTTTAAAATAGATAACTGTAAAATTCTTATATTTTGGAGTAAGACTTGAACCGTATGTAGTATTTTAGGTTTCTGTGTGTGCACACATGAATGTACACACACATGTGCATGTCATTTTCAGGCTCATTGTAAGCAGGGTCCCTGTCTTGAACATATTTATAGCTCTAATATCTAGTATAAGTACCAGAACATAGTAGGTGGCTAAAATATTTCTTAAAGGAATAAACTAGGACTGTAAATTATTGAAATCTAAGATTAGCATGAGTGGATTAATAAAATGTGGTATATGTATACCATGGAATACTACTCAACTACAAAAAACAATGGTGATCTAGCACCTCTTATATTATCCTGGATAAAGCTTGAGCCCATCTTTCGAAGTGAGGGATCACAAGGATGGAAAAACATGCACCACATGCACTCATAACAAATTGGTACTAACTGACCAGTACTAAGGTGTGCACATGATAGTAGTAATACTCACTGGGTCCTGGTGTCAGGTGGGGGGGGGTGGAAGGGGTAAACGCACAACTAATGGAAGTGGAACACACTATATGGGGGAGGGACATACTTTTAGCCCTGGCTTGGGAGGGGCAAATGTATTACATGTAACCAAAATGTTTGTACCCCCATAATATCCTGAATAAAAAAAAAAGATTAACAGAAATAGTTTAAATTTCTGTAGTCATCACTAGCTAGGTCACATGTAGAAGCTTCCCCTTTGTGTTTTTATTTATTCACCAGGAGTGTGTCGATCTTTAATACTATTTACCAACACTAGCTATATGGTTGGTCAATCTGTCTTCTTAATTCATGTTGTAAACAACAACAGCATGGCAGAGAGTCAGGCACGTGATCCATACTGTATGTTTCATCTTTGAAATTTTATCCACCCACACCATATAACCAGTCCTGATTACTATTTATGATGCCGATGTCAAAACACAAAGAATGAACACCAAATAAGAACTTCCCATAGTAAGAAATTCCCTTAATATAGTATCTGCAGATTTTTATAAAAACTGTCTTAGAAAATAATTTTAGGTATGAGCTCTACCCTTTTAACCCCTCATTATATAAAACAAATCTAAAATTATTTTTATAAAAACACCTGTTTCATAAGCTATTTCCTAGCATAATGTTTGGGTACATGTTAAATCAGTGTTCTAACTCAAATTAGAAAAAGGACTAATGTTGTGTTTGTGATAATGAATGTCATGTTTTCCTCATAAAACGTCAGTGCTTTTCATCCCTGAGTTCATGTCAGTCCCTGATGATGTTGCCACAATTGCACTTTCAGCACCATTGAGAGATGCTCTATTTCCAGGACCTCCTATTATGGAATTTCTCTTTCTGACCCCAATTTCTTACTGTTATGGGCTTTAGACATAGGTGGTTAGTGGTTAAAATCCTGACCCTGTCATATACAGACCATAACCCTGGACAAGTCATAGAATTTCTCTGAGGCTCTGTTACAATAAGAACAATTAATCCCCTTTTTTGATAAAAAATTAGAAGATAAAGCACGTATAAAATTGCCTTTCAAATAGACAACACTCCATGAATGCTCTTCTGTATCTTCCAGAGCTAATTCTCTTCATCCTAATCATTAAAATTAATCCTTCCTTACTGTCCTCCCCCGAGCACCTGGCCATGTCTGGGCCTCATGGTCAAATAATTTTAACTTTGTTCTCATTTTAGAATGAATTTTTTAAAACCCTTTTGGTATCATCTTTTGTTAATCCTATATAATTTCAGTCTCTTTTTAGTTTTTAAAACTACATCTTTTTCTGGAACACTCAGAACAACCAGAAGAAATCATATATAATCACACTAATTTCATGCGTTATTCACATCTTTTCCCAAATCGAGGTTCATGTTTCAGAATTGCTGATAGATATTACATTCATCTTACAGATGAACCTCAAACTTACAATGTCAAAATCAAATGTTGTTATTTTCTTCCTCAAAATTGCTGCCTGTCCATATTTTAGTATTGAAGCTATATTCACCTTTAACTGTCCTGGTGGGAGGTCTTGAAAATGGTCAACTACTACCCAAGTTATCATGCTAAAACACTAAACTTTTCAGTTTGTTATATTACTTAAAGGCTTTGGTGACACACCTTTGATTGCAGAACAGTGCTCAAAACCCTCTTCAATTTGGCCTTTACAATTTTTCTTGAACCATACTGTTTCTCTCCCATATACTTCCTGGTCCAGTCAACACCATTTTACTTAACATGCCATGCAAGTTTTCTTCAAGATAATTCCTAGGAGTGGGATTCTCCCTTGTTCACATCCTTCATTCTTTCAGATTTTGCTCAAACTAATTTTTCAGTTCCCACACAATATGTCTCCTCTCCCATCCATCGTTCCATCCATCCATCCTTCAAGTATCTACCTATTTTCTATGAGTCACTAGTAACTTGGGCAACAAAGATGAAAAAGTTATGTCCCTGCTCTCCAAAAGATTATAGTCTATTGAGAAGATACAGATGTAAAAAAAAAAAAAAAAAAAATCTAGGATACAATAGCTAATATTATATTCTTAGGTAGACAATGAGGGACCTCTAGCCCTTCCTGGGGACTAAGGCAGGCCCCCAAGCAATTGCTACAGCTTGGGGAAGCGGGACACCCTACCAATCTACCAATCAGAACTACAAAAGAATACAGAGGCCCACAGGCCAAGCAGCACAGGTACAACAGGGTCTCGAAGGTGACCTAGAACAACCTAAGGCTAATTATCGTGTCGTTAGCTTAAATCTACATTGCGGTTCACCCCCAACCCAATGGGCTTTCAGAGAGGTTCATGGGTAATCCACATGCATAGTAAGACTCGTGTTATATAACCTCCAACTGTCCATCAAAGTGATTTGATGGTGATGTTTGAACCACAAGGAGGCGCCAGCCTAAACACTATAAAACAAGATCCCAGATCATAACCAGGGCCCTCCTGTCATGACAAGAGGTCCTTTCACTGCCTCTGACAAATGAATCTTGCTCTGATTCTGTGAACCTATACCTTGCTCTTGCTCCGTGAACCTATCTTGTTCTTTCTCAATAAACTGTATTTCACACTTGCCTTGCTTTTGGTGCCTCTGGCCATTCTTTGGCCAAGAGCACAACAAGAACTGAGAACAGACTATGACCCAACAATATCATATAATATGATTGCTTTAATTGACTGTAAAAAATAAAATCAGGAGGACTTCTAACTAGTGCCCAGACTTCTTAACTTCAGGAATCCCTTGATTTTTATATAGATACTTTCCTAAAATAGCAAGCATCTTCATGCTGTTTTTTTCTGGTCTTGAATCAAACCCAGTACTATTGCAGGTGACAATATTTAGCAAGTTCATTGTGAGGACAAAATAATATGGATCAAAGCAGAGGAATCTGTAATTGAAAGAATCCCTTTTAAACCACTTTATTGTTTCAGATATATATCATATACATCCTACAGGAAAGAATGTTTGACACAACCCAAAAGTATTCTTTTCTAACAGAAGCCTACACAGATATTTTAAGTTGAAATAATTGACTCCTTCCTCCATACCACAGTGATTTACTATAACAATTACTTTTGTCTTTTTTCCCTGCCTTGACTATAAACTCCTGATGGAAGTACTTTGCTGTCACCATGTCATTAAAACAGCTCTTTTCAAGGTTGCCAATAGCACTTCCCTGTCTTCATCTCATTTTATCCCTCAAAAGCAATATTGTGGTCTACTTCCTTCTCCTTGAAGTGATGTATTTCATAGATGCCCTTCTCAGGTTTTCCTTTTTCCTCACTAATTTATCATTGTCCCCTTAGCTGGTTTCTTATTTTCTACCCAACTTTTTAATGCTTTGAACTGTCCAGTGATCCAATTTGGTCTCTCTTTTCTTCTGTTTATTTTCTACCCAGATCATTTAATCAGTTCCCTTAGGTTAATACATCATCTTTTGTCTGATGACTCACAAACTACAATAGTATCTCTTCCTGATCTCTATATTTACATATGCAACTGCTTTTTGATGTCTCCACTACAATATGCCAAAGCGGGGATGGGGGCACTCAGAATTCTGTCGACAAAATAAGATTCTTCTCTTTTCCTCAAAAGTGATCTTTGAGTTCTAGTCTCCTCAGCTCACTAAGCAGGAAAAATGTCCACTGAGATTTTTATGCCAGATAATTAAAAGCCTTCCTTGCTTTCCTTAATTTCCTTTATCCTTTGGCCACTCCTTGAACACTACCCTCTTCTCTATATCTCCATTGCCATCATTTTAATTCTGTCATTATTATTTTTTGCTTCAATTATTATAAGTGGCCCTACCAGATCTCTCTTTTTTCATTCTTGCCTAACTCCAATCACTTCTTCACATAATAGCAAAAAATGTTTCTCTTAACAGAAAATGATCACAAGTCTATCCATCCCTCCAAGACCCTTCAATGCCTTCACGAAGCACCCAAAAGAAAAAATAAATTCAGACTTTATCCAGTGGCCCCCAAAGCCCCGAGTGATCGGTCCCCTTCCTGGCATTCTAATTTAGTCCTGTGTCAGGCTTCATTTTCTCATTAAATTCCCGTCACACTGCTGTTTTTTCGATTAATTAAAAAGCCATGTTCTTTCCCATTTTGAGCTGTCTGTGTATGCTGCTCCTTCAACTTGAGTGCTATTTTCCTATGTCAAAGGCTTAATTCCTCTTAATTTAGGTCTCAACCAGTCTTTGCCTGACCATTCTACTTAATATTAGTTCATTTACCTCTTCTACTTTAGCTTCCTCTTTCCTTAGAAAAAGCAATTTTAATTTGTAAGTATTTTGCCTGCTTTCCTTTTTTGCCATATCCACAATAAGCACAAAAGCCAAATTAGAGCAGGCCACTTCCCTGCCTTCTTCATCATGTTCCTTAATATAGTTCTTTGGAACTCAGCAGCAATCTAACCTTGTGAATGAACAAATAAATGAATACCTGGTACTCAATAAATATTTGTAAGTTGTATGTCAATCCTAATTGAATTCTAAGAATGTGGCAGCCATAAATACAAGTAAAAATACATTTCTAGTGAGGAAAAAAATAGAAAGTAGAAAATCCATTTGTCTTTTATTGCACAACAGTCAGTATATTTCCAAAATGTCACTGATATTTGTTTATTGGAGAGAATATTGAATGACTCCATTTTTATATATCACAGTGTTACCACAAGGGCAGTTTTATAACATCAGGTATCGAAAATATTTTGTGCCAAGAGGATTTAATACATATTTTTTCAATATTTTTCTCAATTCTTTTCCAATTAAATGAACTTAATGTGGAACATCTTGGTAAACAAGAGCTTCTATGATTCTGCAATTATTTGAGCAAGTAATTAATGTTATGCATATATAGCATAAGTGAATTAAAAACATATATGCACATATATAAAGACATATATACATGCACATACATATGTATATGCATATATATAAAATAATCATTACCAGTTCATTTAGCTACATCTACATAGCTATGATTATGAGCATAATGCACCCTACATGTTCATTATTCATTTTCCTCTCTCCAACTGTACACAAATGTTATTATTAACTGTATTTAAGTATAGGGAATAAATTAGAAGAAAAGAAATACTCAGTAGAATTTTCTCTCCACATGTCTCCTCACAGAGCAAATGGCCAGCTTGCCTGCCAAATGTAACTAACAGTTATCTTTGTGTCCTCAGACTTGCAGCTCAAACAAACCTTAAAAACAAACATGCTCTTATGATATAAGCTTTGTAAATAAACAATCAGTGCACTAGAATAGTATAATTGCTTGCCATCAATGGAGGGTTTCAACATACATCGAGGTACTATTTTTTTAATTTTATATTTGTTTCTACATGTTTCTTTTAGATTTTTTTTCTTAGCAACCTTGACCAATGAGAAAAATTAGCTTATTTATTTACTTACTTTAACATTTTAAGTCCTCTTAATTGCTTTGGGCAATAACCTCTTAATTTAAAATTTGTTTTTTTTTCTGCTCAAGAATCATAGTTCATAATTCAAAATCATACTTTGATAATTCCATAATATAGTTTGTAACATATAAAATATAAAAATATTCATCATGTCATTGCAGATATAATTATAGAGCGTGCTAGACCATTAAAATTTGTATATACTGATGGAAATTCACCCTTGTTTTTATTACAATAGCAAATCGACAAAAATGTCAGGACAGTTCTGAGTTTCCAAAGAAGTCCAAAACATCTTTTTTTAAAAAAGATTTAGATACTTTTGGTCTTTTTGAATTAAACTATTTGGCATTGAAGGTAATTATCCCATTTTTCTTTTTAGTATGTATCCATTAGTATATCCTACTTAACTTTTAAAAACCATTTTACTCTATGTGATCTTTTACAAAAGGGAAAAATACTACTTAAATGTAATTTGGAATAAAGAGAACCCTAACTGGCTAAAAAAATAAATAAACATATATCTTTTGGAATGAACTTTTTCAATGGATGGGACTCTATTATGATATTTCTTTTTATTAAAATAATACTTTAATTTCTAAAACAATAGAAGACTTGCACAGTAATTAATGAAATCAAAGTATTCTGATTTGCTATCCTAACAATTATCACATTTCCATAATGAAATCACTGTTTTTGTCACATGATACACACATATATTTTATTAGATGCACTTAATATTTACTGAATTCTTACTATATGTCAAGAATTTTATGTGGATTTTACATAATTCTAACAAACACCCTACATGCACGTGCTACAACTGTACACAGTGTACACACTTGGAAACTAAAATGTGTAAGTTAAAATACATATCCATGATCATTCTGGGGTCTAATTTATTGAAGTAGTTCCATAATATAGATCCACTCTAAGGGATGAGAAGGAGAACAACACTGGCTTGGCATCTTTGAAACTCTGCCTAACTCATTCTCAGGGTGAATATCCCTACTCTTTTAGAATGCACATACAAAATGACCCCCTTTTAGCTCATATTTACATTTAGTTAGTGTTTTCCTTTCCCTGTTCCGTAAAAATTACCCCAATACTATTAAACACCTTCTTGTAATTAGATACATTATAGTTCTTAGATTAATTTGTATCTGAGACAAGACAGCCTAAAATAAATAAATAAAATAAAAATCATTTGTGAAGCTAATTATCTACTCATTTCTTCTTTAAGGTTGTCCAAGAATATAAATTCCCAGTTTTCATCAGTTTACATCATTCTCTATTTTAAAAAATGTATTTTCTTGTTTACTTGTTCACATAAGTGAACATAAGTGAACCCCATACCAGCTTTTTCTTATGTACTCCTGTATATAAAAGAAACCTTTAACTCTGACCACCATTCTCATCATGATAACATCACTTAGATTTTGTTAGCCCTCTTCTAATAGCGGAAACATGCCCATTTGACACCATTTTGTTTGATGTCTAGCCCTGCCTATTTCTACTCTTACAAATTACAAATGGTAGTATATCAACTGTTTTTCTTTTCATAAAACTGCCTTAATATTATGTATGCAAACTACCTCATTTGCCTTACCAAAATCTGAAAAATAGACTTCTATTCTCTTTAGTATATTATAGGTATTGACATTTACAAGTTGTATGAGAGGCCATTACCAAATATCTTGTTTTGGACCTTTTCATCCACAATGAATAACTATAAAACTGGAGAAAAGATATGGGGTACCTCTTCTCATGCATTGGACAAAGAACAACAAAAGACTGTTATCCTTAAGAGAAGGTAAACATAAAGATTAACTGTTATCACTTTAGCATATTCCTAGTAGTATGTTCCAGACAACAGCATAGGGAAGAATAAACTGAACATACTGAGAAAATTGGACAGACACATGCAAAAGAATAAATGTGGACCCTTATCTTGCACCATACACAAAAACTGACTCAAAATGGATGAAAGACCTAAATGTATTAATAATTGCTAAAACTATAAAACCCCTTAGAAGAAAACATAGGGGTAAATCTTCATAACCTTGACTTCAGCAAAACTTGGACTTAATCAAAATTTAAAACTTTGTGCTTCAAAAAACACCATAAAGAAAGTGAAAATACAGCCCTCAGAATGGTACAAAATATTAGCAAATTATATATCTGATTACCTAAAGCATATAAAGAACAGTGAAACTCAAAAATAAAAAGGGAGGGTTTCAAGATGGCTGATGAGAGGCATATAGCACTTGCCTTCTCCACAAAGAAGAACCAAAATATCAAGTAGATAATCACATTTCAAATAGATCATCTAAGAGAGAACGCTGGAATTCAATAGCGAAGCGACAGTAAACACCCAGGGCAAGGAAGAAGAGGGAAGCAAGGCAGGCTGCACAGCCAGAATGTGCTGGGAGCCTAGAGTTTCCCCCATGGGGGAAAAAGCAAGTGAGAGACCTCCAGCAATCCACATTCCCACTGTGGACTCTGGCAATCCTAGCCACGGGAGAACCCCTCGACCCCCACGAGCCCTGAGACTAATATAGAGAGCTGCCTGGATAACCTACAAAAACATTGGGGCAGAGAGGGACCTCACTCTGGGTCCCAGTACTGCCCCCACCCCTCAACCCATTTCTAAGCAGTGACAGCAAGGGAATATTCTTTGCTTTAAAAGAAAGAAAATATGATAAATTTATAAACGTGAGAAAAGTAGTCAGAGTTTTTAATTGTTTTGGACAGTTGAAAAGGTAATTAAATATAGGACACTCAGAGGGATTGTGTATTATACATATTTTCTAGCAAATGAACTTGGAGGTCATTAGTAACTTTTCCAGTGGGTTCTTAGTTTTCCCATTAAAAGTATTTAGCATATACATGCTTAAAAATATATAACTTCAAAATTTCATCTTAGCTATAGCACTGTAATGACTATTTCTTAAACCAGTTCTTGGGCATAAAAATGCTCTAGATTACAGACTTCCTAAATTTTTCCATTTGTAATTTATCAATGTAATTTCATATTTCAGTTTTATATTTTCAAATGTTAGTTTACTGGCTGGCTGTCAATTCAGGCTGTTATTACAAAGTACTCATCCCTGAGCTTTGTAGGGATTATAAGAAATATGCACCACCATCTCTGTTCTCTCTCCTTCTCTCCCTTTTTTCATTCATTCCTCTCACTTTTTTTTTTTCTACTTTTACTGTGCTTTCCTCATCTTTCTGAATATATAGTGGTATAGGGAATCATAACACATCAGGAGATACTTTTCTCAGAGATTATTTTTAAAGATGTCATTATGCTTGGATGTACATTCACAGTTGATTTGGTAATTTAATTCATTCTTACACAAATAATTTGAATTTTGCCTTTGTTATAGGCAGCATGTTTGTGTCCTCCCCCCAAATTCATATATTAAAATTTTAACTTTCAGTATGGTGGTAGTTGGAGATGGGGTCTTTTGGAGATTATTAGGCCATGAGGGTGGAACACTCTTGAAAGGAATTAGTGCCCTTATAAAAGAGACATCAGAGAGCTCTCTAATTCTTTCAGACCCTGTTAGGATACAAGGAGAAATCAACAGTCTGCAACCTTCACCAAAACCCAACCAACATGGCACGCTGTTCTTGAACTTCCAACCTCCAGAACAGTTAGAAATGCTAATAAATATCTGTGGTTTATAAGCCACAATAGAATATATTAATATGTGTGGCATAATCTTTAAAAATAAGCACATATTCAATTAATGCTCACAGAAGGAAAGTCCGGGGCAGATTTGTGGTCCTAAATTTAATTGTAATTTCCATTTGAGATCTAAATATGCCAAACTACTTCAGGTTTGATCTTCTTTGTATCATTATCAAATTTGTAATTTTTCTGAATCATATCAGCTTCTGGGTCATAATTGTTTGGTGTTTTAAATGTACAATAACTTTGAAAGACAAAATAGATAAAGCTTAAAAATGATTTGAATCATCAATTTTAGGCTTAAAGTTAAATAGGCTTCATCATAATAGGATACAAGTGACCTACACTGAATGTAAAATTTTTTTTTCCTTTGGAAGGTGTCAAAGAATGGTTACAAGGACTTAATAAAAAAACTAAATAAATAATTTGACTGGCTTTTGTAGCTAGAAATAGCATGGCCATTTAATAAAAGGAAAAATTTTCAATTTATGAAATAACAGGTCAGTACCACAAATCATTCTGGTAATTTGCAAATGGTTTTAGGTGTTATAAAATGCCTTTAATGTTACTAAGTTCTGGCTTCTAAAACATCTCATATTTCTAAATCATTGTTTAAACTTGTTGAGTTCTATAAGTATTAAGAGTCACAAATATCTATGAGAATTCACAAGAAAATGGAACCACACTTGAAAAAAAATGTTATTTTCTTTGTAGAAATAAAATGAAGGGAAGAACTGAAAAATGAAGAAAGTTGAATATAAAATATTTTTGCATACTTCAATCAACAGCTGCTGGTGAAAGAATAAAAATAAAACTTACCAAAAAGCTAGTAGTTAGTCATATACAGTATTGCTGGCACCCAAATTCCTTTCAAATTAGAAATTCTCAGGAAACAAAAGGCCATTTGTCTGCACTCAGGAAACTGAAAACAACTGCACCATATTTAAATTCATGTAAAAAAATTCACAATGTTCATGAATATACATAGGAGGTAACATTGCTGTTGCTAATGCCAGCTCCTCTCAAAAATACACTATGAATAATGGACATGTTGCCTGTGATTTGACATTGTTTAGAAAAATTCATTGTTATTCTAACTGGTGTACAACAAAACCCATACAGGTACTAGATTGTGGGATTCTTTGCTGACCATTTGCTCCAACCTAAAGTAGAACTGATCCTTTGTGCCTTTTATCACCTAGTGTGACTTGTGCATTTATCTATTACAAAGCCATTCACACTATATTTGTAATTATATTTATATATTTTCTCTATTTGTCTGAAAATCTATAAAGTTTGGTATCATTTCGTATTCTTATTCCTTTTGGGATATTTAGCACCTTTATAATGTCAGGTACAGAGTAAGCACCAATTAAAAAATATTGAATAACTATTAAGCACTTCTAAAACTAAATCCAGCATGATGTCATTATCTGTACAGTCATGTTCCATCTTCAAATGTATTCTATCTTTGAAACCTGGGTGAGGAAAAACTATTTTTAAAGGTGAGTTCTTCTCAAATTTGCTTGCTATTTATTATCAAAGTTTCACACACTATTTTTCTTCCATAATTGTTTTTCTCACTAGTTTACTAAGAAAGAGCCAGTGAGAACTTAAGCCACAGTAATGATTTAGAGAACCAAAAGGTGGTTTGTCTCTATCCTCATCCAGAGTGTCCCATGACACAAGTTCCATAGACTGCCATCCAGAGATACATTCAGGCTAAGTATCGTTTCACACTACTGGCATTCATTTTGACAAAATCAAGGTAGCACTACCTAGAACAGCCCAATTCAATAAAAATATAATGGGAGCCATGTATGCAATACTATCCACTCTTAAAAAAAGGAAATTGTGTTATTTGTGACAAATGACTCAATGGTATTCTGTTTATAAGAAACTCACTTTAAATTCAATGACATAGGTATATTGAAAGTAAAGAATGGAAAAAATGCATGTGAACATTAATCCAAAAAAATCAGGAGTGATTATATTATTAATAATATCAGATAAAATAGATGTCAGAGCAAAGAAAATTACTAGAGGAATATTATACAGAGATAATATGGTTACTCCACCAGGAAGATATAATGTTCTTAAATATGCACATATCAAACACCTCCCCCGATCATTTTTTAATTATAACTGACACCGTTCTTTTTCTTTTTACTTTCATTTTTTAGAACTAAAGTATAGGACTACATTTAAAATTTGAGTAAAGAAGTCTTAAGTAGAGTATATTTATAATCTTACTCATCTATTAAATACCTCCAAATCCTTTTGCTTAATTCCACCTTTTATCTAACTTGTAAAATTTCCATTAACTTTATATACATAATTCCAAAAATGAACTCAGGGAGACAGTGACAGTGTCTTGAATGCTATTCTATTAATAATAAACTAGCCTATGCTGATCTAAAATTTCATTTAACTTTCTTTTATTTGAGGATCACGACAACTTTGTAAAAGATAATTACATCAGAAAACTGAGCTTGATAGAAGAATGATACAATGTTCCCATTTCCAAATCTATGAGAATAGAAGTTGGAACTGAGATTTTCTGATTCTAAGTCTAGTGCCTTCAATCTAACCCTTATTTCATTTTAACACACAGACATGCCCAGGTGGCATCAGAGGGCGAGGCAAGTGCATCTAGTAGTCTCACAGCCTCATTCACAATAATTCCAAAGCAATTTCGAATAATTTTGAGTCTCCATAAATCAGCACAAACTACTATTCTTGAGTGATCTCACAATAAAAAATGCAAATTAATGGAAGTTTATCTAAGGAAAAGGCAACACAACAGATTAATATAATCCAGATAATGTTGCTATGGGCTTTATTATTGGTTTATAAACTTTAATTTCCAAATGGACATATCTGAAAATAATACAATAATTATTATATATTAGGATAAAAGTACAATACTAAAGAGATTCACATGGATATTTCTAGTCTGTCTGTTCAGATACTCAGATCTGATCACTGGCCGTACTGAGATGTCTATTCTGGAGTTCTTTCTCTTAGTTGAAGCTTTTACTAACTTCTCCAGGAAAATCACTTCAACCCTCCCTTCCCAATCAAACCATCATAGCATTTTGTATATATCTCTATTATAACCTGCTATCCTCTAAGGAAGCTCATGTCTCTCCCTTTCTCTCAGTCCTCTGTTGTTCTACCACAAAATAGCAATATTTCTCTGAAATATTCAAGTACTATGATTTACCTTTCATTTGGTCTCTTAGGAGGCTTGTATTTTTCCTAGAAGCCTAGAACAATGGGATAGGCCTTGGATAATCCAGCATTATTTTCATCTGTTTGTCTACTGAGATGCTTCTTTTCATGCTAAGACATAAGCAGTCTGAGACTGATCCTACTTAGGCTGCTAGTCTCTAGGGCAAAGCAAAAGGCAAGCTCTGTGTAAAGCATGGGGCAAAATAGTCTTTGGCTCTATTCTTCTTCCAGTTGCATTTTCTTTACTAATTGTGAGCTCTTCCTGTACAGGTCTTGATCATCAACATGGTGGTGAACTAGGGCTAAAGTCCAGGTGTATTGAAAACAAGTAGGCCAAAGGAAACATATTGTTCACATTGATTCTCAGGCTTAAGCTGGTTAATATTCTCAGAAAGAGAAGTTTCTGTGTAGTCCAGTCATGCTAGGATCTATGTAGAAGTTTTAGGTCAAAGCCTCAGGAGGAAACATCTGGCTTTTCACTTACTTGTTTACCACATCTTTTGTCTATGTTTTCTTTGAGATCCTAGATAAGTGTTAAGTAGACCATTAATGATAGCATCAGAATTCAGAAATCTGAATCCTATCTTTTGATTGCTTTCCATTTTCAACCTACCAGGCATTTGTCATATCATGATTATTTATTCCTATTTTTTCCTTCTCTGCCAAACCAAACTCCTGAAGTCATGGACTAATTTGTTATTCATACTCTTCTTCTAGTTTCCCTTGTATCCTAGCAGGTACTTAATGCTTGATAAATAAAAGATCAAGAAACCTTCACGGGCCACTTAGACAACCTAGTGAGCATTTGACAGATGTTCAGCTCACATAGAAAAATTCTTTAAATAGAACACTCAGCAATTATTTGTTGAAGTCATGTAGTTTGTAAAGTATAACAGGTTTAGTATTAGTTTCTTCCTATTTTTATACTTTTATACTTCAGGAAAATACTTCACATGAGATAATTAACTGACTGAACATTATATGTAAATGTGTAAAAATGAAGCAAAAACCTCTATCAGTTTCTGAAAGTCTCTTATCCAGCTATATTTCTTAAATTCAAGTTGTGGACACAATGTATGGATTATTTTTTCAGAAAACAATAATAAAAGAGAACAGACCTATATCAAATATTTTGTTCTTCCGATGTAAGTTACATAGGTCCCAGGAACTGGTGTTTCTTTGTGTCTTTCTCTAATACAATATTGAAAGACATAGCCAAGCTTTGTTCTAGGCAAAAGGCAATTTAGGAGATAAAATGAATATTAGGAACAGTGGTTCAAATTTATCATGGCTTTATCTAGCAGCTCATAAAAAGGAATTCTAAAGAGTTTTGTAAAAATGTAAAACCTGAATGATTTCTCTGCTTGTTTACTTCACCTTTTTTATTTTGGTAATATTGATTATTTTGCTTGTCTGTGCTTTGCAGTTTTAATTCCCTTAGTGAAAATAATATTTATCTCTGTTAAGAAATCATCTTCTGTTTAGTATCATGATGTGAAAGAAGAATATGAACTTGGCATAAATAGAAGTGCAGACTGCAGTTTAGCCAGAAACAAAGGCAAAACTTTGCCAACCAGGAAAGAAAAGCAGGCATTGCAAGCTTCAGGGGGAAAGAAGCTTTAACTATCACAGTATTTACATAATTTATATTCAATACAAGAGTTGTATTTTTTGATATTCATGAAAGAAATTGTCTGCATTGATCTTTTAAAACATAGTGTCCGATTTTCCTCTCATTTGATTCCACCCTTCAGCTGCAAGAGAATTATTGAACAATGAGGCATAATATTAACATTTTAGATTGTGTTTAAATGATTATTCAGTTGGCCTAGATCTGTAAGTCCAGGTGGTGATTTTGCAATAACTGTGTTGTGATATTTCCCACCTGATAGGTTATTCTACCTTTGTGTGATTCAGTTAGTAAATTTTATTTCATCATTGGCTCTTTTACCCTGGAAGTTCTTGAATTGGCTCATGTTACTAAATGCTGATTCATTTAGATGTTGCAATGTTGGATTGATCTTAAAGTGACGTGTTCCAGTTTGGAACACTGGATGGGATAGTGAGTTTGTTGTCATAATAACTTAATCTTACATCCTGGCAATTAGTCTCAAATAGAAATCTTAATCTTGTAGCAAAACTATAGCAGTAGTTTAATTGTTTCAATAAAAGGTAATTTGGGGCAAGGAGAATTGCACTGCTATCCTATGAAATCTAATTTGTACTTTTATTTAAAGATCTGACTTCATGAACTGTGTTTCCCTATTTCTTGCCTATCATTTATTAATAGATTTCTAACTGCAGAAGTTATCTCATTATCAACTGCCATCTAAGAACAATATATAAATTTTGAAATTATTTCTGATATGCTTCAAGTTTTAGTATTCATAGAATATATAGTAGCTGAATTCTGTTAATATTTTATCATAACTATTATATCATTTAATAAGAATAAATGAAGAGACAAAAGATGGCAGAGTGGGGGTAACCTCCTGTATTCCTGCTCCCAGAGAGAGAGACATAGATCTCGGTCTGCTACATATGAGTGGATCACTCCCCGGCAAGAACAGGGTTGTGAATCCACGGAGAATCAGCGTGGGACACAAAAAGCAGGAAAAGGAAAAGGTGAACGGGAGATAAGATCGCAAAATTTGCAGAGTGCGAGAAAAACAATAGAGAGCAGAGCGTGGGACGGCTGCGCCCACCTCGCCAGCGAGTGAGGTGGGATCAGTCCCACAGGAGAACGTCTTGCTTCCCCAGTGACCTCCTCACCCACTCAGTCAGGGACCTGCCTGAAGTCGGTGCAGAATCACCGTGGGAGACATGGGGCTCTGTGGACAGGAGACATTAGCGGGAAGCATCTTGAACTCCCTGAGCCCTGTGCCAGGACTGCACTGGGCGGGGGAGGGACTGGTCTGGGCTACCGCTGGAGGCAGTTAGGAGACCGGTAAATTGCCTCTACCACTCAGCGGGTTCAGATCCACGGAGGTGAAGACTAAACAGGGGACTCTAACCTGGAAACCACTGGGGGCTAATAGGCCCACTCAGGGTGGATCAGAAAGAGCAAGAGCTTCTGCTAGACAGGCATGACATTGTGGGAGGGTGACATAAAAGAGATAAGGGGGCATCCTGATGACTCAGCCCCCTGACCGGGCACCTGCCAACCCCTGAACAGTTGCCCCCAGTGCCAGCGCTCTGCAGGCAGGCAGTTGCCATTTTCAGGGTCCACAACCTAGCTGCTGGGGTATGATACGGTGTGCCGCAGCTCCCTTCTCCCAGCCAAAGGACTCTTGGGACAAGCTCCGCCCTTACACGACCCACGGTCAACTATCTAGACCCCTTTTGATGTATGAACTCTGAGTGCTTCCCCGGTCGTGAGAGACTAGCGCCCAGGTCTTGCAGGCGCTGGGGCAGGGGAGGCTATCGCCCATAGGACTTGCAGGCACCGGAGCGCTGGGGCGCTGGGCGGACTGTGCTACCACCCCATGTCCCTAGCCAGCATCTTTCATGCCAAAAGTGGCAGGCGCCACCTCTAGAGGTAAGGAGAGACCAAAAAAACCACTCTCTCTCTGCAACTAGCGTGAATGCGCAGGGCCATGGCACAGATTAAAAGCTGACAGCCCAGTGACTTTACTCGTCAGAATGGATTTGATCAATCGGTCAGATCAAAACCCTGGGGCTGGAATCTTGCCTCTAGTTGACTGCCAACAGTGGGATCCCTGGCCAGGGAACAAAAGCCCTGGCAAGAGGCCAAAACAGGCTCCCCAAGTAACCCCTCACACCAGGAGCAGTACCCCCAACTGTGGTAGAAAAACCCTGAACAACACGTAAGTGGCTCCCCCCTAGTGACATAGAAGTGCACACATCCAGGCTGTAAGGCAGCAGCTGCAAACTGCCTTGCCCCTACAGCATGGACTGGAACAGAGCCTGCACATGGCATGTTAATTTCCAAACGAAAACTGAAAGGTAGGAAGCAACCATTGATCCAGATGGGAAGGGCTCAGCAAAAGAACTCTGGAAGTATGAAGAATCAAACAGAAAATACACCCCCAAAGGGGAACACCAGCTCTCTGGCAATGGACATTAACCAAATTCAGAACACTAAAATGACAGAAGAATTTCAAACATGGATCATAAGAAAACTCAACGATATGCAAGAAAAAATGGATAACCAACACAAAGAAACGACCAAAAAAATCCAGGACTTGGAAGAAAAATTCACTAAAGAAATAGAAATATTAGAGAAAAATAAAACCAAACTCCTGGAAATGAAGAATTTATTCAGGGAACTACAAAACACAGTGGAAAGCCTCAAGAGCAGGGTATATCAAACAGAAGAAAGAATCTCAGAGATTGAAGATAACACCTTCCAATAAAATAAGTCAGTCACAGAGATAGAGCAAAGAAATAAAAGACCAAAGTCTGCAAGAAATGTGGGATTATGTGAAGAAGCCTAACATGAGAGTTATGGGCATTCCTGAGAGTGAAGAAGATAACATGCAAGGGCTGGATAAGCTATTTGAAGATATAATTGAGGAAAATTTCCCCGGCCTTGCTAAAAATGTAGGCATATAGGTACAAGAAGCCCAAAGGACCCCTGGGGGATTCATTGCAAATAGGAAGACACCATGTCATACAGTCATCAGACTGACCAAAATATCCACTAAAGATGCCCTTCTTCAAGCTGTAAGGAGAAAGAAACAAGTAGCATACAAAGGAAAGCCCATCTGAATAATGCTAGCCTTCTCAACTGAAACCTTACAAGCAAGAAGAGACTGGGGCCCCATTCTCACTCTTCTGAAACAGAATAATGCCCAGCCTAGAATCTTATGCCCAGAAAAGCTAAGTTTTGTATGTGAAGGAGAAATGAAGACATTCTCAGGTAAACAAAGACTGACAGAATTCACCAACACAAGACCAGCCCTCCAAGAAGTACTCAAAACAGAGTTGCACACAGACCAGCACAAGAAACAGTCACAAATGTAAAACCACTCAAAAGCTAAAGATCAAAGGCCAGATACCACAATGGCTCAAGAGAGAAAACATAGCAATGAAGTTCTACCCAACAGGATGAACACAAATCTGCCCCACCTATCAGTTCTCTCAATAAATGTGAATGGCTTGAACTCCCCACTCAAGAGACATAGGCTGGCTCAATGGATAAAAAAATACAAGCCAAGTATCTGCTATCTCCAGGAAACTCATCTAATCTGCAAGGATGCATTTAAACTGAAAATAAAGGGGTGGGAATTGATATTTCAAGCAAACAGAAGCCAAAAGAAGGCTGGCATGGTGGTTTCAATTTCAGATAACTTAGTTTTTAAATCAACAAAAGTAATGAAAGACAAAGATGGTCACTATACAATGGTGAAGGGGACAGTTCAACAAGAAGACATAACTATACTTAATATGTACGCACCCTACTTAGGTGTGCCCAGCTTCATAAAGCAAACCCTACTTCATCTAAACCAAATGATAAACAGCAACACCATAATAGCTGGAGACTTTAACACCCACTGACAGCACAGGACAGATCCTCCAAACAGAAAATAAACAAAGAAATAATGGACTTAAACAGAATGCTAGAACAAATGGGCCTAACTGACATTTACAGGACATTCTATCCAAAATCTACTGAATATATGTTCTTCTCGTCAGCTCATGGGACATTCTCCAAGATTGACCATATCCTAGGACACAAAGTATGTCTTAAAAATTTTTTAAAAATACAAATTATACCATGCATCTTCTCAGATCACAGTGGAATAAAAGTAGAAATCAACCCTAACGGAAATTCTCATTTCTACGCAAAGTCATGAAAGCTAAACAACCTTCTCCTGAATGATTATTTTATACATGAGAAAATTAAGATGGAAATCAAAAGATTCTTTGAACTAAATGACAAAGGAGACATAAGTTACAAATTCTGTGGGACACAGCTAAAGGAGTCCTGAGAGGAAAGTTTATTTCCATAAATGCCTGTATCCAAAAGACAGAAAATTCACAAATAAACAACCTAATGAATAGACTCAAACAGCTGGAGAAAGAACAGACTGACCTCAAACCCAGAAGAAGGAGTGAAATTAATAAGATCAAATCAGAACTAAATGAAATGGACAACAGGAAAACTATATGGGAGATTAATAAAACAAAAAGTTGGTTCTTTGAAAAGATAAACAAAACTGACATGCCTTTGGCTAGACTAAGAGCAGAAAAGAAAAATCTCTAATAAGCTCCATCAGGAACATGAAAGGGGAAATTACAACTGATACCACGGAGATACAAGATATCATCTATGAATGTTACAAAAACCTTTATGCACACAAACTGGAAAATGTGGAGGAAATGGACAAATTTTTAGAAACATACAGCCTTCCTAGGCTCAACCAGGAAGAAATAGAATTCCTGAACAGACCAATATCAAGAACTGAAATCAAAACAGCAATAAAAAACCTTCCCAAAAAGAAAAGCCCCGGACCAGATGGTTTCACACTCGAATTTTACCACACCTACAAAGAAGAACTGGTGCCTATCCTACAAATTCCACAACATCGAGAAGGACGGAATCCTCCCCAACACATTTTATGAAACCAACCTAACCCTGATACCAAAACCAGGAAAGGACGCAATGACAAAAGAAAACTACAGACCAATATCTCTTATGAATATAGATGCAAAAACTCTCTACAAAATTCTAGCAAATCGAATCCAGGTGCTTATCAAGAAAATAATCCATCCCAACCAAGTGGGCTTCATCCCAGAGATGCAGGGATGGTTCAACATATGCAAATCTATAAATGTAATTCACCACATAAATAGAAGCAAAAACAAAGACCATATGATCATCTCAATAGACACAGAAAAAGATTTTGACAAAATTCAACACCCTTTTATGATAAGAATGCTTAACAAAATAGGCATAGACGGGGCCTACCTAAAAATGAAATAAGCCATATATGACAAACCCACAGCCAACATCATACTTAATGGGGAAAAATTGAAAGCATTCCCACTTAGAACTTTATGTGGTGGATCACATTTATTGATTTGTGTATGTTAAACCATCCTTGCATCCCAAGGATGAAAGACCCACTTGATCATGGTGATTTATCTATGACGTTCACACAGTAGTAATATTCTCCAGGGATTAGGGGGTTAGGGGGTATAAACTCACAACTAATGGATGCGGTGAATGTTGTAGAGGGGAAGAGCATGCCTCTCATTGTTGCTTGGGTGAGGCAAAGTCATAAAATGTAACCAAAATGTTTGTACCCTCATAATATCCTGAAATAAAAATATCTTTTTGATGTGCTTTTGAATTCAGTTTGCTAGTATTAAACATAGTTTCTATAGAGAAAATGAATTGCTAACCTGGAACCCTTTTAAAATTATTCTCCTTAATCATAAGAACTTTACTTTTAATAGATTCAAACCAGTTTTCAAAAGATTATTTCAAGTATTTCTATTATTTGGAAAATGTTTACAAGTCTTATGTTTTAAAATTAATATGCATATCTTACAAAGAATTCTATATTAACATTTGGTTTTCCCATTGAAAGTTTAATGTTGATAATGTACTTGCATATGATTATAAAACCTCATCCATCTTGCTTACCCTACCAAAAAGCTAAAATATGGAAGAAATTGGAGAATGGGACAAAATACTTGGAAACATTAATTAATGAGACACATTAACAAAATATTTAGTCAAAAGGCTTTGGGAATAATTAGGTGACATCTGAAAATGGAGATGAAACCAATGCAAATGTAAGGAGGACAATTCTGCAGACCTAAAAATGTCATACTAAGCCAGAGCAATTCTCTGGCATCACATATCTCTTCCTTCTCCTCAGCCAGGCTTCATATTCATCTCCCTCCCCACTCAGGTGTCTAGTTGAATGTCTAATCCATGAATGTGACCTTATTTTAAATTAGGGAGTTTATAGATGTAATCAAATTAAGGATCTCAAGTAGAGATCGTCCTGGATTTAGAGTAGGCTTTAAATCCAATGGCTAGTGTCTTCATAAGAGAAAAAAAAGAGGGAAATTTGACACACATAAGGAAGAAGTCCATGTCAAGATGGAAGCAGACATTGGAATTATAAATCCTCAGAACAAAGGTTGTCAAGAGTTGTGAGCAGCCACCAGAAATTAAAAGAGAGGGTTGGAACAGATTCTTCTTTAGAGTCTACACAAGGAATCAATCCCTGCCAACACCTTGATTATGGTTTCTGGCCTCCAGAACTGTAGAGAATAAATTTCTGTTATTGTGTGCTGTCAACTTTGTGATAAATTTTAGAGCAGCCCTAGGAACCTAGTACAGTCTTCAAAATTGATTCCCCCTAATTCTCTTGTTTTTCTATAAGCTTGTATATTTTTATAGCTGATATTAGCCATTGTACACCAACATGGCCATATGAGTTAAATGTACCTGTCATTGATTTGTTTAGTGCCCCACTCTGATAAGCTTGAGCCTGTGCCATAACTGTTATTAAATATTTTTAATATCATCCCTCTATATTTATTTTATTGATTCATCTTGAGCACCAACAAGGTATTCATGGATGGTGTATATCTTGAGAACAAAGGTAAATTTAGAATGGAATAGGGGTGCAACAAACTATGGACAGCAGAGGATAGAGTCTAACTAGGATTATATTTTGCCAGGTAGAACAGAAAATCCTGTACGTCTTCAGATCAAAACAGGGAATATTCGTTGTTTTTAGAATAGAAACACAAGTAAGCCCAGATACGATCTGCCTGAAAACAAAAAGTATTAAGTATGCCCAAAGCAGCCATATGAACAAGAGTGTCTCTCTAGCTCTTTTCCAAGACTAAAATTCTGTGACCTTTTAACTAGATTCCAGTTACTCTAATGCAGCTTCAGAATACAGGTATAATTAGGCAGGCAGACTCAGACAGTGCTCTAGGTATTTACGGGTAGTGAAAAGGGAACAACATTTCATGTTCTCAAGGATTTTAAAGTCTAATTAGAAAGGTGAGATGTATACATTTGAAATGTAACAACAAGCAGTAGCACATTATAAATGTCATCCAAGAGACAGTGACAGAAATCAATTCTTGATTTCATTTTTCATTATGGATATAAACAAAGAACTTGCTGTAGGCTATAGATACTAAAATGTACACATGAAATGCATATGGTTTTTCTCCAGAGCCGTGGACCGGTACAGCTTTGCTGTCCCACCCCTCCACCCTTGTCCTGGCCCGTGGGAAAATCGTTTTCCAGGAAACTTAGGAAAGAAGGAGGGCTCTCGCTGCCCTGCACTGCACAGCAGGAGGTGAGCAGTGGTGAGGAAAGCTCCATCTGTATTTACAGCTGCTCCCATCGCTCGCCTCCCCCATGTCCCCCACGCCCCCACCGCAGTCCATGGAATACTGTCTTCCATGAAACCGGTCCCTGGTGCCAAAATGGTTGAGGACTGCTGATTAGTAAGTATATTACTAAATGCTCTTCCTAAACACATACCTCTGAAAAACTAGGCAAGAGCTGTTGGTAGTAAAGTTTATCTCAACCTAGATGATATTGAGTAGTAAATAATAATGATAAATTAAATTAACTGTGACTTTCTATTTTTGAAAAGCACAGTTTTTCATTTAATGAAATCTGTTTGTTTATTGACTATTGCTTTGGAAATTGAAGACAGAATTTCATATATAAAATCATTTTTGATTTTGCTTTCTTACTCCACTAAAACAATTTTAAGATAAAATATATTAATTCTAGAAGAAGTAGACATGATTGCCTACAAGGACAGTTTTTATATCTTTCTTTTTGCTTTTCTCTAAAAACTACTTATCTAAACTGAGCCTGTAAAGATACATCTATCTTTGATTATTTTTATGAAATGAAAAATAATTGGAAAAATTATATTTTCAGTTATTTTTAAGAACTAGTAAATATGCTGTAAACAATCTGTGGTCTAATCTCTATAAAACGGATAAATATTAGAAATTTGTCATAATCTACTCTGTACATTCCTACTTGAATTTATGCTAAAATGGAAAAAAAAAAAAGCAAAGCTGTACAGCACAAAATAAGAACAAGAAATACCCCTGTAGTCTGCTGTGGTCTTAGATCTGAGACCAATTTTCAGTTCCTTCCATTAACTTGTGAAACCAATCTAATTTGGGGAAATTGATTCCTAGGCTTTTTAAGCAAGAGCCCTTCTATTGGGGGTATTGATTAGAATGAGAAAATGGCATAAGCCATCTCTTTAATAACATCCACCTCAACAGTCTGGAGATGCTGTGCACTTCACTGATGAGGCTTTCCAGGATATGGATTCCCTTTGCCATGTAAAACACCATTTCTCATGGATCAAACACTCAGAGACAGATCCTAGGCATACAATCTTCTATAGCACTGACAGTTATTCATCCACTGGTAATATCCAAGAGCAGGATTTGTCTCAGGTGGTATATTCCGTGAAAAACACACAAAACAACCAAAAGAATATGCTGCTTAGAATTGCCCCCTGCTTAGAATTGATCCAGAGACTCATTTTTTTTTCCTTTTCATAGGGGTTAGAGTAGGGAAGAGTCTGATGTCCCAGCTGTAGTAAATGCCATTCTTCATTAATTACCTTCATTAATTACCCTGAAGATTATCCTGTAGATGCTCCTGACCTTTGTTCAGATCAGTGGATCCCAGCTATAAGCATCATATAGAATCACCTCTGAAGCTTCTAAACCGTCAGAGATCCAGGCCACGGCCCAAGAAAACTAATCAGAATCTCAGGTGTGAGATCCAGGCATCAGTTAAGTTTTAAATCTCCCAGTTGTTCCAATATGCAGATAGATTTTTTTCCCTACTTCAGGTATTTGAAAATACCAGATTTTTTACAGAGTATACTCACATTCTTTTATTGAAAGACAAAAGATACAATTCAAGGAAAGAACAAGGCATGCAGGCATTACATGTCTAAGAGACATTCCACAATGCAGCCTACTCAGGATGATTTGTTTTGCACCTTTTGATGTATATTGGTTTATTTACACTTATTACTCCAATCATTCTTTTATTATAAATAATGATTAATGAACATCATAAGATTGTTTCTACCTAACAATCTACCTGAGATTCCAAAGGGGAATATTTACTAAACCAGTAAGGTATGATATATCTGATTTAACTAAATGAAAAACAACCTGGCGTGTTTGTGATACATGTGTCCTGTTTTGACTTATGTAATGGTTTAAGTTCAGTTTGTATAATGTTCTTCTTCAGAAATGCCTTTACTTCTAGTTGAAAGCTTTATATACAATTTAACTCATTTATTGTTTTTTAGATTCAGTTTTAAGATATTGAGTAGAATTTCTTGATACTAATTACTCATACATCAAGAATTCAGTTGAAAAGGGCTCTGAGTCCATATTTTCTTCTTTTGCCATCATTAAATGTAATATCTTTGGAAACACAGGAAATTATAAAACTGTAATCTATTAGTAATAATATCTGCCCCTCCTTGAAAATCCTAGGTATTATTTCATAAGATAGACCACTTCTCCTTTTAATCACAGTGTTCTATCACCCTGTAGATTAAATCTTATAGAAACTCATAGCTACCATAATGTATTTTTACATTCTGAATGACATTTCAATGAATCAGGAAAGTAACAGAAAAAAAGTACTAGCTACTAATATTTTGCAATGAGCCAAAAATGTAATGACCTGGTCATCATTATCCATACATGCTATAATATCTAATAGCAAAAAAGTTAAGTAGCTCTTACAGAGAAGGTATTTGTCTCCCCTGAATCAATTTCACATACATTTTTGAAAAGGTAATAGCGTTAAATTTTAACAATTTTAGCAGCTTTGGTGATAATTCTGACTTAAATAGATGCATGAGCCATTTTCAAACCTATGAGTCATATTTTTATACTACTGGAAAATATTTTGATATTTAGATATTTGGAATTCAAATATAAAAAAACTTCCTAGTTTAATAACAAAGTTTTTAAACATTAGTTTTTTTTAACTGATTTTCCTAAACATTTTCCTTTGAGAAAATAATCACATACTTATTTTGCTATTTTTGTAGATCAATTTCAGTCATCATTGCTAAGATGAATAATTTTATATTTATCTTTCAAGCCTAGATTTTAGAAATACAACAGTTCATCCAATGTAATTTATGAATGCAAAAATTAAATTGTAGTCTCAGTAATAGGTAATTGTGGTTAGTTAAAAATCTCATCAATGAATAAAGGCAAGGTCAAGTTTTCCAATAAAGGAGTAATTAGCTCAAAGGATATATAAAACTTAAAGAACACTTTGTCAAAGTGTTATGCAAAAGCCTAAATCCTAACAATAAGGTTAGGCTTAAGAGAATTTATATTAAGAGATGAAGTAGGACTTCTCTTGACTTTGTCCCACCTGGTTGTGCCAATATTCTATCTGCATTGCTTAAGTGGTAAATTACAGAGCTATAGAAAAATAAGATAAAATAATAACCTTCAGTTTTCCCTGGAAAATATATTGACCTTTCCCTAGGCTTTAAGCTCATTTTATTCTTGTTAATGTTTAATTCATATACCAAATGAATGAAAAGGTAAAGCTTTCAGATTTGTAAAACATCATCGAGCATTGCATAATGAAAAAGGAAACCTGACTTGGTTACATTCCCTGATTTTAATGTTGAATGAAGTCAATTTAAGAGCAGCAACCATGACTTTTTTGATTTATAAAAAAGTAAGGCAAATCTCTTGCCAATTATATTCATCATGGCTTTTAATTCCTGGTTCATAAATATCTGTAACCATAATATCAAATTATCTTCCTTTACTAATGAATACAAGAGACTGAAATATATTTGAATGTTAACATATTAGGAAAATATTAAAAATAATGGCAATAACAGGAAAATATATGTTTAACAGATTTGGTTGTGCACACTGAAAAAGAATCACTAGGCTTCAGAATATCTTAAGAAGACTAGTCATAATATTAATAGCATGTTCTTGTTCAAGGGGGAAAGCAGTGACTGAACTTTTGGGAACAATTTTGACTGTGACGAAAAAAATAAAGAAAATTATTTTCTTTTCCACATTATTATATGTCTCCCAAACATTATAAACACTGGAAATTTAAACACATAGGTCCATAAGAACTTGTCTTTTCTCAAACTGGTTGACCACTATTAGTGCAGGTATGGCAGCAATTAGCCCTGTCTGTGATGAAGTATCTATGGTGCCCATGTCCACTGGCTGCTGCTCAGGAAATGAGAGCAGGAACAAAGTATTTAATCAAAGGTTACTCTGGGTTGATTTTCTTGTCAGGTGTATTATATGTACTGAATAATTAATTGTAGGAAAAAAATCTGTGAAGTAGGAAATGACCTCCTTTAACAAATGATGGCATTGAGTCTCTAAGGCTCCTGTAATTTACCATAGCATAAGAGGCAGAGTTGAAAGTTAAAACAAGTTCTCTTTGTTCCAAAACTATATTGTGTAAAATCTAATCTTATATTAAAATATTGAATAATTAATTAAATGCTAAATGGATTGCTCTAGGGTAATTACTGAGGATGATTTAGAGGGCTAACTTAATTTACAGAAAGTCCATTTTGTTTCTCCTTTGTTCCCTCTCAAGGTTCATCCTAATTTTTAATAATGAGCTCTAAAAATAGAAAGAATAAAAGCCTTTTTATTGGTTATAGTAAATATACAAGTAAAAGCAAATGACACCAGGTGCCAGTCCTCCTACCTGTTCACAGGTGAAAGATCTTCAGAATATGGATTAAAGAGAGCCGGGCTCATTTTCAGGTGTCTACCTTTGACTTCTTAATGAAATCCTTAGAGAAGAGTTATGGGCAGTACAGGAGAGCAATCCCTTTCCAGAGTTCAGCCCTTCCATCCTTTGAAACCAGAAATAAATACTTAATGGCTCCTGCCCTCAAAGCTAATTTCTTCAGAAATTAGAAAATGAGTGTAGTGGGGCTAAAAGGTATAATCCTTCTTCAGGCAACCAAAGAAGACAAGTTTTGACAATATTATACATCATCATAATTTCTTATCAGATTCTCATAGTAGAGTAGAACAAAATTATCACAGGTCTAGTTTACAGTTAGTAACTCCATGCCTTTCTAGTCTACCATCATTCATCGCTTTCCAAAATGCCAACCTTTGTCCTACCTAATCTGGAAACTAACTCCAATCCTGATCTATGGTTCCCCTCTCTGATTAATCTGTTAATTGCTTATTGGATTCTCCCTACTGTGCTCTCTGGAAATCCCTTATGTCTTCAAACTTTTGACTGAAAGCTCTTTTCCAATCTTGGGCATAATTAAAATTTGATTTCCCATCTACACACCTTTATCTCCCATGTCAGTGTTATTGAACAGTCCCTTTGAACATTTCTCCCTGTACATAAGTGTGTTGACCCATTAGCTATAGTCTTATTCTCCTCTCTTAGTCCTGCAAGAATATGAACTATCCAGTGGAACACTAGGTCAGGATTGAGAAATGTACTTGAATATGACAATGGGCAGCCACAGGAATCTCAGTAGTATTCTCTACATTTTTCATCTTTGCTTCTCTAAACAGTTCTGTAATCTTCCATGTCCATTTGGAGCGATTTCTTTGCCAATCCAAACAACATAAAACACAGCTATTCCACATTTCCTGAGCTGTCACATTGTCATTTAAGAGATTGGTCAATACCAAAATGAGTGTAATTTTCTAATTCTCAAGGAAGCAACTGATTCAACTTGGGTGAGTATTCTCTGGTCTAATCTCTATGACTGGGATGAGATAGACTATCATTTTGCACATCTAATTGTCTAGAGCTATAGGGAAATATAGAGAGTGAGAAGGCAATCTCCATATGGCAGAGTGAGGCAGACATATTTATAGCATCTCAGTATTTAATAAGCACAGACTAATTATCTAGATTTGGATCTCAATTTTTCACAGGTTCTCACTATTTCTCAGGGGATAATTCTGCTTCCTACTTTACTGATAAATGAAGTTTTCTCCTCTTCCACACAAAAATGATTTTCCATCTGTTGCTATAATATGGAAACAATTCTTCAACAAGCAAAAAAAAATGAGGTTACAAATTGAGCATTGTGCTGATATCAGATATAAAAATAGCACCAAATAAAAGGAAATGCAGTGAAATGCTGCCAATAACTAGAAAAGCAAACTAAAAAAAATAAAAGGCTAGTCTATTTGAGATATTTAAATCTATTCCTTCCCCTTTCACAGCTTAAATAGTGGCCTAAATATATGGCCTTACAATATATATTGTTTACTAAATTCCCACTTTTGTACTAGATTCCATCTCTCCCACCCTCCATAGGACTCCAGCAATTCCCTTCCACCCCACTCTACACATCCTTCTTCTATCAGCCTACAAATGTGCTATTTCTACTACAAAGAAGAGCAAACAAAACCAAAAAGCTCTTTTAAGCCCCATTTCCCCCTCCAGGTTCTACTCCAGAGCAAAATTCTTCAAAAAGTTGTATATAATCATTACTTTCAATGCTTTCCTCCCATAATCTCTGAAACTCACCATTCCATTAACAACGATGTCAGCAGAGGTACTGGTGCTTTCCACACTGCTATCACCAATGTAAATTCTCAGGCTACCCCTCCCCTTTGCTTTGCCTCACTCTACCGGTCTTTCTCCTGTTAATGCCCCTTGTCAGCTTCTTTTGCTGACTCTACTGCATTCTGTAAGCTCCTATCATAAAGTGTCACTGGCTCATTCTTCGGCTTTCATTTCTATCTACAGTCACTCCTTCAGTGATTGTATCCCATCTCATGGCTTTAAATACCTTCTATATGATGACAACTCCCAGATTCATGTTTCTACCCAGGATCTCTCCTATCAAATCAGGTTCAGCTATCCAAGCTGCACAAAATCTCTGCTTAGGTATCTAAATAGGCAGCTCAAAGATAACCTGTCCAAAAGTAATCTCTTGATTTCTGCTATGTCCAAGCAAACCTGTTGCTTTCCTGGTTATCCCAATCTCAGTGAATTCCAAATCTACTGCCCTAGAACATCTTTTATTTATATACCTCATATAAATATGTAACTAAATCCAGTCAGCTCTACTTTCAGAACATTCAAATTCTCATGCTTTTTCACCACCTCTACTGCTTGCAGGCTGATCTCACAACCCCAACATCTCTTGGTCCCATTACTGCAATTGTTCCCTAACCAATTTCCTGATTCCACCCCTGCCCTTTACTGTATATTTTTAACCAAGCAGTCAGAGGGCTAATTTTAAAACAAAATTCAGACCATAACACTTTCCTGCTTAAAACTTTCCAGTGGATTCACAACTTATTCAGAATAAAAGCCATGTTTGCTCACCAAATAATCTGGCAGCCTGTTTTCTGTCTGACCTCATTTATCCTACTTTCTCAGCATTTCTTATTCCTGGCCCCTGCTTTATTTCTCCCCTTATCAATCTTCAAGTGAAACATTATATATTTTCCTCTTAATTTTGATTATCTTCAGTGCTTCATCCTTTAGTATACTAATTCCATGAGACCATCTATTTTTGTAAATTTTGCTCTTGGCTATATCCCTTGCACTCATAGCAAGCCTAAATATATTTGCTATGTGACGGAAAGAATGTTGAGTGCATCTTCTTTGTATGGAAAGCCTGAGAACTCTGCTAGTTCCCTCTTGGGTTTCCATTCCCTACACTTAGTCATTACCCAAAACCTTGAGTAAGATCCCACTACGCTGAAACTTATGAGTCAGATGAGACAATTGTCCCTTCCCTTTACCGTTCTATTTCTCATTATCTGCATGATTATCACCCATGGAAAACCTAGGCAGAAGGGTTTTGTGGTAATTTTAGAAAGAAATTGAAGGACAAGTGAAAGTAATTTATTTGTTAATTTGTTTAACAACTGTTCATTATCTTGAAATACCTTTTGAGTCTTAAAGGAATTGCTACTAGGCATTTATACCCTGTACAAGAAAATAGTCACCCTTGAGTTCCTTTCTATGTCACCCATCTCCCTTGCCCTCAGGTTTTATCTCTCCCCAAAACTGTTTTTATTAAGCTTCCCTCCAAATCACCGTATCTCCTCAAACAATTTGTTTCTCCATGATTCCAATCCCTTGCCACCCTCTCAAATGCCCCAAAGAAAATCCTAAGCAGCTTTAAGTCTGAAGTAGAATCCTATCAAGGATTCAGAAAGCTATTCTGTAAAGTCACTGCAGCCCTAATATTGCAGTATGTCTTTTTATTGGGGAAGGGGGATCAGGGGTAACTCTTCTTGGTTGATTTCCTTTATGATATTTTACCACTGTAAGCCTTAGGCAACCGATATGTTCTACTATTACACCTACTAAATGAAATATATTCACATCTTCAAAAAGAGAAATTAATTTTTAGGAGACTACAATCTAAATTGTTGTGAAATAATTATTTCCTCAATTAGCAAGTTTGTTTCCTTCCAATACTGCAACATCAGCATGCACATTTATTGTAATGTCTATCACTATTCCTACAGGCTATTTTCTTAAAGAACTTTTAAAAAAGATGCAAAAGTGTATTTGGAGGAATTCATAGGTAGATAAAGCTAAAATTATTATTATAAAAAAGTAAGAAGAGATTGTTTTATACCTAATTTTAAAATGTATTTCAAAAAGATAACAATCAAAATGATGTGGCACTAGTGTGCAAAAGGACATATACTTTGATTCACAATTAATACCCCAGAGACAATTTAATGTAGTAAATATAGAATGTAAAAAACATGAGAATTTAATATATAGTAAATTATCCTGAAATCATTAACTTACTACTAAAAGAACATTAGGTTGCAAATCCATGCCCAATAGAATTATAGATACAAATATATAAGAAAGGAGAAAACCTTAAAAAAGAAAATATTGATAGAAATGTTGGTTGAAAGATTTTCTAAACATGACACAAAAGGCAGAAAAAAAACATCATGTGAAGTACAGTATGATAATGAGAAATACACTTAAGAAAACTAAGTTATGTTGTATATGCTATATTAATAGGCAATATACATTTCTAAATATGAAGACTGATTTGTCTTTGTATATAAACAAAAGAGTCTGGAGCTAGAAAGCAACTGCTAGGAGTTTTATTCTCAGAGGTATTTTTGCTTTATTTTATTCTTCCACCAGCCTAAGTTAAAAGGCCACAGCACGAATCTTGGCAGCTTCAAATGCTCTGTCTAGTGTTCCTAAGGTGCCATCTGGCACAGGAATCTCAACTGCAGACAGCGTTTAATGACCATCCTGGCTGACAGCTATTACGGATGCATCACTGCTACTGTTGCAGGATCTATGAGCAATTCTAACCAGAAGGATGACAGTCACAAATCTCAACAGAGTGTTAGGTTGTTTTCAATTCCAAAGCCTTTTACGAAAGTGATATTTAGCAAGAGTAAGCAGACTGGTTAACAAAGGTGGAACATGTCCTCATACATAATGAAATAGTGAATAAAAAGCAAAGGCACAATGCAAAGAGCACATTTTTGTTCTGAGCAGTCCTGCTGCAGGACATCTTTGCTGGAAGCTAAGAACAATTCATTTGCTCATAATCCAAATTCAAAAGCCAGCATTGCTTTGAACTTCAAACAAAATGAACACATATTCTACCTCAGAAAAGAACACGTCTAACATATATTTTCTACACAAACTAACACTTAAATATGGGCAAAAAGTTAAAAGGAAACCAAAAGAAAGTTGAAATAAAAGAGAGCGATTCACATCACAATTATATAGTGAGATGGCAAGAACTGCATAAATTATGCTTGGATGCTAATTTTTACTAAGATAACCGCTCGTGACACTACATTAACAGTCCAGGTGCATTAGAGAACTTGTCGATGACCTGTTTCAACATACACTCAGAAATCTCACTAGAAGGAAATTATTAAAGTCTCTTTGTAAACCACATAGAAGGAATATTTTGTTTTGGGGCACTTCACTTCTGTAGAATAAAGTCTATGTTGTTTCTGGTTTTAAGAAACTAACCCAACTATATAAATAAATTATTTTTATTTATAGAACTTTGCCCTCAGCTAAAAAATCATAAGATACAAGAAGGAACTATGATCTTTAGTACCTATTTTCTATCTACATATTGAACTACAAAACTATATTTTAATAATTGTAGGGATAATATCAAATAGTACCTTACAATTTTGCATAAAGAACTGATTTAGTTTGCATAAAATAAATGATATGCTTTTATAATATATATAAATTATATGCCGGCCCATAATTCATTCTGTCAGGGAGGGCTTTCTATATGCTATGCATGTGCTGAATGCTGGGCCTGCCAAGAGGGGGAAAAAATCCACTCTTGCCTCTAGGAACAAATTGTTCAGGAAATGTGTACTCTGAACATGTTCCAATAACATGGACTAGATAGGGGCATTGAATGATCTGTCTTCTCTGTTCTTATAACATTTTGACTGGCGCTGTGGCTTTGTTAGAGAGCTGACTGGCAAAGCTACCATGTTGGTTAAAAAATGGATGTGGCCAGAGAAGATGAATATTCTGTGGTCAATAGAAGGAATTGTGTTTAGGCATATATGGCATCCCTACATTCAATTTTGACCATATTGTGAATAGTTTTATGGTACTTTCTAAACAGAGCCACAGGAAAGGAAGGAAATATCTCTTACTGATGGAGGGCTAAATTAGCTCATCATGTGGGAAGCAGAGTCCAAATCATATGAATGCTCCCATCATGTAATTGGGAAGCAGTGACAGATACTAAAGATTCAAATGCAGTCAACAGTCTTTCACCATCCTGGGAAATTACTTTTATTGAGGTATAACTGACAAATAAAATTATATATATTTAAGGTGTACAATGTGATGATTTCACATATATATTGTGAAATGATTACCACAATCAAGTTCATTAACATATCCATCATTTCACATAGTTACCACATTGTGTGTGTGTGTGTAGTGATAATGATTAAGATTGACTCTTATCAAATTTCAAGTATACAATATAGTATTATTAACTATAGCCACCATTCTGTACATTAGAGCCACAGAACTTATCTTATAGCTGAAAGCTTATACTCTTTGATCAATATTTCCCCACTTCCCTTTCTTCCCATAGTCCCTGACAGCCACCATTCTACTCTCTACTTCTATAAATTCAACTTTTTTATACTCTACATATAGAGTGAGATCATGTAATATTTATCTTTCTGTATCTGGCTTCTTTCATTTAGCATAATGTCCTCCAGGCTCATGCTTGTTACAAATGGAAGAATTTCTTTATTATTTATGCCTAAATATTAATAATATTTTATTATATAAATATACCACATTATCTTTATCCATTTATCCATCAATGGAAACTTAAGTTATTTCCATATCTTAGTTATTGTAAATAAAGTTGTAATTAAAAAATTGAAGACACAAATAAATTTTTAAAAATCCTGTGTTCATGGATTGTGAGATTTAATATTGTTACCCATAACATTCTACAGATTCAATGCAATTCCTATCAAAATCCCATGACATTTTTCACCCAAAAAAGAAAAAAAAAATCCTAAAATTTGTATGGAATGACAAAAGACCCCAAATAGCTAAAGCAATTGTGAGTAAGAAGAACAAAGGTGGAGGCATCACGCTATCTAATTTCAAATTATATTACTCACCTACAGTAATCAAAACAGTATGGTAATGTCATAACAGAAACCTAGATCAACAAAAGAAAATAAATAGCCCAGAAATAAATGCATGAATATATGGTCAACTAATCTTTGACAAAGCCACCAAGACCACACAATGAGAAAAAAATTGTCTCTTTAATAAATGATGTTGGAAAAACTGGGTGTCCACATGCAAAAAAGTGAAATTGGACCCTTATACCATACACAAAAATTAACTCAAAATAGATTAAATATCTAAACATAAGACCTGAAATCCTAGAAGAAAACATGAGGGAAAAGCTCTTTCTTTTTGATCCTGGCAATGATATTTTGGATGGAGCATATGCTATGCCATGACACTTCCAAGTGATGGTTGATACATATATACATCAGACTGCTGGCTCACCAGATAGACTGGGTTTGCTGAATTCATGTGTCTCACTGCTGATCCATCTGAAACACAAGCCACCATGTGTCAGTTTACTTATTGAAGCTGGAAAGAGATTCATCAAAGAAAAGAATTCTGGAGCATTATTTGAGTGATATTTGTCTTTCCTCAAAAGAATTTTTATATTTCTACAATTTTATTTGTTTCTTTTTTTCTTACTGTTGGTAATTTAAGATGCTGATGACATTTTATCTGATTCAACTTGAAATGTCATTTTCTAGAATCTGTAAAATGATTATTATAGCTCTAAGCCAGAAATGAATTTGTTGGATATAACAGTTATATCCTGCCTGTACTTTTATATACAGTTCATTTTTTTTTTTTTGCATAAAAGTCTAGCTGGAACAGTTGTGCCCAGTTCTAGTCTAGAAATTCACATTATTTGCTACTCCATCTCTGTGTGCCTCTGCAATGTGGAGAGAGTCATTTGGATTTGGAATGACTGATTTTGCCAGGTTCAGGTTTGCCAGGTCAGCTTATTGGAGAATAGATTTAGGTGATCAGCTTTTTACTGAATCATTCAAGGACAGAGAATATTCAACAGTTATCAATACCAGCAGAGAGATACACACTTCTACTCTTATATTTCACTATCTTTGCTATTGAAATGTCCTGGGTAAAGGTTGCACATTTCACACTCTGGCTCATTTTCACAACTTCAGCAAGCAGAAAAGTATATTCAAAATACTGTAGTCAGCTGCTGGCCTATGGGAATCTAATCTAATTCCTTAGTGAGAATCCCTTGTCTTTTTCCCAGTCATCCTTTTTTCACACAAAATGTAAAAAGTTCCATCATTTCATAATACTAACATCAATAAATGTTAACAGACTTTGACTGGCTCTGGTACCACAGCACTTGATAGATGCTTTTCTGAAGACAATAAAAATGTGTTTATTCAAGAAGATGATGATGTAAATGGCATTTCTTAAGCTTGTATTTCTGCAGGATGGTGTTTCTAAATAAAGCACACTGGTTTGCTAATGTTCAATGTGTCCTACAAGGGATTGTTAATAAATGTTTTGGTATATTGCTCTTATTTCAAGTTTTCTAGATCTTGCAACAGACCCTTATTTTGGTATCTTTCATCTCATTTTTGTAATTATTTATTTTGTTGCCTCTAGAAAAATAAATGGATTTATTTTATATCTTAATGGGAGAATCACAGCAATGCAACATTAATTTGTTAGTGATTTATAAACATATGCCAAAATCATTCTTTGTAGTCATTGTCATAATGTACAATTCTTCTTATAGAAAATGTGAGAAAGATAAAGAATTTATAAAACCCATGCCCAATAATTTCATAGCCTGACTAAAATATGTTCAGAATAGTAAAGTAACAGCAATGTGCTTTCTGGAATTGATTTTGTATTTAATGATGCAAGAGTCAGGGATCCTTGATTGTCTTATTTGAAATGCTAAGCCATGAGCAGTATTGAAATGAAAGTTTGAAACAGCTCTGTTATCAGTGACAACTTACAACAGCATCTCTGATATGGATATTTCATTGATTATTAAAATATTTATTTTGCCAGAGGGTAGGATTTTCACTCCTGATGTTTGATTTTAGTAATAGTAGTAATCTTACAGTTTTCCCTTTGGGTATAGTAAAATTTTTCCAGGTGAAAGAGAATCAATCATAGATTTCACATAAACAGGGAACATATTAACCACTACAGAGAGAAGCAGTACTTGACACTGAAATGTCTTATCTCCGCACCCTACTTCAGCTGTTGTTTGGGGTTTTTGTTTGTTTTGTTTTTACTTTTCCACCGATGTTAATATTAGCATTCATTATGGTTACTTTCTCATTTTAGGGGCAGTTTTTATCCTAACATCCTAGCCAGTGGGGAATTTATTTTCTGAATGTTGAAGAAAGCAGTAATGAACTATAATCACATTCATTTCCTTTTAAGTGAAATAAGTATCTTTCCATTGCAGAAGTGATTAAAAATAAATTGAAGGTTAACTATAATTGTTGAGATATCAAAACACACACATAAACAAATACAGTCCCATGCATGCATGGACTAGCTATGTTACTTGACCCTTATAGAGCAGGGCATTCATTTATTCATTTATGGACTCACCCCTTCAACAATCATTATACACTCATAGTTGGTGCAAGTGGTATTTAGTGAGCTTCTAACTGAGTTGAATAGGGGACCTTTTAATAAATGAAGTTTTCACTTATTGGCTCATGTCAGGGACCATACATAGATAAATACCATATGAATACAATATATAGAAAAATTCAACTTTTTTAACCAAAGGGTACATAATCGATGGAACAATATTGTAAATAAATAGTCTATTACTAACAGGCTACAAAAATCTTCCAAGTTTAATTCCATAATAAACAACAATGGTGTGCAAATAAATGTATAGGATATAAATGTAACATTTAAACTATGTAAAAATTCTAATTTGAATGGAGAAGCCTGTACTATAGTTGGAAATAAGAGAGAGAAGAAAGTTGTAGTGGTTAAGAACAGAGCACTGTACTTATCCTACCTGGGCTGGAACCTAGGTCTCTATTTATTGGCTTGGGAAATTACAATGCTTCTGGGCCTCCATTTGTTAATAAGCATAATAGAGATTGTTATAATAACTAGGTCCCTGGGGTTATGTAAAAATTGGAGGAGATCATGCATGTAAATCCCTTAGCATACTGCCTGGCCTAGAATAAATCCTCAGTAAATGTAAGCTGTTAACATTATTGTTACTACAGGTTCATACATGTGAAAATTTATTGGCTTGGCAACCTCAAATTTTTAAAGATTAGTTAATAACTAATACACAGATACTTAACTTTTTCAACTTAAAAGATCAGAAAATATGACAATCATGGTAGCAGTGCCAAATATATATGTGCTATAAAATGGTAACTGGCCAGTTAAATTAGACCTAAAGAAACATTTTTTTAAAGATATGATGTAGTTATTGATTTCAACATAAGTGACAGTGAGGATTTATTTTTTTTTTGCTTTCCACGTATGATAATTTTTCTTTCATTACAAAATACTCTAAAGAGAATGGTTAAAGACGTCATCACATGAGTTGTTCTATCTTGCAATGACATTTTAATTAAACTTGTTTTGACTTATCAATAGTTATTGTTTAACAGTAAGTAGGTTCCATGCAGAAGTATGTGATTGAGAATAGCAGGTAGAGAGAATGTGTTTCTAACAATTGGGAGATGAACTATGCCAGTGAAATCACATATATTCTTTACAGTTCCATTCAAATATTATCTCCATCTTCATGTTTTCTGTATCTTCTTAATTTCTTTTCAGAATTTTCTTTTCATTTATCTTTACTTTCTGGACATATGGTATATCCTCAGTGTTTTTTTTAACATTTATAGCTCCTTGTTATTTACCTAACTTCCTAGCCTTAAGAGCAGACATCAGCAAAGTCTTAATGGGCCTAGTCTTCCAGACCTACCCAGCTCCAGCTTTTGATTCTTTGTATGCATTTTAAATATGTAAGTTTGCATTTTTTATTTTTTATTTTATTTTTAATTGATACATAATAGTTATGCATATTTATGGGGTGCATGTGATATTTTGATACATGGATACAATATGTAATAATCAAATCGGGGTAATTGGGATATCCATCACCTCAAACATTTATTATTTCTTTGTGTTGGGAACATCCCACATCTTCTCCTCTAGCTATTTAGGAATATACAATAAATTATTGTTAATTATAGCTGCCCTATTGTACTATTCAATACTAGAACTTATTCCTTCTAACTGTGGTTTTGTACCTACTTACCAATCTCTCTTTATCCCCACTCCCCTGTAGCCTTCCCACCCTCTGGTAACCACTATTCTATTCACGACTTTCATGAAACTAAATGCCTATCTCTCACCACAAACAAAAATCAAAATGGACTTAAGGACTTAAATATAAGACCTAAAACTATGAAACTACTACAATAAAACATTGGGGAAACACTTGAGGACATTGGTCTGGGAAAAAGTTTTTTTTACTACAACCTGAGAAGCACGGGCAACAAAAGCAAAAGCTGACAAGTGGGATTACATCAAACTAGGTTGCATTTTTTGAGCCTTGTTTCATAAAGGATTTGGGGAGAGAGCACAGAAACAGAAATATAACAGGCAGAATCTTAGAACTAGTCTCATTTTAGTTTTGACCAAAGCATAAGAAAGTAAATGTAAGGTACCTAATGAGTATATGAAAATCATTTTTTAGCATACATAAAATGCACAAAAAAGATAGTTTGCAGAAATTTTTCCTTGCCTCTCTATCAAGGAACAGAAGCCTGGGGTGTAAACACGATGGAAATGTAGAGAGCACCAAAAGGGTTGGCTGAGTAACTTTTGTGGTGGGACGGTCTAGAGCATGATTCTGTGTTGACATTGATTGGGATTCCTGGAGATTGTTAATTCTTGGGATGTTTCTCATGGATCAGACACATCCATACGGGAGAGAATGAGTGTGTGGTTATCTTGGCCCTCATCTTGTAGAACCTTGAGTAACTGATAGGGGTCTTCAACATAAAGATTTTCTGTGGATTGAGAAGGGAGTCACCAATGGCATTCACCCAGAACACCAGAACTGAGAAAAAGAAGAGCCCAGCAGCGAACATCTGAAGAACAAGAGTTAATGTCCAACAGACAGGGTGTCAGCTTTAACTATCTTCCAGACCTACCCAGGGACCTCAGCTTTAGCATCTGCCAGAGAAGAAAGAAAGAAACTCCACCCAAGTCAGAATTGCCCTCTTTCTCCCTACTGCTCCATTTTTTCCTGTCCAGATCCTAGAGAGAAACGAAATTGCATCCAGCAAGTAGGGGAAGATGATTCTCAGAAAATGTTTCCTGTGAAACAAATAAACATAATTGTCTATACATTTTCTTTGTATTCCCTTGAGATGTCTATTAATCTAAGAATTTATCTGTGGAATAAGAAAATATGAGAACCCCATTTTTTTCTGATGATGGGTACTTATAAGATTTATTTATTTTTAATTATATATTGACAAATTATAGTTGTTTATATTTATGGGCACAAAGCGGTTTTACAAATTTTAAATACAATATGGAATGATTAAATTAAGCTGATTAATATATCCAGCACCTCAAATATTTAATTTTTTTGTGATGAGAACATTATAAATTTATTCTTTGTGATATTGAAATGTACAGCATTTAGTAATTAGCTATATTCTTTATGCTGTGCAATTGATCTCCAAGAAAAATTCAGACTTACTTCTCCTATGTAACTAAGGGTTTGTACCCTTTAACTACACTGATTAATATTTTTTAATTTAAGAGTTGATGGGCTCACCTTTACAAGCTCTGGGACGAGGACAGGAAGTAAGATGTGTGATGGGGCCTGATCAAATTAAAAAGCTTCTACACAGCCAAAGAAACTATCACTAGAGCAAATAGACAACCTACATAATGGGAGAAAATATTTGCATGCTATACATCTGATAAAGGGCTGATAACTAGAATCTACATAAAACTCAGAAAAATCAGCAAGAAAAAAATCAAACAACTCCATTAAAAAGTGGGCAAAGGACATGAATGGAAACTTTTCAAAGAAGATAGAGTAATGGCCAAGAAACATAGGAAAAAATGCTCAACATCTGTAATCATCAGGGAAATGCAAATCAAAACCACAATGAGATATCACTTAACTCCAGTAAGAATGGCTTTTATCAAAAAGTCTCATAAGAACAAATGTTGGTGTGGATGTGGAGAGATAGGAACACTCATACACTGCTGGTGGGACTGCAAACTAGTACAACCTCTATGAAAAGGAGTATGGGGATACCTCAAAGAACTAAAAGTAGTACTATTTGATCCAGCAATCCCACTACTGGGTATCTACCCCAAGGAAAAAAAGACATTCTATAAAAAAGACATCTGCACTTGAATGCTTATAGCAGTACAATTCACAATTGCAAAGATGTAGAACAACACAAGTGCCAATCAATACATGAGTGGATTAATAAAATGTGGTATATGTATACCATGAAATACTACTTAGCCATAAAAAATAATGGTTATCTAGCACCTCTTGTATTATCCTGGTTATAGCTGGAGCCCATTCTACTAAGTGAAGTACCACAAGAATGGAAAAATAAACACCACATGTACTCACCATTAAATTGGTACTAATTGATCCAACACTAACGTGCACATATGGAAAGTAACATTCTAAGGGTGTCAGGCAGCTGGGAGGAGGGGAGAAGGGGATGGGTAAATCCACACCTAACAGATGTGGTGCGTGCTGTCTGGGGGATGGGCACGCTTGTCGAGTGGTGTAAAGGAAATTTATGTAACCAAAGCACTTGTACCCCTGTAATACTCTGAAATAAAAAAGAAAATAAGCAGAATATTGTTTAAGAAGACAAGGGTTGTTGAAAGCAACCTGGAAGTTAAAAAGATAATAAATAAGAACAATAATAATAAAAAAAGATTTGATGGGAAATTCAGATTCAGAGGTATTACTAGAATAACGATATAATTCAGCTTAGGTTTTTCTTTATTAAAAACGTTATTTGAAATCTTAAGAGATGTAAAAGTTTCAATATCTTCAAAAAGTATTCTAATGTCACATTAAGAAACCTTGTAAACTAAGCTACTTAAATATATTCATGGGGTTTGTTTATACAGTATTATAACATGAGACTAAATGGGTATAAATGTGCTATTTGAATGTCTATTCAGATGTGGTTATTTCCATGACAGATAAATACACTCTTGCCACTTATAGAGTAATGGCAGAAGTATAATAAATGTGCACATTGGGGTTTCCAGAGATATATTTTTCTCCACAGCATATTTAGTAGGCATGCAAATAAAGTTTTAACAGTGCTTGGTGGAATGTTAAAATTAATGCAGAGTGCCTGCTCTTCCTGCTAATATAAACCAGAAACTTCTCCATATGCCAAGCCATTGGTAGTACCCAAACTTGCTTGCAATCAGCTTGGATGCTTCAATAAAAATAAATGTGAAACATATGAATGTGTCTCTGTCTCAACCCTAGAGATTATGACTTAATTGGTTTGGGGTGGAGATTATGATTTCATTGGTCTAGGGGGGTAGGGAGTGGAGCTGTGTTTTGAAATTTTTAAAAGATCCCAGAGTGATGCTAATGTGCAAAACAGTATGGGAACTTCTACATTAAGCAAGCATTTTTCTTTTAAAATGTTTTCCCTCACCTGCAGCAAGAACAATTTTCCAGTCATTAGTGAAACTACTAATTCTGTAATGAAACAAAACCAAACCTCCATTCCTTTCTGTAAATAAAATTACCAGGCCAATTCCAGAAAGCTTTACAGTAAAGTTAATGTTGCATGAAACTACTCAATTAAAGATTCCTTAAAGGGGAACTTTATATTTGTTATGAAATAATATTTATTAATAATATGTCTAATTTTCAAATTTTAGCAAATTTTATAGAAAGCAAGGTCCTATCCAAATTCTATAGGACTATTTATTTTTTATCTACCTATCTGGGAACTGAAAACTACATTACATTGATCAGTGTCCTGAGAAGGACAATCCTTTGTATACATATTTCATTTACTCATTCAATCATTCATCCATTCATTTATTTGTGTATTAGTTTATTATATTCTTCAGTCTTTGATCAATAGCTACTATGTGGCAGGTCTTATGTAAAACACTATAGGAAAAAAAGAAATGAAAAATGCTAGTTGTTTTTAAATTTTTTTTAAATTCTGCTACCCTTTTGAACAATGATAGTACAAAATCCAAGGGAAATAATAAGAGATGAGCACAAAATGTATATATAAGAATGTTAAGCAACACATGAATTACGGTAGAAATTTCAGCAAATTTGAAAATTTTAGTAAATCAATATTTAAGATGTAGGGGGCAGTTAGCACTTTTTTTTTTTCAATAGTCCATATTGAAGTATGTGAAATAGTTCTTATCTAAGTATTCAAGAAAAACTCTTGTGGTCTGTTAATAACACTAACTTTAAATTTGGATCATATATTACATATCAGGCTCTGTGATAAATCCTTCACATATATTATCTCATGCTAATCTTCATAACAATCCAATTAAGTAGGTTTTATTAGCCTCATTTTATATGCAAGAAAATTGAGGATAAGTGAAATTAACTGACTCTTCAATGTCATATACCTATTAAAGAGCTGAGCTCAGTTTGGAAGGCCCAAAGCATATATTCTTAACTCTTTTTCTGTGTTCTTAAAGAAGAACAGCAGAATATATAATTTTATAGATAGTAGAATCAAAATTTAATTTTATATAATAAATATTTTATTATAAGGGATACTGAGTAATTTCTACTATCATTTTTTCTCTCCTTTTCTCTCTTTTTTTATACTTTATATAGCAAATATGGATTGAATTTATAATAAGGAAAGCAAAATAAACATATATGCAAAGAGTACCTGTGCTCTTCAGGAGTTTCCCATCTATCTGAGGCAAGAAACTCTCCCCATCCTGGCCTTGCTCAGCCTGGCGTCTGCAGTAGGGAAGGGCAGACCTCATCTCCTTTCATCAGCAGCAGCTGTGTTCCTGGCCAGGTTCAAAACCTAGGGAGGAAAGAGAAGAAGTGGGACAGGTCAGGTCCTATGTGGCTGGCTGTTTTCACACTCTTGGTCCTTGTGAAAGTAGCCTCCCTGGATGGGCCTGGTAGGTGAGGGAAGCCAATTCTCTTTGTGCTTATTCTCTGGCTCCATCACCAAAACAATTAGCCCTTTCTTTGCCTCTAGAAGTCTCCAGTCCTCTGTCCGTTTACCTCAGTTATGAGTTAGGCACCTAAGCTTGGTATTTTCCACAGATCACTACCTCCATCCCTTCCCTGAAAGAAGGGGTGGGGGCTGTGATTATGGTAACAACTTTCTCTACAGAAATTTCTTCATCAATCCACTTCTTTTTGTGTCTGACCTCCTTTTCACAACCTTTATCTGATTTATGGGTCTACTAGGATACAGGGAAGAATTTTTTGGAAACATTCAAATTCTGCACACGGAAGTGAGGGGTTTATAGTCACTTTTTGGTATTCTAACACTTACACTATGGCAAACTCATTCAAAAGTGGAGAGGGAAGCATCCTGTTTGAACTCCAATTGTGTAAGTGCAATAGTAAAATATGCATAATGTTTTGAATACCAAGAAGGAAAACTAATTTTCCCACAGGTAGGCTATAGATAATCTCTCCAAGGAAATACATATTTTTCACCCCTACTACAATACACACACATTTTGGGCTCTCATATTCATCATTACTAGGGTCCCTGAGAATTGATTTAATTTTAAAAACAAGATGAAAGAGGAAAAAATGGCGGATTAGTGGTGACCTCCTGGCTCTCTGCTCAGAGTAGGAGGTGAAGAACGCGGACAGCTACACACGAGTGGATCGCTCTCCCACGAGAACAGCAGCGTGAGTCTGCAGAGAAGCAGCACTGGGAAAAAAAAGGTGAATTGGAGAATGGACCACGAAGTGTGGAGAGTGCGAGATACGCACTAGGGAACAGAGCGCGGACGGCCGCACCTGTCGGCGGCCAGGGCGGTGCGGCCTGACCCCCGGGGGGCCGGCTCTTCCTCCCCCACCTCCACCCACTCGGGCAGGGACCAGCCTGAAGCCGGTGCGAGGCTGTGGCGCGGGGTGACAGGCCGTGTGGGGGACAGACAGTAGCGGGAAACATCTGGAACCTTCCAGTGCCCTGTGCTAGGGCCGCCCTGGGCGGGGGAGGGACTGGTCTGAGGGGACACTTCCCGGGTCCCCAGCAGGGAGTTTGGAGACAGGCCCTTCGCCTCTGGTGCTCACCGGGACCACGACAAAGGGGGTGAACGCCGAAAGGGAGGCGCTGCCCCTGGAAACCTTGGAAGATTCGGCTGGTTCGGGGTGGGGCGGCGTGTGCAGCACCCCCTACCGGACTGACGTGAGACTGAGGGTCAGGAAAGCAGGGGGACACCCGGCGGCTCCTTGAGACAACCTGCCAAACCCGGCACCTGTGGCCCCCGAGCGGTCGCCTACAGTGCGGGCTCTCCGAGGGTGGGCAGCCGCCATTTGGGGGCCCATAGCCTAGAAACGCTGTGGTGCATTGCACTGCCGGACAGCGCCCCTTCCCCAGCCGAGTAGGGCGAGCTCGGGCCGCCGTCTCAGGCAAGGCCCCCGCCCCTGCCTGACAGGGCAGCCCCCGCCCTTGGAGCAGAGGAGTAAGGAGAGAAGCCGCCTTCTGGACATTTCTCTCCCCAACCCGCCACTTGCCTTTTCACGCCAGCAGGACAAGCCCTGCCCCTGGAGGTGCAGGCTGACGAGAGAGGCCACCTTCCGGGCTGAGACCCCTGGCGGCCTCAGGCAGCGTCTCTCCCCGCGGCTGCTTGTATTTCACGCCACAGGACAACCCAGGCCTTGGAGGTGCAGCGAGGAGAAAAGCCGCTTTCTGCCTCAGGCCTCGCTCCCCCTCCCGCCAGGCCCCTGCACTTCCGGCAGTGGGGCAGGCCCCGCCCTCGAGGTGAGGCGTGAGGAGAGCAGCCGCTTCCTGGGCGGGATGCGCGGTGGCCTCAGGCAGCGTTCCTCCCCGGCTTGGGGCTTGACGGCTTGACTTTCTCTCCCGCGGGGCAGACCCAGCCCTTAGAGGAGGAGGGGAGAAATGGGAGAAGATGTTTTCTGGGCTGGGAAGCGCGGCAGTCTCTGACAAGACCTCTCCCCCAGCCCCACAGGGCGGACTCCGCCCTTGGAGGAGAGAAGGGAGAAAAGTCGCTTTCTCTGTGTAACTGGTGTGCATCTGTGGGACAATGGAGCTAAGCCAAAGGGGGCAGAATGTTGATTTGGTCCAGCAAGTAGGTTTTGATCATCTGACGAGACCGTAACACTAGGGCTCGCCCTTGGCGCCCAGGCCGCTGCCAGCTTTGGGACTTGTGGACTGGGAAGGAAAGTCCTGGCCAGAGTCCTCAGCAGTTGCACCAATTGACAACCCCCACCTGGAGCTCTCTCACAAGTGTGGCGAAAGAGCCCCGAATAACATGCTAGCAGCTCTCCCCTAGCAGCAGATCAAGCAACCACAGAAGTATATGCTCTCAGGCTTGCAGGTACCTGTTGCCCTTACAACACCTAAAGCGGCAACAGGGCTTAACTTACCCTTGGGAGTGACAAGACATTTCCCAAAGATCAGGGCACTTGTATACCCCATTTGGGGTTTAGAGCCCGACACAAAGGCATTGGAATACCTTGATAATCGACTCCTCCAGGCAAACTGCAAGCGACCACAGAGAGGGTAACCCCATTGCTCAACACAGTGCCCTCCGTCCCAAACTATTGGAGAGCAGCAAAGTCAGACAAACAAGAGTGATTAACCACCTGGGAGCTTAAGGAAGGGGTCCAAACTCACTTAATTGCTTTGGCAAGAGGTGAAGACAACAGGTCAGAGACAACCCAACAGGCTAAAACACCTCTAAGGCAATACAGGACCAGAGTGCTTCTCCCCAGCACTGTCAAGGAATGTCCCTTTGGGGACTTGAAGATAAGGCCATAAACAAGCCCCAGCACCCCAAGTTCTCCACAAAGTAGCCTGATGAGAAAGTATCAGTGAAAGAGCACAGGAAACGTGAAAGATCAGAGAAAAAAGTCACCCCCAAAAGAAAACATTTGATCTCCATCAATAGATACCAACTTACATGATATGATTAAACTGACAGAGGAAGAATTCCAAATATGGATTGTAAGAGAATTCAATGGAATTGATGAGAAAATAGAAACCCAACATAAAGAATCCACAAGAACAATACAGAAAATAAATGAAAAATTCTCTAAAGAAATTGAAATACTACAGAAAAACCAAACAGAAATCTTGGAAATGAAGGAGGCATTCAAGAAACTTCAAAACACAGTGGAAAGCCTCCAGAACAGAATGGATCATGCAGAGGAAAGAATCTCAGAGCTTGAAGATAATGCCTATGTGCTAACCAAAATGGAGGAAGAAAAAGAACACAGAAACAAGAGACAAGACCAAAACATACAAGAAATGTGGGATTATGTAAAGAAGCCAAATATAAGAATCAGGCATCCCAGAAAGAGAAGAAGAAAATACACAAGGGCTAGAAAACATATTTCATGGAATACTGGAGGAAAATATGCCTGGCCTGGCCAGAAATCTAGATATGCAGATACAAGAAGCACACAGAACTCCTGGGAGACTCAATGTGAAAAGGCAATCACCACATCATGTAGTTATTAGGCTGACCAAAGTAAACATGAAAGAGGATGCGGTCAGTGTTGTAGAGGGGGGAAAGGGCAGGCCTCAAATCGTGGCTTAGGTGTGGCAAAGTCATAACATGTAACCAAAATGTTTGTACCCCCATAATATCCTGAAATAAAAATTAATTAATTAATTAAAACACTATGATTGACTTACAACAGCCAATTCATGTTAATTATAATTTTTAGGTAGTACTGTGATTTACTTTTAAATAATTCAGCTATTAACAGTGTGATATCAAATAGATAATGGTTTATATTACCATTTAAGGAATTGCTCTATCAAAATTCATAGTCCAGGGTAGTCAGGTATGTCTTCACTTGAAACATAAGCCCCAGCTATCCTTAATGTGATCAACAACAGAGGCTTTTCTATCTTTCTTAACTATAATTGGTTTTCATTTATAAAATTTATGGTTTTTTGGCTAATGATTGTTAGAAGGGGGTGCTCCTTAGTGAAATGAATAAATCGGAAATATATTGTCTGCAAAAAAGATTTCAGAGACACCTTTCTAGCATGCACATAAGAATCTAGCTAGCGTAGCGTATGCTCTGTACACTGAGGCGTTGCTCTCCAGGCTTGATTCCAAACACACAGTTCAGAGGGGTCTTTGTCTCCCATACAAGCAACTTGAATATTGTCACATTTATGGTAGGCAATCTTTCAAGGAAATTTTTTCAGAGCATCCAAAAAACACAAAAAGCTAGTATTTTCTGAGCTCACAGAGGTTGTGTAACTGTTTAATAAGTTCCTGGGGAATCTGGTTGGAAACTTAGCTGGTAGTCTAACTAGTTTCAGGTTATTGAGAAACAACTGTCTATCTATAGCCAACCTCACCTTGTTAAAGATCAATCAAAAAGAACCTAATATTAATAGTTTTCCATCACCAAACTATTTTAAGCCATTATAAGACAACCAGGGGGAGAGTACTGATAGGGCTCACAGAGCAGATGCTATTTCAGTCGCATATTGAAAAGCAGGTAAAATTTGTAAAGTTGACAGGAAGTTGTGAAGGGATATATTTTGGCATAGAAATATTATATAGATTGTCCCCAGTTGTGAAAGTCCATGGATTACCTATTCAACTAAGGTATGGCTAAAACTTTGCCATTTTGTGGTATAAACAGAGGTGAAGGCAAGATTATGAAGGGATCTATATATTCTACAAAAGTGTTTTTCAAACTTTTAAAAACACAACTCTTAGTAAAACATTTTATATTGCACAAGTGTAAACATGTAAAAATTAAAATTTCACAAAAGATTACATCTTACTGGTTAATACATACTCTGATGTTTTAAAGTCTATTCCTTTTGGTTTATTCTGTTCTATTAAAAATGTTGGTTTTGAGTCAGTAAATTGGTTTGCTGACACATCAATGGGTCACTGCCACAGTATGAAAATTCTGCTCTGAGGACAACTCTGTAAAATGTTGAAAGCTACTGAAAGATTTTAAGCAAGTGTTTGTGACAATTGGAAATATCATTGTTTTGGTAATACATGGAAAGGATTAGAAGCATAAAATTGGAGATGAAGGGAAAAAATAGAGGATTCTTACACTAGTCTAGATAAGAAATTGTGAGTGCGTGATCTGGACATTAGCTTTGTGGATGAGGCAGGGAAGATTTGAGATATAAATGGGTAGAATTAGCAGGACTTGCTCACTGATTCTAGGTGATTGGTGGTGAGGAGGGAGGTGAAATGAAAGGAAAGATTCAAGAATACTTTCTAACGGATTAGATAACAAGTGTATATACAGCGGAGAGTGGTTCACAAGAAGACAGTATACAAGAGGAGAACCTCTGTTCAGTTTTATTTATTTTCTATTAAGAGAGTTTACCATTTACTGTTGCTCTCAGTGTGTTTTGGGATCGTCCATGATTCCGTGATTTTCTTATAGAACATATCTTACGAAGTATGCTGGCTATTTAGACCTTAATGATTGTTTGGTTCAATGGATCCCAAATCCAATGCTGCCTAGGACAGAATCCCTTTGGGTGGAGAATTTGAAGATATATATTGTTTAACAAACTCCCCAGTGGATCTTTGCAGCAGTCCTATATCTGGAATGTTGCTATCACTGCTCTTTTTGACACATACAAAAACTGAGTCTCTGGAATTTAGCAATTTCTGAAATTCTCATTATTTGGAGGCTTAGCTGGAAATAAAATCCATCAAATTTATAACTTTCCCCCACTCCATTGCTTTCCTTAAAATCTTCATGCTTTATTAATCACTGATGACCTTGCCTTATACTTTTAAATTAAGACTATCTATTTTACCTTAAAACCTTTCCGTACTTTCACATTTTCCCAATCTTCCTTCTATTCTGTCAGCAAGATGTGCCCTTCTTTATTGCTAAGACTCCTCTCCACCTCTTTTCATCTGCCCCTTTTTATTCTGAGATCAATGTGCTGTTTCATTTGCTTTCTGGGATCAATATTTTTCAGATGTTCCACCAGCATGGGCTCCTTGGAAACACTTTCTTTGGATTGTTATATTACCCCCATTTCTTTGTTGTGTAGAAACTGCTTTTCTCTTTTGAGTTGGTTAGGGTAGAAAACAAAACAATCTTTAAGCTTTGGATAAAAAACATATAAAACTCATCTGACTAGCCTAACTTATATATTTTAAAAGCCCATTCTTCCTATGGAATTAAAGAACACTAAAGATACACTTACAAACAATCTAAAATACTAAGAAGAAGTACTACCAAAGCTTATGTTTGTTAGAAATCTAGTGGTGTGTGTGTGAGAAAGGGAGTAAGAAAGGGAGAGGAAGAGACAGTTACTTCTACTTGCAATTTTTATTTTTTAAAGTGATAGATAAATAAATCCCAAAATAGAGTAAGGTTACAACTTATGAATACTGTAGTGATGTCAATATAATACACACTGTGGTTTCTGGTGAATTTAATTTAACAAAGATCAATAAATCAATCTGTACTGTCTATCTTCATTTTGTAATTATAAGGGAGGGGTTGTGATGCTCTGGAAGATAAAAGTGAGAGAATTGAAAAGTAAAAGCTGTCTAGTTCTAATATCTTAGTTTGAGGAAATTAACTCTGTTGAAGATCAATTATAAAAGTACTTGATTAAAGAACCTCTTACTCACATACTGTCATTTTTTATACCTATAGGTATAACATCAAGAGACAGATCTTTTCAAGAGGAATATTAAAATTGTTAGATAGAGTGGAAAGAACCCAATTTCATTGTGTCCCTTATTAGTAAAACTTATTTGTTAAATTATAAATTATATTCTATAACTCTACATCCTGATATGTTGGAAAAAATAGAATTTATTTGTATACATTGATAAGAGTAAGGGATTGGAAAGAAACAGATATTGGTTGAATCTTGGCTCTATCATTTGTTTTATAGAGTTACTGTTGGATTTATGAGTTATTCATGCAAAATAATGAGAATGGTACCAGTCACACATTAGGTGCCAAATAAATGGCGGTGTTTATAAGTGACTATTTTCCCAAAGTTGGAGTACATCTATTTTTAAGTGTCAAATATTAACATGTAAAAATATTTTATTGAAAATCTTCCTATAAAGACTGCATGTTTGACTGCCACATTAAACTATGTGACAGAATGGAAATGTTATTTTTAAACAGAGTCCAAAGATATAGGGTACCTTAGAGTTGTCTTAGAGTCTGTGAGTAAAAAGACAGGTGGGTGTTTGCATGGGTATGCATACTTCAACCCAGAAAAGTTGTTATGGCTATTTATGTATCAGAGTTTCTTCTAAGTTTTTCCTACAGTATTGGTGTCTGTTGCTCAAAAATGCATAAAAAGTTAAATAAATATTAATATATATTAATTCCCCCAAACTTTTTTTGGAAATGCTTCCTATCTACAGAAAAGTTGAAAGAATAGTATAATCAACATCCATCTGTGTTCACGTAGGTCAATCAATCATGTCAGATGTATGTTATTTTGTCACATGTGCTTTATATTTCTTTATTTTAGTCTGTTTCTCTGTCTTTCTCTCTGTTTGTAGGTAGATAGAGAGAAATATAAAGAGAGGGGGATCTTTTTTCCTTCTAGGTCATTATGACAACTTACCCCTAAATATTTTGGCATACACATCCTAAGAGCAATGCTATTCTTCTACATAAACATGAGTGCAATATAATTATTATACCCAAGAAATATAACATAGATAGCAAATTATAGTCTATTATAAAGACCTTATTCAAAATTTTCCCAATTGTCTCAGTAATATCTACTGAGGTTTTATTGAAAAATTCAGTATCCTATATTGTATTTAGTTGTCATGTCTCTTTATATTAAACTGAAACCATTTTCCGGTTTTTTTTTTTTTTGGCTGTTTTTCATTACATTGATGTTTTTTAAGAATCCAAGCCAGTTGCTTTATAGAATGAGCCTCAAATTAGATGTCTAATTTCTTCCTCTAATTAGATTGTGATTTTTTTAATGTTGGCAAAAATGCTACATGATGCCAGTTTTACCACATTATTGGTGATACTAAGTTTTATCATTTTTTAAGATGTTATTCACTAAATTTCTTGATTATAAAAGCACCTTTCCTATTGTAATTAACATGTAATTCATGGGATGATATTCTCAGACTATGTGAATACCGTGTTTCCCAAGAAGACTTTAGCCAACACTTTCAATATCCATCCTAACACATTCCTTCTACATTTATTCATTACCCACCTCCCATAATGCTCTATTTTTGTCCCATGGTTTAATTTATTTTCAAAATTTATCCACATGGATTAATGTATTCATTTTAATTCATGTTGTAATCCATTCTCATCATTATTCATTTTTGTGTTAAAATTGTACCACACTGAGCCAATGAAAGTTTCTGCAAGCTGCTCCCTCTGTTTTTTTAATCATTTCCTTACTTTCTAGCATAAGTTGCACAGCAAACTTCAGAGATAAAAGTGGAATCCAGGCTTATCTTTTATTTTTCTGCCACCACCTTGGAATCATCCATTAATTAGTCCAAGGAATGGCTCATTTTATCAGAAGACGGTTTTTAGAAACTAAAATCTATACATTGGGTTTCCTTGTTACTACTCAGGTGTCATTGCTTCTAGGCCCTCTCAATGGATATTAACCAATTTATGTACACATGTTATCTATCATCACTTCTGTACCCAGCCCTTCAGCTAAATATGAGTTCAGACTGGTGTCTCTGACTCGAATCCAGCACCACCAGTTTTATTCCTTCTTGCTTACCCATCATTTCCCTCTCTGACAGTAGGACACCTGACTCCCACCATATGCCATTCATTTACATATTTGCTTAACCCCAGTGTACTTGTAAAACAGTTCAGAATAATTAACTAACCCATACCCCAGTGAGAAACAAATTTGCCAGCTATAGTAGAATGTTCATGTGTAGCTTCTTTAGTCTTTAGGTTTACAGTTTCCAGTAAAAATCCCATTCCACAAAGTTTATTAGGTCAGTTCCTTTTTGACCCCAACCACTTCAGTGTGATTATGTCAAATATTTGTGATACAGTTTGATTCATTTGTCAAAGTCTACATTTCATGTAAAGATCTCTTGACATGATGGTTAACCTGCTGTGGTTGTTTTTAGTTTTCATACATTAATGCTCACTCTTGTGATAAACAAATCTAAGAGTTTTGATAAATGTTTGGAGTTCACTACCCCAGTAACTTACAAAACAGTTTCTTCACACTAAAATTCTCTTTTGTTGACAACCATTCTACTATTCCAGTTCCTGGCAACTACCAATCTGTTTTTGATCCCCAGGGTTTTGCTTATTCCAGAACATAGTCTTGCTTTTTTTTCTTAGCAACATGCTTTCATCTATGTTTCTTCATGAATCAATTGTTCATTTCTTTTTTTTTAATCACTCAGTAGTATTCCATTGTATGGATATACCACAGTTTTGTTTACCCATTATCCTGTTGAAAAACAATTTAGTAGCTTCCATTTATTTTTTGTTATTTTAATTAAAGCTGAAAAAACATTGTCATATGGGCTTTTGTGTGGACATAAGTTTACAATTCACTTGGCTAAATAACTAGGAGTGAGATTCCAGCATCATATGCTAAGTTTATTTTTAATTTTATAACAAACTGCAAAACTGTCTTCCAAAGTGACTGTACTCTTTTACATTCTCACCAGCATTGAATGAGAGAGAGTAGCTGCTGTTCCCCTATTGATTTTTCTAAGTTTACTTTATATTGTGGTACATTACCAAATTCTTTTTTGTTTGTATATATGAGCTTATCATGGGATTTTATGCATACTATTAAATATTTTATAAGCTGCACATATCGTGCATTTTACCCCTTTTTCAATTATTATGTCTTTCATTGATTTCTCTTCAATTATAGCAGCTGATATCTCAAAAGGAAAGTTTAACAGAGAGTGGAGATCATGAGTCTGTTGTCCTTCCCTTAACCTTGGTAGGAATGTCTTTGGTGTTTCAACATTAAAAAATTATATGTAGGTATGTATGCATATGAAAGTATCCAACAATTACTGTTTTACTAAGCATTTTTATAAGAAATTGGCACTGGATTTTGTTGACATCCTTTTCCATTTAAGTATGATGCATTGTTTCCTTAATGTGAACTGTGAATTCTGTTTATTTCTCTTAGGATTCTTTTCTACATTTTTCCATGGGTATTTATAGTGAGATTAATCTATAAATTGGGTGGAATTTTAGTACCCTCTTTATCTGATTTAGTGATTACTTTTATAGAATTTATTTAAAAGTTTTTCTTCATTTTCTGTAATTTAGAATATAGCATTGGAACTATTTTGTCTTTGAATTTGGGGTAGGCTTTCCCCATGAACCCATTTGGATATGATGGGGTTTTGGTATTACTGTTGTTATTTCTTTCTCTCTTTTTTGTGAGGTAGTTATTTGATATATTTTCTCATTTTTATGCCACTGTAAGAAATTGGTAGAAACTCTAATCAAATACTATCAATCAAAAAGTCTTTATTCTAATGCCACTTGGATTTCAGATTTCCTGTTTGGAAGGTCTTGAGTGGCTCATTCACCATGTCTGATAACCATGGGCTGAGCCATTACTTTCAGTCCTTTATTATTCACTCTTTATTATTTGCATAGATGTTTGTTTTAACTAATTTAAAGCTCTCTTTAAGTACTCATTATTGGTATTACTAGGGAGGGTAGCTCCCATTTATCGGTCCCCCGTTAGTGTGAAAAAGTGTTCATTAGAGAAAATGGCTGCACAATTCCACAACTCTTTGTCTTTCCGTAATAATGAACTTTTCTTTCCTGGCTATGCTATCTGTGATTGCATTCTTTCTGTTGGCAGCTGTAAATCAAGGAGAGTTTTAAATTCATGCTGATGGAAAGAAAAGTCAGTTCCCGATCAGGGTTTCGTTGAAAATTGCATTTATCCATTTCATAGCAGCATGACATTTCCTATGTCCTTTATGGCTATTAAAACTCAAAACAAAAAACAAAAACTTGTTCTTCAATTGTACTAAGCCCATTCTAAAATATTTGACACTAATTTAATAAATATATATGTCATCTTTCTTTTCCTTCAGAGGGTTCCCTATACTCATTCCAAGTGAGTCTTGTTATTAATTGTGCCTGTATTGTTACCTTCACTGAAAAGTTCCACCTAATTCACAGTGCTTACATTTGTATGATCAAATTTCCCAATCAATTTCACAACTAATTCATACATGGAAAACTGAAAAATGAATTTCAGAAATAGCATGCTACCCTGGTTAACAGTCAGATTCATCATTTTGAGAAATAATTAAATCTCGGTTTATCAACCAACAATTCCATAAATCACATACTTTTATTTTATTTATTTTATTTCAGAGTATTACAGGGGTGCAAACACTTTGGCTACATAAATTGCCTTTGCATGGCCCGAGTCAGAGCTACAAGTGTGCCCATCCCCTGGACAGGGTACATCCATTAGGTGTGAATTTACCCATCCTCCCCTCCACCCCCCGCCTGCCTGACATCCAATGAATGTTACTTCCCATATGTGTACATTAGTGTTGATCAATTAGTACCAATTTAATGATGAGTACATGTGGTGTTTAATTTTCCATTCTTGTGATACTTCACTTAGAAGAATATGCTCCAGCTCTATCCAGGATAATGCAAGAGGTATTAGTTAACCTTTTTAATGGCTGAGTAGTACTCCATGGTATACATATACTACATTTTATTAATCCACTCATGTATTGATGGGCACTTGGGTTGATTCCACATCTTTGCAATTGTGAATTGTGCTGCTATAAACATTCAAGTGCAGATGTCTTTATTATAGAATATCTTTTTTCCTTTGGGTAAATTCCCAATAGTGGGATTGCTGGATCAAATGGTATAATAGTTCTACTTTTAATTATTTGAGGTACCTCCACACTACTTTCCATAGAGGTTGTACTAGTTTGCAGTCCCACCAGCACTGTATGGATGTTTCTATCTCTTTGCATACACGCAAACATCTGTTGTTTTGGGAGTTTTTGATAAAAGCCATTCTCACTGGAGTCAAGTGATATCTCATTGCGGTTTTGATTTGCATTTCCCTGATGATTAGAAATATTGAGCATTTCTTCATATGTTTGTTGGCCATTAGTCTGTCTTCTTTTGAAAAGTTTCTGTTCATGTCCTTTGCCCACTTTTTAATTGGGTGGTTTGATTTTTTTCTTGCTGATTTTCCTGAGTTCTATATAGATTCTAGTTATCAGCCCTTTATTGATGTATAGCATATGAATATTTTCTCCCATTCTGTAGGTTGTCTATTCACTCTAATGCTTGTTTCCTTGGCTATGCAGAAACTTTTTAATTTGATTAGGTCCCATTTATTTATTTTTGTTGTTGCTATGATTGCTTGGGGGTCTCATAATCTTTTGATTCCAAACATTTTCAGTCTTTCATATAGCCAATGCCTTGGTTAAAAAAAAAAAAACAGTGAAGTATTTAGAAATGGTTTTATCTTAGGCAATTGTAGAACTTTCTCTAAGGGATAATGGTACTATTATTTTCAGTGTGTTACCAGGATGGAGAAAGATTTTAGGTCCAATTTTATCCCTACTATATAATCGTTTCTCCTCTCCTGTCCCAATCCCCACACACAAATTAGAGTGCTCTATACCCACCACCAACCCCCCTACTATAGTCAACATCTTTTCCAATAATGAATAATGGTGACAGACTGAAAGATAGATCCAAGCTGTTTCTTTTTTCTTCTCTTTAAGAGCAATTTCATGACGATGTCCTATTTGCTAGAGGGGTTAAGGAGCAATATACAAAGAATGTATATAAGAGAAAAAATTGTCTCTCTTTGGCCCTCAAGTGCTAGATAACAAATAGAAATGGGAAGAAAATAGGGAAAAAAATTTGTCATTTTTATATACTCATTGACAAATGGAAAAAATGAAGCCATTGCTTGAAAGAGTAAGAACCTTATGTTAAATATGTTCCTTATAGCTTTTAAGATCCCTCAATGTCATTTGTTATTGTTGACAATCTGTGGCTTACAGATGACAGGTTTGTTTTTATTTCTATGGAGACGTATGGCAAAAAGTGAATTAAGAGACAGAACACTTGGATTTTAAGTGCTTATAGTATCCATTCTGTTGTCCTGAAATTATTGTTCACTTTAGAAATGATTTTTTCTTATATATAATCCACTCGTTTTAAATTAGGAGTTGGCAAACTACCACCCTTGGGCCACATCTAGCCTTCTGCCTGTTCTTATAAATAAAGTTTTATTGGAACACAGTAATGCCCATATGTTTAGGTACTGTCTGGCTGCTTTCCTGCTATAATGACAAAGTTGAATAGTTGAAACAAATAACACATAACCTGCAAAGCCTCAAATATCTACTAGCAAGGCTTTTATGGAAAAAGTTTGCCAACCTTTGTGTTAAATGGTTATACTTTGGTTCACTTGTGGAGTAGCTTTTCTTTCTCTGTCTATTCTCTGTTCTTTTATGATTTAAAAACAGTTTATAGAAAAACCTTTACCAAACGAGGGCCAGAATCAGAAGGGCTTTCTATATTTATACTCACTATTACACATGAAAATGAATAACAGATTTAGTTATCTTTGTCTAAGTCTTCAGCTTTAAAAGGCAGTAGTCATGGATTCATGATAGATGGAGAGAGAGACACAATAGATATATGTCTAGATGATTTATTCATATGGATCCTCAATGTGATTTATAAATTGTCTCCAATCAAATTTACAAAATGGCATTTCAATGAATCAAGGTCTCTAGGTATTGTCAGATCCTGTTTCTTCAGTAATGCACCCAGATGTAACAAGTTAGCTCTATCTCATTTTTACCTATTTTATCACCAAGCCAAGCTCATGTTTATTCTGTAGTATCCTATATGATGGGACCACTAAGTATCCATAGTAGATTGGTCATATGTGGCTATTTACTCTCCTTCAAGGAACCCAAATATGACATTTTACAGGAATGCAGCTGTATAAATCAGGAAGGAAATGTAGAATAGAAAATATTAACAAGGCAGGGAAAATATAAATACATATTTGAAAGATTGAATGTTGGTTATAGTGACTTAGCAGATAAAAAATCTACAATCTACTAATTAAATAGGAAGCTAGAATTTGCCATTAAGAGATGCAACGTAGAAAGCCATTAGGGAAACAACTGGGGAAATCTGAATAAAGTCTTTAGTTATTAGTTTGGATAAATATGTTATGTTATGAAAGATGTTAACACAAAGAGAAACTGGGCGAAATATTTTTTAAATTCTTGTATAAGCCTAAAATTATTTCAAAAAAATTGCTTTTTAAAATTTTTTTCTGCCATTAAGTAGCACAGCATATAATACAGAGAGAGATAGAAACATGAACAAAAAAACAACAAAAATGAATATCATGCAACAAATTCTCTGATAATGGTTTCCTCAGGGTACTATGGAAACCAAAGGTAGTTTTTGATAACCCAAACAGTAGTATGAGAAATGGAAGCAAGTAGATACCAAACAAGTATTCCCAGAAGACGTAATTCTATACTTTGTTGCAAAGGATGAGTAAGGGATATCGCAGTACTATAGTCTGAATTTGTCCCCTAAAATCCATTTTGGAAAGTTAATCCCCAATGCAATAGTGATGGCAGATAGGGCCTTTTGGGAAATCTGTAAGTCACGAGGGCTCCACCCTCATGGATGGATTAATGCTGCTATAAATAGAAATAGAGCATGTAGGAGTAGGTTCTCTCTCTTCTGCCTTCTTCCATGTGAGAATTCCTCTTCTCTGAATGATGCAGCATTCCAGGCCCCAACCTGCTGGTGCCTTGATCTTGGACTTCTCAGTCTCCAGAACTGTGATAAATAAATTTTTGTTCTTTATAGATTATCCAGTCTGTGATATTTTGTTATGGCAGTACAAAACACACTAAGACAGAAGTAATATTTGGCTAGTGTTTAAAGACATGTAAACAAGAGCGAACATGGCACATCCAGGGACATTCTATTCAATACGAAGAGAAATGATTTTTTAGAGGTGGAGTAGAGAGAGTTTAGACTGAATAGATTGGCAGGAAACATAATCAATAACTAACTTGTATAGATTGCTAAATAGTTCAGATTTTTAACTTAAATCAAATAGTGAGAGTTGAGCAAAGTTTAGCAGGGAAATTGATATAACTAATTTTGTGGTTTATAAATGTTATCCTGGAGGCTGTGTAGCACAGATTATAAAATATCACCAGTGGAAATTGAAGGATTGAGTACATTACTGGATTCCAGGTAAGCTAGGGCATTAGAGATGTGCTTTAGAAAAAAGTGGAAAGTTTTAAATACTGTTAATTGAGTAGATATCAGCATAATTTAGTGTAATTTGTATTTGAAGCTGTTAAAATAGGGAAATATAGAATGGACCTAAGTGATTGTTTGAAAACTAGTTGCAGAAAAGTACTGATCACTAAGACATTGAAAGAAAGAGGCAAGCAGTTTTGGTTGCGGGAAAAGACTGTAGGGAGACATTTCCATTTTTACCTATTATTTTCATTTGCCTATGGGACACAGAGTTATTCCAAGAGGTTGTTGGAGCTCTACAGGGTCACTCTGCATTAGCTATAAACTTGGAAATTGTTGTCCACTTGAAATTATGGTATTACACATGTTTTCCCAGGAAAGCTTAAAGAGAGCAAGCAAAAATAAAACTCTGGGAAAACCAACATATGAGTTAAGTGAAGGAAGACAAACCTGCAAAGGAAATTAAAACAAATCTACCACAGAGAAACAGAAGGAGAAATAAAACAAAATATAGTGGTTCCCAGGAGGTAAAAGAAAAAGGAGTTTCAAGAAAAAGGGAAGGTTCAGAATTCTCAAATGTTTTGGTTATCAAATAATAAATGATTAAGAATAGTTTACATTTTGTAACTAGAATCTCTTTGATAAATTTCAGAAAGCTATTCTAGAAGTCAAAGTAAGATGTATGAAATGGGATAAAGAAATATGGAAGAGATGACACTATTGACTTTTGTATGCAAATGATAAAATACCATTAAAAGGTAATTTATGATGGCATAAATTGTAAGCATATGTATATAATGAATACAAAGTACAAGTAAAGGGGCTGGAGAAAGGAGAAAAAGAGAGAACTGATGGTAGAAAAGGCCCCTGAGGATCTTAAAATGAATTGAATCCTTGGCCCAAGTGCAAATTTTATTATGGATCAGAAAACAAGATATCTTTAATGTATGAAAACAAATAGAGAAGAAATAATCAAATAAATTATAGCAGAACATTTGCCTTAGATAAAGACTTCAGACTAAAATGTCTTAACTTATTGGGCAGCTCTAACATGAAAGATAAACATCTATTCTTCACAACATCAGTAAAATGTTTAAATTAAAAAATAAAAACAAATTCATAACTTGAAGATGATAAAAGAAATGTTCTACTGTCAGCAATGCAGGAAACTGAAAAAGGCTGAGAAACATGTACAGTTTGTGAGAGAAAATAACTATCGAATCATCCCATCCGGGCACAGATATATGAAGACTGAAATGGACCTTTATATATTTCAGAAAAAAATATTAGGTAAATTTTCCAGACAAATGGCATGCCCTCTCTCATTTCACTCAAGAGTGTTCAAATGTCACCTTTTAAAGAAGATTTGCTTAAACACTCTTACTAACATTGCATCATACCCTATCTCCTGACACTATATGATTTCTTTATATTACTTAATATCACCTAATAATATATTATACATTTGCTTGTCAGCACTTTTCACTGCAATTTCTCCACTGCCTAGAATAGCATCTGGAAGCTGGATCCTCAATAAATATATACACCAATGGCTGAAAATGAATCTAATGGTCTTTATTGTCTTTTACAAGGAGAAGGAAATATTCTTTGTTTAAAAGAAAGAGAATGTGATGAACTTATAAACATGAGAAAAGTGGTCCAAGTTTTTAATTGTTTTGGACAGTTTAAAAGGTAGTTAAATACAGGGAATCCAGAGGAATTGCCAAAGGGCATTTATTGGTTCATTTACTCATTCATTCAGCTACATTTACTGAGTTCTTTTGTGTTAACATCATCACTTTCCACTTGCCCTCTCAAGGACATTGCTCTCTGGGTCCTTTAAAATGTGTATTATTGCTTGCTTTCTTTCCCAGTTATTAAAACTCTCTTCCTTTCTACTGGGTATTTCCATAGTCATGTTAACATGTACTAGAAAATCCTATTCTATAAAATATTTCCCCCTAACTCCACATCCAACTATTAAGAATTGATGTTTATCCACCCTGTAGCCAATTTATATTTGCTTAAATCTATAATAATATTTGTAATTTTTATTTATATAAATTTAGCATACTATACAGTCTATTTGTGCAACCAGCTTTTTGTATTTAGCCATATATATCTGAAACATACTGATACTGACAAGTATAACTCAAGTTTATTCGTTTTAATTATTAATATATTATATTGCTCCTTCATGTGTGTATACTATTTTTACTTATAAATTCTCATAACTATTTATAATTTTTATTATATTTTGTATTAATATTCCTGTACATAAGTATTTTGCCCTCAGTTCATATCTATCATGACTTAATGTTGTAAGAGCTTAAAAAATTATCTATGAGTAATTTTACGTAAGTATTTTATTACCATATCCCATAACAGAGAGATTAAAATCATTTTTTAAAAATCAAACAAAAATTCTCAGTCTGAAAATCACAATGAATGAAATAGAGAGTCTCAACAGTAGAACCAATCAAGCAGAAAAAGAATCTATGAACTCAAAGACAGCTTATTAGAAAATATACAGTCAGAGGACAATAAAAAAAAGAAGGAAAAGAAATAAAGTTTACAGGATTTATGGGACAGCATCAAAAGAGAAAATTTTTGAGCCATAAGAATTCAAAATGGAAAAGAGAAAAATAAAGGTGTAGAAAGCTTATTTAAAGAAATAATAGCAGAATAAGTTCCAGACCTAAAGAAGATATAAAAATCTTGGTACAGAAATGTCAACTGTCTTCAATCACATACAATCTAAATAAGACTACACAAAGATATATTATTAAAAATATTTCTCTAAAATCAAATACAAAGAGAGGATCCTAAAAGTATTAAGAGAGAAAAAAAGCAAATAACAAATAAGGAAAAGTTCTGATAAGGTTAGCCAAAAATTTCTCAGCAGAAACCAGAAGAGAATGAAATGATACATTCAAAGTGCTGAAAAAAAAAAAAACCTGCCAGCCAAGAACATTGTACCAGCATATCTGTGCTTCAAAAATGAAAAAGAGAAAAAGACTTTTCCATAAAAACCAAAAAGCTAAGTAAGTTCATCGCCACCGGACCTGTCTTATAAGAAATTCTAAAAGGAATTCTTCAAGCTAAAAAGAAAGGGTGCTCATTAGTGACACAATAACATATGAAAGTATAAAACTCACTGATAAAAAAAAGTACACAGCCAAACTCAGAATACGCTAATACTGTAATGGTGGTGTGTAAATCATTTATAACTTTAATATAAAAGTTAAAAGAAAAAAACCATTAAAATGATAATATTAATAGCTACAATAATTTGTTAAGAGATATGCAATATAAAAAGTTGTAAATTGTGACATCAAAATTCAGATTATGTGGAGGGGGAAAGGAATAAAAGTGTAGAGAATGTTTTTTCCAAAGTTAAATTGTTATCAGCTTAAAATAACATATTATAAATATAAGATGATTTTTGTAAACATCATGGTAACTACAAAGGAATAACCTACAATAGGTGTATTAATACAAACATTAATCAAAGCATAACATTAGGGAAAATCACTTATTCACAAAGGAAACCAAGAAGAGAGGAGGAAAGAAACAAAGATCTATATTACAACTAGAAAACAATACAGAAAATGGCAGTGTAGTATGTCCTTACCTATTAATAATTAACTTGAATGTAAATGGATTAAATTCTTTAGTCAGACACAGAGTGGCTGAATTGGTTTTTTCAAAAGACTCAACTATATGCTGCCTACAAGAGACTCACTTTACCTGTAAGGGCACATATAGACTGGAAGTGGATGGATAGAAAAAGATATTCCACACAAGTAATACCCGAAGAACACAGGAGTAGCTATACTTATATGAGATAAAATAGACTTCAAGTAAGAAAATCATAAAACAAGACAAAGAACGTTATTGCATGATAATAAAAAGGTCAATTCAGCAAAGGATATGACAATTATAACTATATATGTACCTCCAATATCAGAGCACCTAAATATATACAGCAAATATTAAGAGATATAAATGGAGAGACAGAGTGCAATACAAAAATAGTAGGAGACTTCAATACTCCACTTTCAACAATAGACAGATCATCCAGACGGAAAACCAGTAAGAAAACATTGGACCAAAACTATACGCTAGACCAAATGGACCTAACAGAACATTTCTTCCAATAGGTGCAGAATACATCATACATTAGACCACAAAACAGGTCTTAATAAATTTAAGAAAACTGAAATCAAATCAAGTATTTTTCTGAACACAATAATATGAAATTAGAAATCAACAACAGGAGGTATTTCAAAAAACTCAAAATTCGTGGAAATTAAGCAATATGCTTCTGACAAACCAACAGGTCAATGGGAAAGTTAAAAGGTATAAAATATGTAAAAGTTAAAAATATAAAAATGCTTCTAGAAAACTGAAAATTTCAACACAGCATAGCAAAATTAATATGATACAACATAAAAATTTATAGAAATAAACACCTGCCTTAAAAAAGAAGAAAAATTTCAAGTAAACAACATCATGTGGCATCTCAACATACTAGGTAAAGAAGATCAAACTAAGCTTAAAGTTAATAGAAGGAAGGAAATTTTGAAAATCAGGTAAGAAAGAAATGAAATAGAGAATAGAAAACCAATAGAAAAATCAATGTAATTAAGAGTTGGTTTTTGAAAAGCTAAATAAAATGGACAAATTTTATTTAGACTACCTACAGAAAAAAACAGAAAATTCAAACAAATAAAATCAGAAATTAAAAAAGAGGCATTATACCCAATACAACAGAAATATTAATGGTTGTAAAAGAATTGTATGAATAATTATTCATCAACAAATTGGATAACGTGGAAGAAACAGAGAAATTTATAGACATATACAACCTACCAAGACTGAATCATGAAGAAATAGAAAATCTGAACGGATCAATAATGAGTAATTGAATCAGTAATAAAAAGTCTCCCATCGAAGTCCAGGAACTGATGACTTCACTGCTGAATTCTGGGATATCAAAAAGGACAAAGCATTTTTTTATGTCTTTTTCAATTTCTTTCATCATGATTTTAGTTGGTAGAGGTCTTTCACTTCTTAAGTTTATTTTAAGCTATTTTATGTTATTTTTTGTAGCTATTGTAAATGAGATTGTATTCTTGATTTCTTTTTCAGATTGTTTGCTGTTGGCATATATAAATGTTATGTCAATTTTGTATTCTGCTAATTTACTGAATTTTTTATCAGTTCTAATAGTTTTTTTTGTGAAGTCTTTAGGTGTTTTTTAGATATAAGATAATCTTCTCTGCAAACAAGGACAATTGGACTTCTTCCTTTCCAATTTGGATGTATTTTTTTTTTTCTTTCTCTTATCTAATTGCTCTAACTAGGTAATCTTGATGATAAAAGTGGTGGAAACAAGCATCCTTGTCTTGTTCCAAATCTTAGAGTAAAGGCTTTCAATTTTTCCCCATTCAGTTTGATGCTTTCTGTGGGAAGTGTCCATTATTGAATAAATGAATAAGGAAAATGTTGTATATGTATACAATGGAATATTATTCCACCATAAAAAGAATGAAATACTTTCATTTTCAATAAAATATATGCAATGGGAGGACATCATGTTAAGTGAAATAAACCAGGCACAGAAAAACAAGTGTTGCATATTGTCATTCATGTGTGGAAGCTGGAAAAGAAAAACTGATCTCATGAAGGTAGTGAATAGAATGGTGGTTTCCAGAGGCTGGAAAGGGTAGTGGGGAAGGGGAGGAATAAATAGGTGTTGGTTCAAAAATACAGTTATATAGAAGGAGTAAGACCTAGTAGCACAATAGTGTGACTACAGTTTATTGACAATAATTTATTATATATTTCAAAATAGCTAGAAGAGTAGATTTGGAATGTTCTCAGTGCAAAGATATATTAAATGTTTGAGGTGATGAGTATCCAAATCACCCAGATTTGATCATTACACATTGTAGGCTTATATCAAGATACCACATGTACCCCACAAATATGGACAGCTATTATGTATTTATAAAAATTAAAATAAGAAAGCAATGGTAGTAAAACAAATATATATTAGACCCTATGATGTCTAGTAAAATATGCCCTGTGAGGACAAGTACAAATAAAAATAGGAGGCTTAATTTTCTCTACTGAAAATAAGGGAGGAGTCTTCCTCCTTCTCTTCCTTCCTTTCACTTAGACATTCACTTTAGAAAACTTGTCAGTTCTTTCTCCTTCCCTTTGAAATGTAAGTAAATCTCTTTAAAGGCTAAATAAATCTCTTGCTAGCTTCACAACTTTTGTGGGTTTTCTCAGAGACCTGAAAGCCATCTCTTTGAAATGTAATTAAGGAAGACAGTGCCCCTCTCTCTCAGGTCCTGGGAAGAATAGGAGCCTAACTTCAGCGCAGGTAAGGCACCTTGGTACAAAACTATTTCCAGGCATAACGATATGAGAAGTTTATTTTTCCTCTGGATAAAGCCATTAGCTCACGCTGATGATCACCCAAATTACCAGGTGAAATTGGGATGAACTATGTATGGCAAATGGAGCTGTCAAGTCCTCTTACTTGAAGACTGGTTATTGTTCATCTTGAGAATATATGTAATGGGTTTTATATGCTTAGCTATAGAAAAGGGTGAAATTTCATTCTATTTGCAATCTTTTTAGCAAGATTGCCTGTGATGTACATCACATGCTGGTTAAATTCTCATTCAATATTGAAATTTTTCTCTTTTACCTTTGTGGAAAGGTTTTCTGAGTTGGGAACAGATACTGTTTTTTAAGTGTACTTCCTTTACCCCAGTTGAAGATCTAGTGCTTAAGTACTCTCATTACCAGAACTCAAAATAAAAAAGATTAAAAATGAAAGCTATTCATCAAAGTTTTTTATTATGTTAATAAAGCAGAGGAAGATGTAATTATACAATCTTCTCCCTTGTTATTTTTAATAAGAATTTTCAACATTCATTTGGAATTAATTCGTTTCATGTGGTTCTTTCCATGCCATGCTCTCTTGATTCCCTATGTTCATTCTTCTTTAATCCATTTTTCATCTCCCTTAAAACATTTCTTAAGATATTCTTTAAGAGACTATAAAATGGCAATAACCTTTCTGATTCTTTTCACATCTGAAAATATTTATTTATACCAATGAGATATTCTGATTCTGTTGAGGATCCTAGATTTAAATGTTTTTTTTTTCTTTAAACCTTTCTCATAATTGTTCTACTGTCTAGTAGCAATGGGTATTACAAATAAAAAACATAGCTGCATCTCTGATTTTAGTTTATAGGTCCCTTTGGGGTTTGTGGAAATCTTTGAAAGCTTTAATAATTTTCATTTCATTCTTGGTGTTGAAATTCACTAAGATCTACCTAGATAGAAATAGTTTTCATCCTGACTGGTGTTTAGGGAGCTTTTTCATCTGAAAGTTTGTATTTCTTCAATATTAGAAATTTTTTTCTATTTATTTTATTTTTCTTCCAATTTATTCATACTTACTTCTCCCTCTGTTATTCTGTTAAATAAATATTAGAAATTTTGGATATATACTCCACTTTTTAAACTTTTCTCTATTGTATTTACTTGCCATAATTTTATAATTATTTCAGGGAGAATCCTCCCCAATTTTCCAGGTCTCTAAAGCTTTAGCAATGAAGCTATTCAGTCCTTTTATTGGGATATTTTTCATAATTATAAAAATGTTACCTTCAAAACATCTTTAGCTATTTATTTTTCATGGATTCATGATTTCATGGATGAGTCCATGAAAAATATAAATAAGACAAATATTTTTTTCAGTCTTTCAGAAAGTGTTCTACTTACTCTAATATTTTTTGTTTATATGTTAGTTAACTTAGTTGCTTCTCTTCTTGCTGCTTGTTTTTCTCAAGAGTTTAGTCAATCTTGGTTGTCTGTGTATCATCAGGGTTTGAAATTTTTTATTTCCCTGACTGTTTTAGGAGACCCTATCTACAAAAGAGGTGATAAGATAGAAAGGGGTCATATGAGGGACTTGCGGAGGCCTGCATAAGGTATTTTGTCATCTGTTTGTGGAGACTTTCCATTACTTGTGATATGTTTCTACACTAGGGGTTGCCTGCCATTTAAGCCCCAGTCTCAACACACAATGGTTTTGTTTGGTGAAAATGCTAAGACACACAGCACAGCAAGGAGGTAGGAGGCAGGAGCCACTGCACAGAACTCCCAGATCCATCCCATCTTCTCTTCATAATCCTAGACATTTCCTTTTTTTTTCTTTTTTTTAATTTCATATTATGGGGGTACAAACACTTTGGTTGCATATATTGCCTTTGCACTGCCCAAGTCAGAGCTACCAGTGTGCCCATCCCCCAGAAAGTGTGCACCACACCCATTAGGTATGAATTTACCCATTCCCACCTACTCCCCCCTCCCACCTGCCTGAAGCCCTATGAATGTTACTTCTCATATGTGCACATTAAGTGTTGATCAATTAGTACCAATTTAATGGTGAGTACATATGCTGTTTGTTTTTCCATTCTTGTGATACTTCACTTAGAAGAATGGGCTCCAGCTCCATTCAGGATAGTACAAGAGGTATTAGTTCACAAGAGGTATTGTTTTTTATAGTTGAGTAGTATACTCCATGGTATACATATACCACATTTTATCCACTCATGTATTGATGGGCACTTGGTTGATTCCACATCTTTCCAATTGTGAATTGTGCTGCTATAAACATTTGAGTGCAGATATCTTTATTATAGAACACTTTATGTATCTACTGATTCAATGTTTTGGGGTTTCTGGGATGGTTTTATTTTCCAATAGTTTGCTACTATAAACATCTTGAGCTGTGATTTCCCTAGCTTTATTTTTCCTTTATTTACAACTGAAATTTTTTTTAATTTTGAGAATTTCTCAATAATTCCAGCTCATTTATAAGATTCTTGTTTTTCATGGCTATTGTGAGTTTATTTAGTTAGTTTTGTAACATTTATACCACTTTAGGTCACATTGGACAAACAAATAAAAATTTTTAAAAATCTTGTCCATTTCTTCCTTCATCTCTTGATAATTCCTGTGCTCAGCAGATTTTAACTTATAAAAAGCTGTTGTTTTATATCTTTCCAATGGCATTATATAATGTATATGATGAATTCCTGTATTTCATAGATTCTTCAAAGTGAAATATTTTCAAAGCACTTATCTAGAAATTATCAAATACATTTTCTGAAAATACATGTGCTTCAGAAATTAATATACACTAGAATTTTCTTACTAATATATAAAGACATTAAGATAACCTGAATATCTATATATCCAAATTCAGAATTCCAGTTTAAAAAAAAGAATTGCAATATTTTTTGTGGTTTATTTACTGCTTTTTATTATAATTTTCTTGTGTCTACCCTTAGATGTCTCCACACTAATTCTTAACTTTTGTCCCATCACCTGGGGATAACAATGTCAATGGAGACTGAGAAGAGCACATTTCCAAGGCAACTTTAGTGTAAGTTGCATCTTAAATCTAATGGAAAATCATATATATCCAGGCCTGTCTAATGAAGTAAGAAATACACTAGGAATAGAATTATTGTAAAAGAGTTCTTAGGCTGAATGACTAATAGAGAGCATTTCCAGAAAGAAACCTAGGGACAGAGCAGGAGAACAGAATAGAAAACAGCATTGTGTTTGTCTCAGATGTATCCTTTCTTTTCTGAGCCTTATGGTGGGAATGAGCTGCTGGCTAAAGCTAAAAGAGACATTTCTACCAGAAACTCTGTGAGACAAGGAGGCCCAAGGACTACTACATTTTTCCCAGGTGTCAAAGTGTTAACCACAGTGATGAAGAGGAGTATTTTGTATACTTCTTGACAAACCAAGCACAGCTTTATGGCTTCAGCACACTGGAGAAACCAGAGGCCACAATGCCAGGTTAGTGCCTTGTGGGTCTGCAAGCTTGGAAGCATCTACAGCATCCTTGGCAGAAATGTTGTTTGGTCCAGTGGATAGTGGCAACAGTGACAACAGAGATGCCAACCTCCAATGCCCTCACAGGTCAGAGAATATCGAACATCTAACACTGAGCCTATGTGAGACATTCCCAGGAACTGTGAAATTTTGTGGATAAAATCTTATACTGATAAATTGTGCCCAGAGCTAGCAAGACACTAATTATAAAATAAAATATAAAACACAAAATTATAATTCATGGATAGAATGTGTAGCTGTATTCAAGTTGTTTTGCTGCAGAAATTTTTATCTTAAAAATGTTTCTAATGTTATTCTATCATCATAATTACATAAAAATGCAACTTAGAAGGCTTGTTTTCAGTGACCCAAATCTTGTCATGAATTTGCAATCAATATTGTATTTAATGAAATGCAATCAAAATTCCAAAAAGGAAATCCCTAAATGGCAAACTCATTATAATGATAAATGGTATAATAAATATTGATTAATATGTGAAGCAATTGTGCAAAACAGAAGAGCCAAATAAATCAATAATTAATGCTGGTATAATTGTCTATCAATTTGTAAAAAATAAAATTAGAGCCCATCCTAACATATTGTCTTAGTTTATTTGGGTTGCCATAAGAAAATACCATAGACTGTATGGTTTAAACAACAGAAATTTATTTTCTCACAGTTCTGATGGCTAAAAGTATAAGATTAGGGTTCTAGTGTGGTTGAGTTCTGGTGAGGGCTCTTTTCCTAGCTGCAGACAGCCATTCTCACTATGTAGTCACATGATTTTTCCTCAGGGTATGCATGTGGAGAGAGAGATATCTCTTTTTTTTTTCTCTTCTTCTTATAAGGCTACCAGTTCTATTCGGTTAGGATCCCATCCTTCTGACCTGATTTAACCTTAACTATCTCCCAAAACCCTCTCTCCAAATATAGTCACATTGGGGATTAGGGCTTCAGCACATCTATTAACACAGGAAAACAAGTGTTACATGGATTCAAAGGTCCACATATATATAACAAAGAAAAACTCTCAATGTGTAGATGAAAATATAATAGTTATTTTATAAGACACTATCCCTCAACTTGCACCTCCAAATATCAGGAAATATCAAAGCAGCATTTGAACAATATGTTATTAACTGAGGAATTTACTTTTTTCAAAGAACTAAAAAAGACTCAGGCAGAGACTCATGTACGAAAGGGATTGATTTTATTTCAGATCAATAAACAAGGAAACATTAGTCAACAAATGATCTTTGAACAATGGATGGACTATATGATGATTACTCAAAAAATTATCTTCAATGAGGATTTCTATTATGAATTGTTCCAATGAAACATGAGCTCCTTGAATACTGATAGATTTTCTTTGTTATATTTTACCCCTCCTGTTTCACAGCACATGTTCCTCTAATTATGATAATCATAACAGTTATAGAATGCAAGCAGTTTATTTTCCACACTTAAAAAATAACAGTTCAGACATTCTTGCAATAGTTTGGGTACTTCTAATTTTATTTAAGGTCTGTAATGACATAGAATAATTAATGGGGGGCAGGGAAGTGCATGTGAACTTCACCCTTCTAATGATAGGATTAGATTAACTTGCTAACATATTCAATATAGAGAAAAGAAATAATCAAGATGGCCAAAACAAGAATCTTGTTGAAGAAGTCAATCTCTATATGCACAATATAAAGGACTGCCAGGTTTGCTGCAGAGTCACTTTAGCAGGACACATGAGCATATCAGAGAGCTGTCTCAGGAGAAAGGGAAAAGAAGAAAATAAGGATAAAGAGCTCTTTCAAGGAGATTTGCCAAAAGAAGAACACAGAAATAGGACAGCAGCTGAAGGATGATATGGGGTTAAGAGTTTTTGGTTTTTTTTTTTAATATGAGGTATTACAGCATATGTGTAGGCAGATAAGGATGATCCAAATAGAAGTGGATGATGCTGGAGAGATAATGAGAGACTGGTCAATAGATTATATTTGAACAGATGGTTATCTATATGCTGATTGCTCATTGGCAATAACTTGTAATAACACTCTTCATTTGGCTGGCTTTATTTATTTCATCTTAATGCTATTATGGTGCATGACTTAGTAATATAGCTAATGATGCAAAGAAAAGCTGTGTGCCTGTACCTTATTTTTCAAATTGGTTTTAATCATTTGTTATGATAAATTTCTGGGAAGAATTGCTCAACCAAAATCATGAGCATTGTGACTCAAGTATTACATACCCTTAGAAAAAAATACCAATTTCCAGAATTACCAGGATGAATGAATGCTACAACTTTGGTACATTTCTGTTGTCTGTCTTGAGACCCTAATACATAGAATCTCTAAAGATGTTTGAACTACACATCCTCAACTTGTCTCCAAATTCAGTTTTCCAGCAGCAAACTCAACATCTCCATCCAGAGGCCTAACAGGCACTTGCAAAGTTAAACTTGTCTAGACAACACTCCCTTCTCCACACTAGATCCTGCTCACACCTATTCCTCAGACAATTTTATCTTTCTGTAACGGACTTCCAGGTGTTCAGGAAAAATAACAAAGAAAAGCTTTTGGGCTATATTATTAACATGTAATCTTTCACCCACAGTTCTCATTCAATCCATCAGCAAATCTTTTTCAGACATGCTTTTAAAATACACCAAGTCTTAGACCATTTCTCAGTGCCTGTATCACCAGCTTATTAAAACCACCGTCATTTCTCACTTAGATATTTCAATATCCTCTAAATTGGTCTTTCCAGTCTCCACTTATCCACTAAAGTCTATGTTCTTCAAGTGGTAAGAGTGGTCTTTTAAAACATGTTAAATGTGTAAAGATTTTGTTACAAACCCCCATTAGCTTTCAAAATTATTTCCAATCAGTGAGAAAAGGAGGGTTTTTTCATTAAGAAAATATATTTATACCATGAAACTAGGAAAAGCTTTTGTAAGCAGGATTTAAAAAACAAATACATGTAAGAATGTTTTTATACATTTGCATTCATACATATTTAAAACTCATATAAAATAACACAAATTTAAGGCAGCCAACAAAGAATATATTTATATCATAAAAGCAAATAAATATCAAAATATGCAATAATTCATACATATTAACAAAAATAACTAAAATTCCAATAGAAAATATAGCAAATACCAATAAATTTATAGAATATTAAGCATACATTTCTAAAAAACAAAGATAAACCAAACATAACTACTCCAGTGTACTAAAATCAGTACATCAGATACCATTTTCACACATTATATTGAAAAGGCTTTTAAAGTCTGATAATACTAAAGATCAGTGAAGGTTTAGAGAAATGGCTGGTGGTTTCAATAAGAATAAGCATTTTAGGGCATTTTAGAATATGTTTTTTAATATTAAACATTCATATAATTCATCAATTTCATTTCTACAGAAAAACAGCACAAAACATGCGCAAAGATGTAACAGTGAGAAATTTGCAATGAGATATACCTTACCCCTGTTAGAATGGCCATTAAGAAAATGTCAAAACCAATAGATGCTGGCATGGATGCAGAGAGAAAGGAATGCTTACCCACTATTGGTGGGACTGCAAATTAGGACAACTTTTCTGGAAAACAGTATAGAGAGTCCTCAAAGAGATAAATTAGACTTACCATTTGGCCCAGCAATCTCACTACTGTGTATCCACCCAAAGAAAAAGGAAAAGAAGTCATTTTATCAAAAAGACACCTGCACTTGAATGTTTATGGCTGCACAAATCACAATCACAAAGATGTGAAATCAACCAAGTTCCCATCGATTCATGAGTGGATTAAGAAAATCTGGTGTACACACACACACACACACACACACACACACACACACACACACACACACAAACCATGGAGTACTACTCAGCCATAAAAAGGAATGAAATGATGTCTTTTGCAGTAACTTGGATGGAACTGAAGACCATTATCCTAAGTAAAGTATCTCAGTAATGGAAAAACAAACACCACATGTACTCTCTGATAACTGGGAGCTAATTGATGGGCACACACAGGCACAAAGAGATGTAAAGGTCATAGGAAATCAAGAAAGGGGGAAGGGGGGAGGGGTTAAAAACCTACCTATCAATTACAATGAATAATATTCTGGTGATGGTCACACTAAAAGCCCTGACTTAAGTATTATAAAAGGTATCTGTGTGGCAAAAACATTTGTATCCCCTTAATAATTTGGAATAAATTTTTAAAATCTAAGTGTGTTTGATATGGGAAGAGCTAAATAGGCTGTTTCATATTGACACAACAAAATATTATGTGGCAGTTAAAAAGTATGAGGAGATCAATATGTACTAATATGTCTGTATTGTCAAGGAATATTAAAGGGGAAAAGCAATTAGAAAAAAATACATATAATATGATAAACTTCCAGGTGCCTGCATGCTTGTGTGTATGGATACACATATTTGGATACAGGTGTATATATGCATATATGTTCACAACACAATAATATGTATATTTTCTATATCCACATATATGGATATTACTATATATAAGAACAATCCTGGAAAACAAATAATCTTCTTAAAAAAATGATAAATTTTTTAGAAGGGATTTATGCAAAATAATCTGTATGTCCAAATAATTGTATTGCAATCATAAAGACATACATTAACATTTTCTGAAATATTATATTAAAAGGCTTTAAAATTTCCTTTGTTTCTTAAAATGAATAGAAAGAAAAGTGGGAAAAATATTCAGTATAATAATCAAATGTTCTCAGTAAATAATTTTCTGTTAATCTGTGGCATCTTGTTTTTTGATAATTTATCTCATGAAATTTATTTATTGAAAAAGAGAATAGGTATATATCTCCTCTTCTGCAAATAATTTAGGTGATAAAAATGTCAGAGAATATGAATTTTATTACCTAGGTAGAAGTAACATCTGGTAAATATCTCTAAAAGCACCTTGTAGAACTATTAAACTTTGAGATAGTTGGCCAGATATTTCTATATTAAACACTCTGAAACAAAATTGATAATGTAAGACTTGTGTATAGTGCTGTTCTAAGTATTTCATGCAGGGCAGGTCTGGTCATAGCAAATTCCCTTAGTGTTTGCTTGTCTGGAAAAGACTTAATTTCTCCATCGATTAAGAAACTTAGTTTTGCATGATAAAAAATTATAGGCTGGTAGTTGTTCTGTTTCAGTTGATTGAAGATAGGTCCCCAATCTGAGGGTGTTTATTTTATTCTTTGGATTACCATCCAATACTACCACTATTTATTTTTTTTGTACAATTTGTTTCATCTTTGGCCATCAAGTGCTATTTTAGGTTGCCTCCTGTTTCCTTATATAGCACACTCCCCTCTCATTTTTTTTTTTTACCATGTCTTTACTTTGTGGCAATATAAATTGCTCCAGACTTATTTTATAGTTTTCCTGCACCAGATCTAAAATCGGCCATTTCTCTAGTAGGAATTTCTGGTTCCATTTATTAGAGGATGATATTTAGTAAATAATATCATAGCCCTAGGTGTACTTATTGCTACCTGGATGTTACTGCTTTTAAGACTTACAGTAGATAGAGTTAAGAAATAGACACTAACCCATGTATACTAACCCATGTATACATATATAGCCATTTTTATTTCTCTGTATGTATTTTTGTCTACATATACAGAGGGGCATAAGCAGAGGAAATGCATCATGAAGATATTTGGAAAAGAGCATTGCAGGTCATGGAAGAACAGGTCTAGTGCTCTGAGGTGAGAGCATGCTTGACATTTTTAAGGAACAGCAAGGAGGTTAAGGTATGTGGAGTTCAGCTTTTAAAAAAGTAGAGAAGTGGTAGGAGATAAAGATTGAGAGGTATAAAAGAGAAAGCTCAGATTATTTACACCCTTATGGCTTTTTGAAAGTAATTTGGCTTTTACTGTGACAGACACTTGAAGACATTGGAGGCATTTCAACAGATAGGTGACATGATCTATTTCTTTTAAATGAACCTCACCATCTGCTATGTTGAGAAGAGATGGTAGGGGCACAGTTAGGAGGCTATTGCTAGGATTAGCACCTAGTAATCCAGCTAAGGGACAATAAAGTCTTGACCTGGAAGGCTTACCAGAAAAACCAATGACTGAGGCAAAACTAGATGGAATCAATAGAGAACTGACAAGTTATGGAGTTGTCCATACAGAGTAAGCACATGATGTGGGAGGGTGTGAAGGGGGAAAAAAAGAACACAATAACATAAGGACATAAAGCTAGGAGTCAGCATGAAAACTCAATGCTTACACATAGATAGGTTGTGAAAAGGAAGCATCGGGAGAAAAAAACTAGGGCAAATTTTGCTATACAGAAAACTAAAATTAGGTAGGAAAAACTTGAGCATGACTACCATTTCAGAAAACCTGCACACTTTAATTAAAATTGATGGACATTCTTGCTCACTAACATGGCTCCAGTCAGGCCCATCTGTCAGGGTGGCATGACTGCCATCTAAAAGAATTATGCCAGATTCACAGGCCACGGGTGCCAACTCAAAATAGTTTTGAAGATCGTTTTGATGAGGTAGAAATATACCAGAAATAGTGCAGCTGTCCCTGAAACATTCCACAGTGAGTTTTGCAAAACTTTACAATTCTAAGAAAAATTTTAAAGTATGCATAATTTACATTCTGAACTATTTCAATCTCTCAAGATATGTAGGAATTACTAACTGCTCTTGGTCTTAGCTGTTTCCACTAAACCTATCATTTCAAGAAATACTTATTTTTTTACATCATTGTGTAATGTGGGATACACAAACATCTCTATTTTATGTTTCTTTTCTACTTTGTCTTGGTATAGTCTGTACATTATTCAAGTCCTCTGTTTTTCACCAGGTAGAAATAAGAAAGTCAAGAACTGTCTCTTTATAACCACAAGGTATATTTTTTTATCTATTAATTCAAAATTGATTAATGTTTTATTTTAGAGAATTCTCTAATGATATATTGTTTTAGTCACTGAGATTTTTACTCAAAGCATATACCTCCCGTTCTCCAAGAACCCCTTAGGAATAACATACTCTAAAAGATTCAAAAGTCTCAAGATATCCAGCAATTTGAAAATACAGTCTGCTATTCACTAAGGCTATAAATTTTGACGTATCTCTAGTCTTGACATCATTTTGCAATGAACATTTACTGCTTACTCATGGCTTATAGGACTTTATTTCTCCTTAGTCTGAAGCAATTAGCACTTGCTTTTCTCAAAACTATGCATAAGGCCATAAACACCCAGTCCAAACTACATTTCCACCCCCTTCACTCCAGTCGGATATGTTTTAGTCCATTTTTCTTCCGTCCACCGGGGATGCTCTTTCCCTATTTTCTACCTCGTGGACTCTGACTATTTCATCAAGGCTCTACCTCCTCTCTCAAGCTTCATGCATTCCCTAAGCATAAAGATACCTTTAATAGTACTGCCCTAGGATTTTTAGGTATCTTTTTTATTTCTTTTTTTTAGTTACTGTGAAACTCTACTATGACTGCGGTTGTTATTTCTGTTGACATAGCTGTAAACAATGAGATCTTAATTCTCTGCAATCAGAAACTGTGTCTTATGAAATGAGCTTAGGAAGATAGAAAAAGAATGTTTAAAATTGTTTGTAACCTATGTTGAACTATAGATAATTTACATTCTAACTTAAAATATTTAAATCAATTAATTATAACATTCCTCAGAACTTCTACAAGGCATTTTTTGGGGAAGTTAACTTGAAAATGTTAAAATTGATTTTCTTTCAAAGTGTTCAGCATTATAGTCTTCTTGCTAACTTTAAAAGTTATGGTAATGACATACTAGATCCACTCTGATTTGGAGACTTGGTGTAGATGTAGAAAAATTAGACTCCCAAAACCATTTAGAGTCTCATTCGCTACTTGGTTTTTACACCTTTAATAATCTATGTACAAGGTAATGCTATTTTGTGTAAGTTTTGAGTCAAAAGTGTTTAAACTATTATTCTCCATTTAAATTTGTATGTAATGCATATTTATAAGTATGGGGGAAGAGGAGCTAAACTGGTATCATTGAATAGCAACTTCCTTAATAAATGCTTAAAACAACAACCTAAATCAGCACCAGAGCATTAATAAACATAAGAAATGTCAGAATGCAAGATAGAACCATATTATTAATATATGATCAGTTACATTATCAATTCAGTTACAAAGAAATTGAAATCTGGTCAACATTTTTTTTCCAAAAGGAATAGTTTGTCAAGAAGATCAGAGGAAAAATATTAACTTTCCTCATGAAATATCACCTGTGCATAAGATAGAAATCTTGCTGACTTACTATTTCTTTGAAAATTGCCATGTGTGAAAAGTAAATTACTACGAACTTTTAGTTCCAGCCAAAATGTAATGCGTCCATTCCTCCCAGCTACCCCTTACAACTAAAAAATCCTGGACAATTACAATGAGGAATTATAGGAAGACTCTGAAAGGTGGAAAGAAGGCAGACTACCTCAGGACCTCAGGACTTAAGGAATGACATGACAGTGAGTTCATGCACCAAGGAAAGCCTGTTCCCTCCAGCTAAGGGAAGAAGGTAACCTGGCAGCAGAAAACCTTCTTAGCAACCCTTGCCCAACTCTAGCCAACACTAAAAGAAATTGACTACTCCCAGCTCCTGTGTTTTCAGAGCCTCACCCCCACCGTCCCCTCGTTTCAGCAGAGATGAGCAGGAAGCTGGTCATAAACTTCTCCTCCCTGCAGAGGCAGGAAGTGGAGCTCTGATTCCCCTGCCCAGTTGTGTCAGAGGGGTTGACCAGGGAGCTAATCTTCCTTTCCACATCTGGTGGAATCACGCAGTGGTATTGCTCCATCAGGATAGTGTCAGCAGGATCCAGTAGGAAGATGAGCCTCCACTGCCACTCAGCATCAAAAGACTGAACAGGGTAGTGAGATCTGAGCTCATCAGTACCACACATCCTGGTTTAACAGGACTCAGTGGGAACCTGAACCTCCACACTCCAAGCAGCAAACCAATTGAATGTGGCTATGAAAGGGAGGCTGGTCAGTTCCCACACTCCCAGCCCAGACAGTGGGCCTACGTGGTGCTGCGCCTCCACTCTCACCTAGAATCAAATAGATGTGAGGTAAACTGGCTGTTACTTTTCTAGCCCAGCCCCCAGTGTCATTGGGACCCTAAAGGGAGGTGGACCTTTACCTCCACCCAGCATCAAGGACATGGGAGGCTTCACTCTCAAAAGTCAACAGTAAACACAACAACAAACAATCCAATTAGAAAATTGGCAAAAGACACCATGACACATTTCACCAAAGAGGAAATAAGATGGCAAATAAGTACATGAAAAGATGTTCAAAATCATCAGTCATATGAAATGAAAATACACACCTGTCAGAAGGGCTAAAATAAAAGTAGCAATAACATCAGATACTGGACAGATTAGCGATTGTCAGTAGTTAGGAAGGTGTGGAAAGGAGGGAGGTGGTTGTACTTATAAAAGGGTAGCAAGAGGGATTCTTGTGATGGAATCATTTGTATAATACCTTGTCTGTGTTTGGTGGTCATGTAAACCCAGAGGTGATAAATTTGCATCAACTAAATATGCCCATACACACATACACACATACTTCAGTGCATGTAAAACTTGCAAAATCTGAATAATGTTGAAGATATGTATCAATGTCAATTTTCTGGTTGTTACATTGTATTATACTATTAATATAATTATGTGAGATGATAACATTGTAGAACTGGTTTAAGGGTACATGGGATCTCTCCATTATTTCTTAAATTGCATGTGAATCTGCAATTATCTCAAAAATGTTTCTGTAAAGTGTGAAATATTAATATTTAAAGCCAAAGCAATTCAGTGAAGAACATTGCTTTGTTTTACTTAGCAGTAACATTCTGTATTTCTGTTAGAGACAGGATTTTCTTCTGAAATATTAAATCATAAGCCATGCCTGAAATTATCCCCTTGGTCCTACAATATGCTTTGAATTCTCTTTTATGAATTCAGAGTCACACTAGCTCACATCAGCCCACCACTGATGAGAGAAGAAATAACTTTTAATAAACACATGTTATTCTTATAATTTAGTAAAAGATCTATTTCCTATATAATCCTTGTGTAGAAGAGAAAAATCCTAAATATATTCATTTCTATAGAAATCTTATGCATATTTACAAAAAAACTCCACATACAGACACAGATAAACACACATACACAGAGTTTAGATTGGAAGCATTTTGACACAACATCACATATTTTAAAAATAAATGTGAGACTTTTACAAAATAGATATTTTAACATTCCATGAAAAAAACATATTCTGAGTAAACAATAAGAAGTGTTTTTCAAAGCATTGGGTAGTCTCCTATGGGCTGCAAATGTGAAAACAAACACTATTGTAAAAAATAAGAAATGACAGTTTATTTATGAAATGTAAAATATACTTTCTGAACACTCAACCTTTTGGGAACTTAAAGCATAGAGAAACATATGACAAAACATATTGTTATTTGCAATGAAAACATTTTTTATCCTTTTGTTTCATTCTCTATCAGGTTTGGGACAAGAAGTACTCAAATAATATTTTAAGGAGTGCGAGTTAAAATAGGGACAGGACAGCATTAGAGAAAATAGTGGCTCCTAAAGTGATGTATAATTGATCGAAAGGTCATATTTTAAAAGTCTCAATACTTAAGTTGAATGAATAATGATAATAACTACATGAAAAGCTTCAAAAATAAAGTAAAAGGTGAGATCAAGTCAGAGCCGGAGTAAAAAATTATGGATGGAGAAATGACCAAAAAAGAAAGTCTAAATTAAGAAAGTCTAAATTTTAAACATGAAACTACCATGGAAAAAAATACTTGGGTGTGTAGTTAGTTATTACATAAAAACTTCATTGTCCATAGCCCTGATGACAACAAGATAAAACCAAAAAGAAACTAGGCTGTGCCATGAAAGGAAGTAACTGTATTGTATTGAACAGCCCTAGCCTTTATGTGGAGTGACAGTAACATACACAATAGTGAATATAAGAGTTACAAACGCATTTTTTCGTATGTTTGTTGGCCATTCTTCTGTCTTCTTTTGAAAAATTTCTATTCATGGCCTTTGCCCACTTTTTGATAGGGTTGTTTGATTTTTTCTTGCTGATTTTTCTGAGTTCTAAATAGATTCTAGTTCTCAGCTCTTTATCAGATGCATAGCCTGTGAAAATTTTTTCCCATTCTGTAGGTTGTCTGTTTGCTCTTGTGACAGTTTCTCTGGCGGTGCAGAGCTTTTTAATTTAATTAGGTCCCATTTATTTTTACTGTTGCTGTGATTGCCTTTGAGGTCTTCTTCATAAATTCTTTGCCTACGCCAATGTCTATAAGAGTTTTTCCCACATTTTCTTCCAGAATTCTAATAGTTTCACACCTTAGGTTTAAGTCTGTTATCCATCGTGATTTGATTTTTGTGAGAGGTGGAAGGTGTGAGTCCTGTTTTGGTCCTCTACATATGGCTATCCAGTTTTCCCAGGACCGTTTATTGAATAAGGATTCTTTTCCCCAGTGTATGTTTTTGTCTGCTTTGTCAAAGATTAGATGGCTATATGAGGATGGTTTTATATCTGGATTCTCAGTTCTGTTCCACTGGTCTGTTTCCCTGTTCTTGTGCCAATACCAAGCTGATTTAATAACCACAGCCTTGTAGTATAGTTTGAAGTCCTGTAAATTAATACCTCCCATTTTGTTCTTGTTGCCTAAAATTGCTTTTGCTAAATGGGGTCTTCTCTGGTTCCATACAAAGCATAAAATTATTTTTTCTATATCTGTGAAAAATGATGTTGGTAATTTAATAGGGATTGCATTGAATATGTAGATCACTTTGGGTAGAATAGACATTTTAACAATGTTAATTCTTCCAATCCACGAACATGGTATGGTTTTCCACCTGTTTACATGCTCTGCAATTTCCTTCCTCAGTGTTTCATAGTTCTGCTTGTAGAGGTCTTTTACCTCTTTAGTTAAATATATTCCTAGGTACTTTATTTTCTTTGTTCTTATTGTGAAAGGTACTGAGTCTTTGATTTGGTTCTTAGTTTGACTGTTATTGGCATATATGAATGCCTCTGATTTGTTTGTATAAAATGCTCAACATCTCTAATCATCAGGGAAACACAAATCAAAACCACTATGAGATATCACTTAACTCCAGTGAGAATGGCCTTTATCAAAAAGTTCCAAAACAATAAATGTTGGCATGGATGTGGAGAGATAGAAACACTCATACACTGCTGGTGGGACTGCAAACTAGCACAACCTCTGTGGAAAGCAATATGGAAATAACCTTAAACAGATACAAGCAGACCTACCATTTGATCCAGCAATCCCATTATTGGGCATCTACCCAAAAGAACAAAAGACATTCTATAAAAAAGACATCTGCACTTGAATGTTTATAGCAGCACAATTCACAATTGCAAAGATGTGGAAACAACCCAAGTGTCCATCAATACATGAGTGGATTAATAACATGTGGTATATGTATACCATGGAGTACTACTCAGCTATAAGAGATTATGCTGATATAGCACCTCTTGTATTTTCCTGGATAGAGCTGGAACCCATTCTACTAAGTGAAGTATCCCAAGAATGGAAAAATAAGCACCACAGGTACTCACCGTCAAATTGGTTTCACTCATCATCACTTAAGAGTACATTTAGGAATAACATTAATCAGGTGTTGGGCAGATGGGGGGGGAGGGGATGGGTGTATACGTACATAATGAGTGGGATGCACACCGTCTAGGGGATGGACATGCTTGAAGCTTTGATTCTGGCGGGTGGTGGGGGAGACAAGTGCAATATACGTAATCTACACATTTGTATCCCCATAGTATGCTGAAATTAAAAACTAAAAGAGTTACAAATGAATTTTCTGAAGAGAGTTATTTGTCCTTTTCTAGTTTAAATGGAATTTGTAAAATAGCAATGATGGAATGATGGTGGTATGAGAGATATAAAGTTACCTTTCTCAACATCCTGTAAGTGAACAGGAGTATCTGGATCATATCAATGAAATCTTTAAATTGAGACATTGAAAATTTGTGTTTACTTGTTTGGGCACAAATTTTAAAATAAAAAATTATACTATAATACTGTTGTTTTGCTTTACCATTACCATTATGAAGAAACTGTGGGCTTAAGGAAGTCTGGTGGACAGGTCAAATTTATGAACGGAGTCAAGGACATTGAAAAATGTGACCAATAATATAAATAGAATGTCTTCCCACTATAAAAATGAAGGTTTGTAGAATTTGTAGATGTGGCAAAAATTCTATATCTCAAAATCCTAAAGAGAAAACAGACAAAAAGGCTGGTCATAGGTCAGCAGCACTGATAGTTTCTAGTCTGACTGTGAAAGGTGCTGAGGCACTGAAAGGATAAATTAGTTTTACTTACCTGAAAAAGGAAAAGAAAAAAAATACCTTTGAGACTGAAAAGTGATAGAAGAGAACATTGTGGCTGCCGTGTGGAAATTATTAATATCCATCCAGTACAGCCACGCTAGTCACTCTAAAGCTTCTGAAGAAAAAGCACAGATCATGAGGAGGACGTTGTTTATCATGTGGGTAATGAAATAGAGATGTTTCCTTTAGCACGTTAGGATAAATGCTTCTAATTTGAGTGAATTATTCAATCTCTGTATTCTATTTGTTTTGAAAAAAGAAAAGTTTCCTGCAAAACTATCTTAAGACCTTCAACAAAACAAAGTGTGCTCTAAACAATTAGATCCCCAGAGGGACTTACGTTTATTTGCACAGAATTCATTAGGGTCTCTAACAATGAAAACACTTATTTTACGTTATTTTTGGAGAACAATCATGAAGACTTTGTTCTCGAGATAAATATTTGGATCATGAGCTATCTTATCTATCCCACCTTCAGGAAGTTTTTATCTGGATATGGGTATAAAGCTCATGCATCAAAAAATAAAAAAAAATTAAAAACAATGACAAACATATATTATGTGTTTCATTTATTTATATAGGTGCATTGTCCTACAGAAGTGGTCCTCAAACTTGAGTATGCACCAGAATCACTTGGAAGGTTTGACAGAACACAGGTTATGGGCTACGAGGCCCACCCCAGAGTGTCTGAAAAGTCAGTCTAAGGTAGAGCCCAACAATTTCCATTTTTAATAATTTACCAGAGGTTGCTCATGTTGCCAACCTGAGGACTACAATTTGAGAAACACTGCCCTAGAAGACTTCATGCATGCTTTGCAGAGTGATTAACACAAGATTTATTTGTTACCTTACTGACATATAATTTTTATTCAGATGGCTAGTGGTAAATCCAATTTAGTTATTTTTGTTACCTCTTTTGTCCTCCTGCTCCTTTTCCTTTGCTGCCTTCTTTATCTTCTCCTTCTCTTTTTCTTTGGACTAAGAAAAAACAGTCTCATCAATCCCTCATTACAATCCTAATATTTTTCTTAAAAAAAAAAAAAAAAAACAACGTTTGTGTCCTAGTAGTTTAAACTGGTAAGCTCCTATCTGGTCCTGACCAATTCTCAATGGCATTTTCCAGGCTGCGTGTACAAACTTGTCTCAAACATAGTTGTCTCTTCTATAAACCAATCAATCTGTTTCCACTGACCACAGCAAACTTCATTATTGAAGCAAGGGAGGCCAAATTGGGCTACTATAATGAATGCCATACACAGATAACTCTGCAGTGTCAGCAATGTTTGCTCAGTATTTCCTATTGCAAAAGCAATTTAAATAGTGAAATGTCAGGGTAAAGATATAATAGGATATAGGGACATAAGAACAGATTTTCTTTTTACATTACTCAATGGAAAATTTTACCCACAGGAACTTTTCTTTAACTCCAATAAACTTACTTTTATTTTTGAGATACATGAATTGTTTTTGTTTAGTTGGTTATTTTTCCAGCAAAAATGTCTCATATCTTATATAAAAATGCAGTGTTTTGTGTTTCTTCTCTTCAAGTTATATCTTTGGTACTCAATCTGGAAAAGAGAGAGGAGCAGGAAGATTCATTATTTTTAAAATAGCTAAAACATGTTTTTTAAATGACAGAATGTACTGTATGATGTATTTGGCAACATATTTATATTAAGCATTAAAGTATAATCACAGCATTTGTACAGGAAGATGCTGATTATATATGTTTTCTATATCACTCACATAAGCATCTTTTTATGAGTAACAAATTAAAATCTTTAAACTCAAGTTTCTGCTGGTTACTGGATTATTTTCTTGAAAAATTAAATAGACCCCATTTTAACCTGCACATGCTGACCAAAGGGAAATTTAAAGTAATGATATTTTTGCTATAAATCTGAGCAGATTTTATCCACATATATATCATTTATGTGGATGTAATATCTACCTATGTATCTCTTTTTATTCCAATGCAAGATTATAATAAGGTCCTTTAAATAAAATGTATTCCAGATAGTCTTTATGGTTAATGTCGCCCACCTGCAAATGAATTAACATATACATATTGGGTATATACATACCATAAAGAATTCTATATTGGATTAGTTTATTTTAATTTTATTTTAGTGTATAGTAAGACATTTTTACTTTTTGTTTGCTAAAGCAATGTGTATAAATAAATGTGAAAACTCAGAATTATTTAAAAAGTAATTACAATCGAATATAGGTAAATTGCAGTTTTATTTGGAAAAAAATGATAACATAAGTTGCATATAACTTGGTTAAAATGAGCCATAGTGTTCAGCCCTTAATATTTTAAATACATCAATTAATAACAAAGGTCATTTTTAAAGTACTAGAAGCTTATAACAGCTTGAAGATAAATGTAAGAGCTAGCAATTCACAGAAATAAAATGATAAAATAAATTAATGTCCTCTAATGCAACCCATTCAATCTCTCTGCTAAGATGAGATCTCTCCCCAATCTAAAATTTTTAAACACTACCAGAGATGGCACATCTACCTTTTCTTTTAATGATTATTTCACTATTTTGTTTCATTCTCACAATGTTTGCAAACACATAAATGCTAAATTTTAATTTTTCTAAATTATAAACAATTCTTAACATTAATACCAAAGTGAGTGTGTAGATTCTAATAAAAGATTTCCTTATTTATTTCAGTATATGAAACAATCTATGGAAATTTTTTTGTGCCTCACACAACTTAATGATCAGAACAATTACTTTTTCTTGAACATTTGCGGGTCCATACTCACTTTCACTACTGTTCTTTAATTTAATGTTGGCTTTAAATCCAGTAAATTTTATTAATATTAAAAAAATATGGAGCCACCTATACAACCTTAGACTTGAATACCTGCTCCAGAAAGAATTCATTGTCTTAGATATGTGGCTATTTCTTGAACAAAAAAGCTATTAAACTTAACTTCATATCGCCAGATAGGAAGAGCACCAGCACAACTAATAATGTGCTAACATGCAACGGGCTTTGGGCTGCAGGGTTCTCTTTGCAGCAGACTCCATATGTTCTGGGGCTGAGGCAGGCACTGAGCAAGTTTCACAGGCTGCAATCAACGTGCCCAACCAGTGAAACCTAAAACTGTGCATCATAGCATATAGCGGTCTTTTATGATCAGATCAGGCTTACAAAACTCGATGAAAAATAGTTTATCCAAAAAGTGATAAATATCCTTCAACAAAATTGTAAAAATATTTCTCTTAATCGATTAATAGGTGTTTAATTAAATAACTACAGTGGAGCATAGCAGTACTTTTGAGACCTATTGAGATGCAATACCCTCCTTTTGTTAGCAAACATTTTGAAAAGATTTCTTTACCACCTTGGAGTGAAATCCATATATATTAAATTCATCAATACCAGTTTAAAGAATCAGTATGGTGTTCTAACATGAAAGTAAAAGGGAGACAGAAAGAATTTATAGAAAAATAATATCTTTCAGTTAGTAAATTATCCACATAATTTAAGTATAAATACATTCAAAGATATGACAAATAATTACTAAGAAATGAAAGCTACAAATGCTAATTTATTCAGTGCTAGCACAACACCAGACATGTAGGTGATTAATATGTATCCATTAAATATCTGTCTATTAATAAAATCTTAGATAATGCAACTGAGAAATTTACCACATAGCTGAGATGGTATATACCACCTAAGTGATATTTTAATATCATTAAAGAATACCTAAATCATTATAGAACACCAGAAAAGGAAGACACATGTATAGAGGGTACATGAACCAAGGGGGCTGGGAAGTAAATCTATAAACTGAATTAACAAAATGACTTGTATAAAGGGTTTCAACCATGCTTATGCCTATATCCATCCTTGCATCGTACTTTGCACAAAGTAGGGGGTACATTGACTTTATTTTTCAGATTAGGAAAATGAAGCCCAATAACTTTAAATGAAAGAACTTTAGAAGAAAGAACTAATAAATATTTATGGAATATTTAAATATTGTTGAAATTTCTGGAAGACATCTTAGTGATTGTTTAGTTCAATTGCCCATCGTTCAAGGACATGGATTCAAGTCTTGAGCCAGGATAAGTCTTCTAAATATCTCTAAGCCTTAATTTTTCATATGTAAAATTGGATAAGTATGCCAAATTCATAGCAAACTGATAATGATATGAGTTTAAACAAAAGCAGTTAGTGACCTGCCTATGATTTATATTTTATTACAGGTACTTATCTAGGTATCCCAACACTTTATAGTAACATTTTTGGGAAATTAATTCTGTATTATTCATTTTTAAATTCATTTATTCATTTTTAAATAAGTAATAAAAGCAAATGGTACAAAATGTTAAAGGAAATAAAAGGAACAGAGTGAGAGGTAAGCTTTCATCACACTCCTTTCCTCTAGACTCCACAGTAATCTTATTTAAGACCAGCCACATTGTCCAGCCTTTTGTAGTTCCCTCCAGCAAATATTAATATAAAGCAAACTCCTCATTTCCAACCTGGGTGTTTTCTCTGCTTTGGAAACTAGAGAGATGAGTAGGTTTTGGTCAAAATATTCATTTAAAAAAAAGACTTTAAGATTCACTGAAATCATTTGTGTTTTAGAAACATCGTTCTTTATTTCTTCATTTCTCAGCCATACACAACCTTCATTGTACCCCTCATCATAAGAACTATTAATGCTCTCCTTGCCCACACATTCACTCAGGAGCGAAGCATAATTTCTGATACGGTATGTTAAGCCCTGTTGGTCATGGTTTATTTCATCTGTTCTGATCTGAACTGGCTGCCCTGTGTTATTCTCCATTATTATTGTGGAAATTCCCTCCCTTTCCCTCATGTGTTTGGATCTCTTAATTTTCATTTTTTGGTTTACACTCTTGTTTGAGTGAAACATATACTCCAGCAGCTTCTAGAGAAACAGCATGTGGGAAGTAAATTTTTGACATTTTGTATTCTGAAGACATCTTCATCTTTCACTTCCACTTGGCTGGCAAGAAAATTTCAGCTGAAAATCAGTTTCCTTCAGAATTTTTAAAGCTTTGCTTTCAGTATCTTTAAAAGAATCCTCTAGTTTTCAGTGCTGCTGGTGAACTATATTGTCAAATCCTAAGTTTGAAAAATACTAAATATTTCCATAATGTGCTTTGAAATAGAGACAATATCTTTAAAAATGGCAGCAAGCAATTCTCAATACACAGCCCACCATGATCAATACAATAAATAAATAAACAAGAGGAAACCTCAAAATGCACCACCCTTACCAGGCACTCAGAGCTTTCTCTTGTGTCCTTGTTCCAACACTCACACATGAGCACATAAGTGTTAGGGAAATAGTATTAAAAACAAAATCTCCCTCTAGCTCAGAAAACTTCTCCCAAAGATAAACGAGGAAAAAAAAAAGAACTTTCTTTACTATTGAATAATAAAATTAGAATATGATGCACATCACTGGCAATCCACTAAGAGATTTTATGTAGTTACCCCTCCATATAGGCAATCAGATACAACCCATTACACATACATGTTCTCAGGCTAAACAATAACTGGTCCTCAAGTGAGAGCACACGGCAGCAGCATTTGTCACATATAGCTCATCCTAAATTCATTTGGTAATTGGGGTGACCATCTGTGTTCGACAATTGGTTTATTCAAAGGAAAAATAAACTTCTCATGTCTTTGTAACAGGAAGTAGTTTTGCAATTTGGAGCAGAGTCTCCACCCAAATTAGGCTCCCACTCTTTCACAGAAAGGGAAATAGGGAAGATACCATTCTTGATTGTTACAGTTATATAGAGATGCATAAAGGTAGCAACAGGCTTAGCTTTTTAAAAGATAATTTTCTTAATTTAACAAAATACATACACAATCAATAAGAAAAAAGAGACTATTCATAGACAAGTTACAAAATATAAGATAGTTTCTATGAGAAAAAAAAACAAATGATCAGCAAGGATCTGAATTTTCCACTTTATAATTAAAGAAATGTCAAATACAACAAAAATGAGATATCCTTTTTTTCAGCTGTCCAATTGTAAAATATATGTGCACAGAGTGTTTATTAACACTTTTTTATTGGAGACTGCTATGGTTTGAATGTGCCCTTCAAAGTTCACATGTTGGAAACATTTTCCCCAATGCAACGGTGTTAAGAGGCAAGACCTTTAAAAGATGATTAGGTTGTGAAGGCTCTGTCCTCATGAAGAGATTAAGGTCATTATAATGGGAGTGGATTAGTTATGGAGGGAGTGAGTGTGTTCTAAAAGCAAATTCGACCCTCTCTTGTTCTCTTGCTGTCTCATGCATGCTCTTGTGCCCTTCTGCCCTTTCACCACGGAATGACACCTCCAGAAGGCCCTCACTAGATGCAGCCCCTTGATCTTGGACATTCCGGCCTCTATAACCGTGAGCCAAATAAGTTTCTATTGTTTATGAATTACCCAGTCGTTGGTATTGTTATATTAATAGCAACTGCAAAACGGACTAAGAGCCTATTGGAAATAGACACTTCCATGTTTTTGTTTGTAGTATACATTTTGGACACTTTTCTGGAGGACAAGTTAGCATTAGCTCTTTAAATTTTCAAAGCATACATACCTTCTCAGGACTTCTCCTGATACAAGTTCACCCAGATTTTCCCAAGGGTCTTCTCATCTAGTTTGTCATCATTGCATCTAATCTACTGACAAAAAATGGAAACAGCAAAAATAAATATAAGCTTGACTATCTTAATTATAATCTACCATTAAAACTTAAGTGTAGGTAATCAGCAAAATAAATGAAGTAGATTGCTATGTACAACTCTTTAGATATATTATTATGAGGGATAAGCACCCTTGAGAATAGTAAATATGCAGCAGAATCCCACCTGTTTGCTTTTACTCTGTTAAGTATATAAAATAAAGTACAGGCATATGCTATATTTGGGGTAAATCAGGAGCCCAAAGTCTCAGGGAAATGAAGCAACTGAACCAAATATCCCAAGGACGCTGGTATCTCTATGAGACCACATTATCTTCAGCCTGCAAAACAGAGTCACTGCATGGGTCATTACTTTATCAGCAGATTCACCAGGCACAGAAGAAAATTCTCAGAAGAGAATTTTTGTTATTCATTATGTAAATTCTCTTTGGTTTTTTACCTTATGAAATTATTTTCTATCACTTTTATTTTAAAATAAATAATATAAAGCAGCATTTTAGGAACTTAAAAAAGTGGATTCTAAATACAAGTTCTATGGGATTTTTAATATTTTAATATCATAGATCATTTTAAAATATTACACTTTCCTGAACTAAATCCAATTAATAAAAAGTTGGATATAGAAGGTTAGGAATTGAAACATATGTTTTTACTGATAGAATGTAATTTAAAAATATTAATATTGTTTTTATCTTTTCTAATACATCATTAGCAATTGCCCAAATCCTGCAAAACAAGACTGTTTAGCAATTGTAAATTGAGCCTGTAAGTCTAAAGTCTACACAAGAAATGTTACTGAACAGACTATTCATTTCTTCTGTGCCCAGTGAATCCACAGAAAAAGTAATGACCTTTGCTAAGACTCTGTTTTGCAGACGGAAAGACAGTGTGGTCTAAAGGAGACACCAGTGTCCTCAGGATATTTAGTTCAGTTGCTTCATCTCCCTGAACTTCAATGTCAACACTATTCGAATGATAATAATAATACCTTCTGTTATTATAAGGATTGAATAAATCAGAATAAATGTTTGAGATAATGGATATGCTCATTACCCTGATCTGATCATTATACATTATAGCTATCAAAACATCACTATGTAACCCATGAATATGTACAATTATTATTTTGTCAATTAAAAAATAAAATTTTAATAAAATAAAATTTTTTAAAAAGGGTAAACTGGTATAAAGACGTCGCTATTGAACGAATGGTGGTTAATATAAGTTTTCTAATATTAGTTAATATTGTGCTTCCATAAGACAGGAAGAAAGTGTATGCATATCAGAACAGAAAGAGGAAATGATCCATATTTAATACTCAATGGCCCCTGTCCCCTTTACACTCACTGCACATCCCTGGAAAGATGGAGATGAGGGGACTGCAGTTGTTTATAAATACTGATAAAGGCTATTGCTTGCTACCCTGTGGCTTAAAGCTTTTACTTTATGAATAATGAAAGAAAACATTAATAATTGAATCTCTCTGGGCCCAAACTACTGTAATAATGATCGTCTTTCTGGACGTCATGAGTTTGAAATACATTCCATGGAAAGTGTACTCGGCAGCTACTTCAGGGAGAGCTGAGCCTCCACTGTCCACCGCCTGGCCCGCTGATGAATGCACAGAAGGTCCCTACTCTTTGGCACTGTCCTCAATCAGCCTTGTCCCAGTGTCATTCCAGACCATGGTTCTCTCCAGGGGCCTTCAGGCCAGAACATAGGCACAGTTTTTCTCCTTTCAGTTTTTAATTTTTTCTTCCCCTTTTGCTTTTGTTAAGAGCTCTGTGTATAAAGTGCTTTATTATTCATCTCCTAAGAGTAAAGGGAAAACTCAGTGAACCTTAGGTGAACCTCAGTAATGCAACATTAAGTAAGCTGAGACTTTACCTATCCAGAGATATACAACAATAAATAATATATTCAGTTCCAGCTTGCACAAAATACAGAAAAATAGACAGGCTTCAAAAAAAATTCCTCCCATTTGTAAGGGAATAATTTCTCACCACAATGCTTTCTATGAAATCACAGATTTTTTTACCACATTAAAAAAATAGACTATGCTTTTATAGCAGGATTAAATTTTAATTGATCCAGAAAACAATAATAGTAATTGTTAACATTTACCAGGACTTCACCATGTGTCAAACTCTGTTCTAAACACTTGATATGTATTCTCTTTCCAAATCTTCATGACATTATGACATAGGTCTTATTATTTCCCCATCTTACATGAAATGGAGGCACAGGGAAGATAATGTGTCCAAAATCACACAGCTGGAAAGTGTTTGGGCAAGAATTAAACTCAGGTGATCTGAGGTCAAACCCACTTTCCTGGCTGCTGTTCGGCTGTCCCTTGCTCATATTCATTTCTCATTATGTTTTGTTTGTTTTTACAAGGTGGTGTACCTATGACTCATAATTATAAGAATATGTATGTGAGTGTATCTATCCTGATCTCTTATAAAAATATAGCATTTCAGGTTAAAATTGCAAGGCATTAACATGTGTAAGATTAGAAAATTCTGAGAGAAGTATAGACACATATACACTTACGCAGGAGGTCTACTGGTCTTTTAAGGCCCAAGAACATCCTTTAAACATATTTGAAACATAAATTAAAGCTTTTCTCTAGATAAATCTATTTGTAGTTATATACAACACTAAATTATTCTAAGAGAAGGAATTAAGCCAACATGTCCATACTTTAAGTAGTTTGAAGTATATATCAAGGCTTGTTGTTCTGGAAATGATTTAAAATTGCCCACTAGCTCCTAAAAACCACCCATCAGATATTAAAATTACTCGTGAGATATTATACTTTTTATAGAAACAAACAAAATGTACACAGGACAGTGTCTTCAACTTTTTCATTTCTTGGAGGTAAGATGCCTGGTCTCCCTAGTGGTGTTACCACAGACCAAGTATTATGATGAGTAAGTATTACTCTGCCTCCAAAGGTATTTCTTGTTTTGTTATGATAGTTTCCAAAGTCGAGTGTTAAATTATACCAAATTCTAGGTTTCAGGAATTTCTGATGTAAAGTACGTTATGAAATAAAAACTTGGCCTCTGTTGCATTTGGACACCATTTACAACAAAGTGGGTAAGTCTTTAAATCTATTTTAGTATGCAAAAAAAAAATTAATAAAATTTAAATCTACTCCTCATCTTTTTTCTCATATTTTTTATCTTTATTCCTGTCTGGGGTACATTAACAGAACCATTGTGAGGTGTTACAGTACTAGAAATTTAGTGGTGTTCAAAATATGTGCAATAGTATTTTCCACAATATTTTGAAAGATTATAGAAACATTATATATATGCTAGAATTAATGATAATTAAAATACACAGAGATGCACGTGTATGTTTCTAGATGTACATCTGTATATTTATACAAAAGCCCCCAGAGAAAAATATTGAGTACTTCTTCACAACCTCCTCACCACCTCCCTTGCCCACTTGACCCCTTGGGAGAATTCTCTTTCTGTCAACTCACCTGCTGGTCATTCACTGAAAAATAAGGTAAATAGTTACAAGGGGAGATTAAAAACTTTTAAATTAATTTACCATGGGGAGAGTAGAAAGTGAATGGAAGAAGAGAACAAACCAGATATACAGAGAAGGGAAAGAGAGGTGAAGAAAGAAAGGAAAAAAACCTCCAGGGCACTACTTGTGGTCATTTGAAGGAGGAAGAAGAACTGGAAAGAGAGAGAGAGAGAGAAAGAAAGAAAAATTTAAGTACATTTTGAGAAAAATTTGCTTCTTTGATATTTTCTTAGGAGACTGTAAAAATGATCTGTATCACTTCCTTCCAAATGCCAGATTTGCATGTTTTTAATGTGACACAGAGTAAAGAAGGGACCATGAAGCATATTGGGTATATATGTGTGTGCATGTGTAGATGCATATGTGCATTGTATCTATGTAAGTGCACACAGAAGAGATTATACTGTGTCCTCCATAAATGAGAATCTCATGAGAATTCTCAAATTTATATCTGGTTCCCGAATGTGCTTATTTCTCATAAACTTAAAAAATAACGATCGCTTGCCAGACCGTCCCAGATGGAAGATAGGATCTCAGATAAAGGAGAAGGGAGAACTGATGCAGCTCAGATGTAGATCAAACAGACAGGTGCTGGAGCTTGCCGGGGACCTCACAGAGGAAAATTCCAAAGCAGAGAACAAAGAAGATAAAGGAAAAAACATATTGACAAGGATCAAACCCATAGAGGCTCAGAGCCCAGTGAAAGGGCAAGGGGGGGGAATCTCTCTCTCCCTTCCACTCTTCCATGAGCATTCAGGGACCAGCAGGCTACCAAGTTTCTTGTAGGCTTTTCCACTCCCATAAGCCCAGGCATGGTGGCAAACATGGAATAGTGTGGAGAACTTGTGTGATTCTGGAGCTTGGTCACTTCGTGTGGGGTCTCCTCTAAGGAGGGTGCCACAAGAGGCCAGAGAGCTGGCTTTCCTCCATTCAGATGCTTCTTCCCCCACCTCTTCCCCAACCACTGCAATGAGGAGTGCAGTGTGATCCCAGAATTTGGTCAGTGGCCACCTCTCCCCAGCAGGCACATGCTACAGGCTGAGATTTCCATGGAGAGTGGTCCCACACCTTTACCCTTGGGGTCCTGCTGTGGATCCGGGGTGCCCGATTTGGGAGCTCCCTGCCAGCCAGCATTATGAGGAGTCACACTCCAGCTGGACAGGCAAGCAGCCCAGACCCATGCCCCCCAGACTCGTGTGGGTTACTGGAGGCATGGGGAGGGGAGGCTGGGAGCTGGACTTGTGTGGCAAGGAAGCCCACAAGAACAGAACTGATGGGAGAATACTGGGGGTTCTGAGACACAGTGAGCTGGGAAAGCACCCTTCCCCCACCCCCCATCTCCTCAGGGAAAATCACCCTGTCGGATTAGGGTGGATCCTATGGTGAAGAAGAGCATAACCCCAGGAGCCATAGCAACCAGCCACAGAGTACTCAGGTTCGTAGGCTGACAGGGAGCTGTGGCCCTTCCCCCACCCATTACAACCAGGAGAGAAGTTAGAACCTAGAATTTGGCAAATGGCCCCCTCTCTTCACCAGGTGAGTTCTCTAGGCTGAGATCTCCACAGAGAATGAGGGCCACGCCTCTTCCCTTGAGGACTTATAGTGAACATGGGGTAGGGACCAATTTGGGAGCTCCCTACCTACTGGCATTTCATCAGTGGGTCAGATACACAGGCTGGGAGAGGTTTAAGAGTCAGACTGCGAATATCAGACAGCCTGGTCTCCACAAGCAGACTTTCTTGTTAGGTGGGGCCACCTCAGCCTTTCCCTGGTGACTTTCCCCAGAAGCTGGAAGCAGACCTTTGAACTGAACCAAAACAGCTATCTTATCAATTCTTGTTGACGCTGAGGGCAAGCTAACCCAACCCAGCCCTGCCCAGTGTCACTCCCCCTCCCACCTATGCTGTGGCAGAGGACTCACCCGGAAGTTCCAGGGCCCTACCCACCACCTGGGGCATTCGAGTGCTCCACTAGAGGGATAGAGCTGGTTACAGGTCTCAAAAACAACACGGCAGCTTGTTCCTTCCAGCAAGTACCACCTACTAACAGGGAGGTCAATTATTTGCACAGCCCTTTACAACATTTACTGACTCAGATATATAAGGTGTGGTTGATTCTTACCCACAAGCACCACCTACTGTCTCAGAGATTAAACTGGGCATGCCGACACAATTCACACTGCTAAGACCACAGGGCTGGGGAAAGAGAAAGGAATTCAAAGTCCTCCATCCTCTGTCATCAAAGTGAGATAGGGAATCTGAACACACACATAGCTCACAACTTGTACCACCTACAAACAACCAGCAACTGAGAAAACCACCACACTAAGGATATCTATAACCAAGGCATCTATCCAGAACCTAGGTCACTTTCAATGCATCCACAAACAAAGCCAAAGTTCCTTACCCAACATATGCTACAAACACACCTGTCTGAGTTAAGAAGGTAGAAGCCCCATCTAAATAAAAGAAAATCCAAAAATAAAAAGCAATAGCTGCTCCAGATGATAAGGAATCAGTAGAAGAATTCTGGAAGTATGAAAAATTAGAGTGAAAAGACACCCCCCCAAAAGGGAACACCAGCTCTATAGTAATAGACACCAACCTAATCCTAGCACTTTGGGAGGCCGAGGCAGGAGGATCACTTGAGGTAAGGAGTTTGAGACCAGCAAGATCAAGACCCTGTCTCTAGCAAAAGTAAAAAAATTATCTTGGTGTGGTGGTGCCAGTCTGTAGTCCCAGCTACTCAGGAGGCTGAGGCAGGAGGATCACTTGAGCCCAGGAGTCTGAGGTTGCAGTGAGCTATGCTGACGCCACTGCACTCTATCTAGGGTGACAGAGAAAGACTCTGTCTCAAAAAAGAAAAAAAGTTATGAGACAGATAAATAAGTATGAAAACTTCATCAAAGAACAAAGAAATCAACAAAACCAGAAACAGAGATGATCCAGATGTTTAAAGTTACCAGTCTGGGATTTTAAACAAATTATAGCTTCTATGTTAAATGATCTGAAATAAATAACAAACAAATACATAAACAGATAGGAAATTTCAGCAAAGAGATAGAATCCATAAGACAGAATCAAATGGGCACAGCTAAGAAAATGGTTACTTCAAATAGGTCAGTATCAATTACACAAACTAAAGCGCAAGTAGAAAAAAGGAATAAAACAATACAGGATCTAACAGCTTTAGGACAATATCAAACATTCTAACATACATATAATTGGAGTCCTTGAAGGACAAGATACAGAGATTAGGGCAAAAAAAATACAAAAAATGAAAAATTAATGGCTCAAAATTTCCAAAATGGTCAAAGATAGCAAATCAAGGGTTTAAGCCAGGTGCAGTGGCTCACAGCTGTAATCCCATCACCTTTGAAGGCCAAAATAGGAGGATATCTTGAGGCCAGGAGATCAGTCAGGGCAACAGAGCAAGATCTTGTCTCTACAAAATATAAAAAAATTAGCTGGGTGTGGTGATGTGCACCTGTAGTCTCAGATACTAAGAAGGCTGAGGTGGGAGGATCATTTGAGCCCTGTCATTCTCAGGCTGCGGTGAACTATGATCACACCACTGCACTCCAGTAGTGGAGTGGTCTGGACAACAGACAAAGACCCTGTCTCTAAAACATAAAAATGAAAAATAAAACAATCAAGGGTTCAAAAAGCCCAAAGAACTTAAGTAAGATGAATGCTAATAAATACACATACACAGATACATTATATTTTCAAATTGCTCAAACCAAAAAAAAAAAAAAAAAGAGAGAGAGAGAAAATCTTAAAGGTAGCCAGAGGATATAAAGGACACTGCTGTGGTTTGAATGTTTTTGTCCCTTCTAAAATTCACGTGTTGGCAACTTAATCCCCAGTGCAACAATGTTGGGAGGTGAGGCCCAATGGGACATGTTTAGGTCACATGGGCTCCACCCATATAAATGGATTAATACCCTTAAAAAAAGGGCTTACAGGAAGAGCTCTCCTCTACTCTTTTACCATAGGAAGACATAAAGTTTATTTCACCTTCTGTCATGTGAGGATGCAGCAAGAAGGCCCTCACCAGATACCAGATGCTGGTATATTGATCTTGGACTTCTCAGCCTCTACAATTGTGAGAAAATAAATTTCCATTTTTTGTGAATTACTCAGACTGTGGTATTTTGTTATTGTAGCACAAAACTAAGACAGACATGTTACATAGAGAAGAACAAAGATAAGAATTATAGCCGACTTCTCAGGAACTATGCCTATCACCAGTCAATAGAATAACATTTAAACTGCTGAATGAAAAGAAAAAAAAAGCTGTCAACACAGAATTCTCTAAGTGAAAACATCATTATAAAATGAAAGTACATAAAGACTTTTTCTGACAAAAGCTGTGAAAATTCATTGCCAGTAGACACAATATAAAAAATGTTAAAGGGAATTCTTCAGGCAGAAGGAATATGAATCCAGACAGAAACTTGAATCTACAAAGAAATTTTGAGCTCTGGAAATGGTAAAAATGAAACACAAATAATATATTTTTTAAGGTTTTATCTGTTTGTTTCCTGCTGTACACCCTATTGTTTTACTACATTTATTTATGTTATCTCTTATAACCTGGCATTTTTAGTTTATATTAGGTCATTAAATATGAAATGTCTGATTTTGAATCAAAAGTTTTATTTAGGTCAGGCGTGGTGGCTCACGTCTGTAATCCTAGCACTTTGGGAGGCCAAGGCAGGTGGATCGCTTGAGGTCAGGAGTTCAAGACCAGCCTGAGCAAGAGCGAGACCCCATCTCTACTAAAAAATAGAAAGAAATTATCTGGTCAACTAAAAATATATAGAAAAAATTAGCCGGGCATGGTGGCGTGTGCCTGTAGTCCCAGCTACTTGGGAGGCTGGGGCAGAAGGATCGCTTAAGCCCAGGAGTTTGAGGCTGCTAAGAGCTAGGCTGACGCCACGGCACTCACTCTAGGCTGGGCAACAGAGCGAGACTCTGTCTCAAAAAAAAAAAAAAAAAATTTTTATTTATTATATGTGAAACAAGAAGCAGTACAATTAACCAAAGTATGTGCCTAAACTATTGACATAGTTTTGCCATCTTCACAGTAGCTTGCTCATGCCAGCAGCGAAGAAGCCTAGAGAGCAAGTGGTGATGAAATCATGAAAGCTGTTTTCTACAGCTTGTTGAAAACTGAATATTTTTCCTTGCAAGAAGTGGTCCAAAGCCTGGAAGAAGTGGTAGTCGGTTGGTGCAAGGTCTGGTGAATATGGTGGGTGACAGAGAGTTTCCAAGTCCACCTTCTGTAGTTTGAGCAGTGTTGTTTTTTGCAACATGTAGTCTTGCAAGAGTATTGGCCTGTCTCTATTGACCAATCTCAGCTGCTTAATCACAAGCGTCCTCATCATTTCATACAACTGGTTGCAGTAGACATCCACTGTAAAGGATTGACTAGGTTTGATGAACCTGTAGTGGATAATACCAGGGCTAGGCCACCAAACAGACACCATTAACTTTATCTGATGAATGTTCAGCTTTGGACTATGTTTCGGCACTTCATCTTTATCCAACTATGGTGCAGAATGCTTGCGATTGTCACAAAGAATCCATTTTTCATCACATGTCATGATATAGTGTAGAAATGGTTCACCTTTATGTCGTGACAGCAAAAAAAGGCAATCTTCAAGACGATTTCTCTTCTGATACTCATTTAATTCATGTGGTACCCATCTATCTACCTTCTTTACCTTGCTTATTTGTTTCAAATGGTCCGATATTTTTGTAATAGTAACGTCAAACCTTGCAGCTAATTCATGAATAGGTTGGGATGGATTCGCTTCCCCTACAGCTTTTGTCTCATCATTATCCATCTCGGTCTCAAGTCACCCATGTGGCTCATTTTCAAGATTAAAATCACCAGAATGGAAATTCTCAAACCAGTGATGTACTGTGTGTTCATTAGCCACATCCTTCCCAAACACTTTGTTGATATTTCAAGCTGTCTGCACTGCATTAGTTCCACGGCGGAACTCACATTCAAAATTAACACGAATTTTTGACTTATCCACGGTTTCACAAAAATTGCTGTGAAAAAAAAATTGAAAGGTAATCACAAGCCAAACCATGCATTTGAAAGAATGAGGACGTACCTTCACAACAACAACAACAACAAAAAAAAAAAAAACAACAAGAAGTGTCAAAGTGAAATGTCAGCGATACCTGTCAAACTTAGTACTCAAGGTAATTGGACATTCCATACTTAATAAACTAATAGTTTATTTGCCTTATAGCAATGTTTTTGTTTTGTTTTTTAAAAGAAAACCATTAGTATCTTGATTGTACCACTTAGCCTCAGTCATGGGATAAGGAAAACTTCCTGTAAGTAGATGTAAATGATTAAATATTTCTAACTGAACTTTAGTGATTATAATTGAGAATTACCTATTTTTTGGTAAAGGCTACCAAATAATAAAGGCATAATTATTTTACATGTAAAAAATTATATTTACTTAAGAACATAACAAAAATGGTTCTAGCATAGCTGGCCAGTCTGCCCTGAATATTAGCTGGAATTCTAAGCTTATCTTACTGGCTTAAAAAATTTTGAACTATCCTTCTCCATATTGATTAATGAAATGGAAGATAAAAAGACAGAGAATGATGGAGACAAGAAGCTGTTTAAATTCTGAATAATCATGCATTTTATATATGTGGCTTTGGAATAGTCATTATAAAACAAATAAACATCTTTCTTTAGTCTTTAAAAAAAGAGTAATGGCAAAAATGAAGCACAAGGTGCAGTATTATAAATTTTATAATTGTTGAAGTTAAAAGACTTGTTTATTAACACTCAGCAGCATGAAGCAATCTTAACAGATGGGTAAAGAATCTCTGTCAACAGTATCATAACCTTGCCATTATTTGAAATGCAGCCAATAAAATGCACTCCTTTTCTGTGGCTAAAATTCTGTCAGTTTATTCCTGTTCTTTAAAGAAAGCTCTATAAATGACATTTTGGTATTGTATTTTGTATCAAATATGGTCATGGAGAAATAAACCTTTGATGAACTTCCATATGTATCTCATTAAGAATTCATAGAAGATTTTTATTGGCCAAATAAAAAGCAAAATGCCATTTTCCAGAATCAAAGCAAAAATTAGAGCAATAAAATGAATTCTCTCAAATCACAATAATTAGTATGTAGATTCACACTAAATACACAGCAAATTATTCATCCTCCCCCATAGTTAAACAAAATATTGGAGAAGCATCAGAAATGAGAGCCTAAGAAGTCTATTCATTTTATCATGCATCTGAAAATCTAGCCAAACATAGCATAGGAATTTTCTGCTTATTTTGTGACTATAAATGAAAAATATTTTAAAAAGAAGCAGAAGTGCTACACAAATAGTAGTATTTCAGTGTTTCAATATAAAGAATGAAAGATATCTGACAGCTGTATCTTATTTATTACCAATTATCTTGTTTGATCCAGTCACAAATACTAACAGGAAGACTACATCAGAAGTTATGCTGTGTGTTACACCTTGTTCTTTTTTCCCTGTTACTTGCTACTTCTTAAAGCTTGCATTAGGCTCAGACACTTTATCTACAAAGCCCAGATTCTATCACCAAGGCTGCCTAAAGGAATCTCTCAGTGAACGGCTTTGCTGCTTCAGGACCATCCTTGTAAGCACAGGACACTAGACAAAATGGGGAGCTCTTGTGTATGGTTTAGCTTCTGTAGTCCCCCATACATCCTCCTCCTCTGAGTCTTGTTGTCTCTTCAGGGTCCTGTCAATTGGCTCATCCAGCTTATTTAGCTCAACCTACAGTCACTCACGATGAGTTTAGACTTTTAGAGAAAACTGAGAGAGAAGTGATGTCATCTGATATTTTCTCTGGGGTTAGCAAATACTAATAAACTAGAAAAGGCTTGAAATGGGGAAAAGGTAGTATATTGAAAACAAATACAATTTAGTATACCCATATTATATCCTGCCATGCATGAATATCAAATACGTAATGGATAATCAGGGAAAGTAATATCTGAATAAGATTAATCATAGAAAGTGTTAGTCTATGCACCAGGAATCTAAAATACAAAGCAAAATGAAAACAAGGGCAGTCAGAATAATGATTCCACACCAGTTTTTTATTTTATTGGAAGGAAAGCAGTCTCAGAGAGGAAGAGGTTGAAGTCAGGTATGGGATCAAATCATCCATTTCCTTATAGGTAAAGTAGAGGAGAGTTCACCTCATCCAAAAAGCAAAAGAAAACATTATATGACTCACCCCAACAGAAGGAAAATAAAGCATTTTAGGAAGATTTGAAAATTGCAGAGATCCATCTAGAATTAAACGTATGAAGTGGAGGGTAAACACAAGGAAATATTTTGTGCTCTCTTGTTTCATCTTTATTCTGTATGAGAATACTGTTCTTAAAGTGTTATATGCTCTTCCCATATTGCCTTAAGAAGACTTTGTATTTTAACCTGTTACCATGGTCTTTCTTATAGTTATACTGAAGTTTTCCATATACAGTTTCCTACTTTATTGAATAAATCATCTATTTTAGAAATAGTAATTTTTCTTTCATAACTTAAATAATGGTCAAAAATTTTGTAAATTTTACAGTTAACAAAAGTGAAAGATACATTCATTCTTCCTTGTATATAAATTACATGTATCTCATTTTTTACATTATAAGTCAAATTTCCTCTATCACTTGTTATTTTCCCTAGATCCAAACCCACCATCTGTTCTGTGATATTATGGATGACTCGGAGTAGGCAAAACATACCTTCACTTTGCCAACTTGCTCCCTGTTAGACTCTGATAATTAGAAGTGTTCAGAAAGAGACAAAAAGGCTAGAAGAATAAAAAAGATACACACCCCTCCTTGTTTCATTTCCAATCCTCTTTTTGCTTCCCATTCTTGTGGTTGTTACTTTAGGAATGCTTCTTTGCTCTTGACGTGGCAGATACTTTCAACAGGAGCCTTTGATACCAGTTTGCAGATTCTCTAGGACCCATAGAGTAAGGTTCAAAACACTCCCTTGAAGTTGCCCAGCACCACCCAGCCAGTATCTCTGCTTTAGGTATGTGAATTTCATCTCTGAAGGGAACATCATTTGTGTGTCTAATTTTTAATAATTTCAAACTCTTCCATTTGTCACTAAGCCCTAAGGTTGCTAGATACTTCTTGTAGTTCCTACCTACGTGATACTTTAATGTTCTCTTTGCCATTTTTTATTTTTTCAATCTCCACTTAACTCTTTGTCAAATTGTTTCTGTTAAAATAACTAATGTGGTGTGTACCTCCTCATCAGATCTCACTGGCTGATAGGCATCGGTACCAAGGGTGGGCACCCAAAAAAAAAAAGAGAGACCTTCGAAGATGAAGGTTTGTAATCAGTTTGGTCATGGTCTTTGGTCAAGAACACGTTACTGAGCTCCTTACAAATAGTAAATGGGATGCTAGTAATCCACATAATATAGTGGCATCATAATTAATTAATCACATTATTTCCCGTGTTTTATGGTGGTAAAGGAAGTTCCTTGGAGGACCAAGTGACTGCTTCATTCAACTGTTAACTGCAGTCAGAATGCCCCCAAGGAGTGCACGGTATTACTTACCAAAAGAAAACAAGCTCAGCTCTTTAAACTCTCAGCTTAAACTAAGAGTCAGAACTGTAGAAATTCCAAGGCAATCCTAAAATAAACCCTTATTCCTTATAGCCACAGGGCTAGCCTTAATTAAAATCAGATACAAACTTTAATTAAATAAATAGGTTGCAAAATTATAACAGAAGTTGAATTTACAGCCTTGTCCACTCTTTCATGTAAAGGTTAGAACACTGGGAGAGTGTGTGACCTTTATAATTGAAAAGGGTTCATTGGTTGAATTGTCTGTACAAAGCGAAGACATCCCAAGCCTTCCTTACCAATGGAAGTAGCCTGATTTCTTGTTTCTGAAACCAGCCTTCCCTTGCTTAAAGATCTCATAATAACCTCATCTGGGGGCTCACAAATAAACACTTATTCTCAAGACTCTCTTGTTGCCATTCTGCCCACAACCAGAATCATATCACAGCAATGATTCAGGAAGGCAAATACAAAGTCTGACTAGCAAGGAAAATGCTTATATATCAAAACCATGCAAGACTCGCCTCTCGGCCGTTTGGCTAAGATCAAGTGCAAAACCATTGCAAGAGTTTTATGCATTTATATTGGCAGAAATCTAGGAATATGATTTAGCATTAGATCTATGTTTGATTAGAATAACTAAGCCCAAACCTAAATTCTATAGTTTATAATAAATGCTACAAATGCCTTATATCAATTATGGTATATACCAATAAATGGTACCAATGGCTTGTACACTGGGCTGAGTTTAAGTTATCTCATTTAATTTACTCCAATCCTCAGTAACACTGTAACTATTATTTTATAGATAAGGAAATTAACTCCTACAAGCTTGAGTTTATTGTCCAAGGTCCAAGTACTAGTGCTTATACTAGCACTAGCACTAGTACTATTGTCAAGTGGTTATTTAGTAGCATAGTTGGTGTTCAAACCTGACACATTTGTTTCTTCTTCCTTCAACCCTATTCTGAAATAAAACTTCATTATAAAATTCATTTCCCTCATCGAAGAAGTTTTAGTGTAAGGTGTCTCAAGAGAAATTCAACTAGTTAAATTTAGAATATTGAAAAAAGTGCAGTATATGAAAATCCTTTGGCAGCCAGTATTTATATTTGAAAAAATATAATTTTCTATTTGATTTAAGAAATTGGTTTATTTTCTTTTATGAGAAATCACGGTAAGTTAATAGTCTTGCCTGAGCCCAGACTCCTGTGTTCTTACATTCAAGATATAGAGTTTTTAGACTGTTTAACAAAGATAAAACAAAACTATTATTTTCTAGAATTTTATGTTCTTATAAAATGTGCTCTGTCATCTTTTGTAATTTTATATTTTGTATTCACACTCAATGCTTTTACCATACACCATCTCATCTTACAATAATTTTTTCCCAAAATGCCATGTTGTAGTAATTAGGTATCACTACCTAAAAACTCACTGCTGGCTTCATCCCTGGCCATTTCTAATGTGCTGTTGGGTATAGGTAGAATTGTGGAGACTCCACAGTGGACAGGCACATACATACATCATCAAGCCACAGGCAAAAATATTGTCCCTATTTCCTCCCTTCCTCTAAAAATACTCAGTATTTCATAGATAAGAAAATAGCAGAGGCACCTGATTGAGTACGCACTTTGGAGTCCGAGAGACTTGTAGCTATGTGGATTGGGGCGGGACCCATCACTGAAACACTCTGGGCTTCATTTTCCTCATCTGTGAAAAAAAGAACAGTAATGTTTGGCCACTGGAGTTACTGTGAGGACTTGATGGGATTAAAGCAAAGTCTTTAGTAACATGGTACTGGCAGATTTATGCACCCAGTATTAATAGGCTATACCTTAGAATTAAAACAACTAGTACTCCTTCTATTATATATTAATAGTAGCAAAATGACTTTGTGTGTCTGCAAGTTGTGTTTGTGTGTGTGTGTGTGTGTGTGTATGTGAGAGAGAGAGAGAGAGAGAATCTCAGAGAAGGAAAGGGCAAAGAACATGAAAAGGAAGAAAACTTGTGTATACAGATAGATGTTTTAGGATTAGAGGATTAACATGTTTTTTGCTAAAGCAAAATATTTAACTTTGGTTACAGAATGCTATAATGACATCAAGTCTATGATTACACAGGAAAAATAAAGCACAAATTTAAGGCAATGATTACATAATTGTGTTTCAAAACTCTTTCTATGAATAAATGGGGAATTAGTAATCTGAAATAGAAATTCAATTTATTAAATTATTATTTTCAAGTTTCTTCTGCCTATGTAATCAGAGATAAATAAAACATTTGAATCTTAGGAAATGCATAGATTACTCACATTTAATACATAGAAAACTGAGAGTCAATTCAGAAATATTGTGCAATTAAGTTTTTACAGAAAATATTGCTGCTTTAGTGTGTTTAAGGAAAGGCTCAGCAAACACAAATGGCAGAGGTTTGCATAACAGACTTAATATGAATTCACTTTTACCATAAACATTCAAATGTTCTTTATTTTAAATCATAAAATGCAGCTCATTCATCTATCCACACATTTGTGAAAGCTTTCTTGTTAAATGAAGAAAATCAATGTGATTACGAGGCTATTGGTGGAGGTTAGGAGTAGTCCTGGCACAGTTGCCTTGGCCTCTTTCCTGGAGGCCCTTTTGGGACGAGATGCCTTTTGCCTCCCGCACGTTTGCTGTCCAATCAACCACTGGCATCTGGTGCAGCAGATGGGCTCTGCTGTGTACCTGGAACAGTCACCCGCAAGTGCAACCAGTGCTTTCTGTACTTCGGCATGAATTTAGTTACATGTTCTCCTTTCAAAGCTCTTGTTCCAGGAAATATTTATTGATCCCCTGATATATGCAAGGTTGCGGAGATTACCAAGGTGAACATGGACACAAATCCTTTCTTCATGAGTTTTGCTCACCTTTACTTCCAAGTCTTGTTTCTGATATTTTCCTGATTATGTTACTTCAGGCCTGGCACAGATTGGATTACGTTATAATAGTACCCTCATTGTTACATTGAGCTCCTTTTTTTATGATATCTATCCCCTTTTATGTGCTTGTTATGTTTTGTCAGCTGTCCCAATCTCATGTCTTGTTTCACCTTCAGAACTTATACACAGCTTATTATAGAATGGTACCAAGGATACGGATTTCTTAATTATTCCAAACAAACTAAGGAAATGTTTTCAACACACATATGCCCCAAGTTCACCCAAGAATATCTGAATCTGCAGGTCCAGATGGTGTTCTGGTCTTATGTTTTCTGTCCATATTTGTTCATATTACTGACACTGATTACTTAATTACTGAGTCAACAGTGACCTCTGGGTTATGAGAATGCAGTATCCTTGAGAGATTGGTTCCAGGATCCCCATGGATACCAAAATGTATGGATGCTCAAGTCCCTTACATAAAATGACATACTTTTACATATAACCTATATACATTTTCCTATATTCTTTAAATCATCTCTAGATTACTTATAATACTTAATGCAATGCTTATATATCATATCATCATGTGGATTCAATGTCCTACTTAGCACACAACAATTTCAAGTTTTGGTTTTTGGAAGCTTGTGGAATTGTTTTTTCCCAAATACTTTTGATTAGCAGTTGGTTGAATCCTCAGAGGTGGATACAAAGGGCCAACTGAATATTCTTTTCTTGAACTCTAAGAATCAAATTTCCTGGTGTGATTTTGGTAATAACTTTGCTTCTTCTTCTTTTTTTTTTTTTTTTTTTTGAGACAGTCTTGCTCTTTTGCCCTGGCTAGGGTGCCATGGCACCAGCCTAGCTCACAGCAACCTCAATCTCCTGGGCTTAAGCAATCCTTCTGCCTCAGCCTCCTGAGTAGCTGGGACTACAGGCATGCGCCACCATGCCCGGCTAATTTTTTTATATACGTATTTTTAGCTGTCCATATAAGTTCTTTCTATTTTTAGTAGACGGGGTCTTGCTCTTGCTCATAGCTGGTCTCGAACTCCTGACCTAGAGCAATCCTCTCACCTTGGCCTCCCAGAGTGAGCCACTGCGCCCGGCCTGGATTCTCCCGTGTTTTGAAATCCTTATACAAAATACAGAGTCTGATCTTTTCTTGTTTCTATTTTCATGAGTATAGGTATTCTATTTTCAATGTATGTTTAAAAAAACATTGATTTCTGTCTGGATTAAATTGTGGACACTAATTACTTATGTGCAATGCTTTTTACATAAAACTATAATTTTGTATCATCGAAAAGCTATTGAAAAGTTAATAATGACCCATGAATCAATACCAAATAGTTATTCTAACCCTTCCTTTTCCTTGTTATATCTAAGTCAACTGTGATTAAGCTCAACGTTTTCTTTCAGTTTCTCCCTAAAGAACTCCATCACTTGCCGTGTTACTTCAACAACTTTCCATTTCTGCTGCTCTGCCAATAGCACCTTGTCCCTCAGGAAATGAGCTGTGCACAAAGGCATAATCTTTAAAGAACAAGGTAGATCTAAAATATCTCCATGACCACCACTCAATATTGCTCCAGAGCTCTGCAGAATACTAATGTTGACTCAGAGGAGTAACAAAAAAATAAACACAATTAGATATGTTTATGATATTGTCCCATTGTTTTTTCTGTAACAATGATTTGAAAACAAATGGTTCAGGTAATCTTGGATTTGGATGACCTCTATCATGATTTCCAGTTGTCAGTTACAAAATTGGTTGACAAAATTAACCAAAAGTTTTTAGTACAGCCTAATTGTCAATGGTTTTAGGACAGAATATATATTTTAATTTCTTGTATTTTAAATTGTTGCTTAGCAACGCTATTTTTAGGCTTGCAAATAAATGTAATGGTAGAAATTAATGTCAGTTTTAATATTATTTCTTAGGCTATTAAATACCATCTTATGCCAAGCTATTAAAATACAACTCAAAGTGGTAATTAATTTCTTTAGCAATTAAAAGAAAGGGCATTTTAGCAACATTTACTGATGCTATAGGTAGTTGATATTATTCTAGTATTAAATTCTAACCATATTTAAAATTGTGAGGGCAGCAGTGAGTCACTTTAGTAAATTAATGGCAAAGTGCTGATTTTTCTGTATGATTTTTATATATTTTTAATTGTGTCTATGAAAGAGACACAGACAGAGACAGACATTAGTTTCTAGCCCTTGATTATAAAGGATTTTCTAATTCTTGTTACAACCACCCTTAAGTCTGAGCTAATTGTGTGTCTGATATATGCATCATTTGGACAGTTTTGGAGAGTTCTGTATATCAAACCTCCTTCATTAAAATCAAAACATAAGTCAGTAATACAACTGACCTTGGTAGAAAGAAATCAAGATGAATTAAATATTCCGTTTTGGTTCCTAGGAAATAGTAAGCCAGATGCCAATAAACCCTTGATTAAAAGTATCACAACGTTTTAATATACATACTATTTGTTTTTTCTGTGGTTATTTTGAAATATTTCATATAAACTGTTGGATAGAGGTATATTTGAGAAGCTAGGTATATAAATATTATACACAACTGCTTAATCTCCTATAGTTCAATAAATTGTATTGTGTAAGGTTATCAGTTATACTAGATATATTAGAAAGAAATTATTTCCATCTCTCACAGACAAACTCTATTAAGTTAACATATAACATCAAAAGTCTGGGACATTTAATCAATGTTAAATGGCAAGCCAAAAAATGTATATATCCCTGGATCCAGGCTCAGTGAATGGAAACTGCAGCCTAAAACTAGCCTGACATCTGTTTTTCTAAATAAATTTTTATTAGAATAGAGCCATGCTATCTGGTTCTTTACAGCAAAAGTTTGTAAGCTTCTGCCCTTGATAAATCCTTGGATGTTTTTTATCCATATTGAAAGAACATGCCATTCACCTTTAGCTGTAACTGTAAAATTTTTGATAATTTTTCATAACAAAATTAATTTTAACTGCACAGTTAGCACTGAAATGTCTTAACTAGAAATCCACTTTTGAATGTGACTAATTTCTTCATAGGAAGTATTCAAAGTGTATGTCAAAGTATTCAGTAATTAGCATGTGGAACTTTAGAAATAATTTTTATAGAGTAATTGAGTGATATTCAAGGAATGTCATTTTCAGAAAGATTTTCTAGGGTCTAGTGCCTTAATATAAATGAAGCTTGTGAGTCTGACAATCCCAACAGCCTGATATTCACAAAGCAGAAAGTAGGCCTATATCATTGTTTGTTCTAGATCTCTCCACTTAATAGAAACCTCTGTCCCTTGATTCTGGTGGCCACGCAGTCTAACAGTGAGGACATTCCTCACTATTTCAGCTCGCTCTTAGTGTTTTCTCTTCAGAATTTGTTAATGATATAAAGATAGTGGCAAATAATTAGGTAAATATTCTGAAATTATTTTATCCAGGTATGTTTCTTTAAACAGAATGTGAGCTTCTTGAGTAAGATTCTGTGTACCTAACTTTTTTTATGTTTAGTGAACATCTTCAATAATCCTAGTTTATTCCTGAGGACAGTACTAGGCACACAAGGGCTGATCAATAAATAAATGTAGATAGATAGATAGATAGATGATAGATGGATAGATACAGAATTAAAATATTAACACCTGGATGGAAAGGTATGCTCATCTTCAAAGATAAAAATTATTTAAATCAGTATTTACTGTCCTATACACCATACTTGGCTTTCAACAAAAAAAATTTTTTTTGAGACAGTCTCAATCTGTTGCCCAGGTGAGTACCCTGGCATCAGCCTAGCTCACAGCAACCTCAAACTCCTGGGCTCAAATGATCCTCCTGTCTCAGTCTTCTGAGTAGCTGGGACTATAGGAACCCGCCACCACACCCGGCTAATTTTTTCTGTTTTTAGTAGTGACGGGGTCTCGCTCTTGCTCAGGCTGGTTTCAAAGTCCTGAGCTCAAGCTATCCTCTGGCCTCAGCCTCCCAGAGTACTAAGATTACAGGCATGAGCCACCGTGCCCGGCCTCAATAAAAACTTATAAGACATACAAAAAGGCAAGAAAACAACAGTCTGAAAGAAAACAAAGAAATTATTAGAACTTGATTTGGATATGACACAGACATATGAATTATGCACAAGAAATTTAATATTACTATGATTAGTATGTTAAATGTTCTAATGGAAAAAATACATACCACATCAGATCAGATAGGTAATTTCAGGGGAAAGATGAAAACTGTGAGAAAGAAATTAATGAAAATGCTAGAAATTAGAAACTTAATAACAAGAATGAAGAATGCTGAGAAAAGTAGTGGTAAATAGAGAAAAAAAAGGAGTGCAAAAAAGTAATAGCACTTCCAAGATCTGGGGAAAATATGAAATGGTATAATATAATCAAAATTATAATTGAGAAAGAAAATAAAGGGAGAAATTAGAAGAAGAAATTTTTGAAAAAATAATGGCCGACATTAATTTTTCAAAATTAGTGATATACAACAAACCAAAAATCCAGTAAGGTCAGAGAACATCAAACAGGATAAAAGTAATAAATAATTTACCAAGGTCAGAATATTCAAGATCAATACACAAAAAGTTCTATCCCTACATAACAGAAATAAACACACTGAAATTTTAGATTAAACACCAATATTATTTATAATATCACCTTCCAAAAAATAAAATATTTAGGTATAAATCTAACAAAATGTATGCATGATATGTATATATGATATGTATGTAGTACTGAATACAACAAAACTCTGTTGAAAGAAATCAAAGAAGACCTCCACAAATAGAGAGGTATACCATGTCAACCCCCCCAATTTGATCTATAAATGCAACACAATCCCAATCAAAATTACTTAAAATTATGTAAAGGAAATCTAAGAGTTGACCAGGTGACACATCTGTCCTCTATATATAATGGCAGCTCTATGTCAACCTGAAAACCAGGTTCAATTACTCTTGCCAGGATAATAAGTCTACTTTTTACCTGGTGATTATTTATAGAAAGGAAACAGAAATGTCTGGGCAGCAGCTTTAGTTGAAAGTTTATTGACTCTTATTTCGGCTGGTGGAAGTATTCCCTTTTATGGGAACAGAATCAGTAAATCAACAGAGACCAAAGTTAAGGAAAAAATCCCCCATGGGGGTCACTGAGAGTGATGATAATTAGAGCCATTTCTGTTTCCACCTGTTGCTATATCTTATATAATGGGCTCACAGACTGTATAATGGTTATTGATTTAGAGTGGTTTCATGACAGATGACAACTCATCCTCATGGGTACCACTGCAAACTGGCACCTGGACTGCAACTTCATCAGGCTGTTCTTCCATTGCTTTATCACACTATACTGCTAATTTCTGGCCGATTCAGTATGTGAAAGAACCAGCACATTCCATTACCATACACCAATTTCTGCAACTCCTGTGCTGTAAGGTAGGTTTCTTTGTGTGGCATATAATATATTGTGCTGTGTTGCTGTATCAAACATTTTGTGAGTTCATGTATAGTGGTCTAGCCGAAGCCCTATGTGCAAAAAAAAGAGCCAAACACATACTATGAAGAGGTGGTTACTGTCAAAGCAAATTACTGCTCCTTCTAGAGCAGAAAGAAAATATGTTTGCTACTAAGTGGTTTGTTGCTCTCCTTGATAATACTATCAGAGACTCATCAGAGACTCATCATTGATTTCTATTGATGCCAGTTTAGATATTTAGCAGCAACAGTAGTTACATTAGTCTTGGTGAATAGGAGCCCATACTTTTGAGCCCAGGCATAGGCTCTTGCCCTGCCACCATGACTACCATATTCAAGGACCTACTGTAACCTATGCAATTTTATAAGAGGTAATTTTTTATTCTCTTTAGAGCACTGGTTAAGGAGATCTGGAATTAATAGAACTGGCTTCATTTTAAGTGCTGGTCCTGATCTGGCTTATGTTATACTGGTGTGTGTGTGTGTGTGTGTGTATAATAGGAATAGGGTCAAATGCCAGGATCTATGGCTTATTACAACAAAAAAATGCCAATATACAAGATATATGAGAACACTAGTCAAATTAATGTATTTATTGCAGGCTTTACTCGAGCCTATTTTAATGCATTGATCTTATAACCAGTTATATTATTTCTTATAAGATACATATAATTTTAGTAGCTTTCAGTTAATTTTTTAAAATATACAAAATATGCAATTATAGCAATAGTAAAATTTGTAAATTATCCTGTGTTCAATAGGTAGGCCTCTTCTTTTTTCAAGCCTATATTGCATTATTCATAGCTTTTAAAATAATGTTAAATGATAATGATGTCACTGAAAGTCTTTTAATTGAAAATTAAAATTTTTCACTATTTAAATGTGAAAGTCTTATTAATTGGTCCTTTGTTTTAGCTTGATTTGAAATAATTTTATTAATACAGAAATTGTAAAAACACATTAAAGAGAGTTTTCATAATCCATTATCAACTTCCCTAATATCTTTAGTTCTGTGAGTTTCCCCAGTATATCCCAGTAAATCTTCCTCTCCTTTTTTTTTTTCTGATTTAGGCAAACATAAAGCAATTTTTGCAGGCAAGAAAAATGACATCAATACAGTAGTATTAACTCATCTATGACATTATTCAATATTGTGCATTTGCCCCATATATGTCTGTTTCTCCTCAGACAGGATCTTCTCTATGAATCCCTATTAAATTTAGTTGTCCTATATTTTTAGTCTCTTCCAACATCTGACAGTTCTTGACTCTACTTTTACTTTAAGAACTGTGTTAGTATGCTCAGGCTGTTGTAAAAAAATCATAGATTAGATGGCATAAACAATAGACATTTACCTCTCACAGTTCTGTAAGCTGGGAAGTCCAAGATCAAGATGCCAGGCAATTTGGTTCCCAGGGAGGGCTTTCTTACATGGTAGAGAGAGAAAGCTGTGATCTGTTTCCTCCACTTATAAGGACACTAATTCCATCACTGATATCATGCCCTCATGACCTCATCTAAACCCACTTATCTCACAAAGGCCCCACATCCAAATATATCACATTGGTGTGGAAGCTTCTGATATATGAACTTGGGAAGGACACATATTTTCAGTCTATAACAAGGACTTTGGTACCTTTGAAGATCACTGGCCAGTTATTGTGTCAAATTTTTTTTCTAATTTTTATGAAGTTATATGGTTTTGGCAAAAATAGTGATGTTGGGCCTTTTCCCATTGTTCCATTTAGAAGCTTGAAATGTGACTACCAAATGTTTCTGTTTTTCAACAACCCTTACAGCTGTCAAGTGTATTATGAGGCCCATTAACCATGGCTCCAAGTAGATATGGTTGGATCCCGACCAGACCAAACACTCATTCAGAATATGGATTTACATAGCTGGCAAGTGAGACAAATGCTTCAAACTCTATTAGGGTCCAGAATTTTTATTTTGGCCCCCCTGCTTATTTATCAGCTGATCAAGGAATCTATTTTACTGGAGATCCAGTAAAACAAGAGGGATAAAAAGAGACTGAAGAGATAGCTTGCATGACTGAGTGAACATTTGTTAAAATTTAATATGTACAGAAATAAATAGCAGTCACCATTGGAAACCCTGTTAAAATATAATGGGTTTTAAGGAAGACAGCGAATAGAAGTAGGAGGTAACACAAGAATTTACACAATTTACATAAATGTTGCTCCTACTTCCCCAAAGTTTTCCTTTTCTCTGTCAAATACTATAGCATATAGCTGAGAGCTAGTCTGCATTATGTTTTCTAGAGAAACAGTCCACTTATAAACACAATACCATGACAATACGTCTAAATATCTTTACCTGAACCCTAAGGAAAGGATAGGGCAGATCATTCCTTCTCTTCATCTCTCTAAACTGGGATTATTGTTCACTGACTCTTTCCTACCTAGGGGATAAGACAATCCTGTATGTTTGTAGTTACCTACCTTAGTTCATTTGACAGGGAATAATAGACCAAGAAGAGGCCTTGCCACACTCATACAATTTCTAGCTCTATGGATCAGTTCTCTTGCCAAGCCTAACTACTTCACTCCAATGGGTGGTTCTAAGGGAAAATTAATGACAAGGTAAGAAGAAGAAGAAGAAGTTCCTAACAGAATGAGAGCTGATAAATTAAGAAATCCTAGAAGGAAAAGCTAACATCACCTCGGTGAGTTATGAGAGGTTGTCCATTTCCTGTTATAGGTGAATTCTAAACACGTGGAATACAATCCCACCAATTACATTCAAAATTTCACCAAGCAATACTTGCTAGGAAAAATACTTTCTTTTTTTGTATAATCTTTAGAGACTTCTGCATAAGACGGAAAGTACAACAATGTAGAGCTTTGGACCTACACTCATTTTTAAATAAAAAAAATTCTCATTCTTTACATTAAATTTTTGCATCACATTTTGTTTGAATAAAATTGTTCTAATTTTTAAAAAGTTATTTTATAAAACTGTAATAGCAGACAGTGGAATTCAATAAGTTGGCAACTAAAACTGAATTCCATTGAAAAGAATCCTAAATCTTAAAATTCTGTGGCATATATCAGGGCTTATTTTGTGTGTGTGTGTGTGTACATGTGTGTTGTTCAAATGAACAAAATTCAGTACTTCTAGACAGAAAAATATGCAAGAAACGGATTCCAGTTGTAAATAACCTAAATCTATATGACCTTAGAAGAGAAAAGCAACAAAATCAGTTAAATATAGACAGCAATGAGTTTGCTGTTTAATGATAACAGGAAATGAGCCAAATCTTTGATATTATTTAGAGTTGTGAAAAGCATTTTGGATGAAATTATTATGAATGAGCGTTAAAGTTGTATCTTCTTCAGTTTAATGTGACAGAGGAAGAAAAAATACGAGATATATGCATCATTTCCAAAGCAAGTCAAAGTTGTTCTCTTTTCACAAAATAAAAAAGCAAGAAAAATAAAATGATAATGTTTCCTGGGCAGGGAATGATAGTTTCTGAGTTTCTAAAAGACCACAAAAAGGTAAGTATTCTTCAGCTATACATGGAGAAATAGCCTAAAATTCTCTCAGATATGCTGGAAAAGAAGCCATTGAGAAATAAAGTAAAATGTACTGAAAAAAATAATTTCTACCTTGGAGAGAAAAACAAATGATACTGCTTTTGCAAAGCAGAGGATCCTAAAATTTAATAGATAGCAAGTTAATATAGTAATTTAAGAGACAATTAAATATTTGAAAAACGTGCCCAGTCTATTAAGAGTGAAAATTCTAGCAGAAGAAATTTAAATAAACTAAAATCTCAAGGGAAAGACCATCTTTATTTCACATCAGAATTAACAGTTGGAATCAATGTCAGATACCACAAAACAAGTTACTCTTCAGAAATACACTGAATGACAAGTGGGCAAGTTAAGTCCCAAAGGAAATTAATGAGCAAAATTTGTTTGAAGAAGTAATTATCTAAAGTAAGAAACCCAGGAGGCTCTTCAAACACTGACATGAAAAATTTCCCTTGTAAAGCTCTGTTAACAGTAGGACAAATAAAGTTTTCTGCATTCTGTCCTTTAAAAAAAGTAATTATTTCTCTATAGACACATATTTTATATTTGTGGGAGAAACTAGGAGGACTCTAATCTCTTTAATATTATACTAAGAAATTTAAAAATATGGCCCAAATCAACTGTCTAGTCTCATTGCCCACCATATTTTTATATGATTGCTTTATAATGGACTAAACGATCACCCTCTGTATCCTAAAAAACACCTTTTCTATCTTGGTCTCCTTATGAATGTTATTGTTTTGTGTTAGAAACAGCTCTATATATCCAAATTCTATCCACCATTTTTAAAAAGTAAAGTCTCAGCTGAAGTCCTTTTCCATTAATATTCCCCAAATTATTTTTGCTCACAACTAAATTCCTAATATTTATTCTTTTATCCCTTTGTGTGCCCATTCTATACCTTTCATTATAATATGTAAATTATTATTATAGTTATATTTTTCTCCATCATTTGAGCTTCTTTCTATATGGTTTCTATAATAAACTCTTAACTATAATAAACTGAGAACTTCTGTGGTACAAAACACATGACAAGGCCTCTTATAGTACTTAATACACAGTAGATGTTAGGCACGTGTTCTTATTTAAATAGAATTGCATTGAAAAATGGTGCAATGTTGTAAAATTTTTTTGTATTGGTATTTTACTTTCCCTGACCAAAGACCCTAAGAATATCATGGAGAATGGGTAAGGCTTTCCTATGCAATGGAAGAGTTAGAGAGAAACCCAGAGAATGGGAAGACACAACACAAAGACTGTGTGGTAATGAGTGTATGACACAGTTGAACAATTAAAAGAAGTAGACAGTGACTGAAACAAATTTCAAAGGGTAACATAGCTAAGCCTAGAGAAAAGTGTTGGTACACCTCCATGCCAGACTCTAAGATATGTTAATATTTTGATTTTTATCCTGTGTATAGATGTAAGTCATCCAAATATTTAAAGCAGGAAACATACATAGATATGTGCTTTTAAAAATATACCTCTAACTTTACTACAGAATGCAAATTGCAGGAGTTTCCAACGTGTCTGAGGGAAACTAACTGATGTTCTACTGCTCTAGGTTAAGTGAAGGATGATTGCAGCTTAGAACAAAGTGGTGGCAGTGCAGATGAAGAGAAGTTGAAATATTTGAGAGATATATGAAAGTTAAAGTTGATAGGACATGCTAAAAGGCTTGGTTATGGGGAGAGGGGGAAAGAGGGAGAGATAAATTAAGGATGTCTTATAGGTTTTCAGCTTAGAATTCACTGGGAAAAAAGTACAAGTGAATGACTAGTATTGGTGGAGAATATCATATATTTAATCTTAAACATGCCAATTTTCAAGTGCCTATAACGCCTCCTAATTGTTTTGTTGGGCAGGCAGTTGACACAAACTCAGAGGAGAGGTCTGGGCTTCAATTAACATTCATCAGCAGAGTTTAGACCATGGAAGTACATAATGTCATAAAAGGAGTCACTAGAGAGAGGGTATCAGAGCTTTGAAGAAACCACCTATTCCATGTCCATGGAAAGGAGGAGAAATCAGGAAAGGGCACTGAGAAGAAGCAATCAGAGAATCTGAAGAAAAATAGTAAGAGAAAGCACAGTCACACAAAACAATGAGAGGTTTTTAGGAATAAAGAAGAAAAATAAGAACTGAAAATACTCATAATATTTAACAAAATGGAACCACTGCTTTGAGATGTAATGTGATGATGAGTGTGTGTCAAGTGAACAAATTTATCCTCTGGTTTAAAAAAAAATGGTCTTAGAAGTTGGGCTATGAATAGAAGACCAAAAGTAAGTCCACTGGTAGAGAAAGATATGGCATTTTTAAAGTCATGTTTAAGTAGTCATAGAATTAATCCAGTTAAAAATAAACTAGTGCATACAGAGAAGAAAGAAGGGATAGCTGATGGATAATGTTCAGAAAAAAAATGGGAGGGAACTCCCACTTTACAAAAGTTTAAAGCACAGATGCATACTTTGCTTTAGCTAGGGCAGGCACACCTTCATTAATGAAACCAATCTAAAAGGACAGTTGATGTTAAACGTACGTGAAAGTTGGGGTTGGATTATAAAGGTGGCAGTGAGAATTTGATAGAGTTATATCTAATATCTTTAAATTTTATCCATGAGCTGCACATGAAAGAAGAGGTAGGGTTTGGGATATTTAAAGATATTGAAAAAGATTTGAAACAGTTTTGAAAAGAATGACAGTTTGAAATGACAGAACAATATAATAAAATTGGTCATGACTGAACCAACAAAGTGTATGCTTGGGATGTCTTACATAAAGTAGTTAAAAACAATATTCCATTTCTGATGTAGCAATCTTGAGCAGAATAGATGAAACAATAATGTACCTTGCTCTCAACAGTTGATATAAATAGTATGAAAAGACATTTTTCTAAAGCAGAAAAATATTTGGGAAAATTTCTTTATGCAAACATGCTCCCATATACATACACAGTTTGCAAACACTCCTTGCCCTTTCTTCAAAGAATCAGCAGCATTTATTACCTGAGGAAGACTTTAAAACTAAAGAAATTTTTTTCTCTAGGGCATCCAAGTTTTTGATTTTCAGGAGTCCAAACTTTTGAATATAAAAAAGCTAAGAACCTAAAGGACTGGAGGAATACACACTATGCTTGAAAGAATTCTTATATTATTTAGGCAGTGTTGGAAATATCTTGAAAGAAAGATACCCAAAAACACAGTGTCTTAAGCAAGGTAAAAATGTATTCCACTCTCATATAAGAATCTAAGGTTAGTGATGAGCACACAAGTGCACAGAAGGAAGTAAAACTCAGTGGAAAGCAACAGGGGAGGCGGCTGTTGAGGGGGGGAGAATGGAAGGGGAATAAACCAACTTAATGAGTACTATGAATGCTATCTGGGCACACCTACAGCCAGGACTCAGCATTGCAATAACGATCCATGTAACCTAAAACATTTGTACCCCCTTAATATATTGAAATTTAAAAAAAAGATAGAGAATCTAAGGTTAGTCCAGGCACTGTGGCTCACACCTGTAATCCTAACATTCTAGGAGGCCAAGGTGGGAGAATTGCTTGAGGTCAGGAGTTTGAAACCAGCCTGAGTAAGAGTGAGACCCTGTCTCTACTAAAAATAGAAAAATTAGCCAGGTGTCATGGCATGTGCTTGCTGTAGTCCCAGCTGCTCAGGAAGCTAAGCCAGAAGGATGACTTGAGCCCAGAAGTTTGAGGCTGCAGTGAGCTACGATGACGCCACTGCACTCTAGCCTGGGCACAGAGAGAGACTGTCAAAAAAAAAAAAAGAATCTAAGGTTGTATTCTAGTCTCTAGTTTAGTACAAAGGCTTGGCCATGGTCAGTCTTCACTCTTTCTCATATTCTTCTATCATTGCTTTAATTTGGGGATAGAAAATCACTCATTATTTTCACCTCTGAGAGGCTCCAAGCTATGATTTTGTCCCACAATCTGAATGGCAGTGTAGGTAGCAAAAGCCTCCCTTAGCAAAGCTGTGTTCCCTCCCTTCTCTGCTTTTGAGGTAGGTAACTGTGGCTTGATTTCCTCTCACTTAAGGTCTTTGGTGAAAGTAGAGAGAAGAAATTGACACAAACCAATATTATTAATTTTTAAAACACTTCTCTATGTTTGGTTAAGTTCAGTCGGATTGTGGCCTGGCTTCCAAAATATTGCAAGCAGCAGTTTTATCTTGCTATGGAATAACAAGATTCATCAATCTTGTGATTATATGTTTCCTTGGTGCTTTCTGTCAACAGTTAAACCAAAAAAAATTAGTTTTTTTTTATATTAGTGACCTACTTTTACTAGAAAATTATATGTTAGGTAGGTAAAGATTTAGCTGTAGAGAATGCAGAAAACTTTAAACAGGACAGTTGTCCTACCTATATAAAATTGCCAAGAATTTTCCAAGGAAAGATGTATGTGCTTGTTGATCCTGGGTGCTCATGACCCTCCCAAACTTGTTTCCCTTTCATACTTAAGACACATCTTTAGGGTCAAGACATTTGTTTCCACTCTTGGCATGATATCTACATTTCATGAAAAAAAAAAAACCTGGAATATGATAGAAAAATTATCTGAAACTTAGTAACAAAGAAAAAAATTGGATGGCAAGCCTTTGCAATGTCATAGGGAGGCCAAGTCCACACAAGCATTGGAGAATGTACTTATCAACTTCACTGTTAATAATTAATAGTCTCAGACTTAGTGAAGTTGCTTGCTAATTTGTTAATGTTATGGCCCTATTAGCCATTTTTCTGTTTTATATCCAATGCAATAATCTTATTTTGACATTTCCTATTAAATTGTCTATGAAATCCTAGATTTTCAGATGGTCTTTTAACCTGTCATAACATAGTGCTTGTACTCTCATTAATTAATATGTTAAATAAAATATTTCATATGTATTCATTTTCTATTTGCTTTAGTACTATAATATTTTATCTTTCTGAAAATTATTCTTTAACAAGGGCAAGCCATTTGTTTTAATGGCACTAATTGAAAGTTGCTAATATCACATCTGTTCATATATCTTTGGGCATAACTTGGTAACGTGGCCATACCTAACCCCAAAGAAGACTAAGAAATATGGTTGTTTTTTTTCCCTGATGGCAAGGTGCCCAATTAAAATTCAGAGAATTTCAATAAATGAAGGGGGAAGATGGACATTGAAGCTCACCTATCAGTTTATAATTTCTCAGCCATAACTGATTTTCTCACCCTAGAAGAGTTTCCTGGGCTATTTAATAAAGATAGGGGAAAAAAAGGAAACAGAACATTAGATGTTGGGACTTACTCCCTTATAAGAGGCTCTACCACACCCCAGAGTTGGGTCTCATGTAAAAAGGGAAATGACAGAAACTCTTGATTGGGGATAATCTGAGAGTAGAAGTCACCTGTGCCTTGCTTTTTGGGTGGAATCTTGCAGTGTTAGCCTCTGTTTCACATTGTGTGGTCATTGCAGAGCTGAAAGGACTATATGAGGTATCTGGGCTCATAGACCTGAGATAGGTCTCCCAGTCATTTCTCAAACTTGTCATGGAACAGGGAGCATGGAAATATGTCCTGTGAGACCAAAAAGTATTAAGATATATATCTGGGAAAGATGCTTATCATAAGGAAAAAAAAAGCATTAGCAGTATGTTCAAACTAACAAATTAATGAAAGAGATCCTCATATCTAGGGGATGCTTAGGTAGCTTGCTGTTGACAATCTGTTTCCACTCTTTGGAACTCTGTGAGTCCCTGGGTTCAGGTTTAGCCACTGGAGTTGACAAGTTCATATTTCTTAAAGGTGGAGGTAGAATTAGTCTAAGGAAGAAATCAAATTCACTTATAGGAAAAAAAGAAGTATTTTATAAACTGAGTAATTGCACTTAGTGCACTTTGCATGTCCTTAGACTATTTAGTTTGCATTTGCTTGCATGACTAATACTTTCAGACTTTTCAGGTACTCACACTCCACACTGAACCAGCTACTGTAGTTGGGGAACCACCAGTAGAAGAGCTGTGGTCTTAGAAGAGTCATAGTTTTCACATCTTTTGTTCAGCATAAAAGAAATGAGGCCAGAGCCAGGACATTAGCTAAAGCGGGTATGTAGGCAAATGTCAGCAAATACTCCATTCTTTTCTGCAGCCCTTCAAGTAAATAAACATGGTGTTAAATATATGGGATTAAAGAGTTTACCTAATTTGAGAAACCAGTGAGGATAAGGTAGGGAAGAGTAAACTATTTCCCTCTGATTTTTACTTTACCTAAATAGGATTCAATTAGAATAAATGTAACTTGATTTGACTGACAAAACATAGGGTCCATTTTATTAATCTATAGTCCTAACCACTGCCTATTTTCATTCAAATAGGCTAGATAAGGAGCCAACAATCTTTTATCCTCAAGGACCAGACAGTAAATATTTTAGGCTTTGCAGGCTATATCATCACAAGTATAAGTACTCAACTCTTAGGCTTGCACACATCTTTGGACATAACTAAAGCTGTGTGTGTTCATTTGAAATAAATTATATACCATATTTTATTTGAAATACAAATCATAAAGACCTATTCACTTGTTAGTTATCATAATGAAGGAAAAATTAACAACCTGTATTGGGACTGACCTCTGATTTAATCATGGCCATTCCTTTGCATACATAGGGTACTTTTTATAAATTTGCACAAATAATCATTTACTGGAAATGTTCACTTACAAATGTAGACATACCAGATACTATTAGGATAGCCTTAAAGTTTTAACAAAGATTAATATTCCCCAAAATAACTAAATTGGAAGAGAATAAAGAAGCTGAATAAAATTAGCTCTTTCTTGTTTTAGCTACATGATTGTTTTAAAGACAGTTTGAATTTTACATCTTTTTACTGCCAATTTCATTTGGAATCAGCTTTTCATTCACAGTTATATTGATAGGAAGCATAATATTTCATGTTATATCTTCACTTATAAGCAATGATATGACTCAAATTGCAAAGGTCTGGCCATCATGAGATAAATAATTGATTTTTAAGTTGCTATATTCTACAATATAGCCTTTTAGCATATATTTCTCATTTCTTTTCCTGCATATGAATGAAAATTTCACTATGATTTGCTTAGGTATTAGATTAAAATATTAGTATAACAGTGCTAATTCTTATATTCCTCCCCTTCCAAATTTTCAGTATTATTGGCATTAAAAAATCATTATTAAGCTTCTATAGGCCAGTTTTTCTAGGTGAAGAGCACCTATATACATACACTACATACTAATTTTAGAACTGTCATTGATATTTAATGAGTAGCCTCCTTGTTTTTATTCTTAGTATTACAAATAGAAAATAATCTTAGAAATGTTTTTCTTCTCAGATTCCCCTTATATTGTTTGATAATATTGTTTGTTTTAAAGTCAAAGAAAAACTGATTTCTGGGGTAAATTTGCAATATATATATTGTTAGGGTAAGGGCTTAAACTCCCCATATAAAACTGTTTAGTGGGAAGTTTTGTATTACAGAGTTTTGGCCAAGGCCTCAAAACCAAAGACAGTTGTGCTTGGTGACTTCACATTCTGGAGAGAGCTGCAGACAGATGCCTGTAGAATTTGCTAAAAAGTTAAAACTTGCTCATAGACCTCAGATTTACATCTGTCTTTTCTCTACAAAAGAGAAGACCAAATAACTCTTTAAGAGAGTTAACAGCCTAGAATACAGTGTTCCAACCTCACTATTCATCCAGCAACCACTGGAGGAGGAGGGGCTTCTGGGTGTTCCTCAGACAATGGATAGGGTTCCATAAATGCTTGCAATCCTGAGATTGTGGTGGGAATGTTCATGGCGGAGTTGGCATGTGTCTTCTGGACTGGGGGATTATGTATCCTGGTGTCTAATCCTTACATAGGAACCTGAGAAAGAAACAAAACAAAATAAAACAAAACAAAACAACACCACACAAAAAAAAAAAGAACAGAAAAAATAGTTCTGACATCTAGAAACTGGTCTGATATTCCCAGCCAGGACTCAGTGTTATACAAAAGCATCTAACCTCACAGCCAGGGGCCATGCTCTTCTGTTGGATGTAAACACTCTCAGATGAAACAAGTTCACTTGGCAACCCTGATAAAGTTAAGGTGAAAATAGAATCACTGGGCATTCCATAAAATAACAACCATTTTCATCTCTTACCTAAGTGACTGTAACTACTTTAGCAAGTACAACTTTATTCCCATTTTAAGTTGCTCTCCCTATAGATACGATTTGTTGATATATTCAATCATAGAATTACTACCACTTTCTGACAGCACCTATTCCAGAGGGAGTACCCACTTCTTTAAACTCTTATCAAAATTACCCACCAAAGCTTAAATCCTATAGCATATTCTAACACCCTCCTATTGCAATATCTCATGATTCTCCATGGTGAATTTCTCTCGCTGCAATGAGTGATATACCCAATTTATTCAACTGTAAGCATTATTACTGGTGGTCTTTGACTGATGGTATTGACACCACTAAGAATAAGTGCTAGCTAGGTCATTCCCTGCAAGCAAAGAATAAGAGCAGGGGGCTGCAATGGGAGGGAGTTGCACACTTCCACTGAAATTAGGGTTAGAGTGAGAGGGCAAACATCCCATAGGCCAAGGGAGCATTTAAGTACCTGGAAAATATCTGAAGAAGTGAAGAAACTCAGCAGAGTAGTAACAGAAGGCAGATGAGGGGAAGGTAAGGTATAAGCAGAGTGTGAAGGTCTCCAGTGGAGGATTCAGAGCCTGTCTCCTTGTTCTTCTTATTCTCTACTGCTCTGAAAGTTTGGTGGGCCCAGGGGTGGAGAATTAAATAGATGAGAGATTGAAACTTTGATATTAAATTGGACTGGACTTTTTAGTACCTGAAACCTGAGACTATTTTTAAACATATGAAAAGTTGTAGTATCTACTTTAAGTATTGGTAAAGTGGAGGAAAGAGAGAATATATAAAAGTAGTTCTGAAGGAAACATGGTATTGACCTAATATATAAGTTGCTAGTAGTATTTATTTCTCTTTGAATCTGCATGATTAGAGTTACCTTGACAAATACATTTATTCCTCCTAATATTTGGGCTTATATTTAATATCCTAAAAGTAAGTTTTTAGTGACTACTATTAATTGGAACTATGTTTTTAAATTCTTCTTGCTAAACCATATGAAATTCTCCCTCAAATCAAATGATTTAATACATATAGCTGCATATACATCTTGCTACCCTATTCTTCACTTAAATTTGCAGTAAGAATAAGTTAGTTATGTGGAAACCTACACATCATCATCTTTCATTAAAAATATAAATTACACGTCAATTAGAAGGTTATTTCTGCATTGTCTATTCTTTTGATACAATATTATTGTATATTTAAGGGAGATGATCAGAATAAGTTATATGAATTTGTTAATAGACCTCAAAATTACTTAAAATTTGAATATTTAATGAGTGTCACATCGTCAAAGTGGCATGTAAGAATTTATCTTAAGTGACAAGTGCTTTTGTGTCTCATTGATAACTCATTTTGTTCTCAGCATTTCAACTATATTGCAGATCCCTCCACTTCTAAATTAATATATACTTAAAATACATTTTTCTAAGCTATCTGTAGATAATAAATTGAGATCTCCATTAATATATGAATCCTATAAAATGTCTGTGATCATAAGGAAGTGTTGTACTATTCAAATAAGTGGCCAAGTAGAGATGAAAGATTTAATCCAGAGAGAAACAATGGGAAGTTTCACTTCATGTATCAAAGTATGGGATGAATTAAAATGAACATCTAAAGAAAAATAAGCCAGCTTTTCCTTGTAACCTTGACTTGACTTGTAATAAAGTATAATATGGTCTATTAATTATTCATTAATACATATGATCATATGACACATTTAGAATTTGCATGTATAAGTTTGTCACTTTGAAGGAAAAAAATCCTTGTTCTCATTTAGTATAATTCTTACTTCTTTACTTTAAAATAGGCTTTCAATTTTGTCAAAAATTATACTTTAATGTAACACTTAAAATGTTACACTTGCATATTTTCTATGTACATGATTGAAACTATTAAAATCAAATAGCCTCAATTATAAATACTCTGTATATTAACAATTAAATAGGTTATTTTATTAAAGTAGGTAGTCATAAGCATAAGTTAGCTACATTTATCTAATATTCTCTGCTTCTTTAACACTTTAATTTAGCAAGATGTTATTGTTCCTAATTATATTATAAGATGTCAAAAGCATTGCATCTATATAGAATCTAAGATTTAGATAAAAAGGTTTTATCTGTAACCAGCCTTTAAAATGTATTTGGGGGATAAAAATGATAATGTTGAGGTAAAGTATCAATGAAATATCAAAGTTGAAAATCCCAATACCTTTTCATACTTTTGTTTTTATCTAAACGAATCTAAATTAGATCCCTCATGCCAGAATTAAATTTCCTTCTGCAGAGATTATCTCTATCCAGTTTTACTTACATACTATGATGACAGAGTTAATAAATGAAGAGCATACACATACATTTAGTGTATTATTAAATTTAAATGCATATGTTTTCAGAACTTCTTAGTAATAATACAATAATCATTTAGAATTTTCTCTGGAATTTGCAGAAGGTAAAGCATCGGATGGCTCAACAAATGATTTCTCTTCAACATAAGATGTTTATTAAATATTCATGGCATAATATATATTTATCTTTCATATTTTCAAATGAAAATCTTAAATTTGTAAATTTTTCACAGATATCCTGGCTTAATGTTGTCCTTAAAAATCTTGAGCAGATAAATTAGTTTTCTACTGTTACCAGAACAAATTATCACAGATTTGGTGGCTTAAAACCACACAGATTTATTTTCTCACAATTCTTAAGTCAGAAGTCTGACATGGGTCTTACCAGACTAATAGTAAGTGTCAGTGGTGCTGCATTCCTTCCGGAGGTTGCAGGGAAGAATCTGTGCCCCTGCCTTTTCTAACTCCTAGAGGATTCTAGGGCTCACATTCTTTGATTATGGGTTCCTTGCTCCACCTTCAAAGTCAGCAATGTAGCATCTCTCTGACCCTGGGTCTGTCATCAGAGCTCTTTCTCTGACCACAGGTAGGAAAGATTTTTCCTTTTAATGACTCCTGTGATTACACTGGGCCCACCTGGATAATCCAGGCTAGTTTCCCTATCTCAAGGTCTTTAATCTTAATCCCATCTGCAAAGTCCCACAGGTTTCAGAAATCAAGAGGTGAAGGTTTTAGGAGGAGAGGGGTAATAGTCTTCCTACCACAGGAGGAAAATAATAGACATCCTCCTTCACACATACAATTAGAAAGTAGGGCTCTTGACATATTATCTAAGAATATGGGTGTGAGTTTAAACTCAAATTGTAAGCTTTTATATGCTAAAAATAATTTTTAAATCGTCCTAAAAGTCACACATGCTTTTCCTGTGTCATGTGGAAACAAAACATGGGAAAAAGGGAAATATAAAATCCATGACATTTCAAGTCATTAAGGCCTGGTCAGAAATTCGAAGTGCTAACCTGTGTATCACATAATTTGTGGAAGACTCTGCCTCAGCAGATCTCAGTGTTGCAGTAATAATATCTGAATTATTAAAAAAGGTAATCAGGTTGAAGCATTACCTACCAAAGTTCTTAACACTGATAAATTGGTTTTGTTTTGAAATGCATTCTAAAACTATATGCATCAATGTATCTGTGTTTGTGTGTATGTGTGTGTGTTGTTTATATGGTCTTAAATTATAAGTCTTCACAGATTTTTTTTTTTTTTTCTGTCTTGGCTTGCTTTTCTTAGATGCCTGTTCTCTGAGGAGAAAACAGATTCTCATTTTTAAAGTATTTAGAATAGTGATTCTCAAACATTTGGTCTCAGGCGCCTTTTTACATTCTTAAGAATTATTGGAAACCCCAATGGGCTTTTTGTAATAGCAATTATGTCTACAAATATTTACCATATTACTAACTAAAAGAGATAATGTTTAAAGTATTTTTAATTTATTTAAAATAACAATAAAATCATCCTTAGTATTAACATTTTATGAGCAATATAATTTTCAAAGCAGAAAATATAGCAAATAGAATACAATTATAATATTTTTTTTTCAAATCTAATGAATGAGAGAGTCACCTAGTTTCTTAGGATTATTTTGAAAATAATTTTTACATCACAGATCCTTGAAAAAAGTGTAAAGTGAACTGGTGGGGTGGCATTTATAAAGTATTATATTCGCCTCCCTAAAATGCAGCACACGGGGAGGGATGTGTTGGTGAGGTGCTGCAACAGAGTGCAATTTTCTGAGATTCCTAGGCCACATTGGTTAGTACTGCACAAAGAGGAGAAATGTATAGAAGGACTCAATATAGAGGGACAAACCAGAAGGACAAAAGACATTTTCTGTAGTTGAAAAGTGAGAGCTTCTTTTAGGGGTCTATAATTCTTAGAGAAAAATACAGGTTTTAATAAGGGTTTCTGATCTCTACATACTTGGTATCCCAAAATCTAGGAAAAAATGTCATGCTACAAATCAAAATTCAGATTGGAGCAGCAATTCTCCATAATTAACTAATATTTCCTATTTGTAATATGAGAAAATGAGAATTCATAAGTCTCATAAAAATCCTTTTATATATCCATTTTTCCCAACTCAATATATTCTCTGTCTTCATCTCAACAGTCATATTCTTATTTTGCTTTAAGTAAGGTTAACAACCTGGTTTATGAGAGATTATTTTAGTCTTTAATATTAGAGTCTACAAATTGGATTTGAAATCATGAAACACAACTTGAGGTCATGGTTCTGCAATCTAATAGATTATCTTGGAAAAGTACAGATCCTCCTTTCATTATCTGTAAATTACAAATATTAACATATATCCTATAAGTTTATACGAAGAACCAAATAAAGTAATACATACATTTGTTAACCTAAGGCACTCAACAAAAATGCTAAATATAGCATTAATATAATGAGTTCCTTATTATAATTTTTATCCTGATTACTTTTAATGTGGTCTTTCATTAAGTATTTGCTTAAAATAATCCACTTAGGTCTTTGAAGACTCACTCATCTTTATTACTAATTTTGAAATAATGAAAGCATCGTTCTATAAGATAAAAAAATCTAAAATAAAAATAGAATTTTAGGAGTTCCGTTTTTGATGAAGAAATATATCAGAATAATTCTTTGTATATAATGATTGAAGGTTTAAATTTAATCATATATACCATTTTCTAAGATCCAATGCTTTTACAAAAGTATTGATAATTAAAATGGTACCCTGAAATTTATGTAATTATAAAACAACTCACATCTAATTCTAAACTGTAGTAATTAAGCCTAGAGTGAGATTTATTCTGTGGTTAAGGAAGGCAATGGTATTTACAATTAGAATAAATTAAAGCAAATGAAGAGGAAAATTTTATTCTGTGTAACATTTAGTTCATTATAGTCTTAATTGACTATGGCAATCCATGTTCATCAATAGGGGATATGGATAAAATACAACATCGTTGAACATTATTTCCCTTATACTTGATTTAGAGAGAGAATATGAAAGTATTTCTGTTTCTTTGGCTGAATTTACCTCTTTCAGATTTCTGTCCCTTTTAAGAAATTATATGTGCTTAACTCTATATTATGTGTTTATTAAAATTGCAATAATTAATTCAATTTTTAGAAAGAACTACATTTATATATTTGGATTCCAATTCTGAATGCAAGATTACTACCTACTATTAGGTATTAACATACAGTCAAGTAGAATAATGGTCTCTCAAAGATGTCCATGTCCTAATCCCCAAAACCTGTGAATATATTACCTTACATGGCAAAAGACATGATTTATCAATTTTTAGATGTGATTGTGGATGTGATTAAGTCAAGGATGTTGAGATGGGGAGAGAATGATGGAACATTTCCAACTCTTTCCATCTTCTGTGCATCTTATATAAGGCATAAAAGTTATTAGCAACTCGCTGTACTTTGAGCTAAATATAAACAGTCATCTTTTAAAATAACCTTTCCCAGAACAAAGATTCCTCAACTAGTAAGTATATTTTTCTTCAACTCATTCTAATGGTAAATTTTGTGTAGAAAATAACTGCTGTCCATAGTAGTGGAATTGCTACAAAATAAACTAAAAACAAATTAATCTAAAATATTTAGTGTTAACTCTAGCTTGCAACTTAAAAACACATTATTTTAGAACATCTTTATTTTGTCTAATTTTCTTTTGTTTTCAGTATACACTGCAACTAACTTCTGAAAGTATGATTAAGAATCATACTTTATCATTATAGAAGAAATGTTAGTTAAAAACAATAATTTAAATCTTAATCAGTTTGTGTATTTCATTTAAAACTCATTACATGATTTCATCCTTTAAAAATCAAACAGATATTTATTAAAATGAGTTTAAAGATTGCTAGTGTTTTAAAATCTGAATGAGAGTTGAATTGACAAGCCAATCTTAATTTTGTCAAACAATGTATACTACTTGAAAGAACCTAATCTTTTTGTTTAGGGAAGAATTTTTTTCACAATAAAATTACATTTTTGTCACCTCTTCTTTTTATTTTTTTATTTTTTTGAGACAGAGTGTCACTTTGTTGCCCTGGCTAGAGTGAGTGCCGTGGTGTCAACCTAGCTCATAGCAACCTCAAACTCTTGGGCTTAAGCGATCCTACTGCCTCAGCCTCCCGAGAGCTGGGACTACAGGCATGCGCCACCATGCCCAGCTAATTTTTTCTATATATATTTTTAGTTGGCCAGCTAATTTCTTTCTATTTTTAGTAGAGACGGGGTCTTGCTCTTGCTCAGGCTGGTCTCGAACTCCTGACCTCGAGCGATCCACCCGCCTCGGCCTCCCAGAGTGCTAGGATTACAGGCGTGAGCCACCGCGCCTGGCCTTGTCACCTCTTCTTGAAACTTTTCAGGTTCCAACTTTGCGAAAATAAATGCTTCCTCTCCTAGGAATACATATCATCTTCTACAATATTTTAAATAAGCTATTCCACTGAATTATGACTATTTTGTTACCTAAATTGCATCTCACACACAGTTACTGGTGCCATGTGGGTGAGCATATTTATATGCTTTTTTCTTATTTATATATCTAATGCTTCAGCTATTCCTGAAGTATAGTCAATGGTCCATATATGTTGTTCAATTAATTGTATTATTAACTCAATAGGGCATATGAGTAATGGCATAGCTAAAAGATCATTTTTGAAGGAATCTATTTAAAGTTAGGATGTATGTTCTTTTTGATAGTTATACACACATGAAATTGCTCATTTTTGAAAAGAAATTCAGGTTAAATATTTAAAGTAAACTGCCATTTGCTGACTGTTCTTTTATCTAATCCCTCTGCACTTAAGAAATATTTCTACCAAACTAAATTACGTTAGTTACCATTTTATCCAAAGTGTTTTGCCTCTTCTCATCTTTGTACCCTCATTTTCCACATTTCTCTCATTTTCACTACTACATTTTATGTAAAAAATGGAAGTAAAATGTTTGCATTATTATTATAGCATTATAGATGGTCAACCATTTCTCTTTAATTGATCTAAAGGGATCAATTAAATTCTACACTCCTTTTTCTTCACTCAAGGTAAATTGTCACAATAATAGTCTTCAGTGTATGCTTACTACATAATGATGGATTTAATCTTCACAATAACCTTATAAATAAAACATTGTAAGGAAGCAGTGGAAAGAATTGAAGTTTCCTTGCAAGCACTCAATTTTTTTGTGAAACTTGAGTAAAAAGAGTCAACAAAGATTGTCATTTTATAGTCCTGGAGATAGATTTTCTTAAATTGAATAATTCAGAAATGAAGAAATGCAAGATGCAGAATAGGATAATGAACATCAAGGGAACATAAGATCTGAAATCTCTTTCCAATTCTTATTCAAGGAAACAATTGGTAAGAGTTTTCACCCTTAAAAGCTAACTCTTACCTTAATCTCAGATTGGATTTTTAATGCACTTCTCCAAATTGTGAAGAATCATGTTTTACTTTGTTTAGTTTCTTTTTTTGTGAGTGTATGTCTGTACATAATAAAGAGGGAGAAAGGGACCTAAGGATAGGAATTATAAATGATAATGGAGGTTTAAAACACTTAGTCTTGAATTCTTTATTTTTTGTGTTATGATTAAATTTTAGCTAAAAAAATGCAGAGTCTCACAGACTATTTCAAGAAATTTCTAGTCCCACAGTCCACCCCAGGAATAGAAATTATATATTTGTAGGTTTATAGTAGTATATATACAGTATAGACTACTAGACTTATACTGCTATAGTATTATATTTTATTATATATATGTATAAATATTGATTATATATATATAAAACTGTTATATGTACACACACATGTATAGACTCTTGAACATACTGAGTTAAAGAAATACAATATATTGGACCCATTTAATGTGTCTTATATTATGTCTTTAAATTTTGTAAAGAATCCCATTTAGAAATAATTTTCCTGTTATGTGACTCACTTCCCAGATTTTTCCAGATACATACTTGCTTTTGCCAGCCCTCTTTTATTTTAACCAATTTGAATACATTTAAATGCATCAAAATTCTACCTTCCTCTGAAGATAATTGGCAGGTATTGGTTTTTCTTCTTTTAATAACTGTCAAAGAATACACTAAGAGGATATGAGGATCTGTTAATAGAATGCCAATCCTAATGAGTCAGTAGGTCTAAATATCACCCTAACAATAAAATACTCTTTCTTTAACAAAATTAATTGTACAACACCAGGATATAAACACCATAGATTCAAGTTCTTTTTTTAACTATTATTGGTGGTAGTAATACAACTTTCTCATATACTTCATTGCACAACGCTTTCTACAGAAAGGAATAGATCATTACAATAGCAACAGAAGAGGGAGACCTTGAACATAGAAACCTGATATCCACCCTGATCCTTTCATCCTTCCACTGGAAGCTGCTGTTTATGCCCAATCCAAGAAAGTCCAACATAACCAAATTGTGAATGATAAAAAACGAATCAGCATCCATTCAAACATACTGTAAAATAAAATATGTAAAATGGTGGCATGACTATCCTAATAAAGAACCTCAGCAGAATAAAAAATGGCGACATGTAGCAAATATGAGTGTATAGCAATTGAAATATGAAGGAAGAAATTAGAATATAATCCTACATATGTTAAAGCACTTGCAGCTATAAAGGAAGATCACAAAGTAGAAGTAACTACAACAGAAAACCTCAATGAAAAGATGAACAGCAAACAGTTAGTTAAGTGATAGTCATAGAATACTGAGGTATGTATTAGAAATGGTGATATGCAAGAAAGAGATTAAACAATTTCAGAAACAAAAGGCAAAGAGAGAGTAAAAACCATATAGGGCACAATAAAGAACATAAAGATACAAATGAGAAAAATGTTAAAAATTGAATAGAAACAATAAAAGGAACAAAGACAGAATTCCACAATATGTGTAAATATCCAAGTAACTGATTTTTTTCCCACATAAGTCTATTCTTCTATTTATTCAATGTATTATTTGGTCTATTTTATTGTTAAAACATAATATCTTGCCTACATATGTTCTTTTAACATATTTTCCTATATTTCATATTGCTGTTATATCCCCTTATTTCTTTTTTTTATTTCAAAATATCAAGGGGGTACAAATGTTTTGGGTTACATGGATCACTTTTGTATTGCTTGAGTCATGGCTATAGGTGTGCCCATCACCCAAATAGTACCCATGAGGTAGGTTTTTGAGCCTCCCCTTCTCCCCACTCCCCCATGCTTGATTTCCACTGAGTTTTATTTCTCTCTGTGCACATGTATATTCATCAATTAGTTCCAATTTAATAATAAGTATATGTGGTGTTTGTTTTTCCATTCTTGGGATACTTCACTTAAAGAATGCCATCCAGTTCCATCCAAATGTTTGCAAAAGGCATTAATTCATCTTTTTATGGCTGAGTAGTACTCCATGATATACATATACCACATTTTATTAACCCACTCATAAATTGATGAGCACTTCAGTTGATTCCACATCTTTGCAATTGTGAATTGTGCTACAATAAACATTTGAGAGGGTGTATTTTTGATAAAAAAAAAAAAAAGATTTCTTTTCCTTTGGGTAGATACCCAATAGTAGGATTACTGGTCAAATGATAGGTCTACTTTTAGTTTTTTGAGGAATCTTCATACTGTTTTCTATAGAGGTTGCACTGGAGCTGCTCGTCAGCCAAAGTTCTTCCCCCATACCTAAGACCCACTGAGGCTGTCACCCAAGGCTTTCCAGGTGGTGACTATGGCATCTGTGGCTCCTCTGCTCAGGTCCCACGCAGGGAAGGAGGCATTCTCAGCCTCCAGTCAGTCACAGGGCACAACACGGGAGAACTTCTGCTCTCCCTCCCCAATCCAGCAGGTGTGCTGCTGGAAGGCTGAGTCCTGAGCAGACATGGCTCCATGCACCAGAACAATCAGGATGGCATTGGTTGTAGAAACCTAGGATTGGCAGCCACCATATCTCTGCTGCACCTGCTGTCTGGTGCAATGTCTTTGCACATACTCTGAGCAACCCCCCTATCAGCCCAGAGGTCTACAGTGGAGAAGGTAGATCCCTCATAGCTCGAGCTGCCTGCAACTTTTATTCCTTTCCTAAAAAGCAGTGCCCCTTGGGTTGCTTCTATTCTGCTGTCTTCCTCTTCCCAACAGTGTGAATTGTACTGGGACCACCAGCTTAATCTCTGAGTTGGTGGGTGGTGCTTTTAAGAATTGGCCACACCTTGTTTGATTGAGTCAGTAAATGCTGTAATGAGCTATACAGTTCTCCCTGTCAGTGGTTAATGCTTGCAGGACAGAGCCAACTGCAGAGAAGTTCTTTTGTGCCTGTAATAGGCTCTAAGGGGGAAACTCTTGAATGCCCCAGGCAGTGGGAGGGGCCCTGCAGCTCCCAGGGAATTTGCTTCTTCTCCACCAAAGCAGAGGTGGGTGGAAGAGGGAGATTGGGTGGGGTTAGGTTGGGCAAGCCTGATGCCTCTGAAAAGTCTTGGCAGGTCTCAAAGGTCATTTCCCAGGCCTCTGGGAAAAGCTGTTATTAAAACTGTTTTGACAAAAATCACACTCTGTATTTTAGGTATTCTAATCTATGCCAGAAATCATAATTGATAATTAGTGAGAAAAGATAGTAAGAGGAAGGTTATGGGAAGGAGAGACAAAAGGAGCAAAAGAATAAAATAAAATAAATAAAAGAGTTCTTAGAACAATGGTTCCTAATTTGTAGACTTCATATGCCTGGGGAGCCATGACCTTATTCCAACTGGCCTGTTAAAACAATAATTATCAAGCATTGTCTGTGAACTGCTATAACATTTTACATACATATATGGTTTCTTAAGTATATAAATACTTTGATTAATAATATGCAAATTATTTTAAAAATATTGCTATGCTTCAGTTTGATCTTTTACATAACATATTAATATTTTATCAATGTACAAATGCTAAAAGTAAAACTACATTTTTATGATTTTCCAGTATGTTTCCTCATACTCAGATATATTGGAAACTACTGCTTCATATCACTGATATCAATAAATGCAGCATGCTTGTAGGGTTTATTTTTCCAGATAAAATCTATGCATCACATTCAATGTTAGATTGGGGATTACAAATAACAAATTATATGTCAATTCTTAAATATCTACATATAATCTTACACTGTGTTGTCCCAGAAAAAAATATTTTAAAAGAAAATGAAAGCCAAAATACCTTCCTCTTTCTACAAACTGTGCATTTTTACAACTCAATCATTTTGTTTACTCAAATGTTAGGCAGTGTTTACACTGGGAGGAAAAAATTAATTAACGTTTACACCTAAGAGGAAGAACAGACATTTAGTGGGCACTAATAAAACTAGAAAATAAAAACGAGAAAGGAATTTTACAATATTATTGATAAAGCCAGATTATACCTCTTTATCTCCTATTGTTAATTTTTTGTTTTATACCCAAATAGTGAAGGTAAAGTCAGTTTTTTTCTCTGCCCCAGTGTGCTAGTATTTCTACAACATTTTTACCATCACCATAAAGTCTGAAGTTGTGGGGCTATAGCCTCTCAGAGAATTAAATGTGGTGTCTTGTGCAGTCTGGATTTTCATATTGTAAAATTGTCAAATGCTTCTGAAGGTGATTATAATGCACATAGTTGTAGTTATTTTAATCATAGTTCAATGGCTTTTAACAAGCGTGGCCCTAAAAACGCTATATATGTAATTAAATTATTTAAAAAATAAAAGTATTAACATTTCTCAGAGAATGAGCTTATTCTTGAAGTAAAAAGAAAATACTGAGAACCTTTCTGCACTGGGGATCTTGACATCCGCTCAGCAAGTAACCAGACCTGTATCTCCAAAGGTAAGTCAAGTTCTAAAGAGTAATTCATCTCCTTCCGTCTGGATTGAGTTTTCCATTGCTTTCTCTTCTTGCAAAAGTCAACTAAGTAATTGTTGTTAGCAAAACCTAAAAGATCAGATATATTTTGCCATTTCCTTTTTGAAAAGTAATTTTAGAAATTAATTCCAAGCTATGATCCATGAATTCTCCATGACTTTTTTTTTGCTAGGAAGTGAATTAATAACACTTATGTCATTTAAATTTATATGATATATTAATATTAATATTTCTATTATTAATATTCAGAACAAAAACAAATTAATCCACCTAACATTGCCACAACATTTGTCAGACTACAAGCCTGCAGAGTTCACTGATTATATTTTCTCTTATAAAAATGTCACACATATAATTAAAACAAGAGCACTCCATTGATGCATTCCATCATCAAGTGATATTGCTACACTTGAAATTGTGTTCTGGATGTCTACACAGTGTCAAGTTATATATTAATAAATTGCCTCTACTTGCCATCTTCACTGTTAAACTAGTTATTGACACAGAGGGAGGACATTGAATGATTCGACACTGAGTAAATGAAGATTTTATTTGTTACCTTAAAATGGCTCTACTACCCCGGACTTAATTAGGGGTTTTGACTGGATGACAAAATTGTCAAATTCATTACCAAATCTGCCAAGGAAATACACAATTTATACTTCTTTTCTTGTTTTCTTTCATGTGAGAATTCAATTTTATAACAATATGAGGTCCCTTCAGGCAAAGCATTTGAAGACAGTAATTGGGCCTCTCTAAGTGCATTTAACCTTGGTCTCCCAGTTTATTTACTACTCTAGGTATATTGGAAATCCAGAAGAGGGAACAACCTGAAATATTTAAATGTTAGAATGAGTATATTTATAAAATAGGAAAAAAAGAATAAAATATTCCCTATGAAGAGAGATTTATCAGGATGTATGAGTTCACAATTATAAATGAGAAACAATTTAATATTGTCTCAAATGTGTCAGCATGGAGACCCACAAGTTTTAAATGGTACATTTCTAATATCCTGAGGAACATATTAGAAATTTCTTTCACTTATCCATGAACAAATTTGCAAGCAGATTTTGTTTGCAAACAAAATGTTTTACCTCACTGAAGATACAAAGAAACAAAGGAAAAAATAAAAAGTCCCAGGCAAAATATTTCAGTGTCTAGTAAGAACAAAACAAAAATAAATTATTCAATTCAAGAATGTCAAATAAAAGACATACTACATTTATATATCACAGATTTTTGCAAATAGAAAACTAGAAGTAGTAGTTTGGGAAGACTAGAGTTCAGGGCATGTATGTGCATTGGGGAGAGAGGAAGTGGCAGAATAAGTAGAGAGATGAGAAATAGGTTCTGGAGTTAACACTTTTTATATTGACATTTGAAAAACTAAGAAATAAATGATTCATAAAGGGTTTCTAAGCTACTTGGTATCAGGTTTCTGGCTTTCCTAACCAATTTCTCTTTACATTTTCCTGCATGTGAATTTAAGGTTTTAAATAACACATTGCTTTGTTGTACTATTTAATAATCATTAATAATGTTATTATTTGGTGGATTTTATTTCAATAACTATTGATAAGTAGATTAATATAATTTGGGATGAAATTAAACACAGAAATGAAACTAATATGTTATTATTTTCTTTCTGCTAAAATACACAGAAAAGAATTCGGCTTTCAAGTAGGATTTAGAAAGTTATAAAAGAACATCACTTACATGCTAACATCAAGATAGTCTACAAAATCATAATTTTTCTTTTGCCCATCAGAGATGTGAGGTCACAAGTCAACCAGATGAACTGAATTCCAAAGTACAGTAAACCTCTCCAAGGAGGGAGTAGGCGCATGAACCATTTCAACTTTGGCGTAGCACAAGAAGAGGTCAGAGCCATGGAAGTTGGTAAGAAGAAAGTAGGTAAAACCAAAATATCTTCTTTAAGAATGAGTGTGGGCAAATGTGACTGTTTAGAATCCTTGAGGGCTCCAGACACCTAAGAAGTTCGAATGCACTTGGCAGATCCACAGATGACCTAATTATTGGACATATCAGAGATGACTTTTAGAATACCTTTGATTTCTATTTTAAACAGATGGAAAGATGATGAATTTTATTAGAGAATTTAAATCTCAAAAAAAATCTGGAATATCAATTGCAAATATTGAAATTAAGATGTCAATAGGAGGATTTAACAGCAAAGTGGGCACAGCAACAAGAAATTTAGAGAATTAGGAAGCAGATCAATACAAAATACCCAGAGAGAATCATGGAAAGTCAAGAAGATGAAACATTCAGAAAAAATCATAAAATATATTTGATATATGTGATAAAAATCGTGTGTGTGTATGTGTGCATGCCTCAGAGAGCTTAGAGAAAGGATGGAAAAGTTTGAGCAACTATTGGGCTAGAAATTTCAAAACTGAAATAAGACATGAACCACAGATTAACTAGATTTATTTTGCTTCGAGCTCAGGCAGAATACATGCATTCTCTTCCTTTTGCACTTCATAGTAAAACTAAGGCATGTAGACAACAGAGAAGATATGTAAGCAGCCAAAGAGAGGGCCTTTTTCCTTAAGGGAATACCAACAAGGCTGTGACTAACTTTATATAAAAAAGATACAGAAGCCTCAGGAAAATGGAATAATATCTCTGAAATATTGAAAGAAAACAACTGTCAACATACATTTCTACTTGTTTCAAAATATTCTAGTTGAAGATCAAATACAGGAATTTTCAGACTACCAACAATGAAAGGATTCATCATTTTTTTTTTTTTCCTGAACTAAATTAAGTACCAACAGGAAGTTTTCAGGTTAAAATAAAATTATTACAGATAAAATATGGTAATGTAGGAAGGAAAGAAGGAAGGGCAATAGGAAAGTTCTAAGTGTAAATAAATATAAATAAACATTGACTATATAAAAGCAATAATATTAAATCTAGTATAAGTTAAATATATGAAAACTAATATGCAAGAAAATAATAACAAAATTTGCAAAGATAGGGAAATGGATTAGAGGGCTCTGAAGCAGCACTTTCTAATAGAATTGTTAGCATTATGTAAATATTCTATTGTGCCCTGTCCAGGAGGGTAGACACCAGCCATCTGTGCCTATTAAGCACTATGTTGCTAACACAACTGAGAAACTGAATTTTTTATTTTATTTAATTAAATTCCATTTACATTTAAATGACCACATGTGTGTAGTGGCTACCATATTGAACACTGATATTTAAATCTAAAGATATTTGCATTGTCTTGGAAGAGGTAAAAGTACTAATTCATACTAGATTGTTAAAAAAAATCAAGGGTACAAGTTTTGCTTTTTAGGATAACCAATAAAAGAATATTAAAATAACTAACAACTGATAAACCAATAGAAGGTAAACAAATTAAAAAATTGTTTATTCCAAAAAATACAAGAAATGATAGAAAAGGGAACAGGAAACTTGATAATACACAAAATAATTTGCAGTGTGGTAGTTATAAATCTTAATAGTTACATTAAATTTAAATTCATCAAATAGTACCATTAGGATATCAAATTGCAGTGTCTCTTATCTAGCGTAGTACTAAAATGGCTTATTTATACTTAATTTGTAATTAATGTAATTTTTATGAGCTTTGTTTAACTTAGAAATCTCAGCCTTGGGACTGTGATAACATCAACAATCACAGTAATTATTTTTTCCATTATATTCCAATACTAGATCTTCTGCCATATTTTTATATATTTTTTCATTTGCATTTCACTTTCCTTAATATATACATATATGTGCATATATACATATATGTATGTGTTCTTTCATAAATATGAGACAGTATTTTTGTAACAAGCTTTTTGCCTTCTTGCATTTTTTTTTTTTTTTTTCAGAGATGAGATCTCACCCTGTTGCCCAAGCTGGAGTGCAGTAGCCTGATCACAGCTCACTGCAGCCTCAAACCCCTGGGCTCAAGTGATTCTCCCACCTCAGCCTCCCGAGTTGCTGGGATTATAAGCATCAGCCACCATGCCCAGCAACCTCCCTGCATATTGCTTTACCAATATTTTATGCACAATATTTGTAGAATGAATAAGTGAATTACCATGATGCAATTGGATCAATGTTTACAAAGATCTAATAAAGTAAAATATAGTTAACATTTACATAATTCAGAAATATTAGTTTGGCTTTGAAAAGTCACATGCAATTCTGTTGCTGTTATTTAGAGACATTTTGGTGTTATTCATTCACTTTTCAATTTAATGGAGACAGATAATATTGGTTTCTGTTGTTTTTAAGAGTACATAAAAACACATTATACTTTACTATATTTTTTTCTGAAGGATAATTTCTGGTATTATTATAGTACTTTACAGACTTCATAGAGCCTATAATATATTGTCTTACATATTTATCACACTAGCTTTATAAGAAATGAAAGTAGATATAAATCTCTCCATTAGATAGTGACCTAATTAGGCCCAAGATCCTGATCACCTCTTTTTTAATATATTTGTTCTTTCCTTTTCTCTAATCAAATTCAGAACTGGAAAAGAGAAATTAAAAAGTAATCAGAAGTAGAAAAGAGTTCTACTAGAATGTCAGATACGATACTCTAGTGATTGTTCAATTAGAATATTTGCTTTAGCTGAAAATTTATATTAAAAAGCTGAATGATGTCTCTCTGTGAAAGAAAATTTCAAAGTTCAAAGAGTGCATTTTACTAATTCAAATTTGCTGTATTTTTTAAAGTAAAGTTGTCAAGCTTTATATCTTACTAAGTCTGCAATGAATCCATTGGAATAATTCTCTGACTTTGAGTAGTTTTAGCATTTAGTTCATCCTTCCTCTTAAATGTCCTATCATAAGGCATTTGTGAATAACATTTCTATATAACAAAATTCAATAAACAAAAATGCCAAGTGAAATGTAATGGTCTTTGGTCAGCTACCAAAAAGATAACTTTTAATTTATTCACATTCCAATAAAGCACAAAGGTGTTTTAAGAACACAACTATAAACAAGGTTTTGGTTTTAAAATTAACGTTTGTGTATACATAAGAAATCCATGTTTCCTATCCTATGAAAATAAAGTATAATAAAAATATACACACTTCTTAGATTCTTTTTGGTCATTCAAGGTAGGAGAGAAGGAAGGAAGGGAGGGAGGGAGGGAGGGAAGAAGGAAATAAATTATGGCTGCCTCTATGAAATGAGAATGCTTCTAAATACAGTGTTAATCCTGATAGTTGGATTAATTGTTCATGCCTGCCAAATCCCCAAACCCAGGCCCAAACTTATTTTGAGAGCCAACACATTGTTCCTTGAATTTTTTAATAGAGACTTTGCCAATATAGCAGAGCAAAGCAAATCACACCCATAGGGTGCCCAGAGAGGGGAGAAAAATGGGGATTTGCCCCTTTATGTCCCAAATGGAGCTGTGTTTTACAGTTGCATTCCTTCTGATGCTCTACATTAAGGACAATTATTTTTGCCATTATTACTTTTAAAATTATTTTTAATCACACATCTGTTCATTTTGTTCTTTCACAGAAATGAGCCCAAGATTTTAAAAATTTTACTTCTAAAGTTCTGAAGTAGTTAAAAGCTAATTAATTTTACGGGAACATAGCAGTGATTCTGTGGATTACATTTTCTGTTACATATTAAAGCCAGATAGTTAATAGGTCAAGCCTCTTAAAGTTCTAAAAAGGCCAATTTTTGTTAAAGGCAAGACTATATAATTACCATTTAAATGCTGCAGAAATATTGGAAAGGATTCTTCCACCATCATCAAATTTATATCACCATTAAAGATGCTAACTTTTCATTTCATCTTCACATTTGCAAAATAATTAGGTTTTGCCTTGAGGAGTCAACAATTCAAAAATCTTTAAGAATGGTACAAATTTCTGTTGATGTAATAGTCCCCTGTGCACTTGTCTGTTGGAAAGAAGTATGTAATATTGTGAAGAACTTAAAAATAGAAAACAATTTGCAACAGGGAAGATTTAGAATTAATTTTAACCTAGTGAATCTAAGTTTTGAATACATATTAGCTAGATGATGCTATGCAGGCAAAGATTCAAATTATCACTGATTTATTATATTCATCTTTAATTTTAAGGGAGAAGTAACTGCTTGATTATTTTGTGATTATGCTTAATCATTACAGCAACCTAAATTTCCACAATATTATCACTTTGTGGTGCATTTAATTTCATGTTGATCCCTCCCTGTTTCCATTACTCAGGCAGATTTAAACACACACAAACACACACCGCTACACACACACATACACAGCTTTGAAAAAATTAGTTGACTTGATACCTATCACTCAACCAACTTAATGGCCAAGTCTAATTTCAAATCCATGTCTCCATGTCTTTTAATTTCTTTTTCCTTCCATCAGGCCATAATTTTCCTCATAATAATTGCTTCTTCCTAAAATCTTGCAAGAAAACTTAATTTCTATTCTTTTGATTCAAAAATTCACAAACCATATCCCATTTGTCTGGCATGTATAAACTAAAGTCATATATCTTCTGAGACTAAACTGGCTTTCTCAAGAACATAAACCCAAGTCCAATGTCTTCTCTTCAATTTGTGTTTTTTTCTACCATACTATACAATACTCCTTTAATAGTAATGAATAAATGAATTGGTAGATAAAACAAAAAAATTATAAGGCAAAGATACATTTTCCCTTTAACAATTATTTGAGAAGTTGCCCAAATTTCTGGAATTTGTATGACACAAGAAATAGCAATCAGAAAAGAAAAGGAAAAAAAAAAAGAAAAAAGAAAGAAGGACAAGTTACAGTAGCAAAAACTCAGAATAATCAAAACCATGGTGAAAATATGTATCATATAATTATACTCTAATATCTGTGAGTAGAAAATTAATAATAAGGTAAAGTCTCAAAATATTTTTGATACTTATATGACACATATAAAACATTTAAATAAATTTCAAGGATTTTTTCCTTTAGCTATTAGACTATTACAATTATAAAAAATGATATCTTTCTGTTTAGAAAACAGACTGTAAAAACATGCTCTTTTTAAACAATAAAATAATTTAAATCCTTTTATCAAATGATACCAAGAATTAATATTTTGAAAATGTGTTAGGTTAGGTTGGGCCTTCTGAGGAGATGATAAAATGGGATCAAATGTACTAGGTATTTATTGGGAAACTAAATGTGAAAGATAAAAAGAAGGGAGGCCCAGAAGGCAGAGAAATCCTTAAAACTCCACTGCAAATCATCTCTCTGCAAAGATACAAAGGACACGGAAGGAGGACTGGCTGGATAGATCTGTCTTCAATGCAAAAGTTTCAACCAGGCTGATGGATAGGTCTTGAGCCAAACATGCTCTTTAAAGGTTTCCCACATCTCTCAGAAACGTGTGGGAGAAACTCTGTGCTTCACTGGAAAACTACACTTATTCATACTTCACGCTTTCATTTGATCCCATTCTATGAGAGCTTATAATTGGAAGCTGGAGATCATTGATAGCAATACAAATTAATTCTTGTTTATGCATACAAATACTTTTTTTTTTTTTGTAGTGGAAGAAGAGCCCTCTGAGACTGTGATGGGTAAAAAAACAGTTTTGCCTCCATTTGCACATTACTTTCAATATCAATTTGTCCATTCTTTGAATTCTCCTTTGAAGCAGTTATAACATCAATCTGATTCCCTCATTATGAACTAAATAAGAAATTTTAACACGTTTATTTTATATCTATATGAGAGTCATAATTTTCCTCTTTTGAAATTTATTTCTTTAACTTTATTTTTTTAACTTTATTTTTTTAATTAACACAAAATAACTGCATATTTATGGAGAACATAGTGATGTTTCCATACATATATAGTGATCAGATCAGGGTAATTAGCATATTCATCATCTCAAATATTTATTATTTCTTTGTGTTGGAGACATTCAATATCCTCCTTCTAGCTATTTGAAGCTATCTAATATATTATTGTTAACTATAGTCATCCTGCAATGCTATAGAACTTATTCCTCCTCTCTAGCTATAAATTTGTATCCTTTAACAAATCTCTTCCTATCTCTCTTCCCCATACCCTTCCCATCCTCTAGTATCATCTGTTCTACTTTTCACTTCTATGAGATCAATTGTTTTTTAGCTTCCACACATGAGTGAGATCATGTGGTACTTAACTTTCTGTTCCTGGCTTATTTCACTTAATATAATGTTCTCCAGTTCCATCCATGTTATCATGAATGACAAGGATTTTCTTTATTCATTCATCTGTTGTTGGACACTTAGGTTGATTCCATACCTTGGCTATTGTGAATAGTGTCACAATAAACATGGGGGTGCAGATGTCTCTTCAATATATAGATTTCCTTTCCTTTGGATAAATGCCCAGTAGTGGGATTGCTGGATCATATGGCAGTTCTATTTGTAGTTTTTTGAGGAATCTCCATACTGTTCCCCATAGTGACTATACTAGTTAACATTCCCATCAATGGTGTATAAGAATTCTCTTTTCTCCTAATGTATCCATGTTGTTAAGGATGCATGACTATACTCTAAGTCATCTTCAGAGTACTTATAATACCTAATACAATGTAAATACTATGTTAATAGTTGTTATACTGTATTATTTAGGGAATAATGACAATAAAATAGTTTGTACATGTTTAGTACAGGTGCAAATTTTTTTTAATTTTTTTAGTCCAGGTAGTGGAATCCATGGACACTGAGGGCTGACCACTTTAAATCATTACTAGATAACTTATAATACCAATATAGTGTAAATGCTATGCAAATAGTTCTTATACTGAATTTTTTTCTCTGTACTATTTTTTATGGTTGTATTGTTATTTTTACTGTTGTTTTTTAATATTATTGATCCACAGTTGGCTGAATCCAGGGATGCACAACCTGCAGATGTGGAGGGCTGACTATTGTTAGCTATAGGTACTACATTGTACAGCAGATCTCTAAAACTTATTCATCTTGTATAACTAAAACATTATACCCATTGAGCAATAGTTCCCTATTTCCCCTTTCCCCCAGCCCCCGGCAGCCATAATTCTATTCTCTGTTCCTATGAATTTGAATACTTTAGATACTTAATATAAGTAGAATCAGACAGTATTTGTCCTTCTGTGACTGGTTTATCCACTTAGCAAAATGTCCTCTAGGTTCATCCCTGTTGTTGTAAATGGCAGGATTTCCTTCTTTTTTAAGGCTGAATAGAAGTCCATTATATGAATATAGCACATCTTCTTTATACATTCATCTGTTGATGCACATTTGTGTTGTTTCTATATCTTGGCTATTGTGAATAACACTGCAATGAACATGGGGTTACAGATATCGTATAGAGATACTGATTTTCAGTTATTTTGGATATATACCCAGAAGTCAGGCTGTAGGATCATGTGGTAGCTCTATTTTTAATTTTTTGAGGAACCTCCCATACTCTTTGCCATAGTGGCTGTCCACTCTACATTACCGCCAACAATATAAGGTTTCCAAGGTGTGTAGAGAGTTTCTTGAGCTTGGTTTCCTAGCCTCAAGATAGTAAATAATAGAAGCTTTTAAAAGCCCAGTCTGAGATTCCTTACAAAAACTTTTGGCAAAAAAAACTTAAGACCTACATGGTAAATCAACATTCTTACACCCATGTAAATTATCACGTCAAATCTGTTGAGAACGGTCTTGTTTTGTGACCAAAAATAATTTCCCTCTCCGATTATTTTGATCACCAGGGGGAGACTATAGGAGAAATTTTGTTCTTCCCTGAAAAACTATGCACTCTCTACAGCACACCTGTCTTCAGTTATCCAATCTTGATTCTACAGAAAGTAATTTATAATCTGTATATTGTAGATAACTGATAGTAATGCAGAATAATTCTTGTTTATAGTCATGCATATAAATTCTGTCAGATGAACAAAAACTGTGCATGTTCATTTTACTATTCTTGATTTATAAATGTGTGTGTTCATGTGATTCACCTTTGAATGTGTTATAACATCTGCCTGGTTCTATCATAAGTTAAAATCTGTAACATGTTTGTTTTTTATCTGTATAAAAGTAATAATTTTATCCTTTTCTGAAAACTACCTTTTAGCAAATGCATTAGTACCCCTGCTGTGCTTAGACACTAAACAAGGTCAGCACATACAATGCTTGGCTTCGGCATGAGCACAAATAAGAACAAGAGTGGTGGCAGCAGACGCCATCAGTCAATTACACTCCTAGCAGCAAGAGATCTGAGTAGCACATTTTCATGGCCACCAAGTTATATAAATATATTTAAGTAAATGAAATTGTTCCATTATAAAATGCTTAAAATGTATCATATTTCAAAAACCAAGTTTGAATCCCAATAACCTGTTATTAACCTAAAATAAAAGTGAAGTATTATGGGAGAATTAACAAGTATCATGTATAAAATGTCTTTTGAGGTGTTACTAAATGTATGCTATTTAAACTAAATAAATAAATTTTATTTCTTCCTTCTAAAAGATATTTATTTTGGAAAGTAAGCTATGCAAATGTAAAAATAATACATATTTTCTGTCTATATACAGCTTTAAAAAAAAATTAACTATATTGCTCTCAGAAAATACAGAGAGATTACAATTATTTCCAGAATTGTAGCGCTTCCATTGATTATATCACTGAGGTCTGTAACAATATTTTTATGGTTAATTATTAGCATGACATTCAATTTTATTGACTATTCTTTGCCTATTGCTACAGACTACAACCAACTTCTTGCAGCTAAAATACAAAATTAATATTTTCTTTACCTATAAAGAGACTGACTTTTTAAAAAATATTATATTAATAGTATTTTTAAATTTTTTATTTCAATTATTATAGATATATAATAGTTGCATATATTTATGGGGTACATGTTATGCTTTGATATAGGCATACAATGTTTAATAACCAAATCAGGGTAATTGGGGTATCCATCATCTCAAGCATTTATCATCTCTTTGTGTTGGGAACATTCCAGTTCCATTCTTTCAGTTATTTTTAAATATACAATAATTTATTTTGACTATAGTCACTCTGTTGTGCTATCAAATATTAGATCTTGTTCATTTTATCTAACTATATATTTTCACCCATTAATTATCTCCACTTTATTCCCCCCTCCCTGCTACCCTTTCCACCCTCTGGTAACCACTGTTCTACTCTCCAGCTCATAGTACATGTTTTTACAGAAAAAGTATGGGGGAAGGTATTGATTCTTCTGAGACTCAATTCTGATTTACAGATCAAAATATGCATCTAAAAAAGACATATTTCATCAATAAAACATCAACATTATAAAAGAACTATCTTATCTTTAAGAGTTTGAAAAAGTAATGATATAGAAATATGTAAAAATTATGCAGAGCTAGACAATCATTTTGGCTTTTGTTCTAATACTAAATTCAACCTGATCAATATATTACTCAGATAAGCAGAGAGAGAGAAGTAATCTACAATGGGAATTCCATGTAAGCCTATGATGGCATGGCTTCTATCAGAAACTTTCTTCCAGTGAGAATAAATGTGAAAACTGGGTAAAGTAACAAAGAAAAAAAATTGAAACAGCTTCTTGTGGACATTAGTAATTTTATCATATCTATGCTGAAAACAATTACCCTCAACACTTACCATATAATATATATTAAAATCAATTACATATGGATTATAGAACAACATATACAAAATTTAAAATATATAAAACTTCTGGGAGACTACATAGTTGAATATCATCATGAATTTGTGGTATCGAAAGATTTCTTAGCACATGAAAAGCAATAATCATAAAAGAAACAACCCATAAATTTAATTTTCATTGAAATTAAGACTTTGGTTTATTATAATCACTATTAGAAGAGTAAAGACAAGCTATGAATGGAAGGAGAAATTTGCTTTAACTATTAGCATATCTGACTAAGGACTCATATCCTATATACGTAAAAGATTCTTATAAATCAATAGGGAAAGAACAAACAATGCAATTTTTTAAAATGTTCGAAAGACTTGAATGGGCACTTTATAAAAGAGGATGCACCATGGATAACAAACATTTGAAAATGTGTGAATCTTCAGTGCTCTTTAGCAAAATGCAAATTAAAAGCACATATGATCTTCAATTGCAAATTCAGATGAACACCTATATTTAAATCTCCATATCGACAAAACCAAGTGTTTTCAAGGATGTGCAACTATCAAGTACTGCTGGCAGGCGTGCAAATTTGTGCAACTTTGGAAAACTTTTCTTCAATGTCTACTATATACCAAAAGAACTTATTTGGTCTTAGCGGTACTTTCATTTAAGTCAATGAATTGAAATATGATACATTTTTAAGCAGTATTTACAGTGCAAATATTCAACATCTATAGAATGAACAAATTGCCACATTTGCATATAATGGAATACTGTACTCCAATGAGAAGGAATTATTGCTATAGTCAAAAACATGGATGAATCTCTCAGACATGTAAAGCAAAAGAAAATACAACAGATTTTGTATGATTCTAATTTATGTAATTTTAAAACTGGCAAAAGTAATCTAGGGTGGTAGAAGTCAGGATAGTGGCTACAACTGGGAAAGTAATGACCAGAGGAGAGGCATGAAAGAAATTTTTAGGGTGCTGTATTTTCTACTTCTTGTTCTCTAAGCTTCTTAGATCTGTTGTTTAGTGTCTTTCATTAATTTTGGAAAATTCTTCGCCATTATAACCTCAAATATTTCTTCTATTCCTTTCTCTTTTCTTCTCCTCTATGGTACACCTTTCTAATTGCCTCCACAATTCTTAAATATTCTTATTTTTTTCATTATTTTTTTTCTGAGCTTCCCAGTCTGGGAAGTTTCAATTCATATATCTTTCAATTGATATATCTTCAAGCTCACACAACCTCAATTCTCTGATGAATCTAGAAAAGTTGTGGATCTTTAGTTTTTTCAGCTTTTTTCTTGTTGTAAGATGAGAGTGATGACTTCCAAAGTTTTTAGATGTTAGACCAGAACCAACTGTATACAAGAATTATAGTTGTCTTATGTTCTCACCTTCATTTGGTATTAGTTTTTTTAAAAAATATTCATACTTTAATATAACCCAACAGGTAAGTTTTTTTATTTCTTTCTTCTCCCACTGACCACTTTCTGGATTTACTTCAACCCTTCAATATCATTTTTCACCTGCCTCCCTCTTGAATGATTGCCTATGACAGATGCATGTTCTTCTCTAAGCCTTTATACCTTCTTCTCTAACAGGAAAGCTGGCGTGCATTAGCAGCATGTACAGTCAATATCACCTTAGACAAAGAATCCATAACACAGGTAATTATGTTGTCATACTTCCTGAGTAACAGTTGCTCCTGTAATAATCCACTAATTAGCCACTGTTCTGGGTCGTACTCACAAGAGAGAGTTACCTACAAATAACAGAGAGACTCAATCCACTCAGATTCAAGCAAACATAAGTTCTGTGACCTAAGGCTAGTAAATTCTCAGAGCTTCAATTTTCTCAACTAAAAAATGAAAATCATGATATAATTCTCAAAGTATCTGGGGGAAGATAATGTATACTATGCAACTGATCAAGCATTCAGTGTTCAATATTGCCATTTTTTAACTACTAAATAAGTGGCAGCTATTTTGTTATTATAGCTAACTTTTCTCAGTGCTTGTACATACTGCCTTTAATTGACAATGGGTACAAGACTTCAAGGTCATACTCAGAGTTTTCTAACATATCTACCCTTGAGTTCACTAATTTTCCCATAGTCCCAGGCCAGCAACAGTTTTCTCTCTCTCACAGAGCCAAATTTAGGCTCTCTCTTAAAAGATAACACTTCCTTATTTCCCTCTCCACAATAAAATTGTCTTCCACTTTTGTACATGGTTAAGGCAAGACTTTTCAGTCCTCTCTTATGCTACTAAAAACACATACAAGTTTGTGATTTCCATTTGGGCTCCATGCTGAACAGGGAACATCTCTCTCCCTCACTTGCCATGGTCTTTCTTAGAGACACTTCCAGTAGCATGCATCAGCATTCAATGGACTCTCTTTAATGTTACCTTTGTGGTGACTAAGTGTCAGGAAGATATACCCTGTTTGGATCCTTCTATACTTTTCTCTCTAACAGAAAGGCCAAAACCCAGCAACTTCACAAACAAGAAGCATATCCCTTTCCCAACACTATGACCATGACAATTTCCAGCCATTCAAATGAGGCTAGAGCAACCCTTGAATTTCACTTTAGCCAATGAGCATTAATTGTAATAAATACTGCATGATCACCCATTTGGCACTGCTATGCTTTGAATGTTTGTTTCCCCTCCAAAATTCATGTTAAAACTTAATACTCAATGCAACAGTGTTAAGAAGTGGGGCCTCTAGAAAGTTATTAGGTCATGAGTGTTCCATCCTCATAACTGGACTAAAGCCTTTATAAAAAGGTTGAGGAAACTAGTTAGGCCCTTTTGCCCTTCCCTCTCTTTTACCATGTAGATTATAGCATTTGTCCCCCCCACAGAGGACACAGCATTAATATTAATTCTTGGTATCATTTGATAAAAGGATTTAAATTATTTTACTGTTTAAAAAGGACATGTTTTTCCAGTTTGTTTTCTAATCAGAAAGATATCATTTTTTTATAATTGTAATATTCTAATAGCTAAAGGAAAATATCCTTGAAATTTAATTATTGAATATGGAACACCTCAAGTGAAGAAGTGCAGCAAGGAAGGTAACCAAGGGTCACAACTCAAGGCCAGCAAGTCCACAGAAAGTCCTGTCCTTTCCATCTGAGAGGAAATCCTCTGGGAAACACGACTGGTAAGAACGGAATTGAAGCAGACTGCAATCAACATATGGAAGTACAGATGGGGAGAAGAATGAAAAACTCTCCAGGACCTAAAGGTATTATACTTGAAGAAGCCCAGTAGTTTGGGCCCCTCAGAGGGAAAAGGAAGAGCTGCCATGTGACATTTTCAGTGAAATATATTGGGTCTAACTCCTCAGGCAGGGAGCAAATAAATACTTTCTATCTCTGTTATTGAGCAGCAAGACTCAAACCACTACTGTGCCCTATCTCCCCTCTAGAAGCCTCAAATCTCTTTAGGGAGAATAGACAAACATACAGAGAAAATGAGACAACAAACATATTACTATAAAATAATATTCACAATTCATCAAGCATCTACCATGTGCCAGGAAGAGTGTTAGCAGCTTTACAACATAATCAAACTATATATCAACTCAATGAAGTTCATGTTGTTATCCTTATAAGAAAACAGAACCCAGAGAAGGTAAGCAACCTGCTAAAGGCCATATTCACACAGGCACAAACTGGCAAACCTGATACGTAAACCCAATAAGTGGATTATGTCCTTGCTCATATACAGCAAGTAGTTATGTGGGTTACCGATACAAAATTAGCCATCAAAAAAGTGTCACAGAAAGCAAATGCTATAGGAATTGTCATTCGTGAGAGGTTTTGTTTGTATTATTGAAGAATGTGATTATTATGTATTAAATAAGAAGAAAAAACACCCTAATATATATGCAAAGAATCTTCACTGGTCTTTTCTGATCTTGCTTTTTATGGGACACATATTGCCAGCACGGATGATGTATTGAACAGCCAGGAGCTGGTGGTCAATTTTGGGTTTACTATGAACCCCTGGACTCAATGGCTCCACATTTCTTTACTTCCCAACGTGTGCAAGGATAAAATTAATGGTGTATGACTAATGCTGGCATAAATTTCCAGCCACTACTTGGCTATTTGCAAGCTGCTTGTCACTATACATTGGGTTTGCTCACCACAACCCCTTTTCTTATTATCCACCAACAACTATTTCTTTATGACTTGGTGCTTCATAAGAAAAACACAGCAAACTGGAACAAATTCATGGGGTTCTCCTCTGCACTCCAGATGGTTGATGTGTGCCAGGTTTGAGAAACCCAGTAAATTAATGGATGCATGCTGCTAAATATCTCCTTGATCATTCCCCTACAGAATGACCTTGAGAGTTTCATCTAAAACCTGGTCATAATTTACATGGTACTCATTCAAAGAGAAAAAGTTTCATCTCAACGATTAGAGTTTATGCTCTTGAAACTTCATAATAAACAAAACTAAATTATGAGAGAAATATCTTGAGAATAAAAAGACAAAATGTGGTTGAGTTCTCGTCCCTGGAGTAGTATGGTTTTAGTGCTTTAGTGTAATAGCATCATCCAGTTAGGTTTTAAGAAACTAGTTTCTTCCTATACTTTTTTTTTTAAATATAGAAAACCGAATGAAATTTGAATTTCAGATAGCAGAGAAATTTTTTTAGTATAAGCATGCTTTATTCAATATGTGGGACATACCTATTCTGAAATTTATTCATTGTTTATCTGAAATTCAATTTTAACTTTGTGTCCTATATTTTAATTTGTTAGAAATAAATTGATGTACAAAAGTGAGCCTTACTATTCTATTTTCTATTTTCTTGGACCGTAGCCATCTCTGCTAAATAGCAATTCCACCACTTAGGTATCAATTGTTTTTTTCAAGTTGGCAACAGATATGCAGACCTATATTCTGCATGTCATTAAAATCATTTGCCCTATCAAATGGTACTAAAAAAGCATTTTGACTGCCTTTCAGTAATGTCTTTTAGTTAAATCTAACCCCAGAACACTAATATTAATTGAAATGATGAGTAAAGTAATATTTACAATGGTAGCTCAATCTTGAATTTTGCTATTAAATTAAAACCTTAGGCTATTAGGCTAAAAATTGAATTTTTAAATAAACATTTCATTTCAGAAATGTTTGGATTTATAGAAACATTGAAAGAATATTAGAGAGTTCCCAAACACTCCATGCCCAGTTTCCTCTATTGTTAACATTACTATGGTAAGTTTTTCACAGTTAATGAATTAATATTAATACATTATTAATACCTAAAGTCAATACTTTATTCAAATTTACTTAGTTTTTATCCCATGTCCTTTTACTATTTCAGGGTTCCAACCAGGATACATTTAGTTGTCACATTTCCTTAGGTTCTTCTTGGCTATGACACTTTTTCAGACTTTGTTTTTGATAACCTTGAGAATTGTAAGGATTATAAGGCAGACATTTTGTAGAACGTTCTGTAATTTGCTTTTTCCTGATGATCTTCTCATGGCTATATAGAGGTTATGGGTATTTGGGGAAAAGACTACAGAAGTGCAATGTCATTTCATCACATCATATCAAAGGTATATGCTACTAAGATCACTTACAATTTATTATGGTAATCTTGTAGTAATGTTTATCAGCTTTCTCTGTTGTAAAGTTACTCTTTTTTCCTGTTTCCATACTGTACTCATCCAAAAAAAGTCACTATGTGGACTCCACATTTAAGGGATGAGAAATGTTATGCTCAACCTCCTTGTGGGGAGAGTATCTACATAAATTATTTGGAATTTCTTCTGCAAGGGAGATTTTCTATTTTCCCTCATTAATTAATTAATGTATTTATTATTCACTTAATAATTTATTTTTGTCTGTATGGATTCATAGATATTTTATACTTTTGGTTATAATCCAATATTAAGTTATTTATTTTATTTTTCAATTTTTCCAGTTTTGGCCATTGGGAACTTTTCAGTTGACTATTGTGTCCCTTTCACATACCCCTTTTATTTGGGGTTCTTTAAAGCATTTCCTTACTTTCTGACACAAGAATCTCCAGGCTCAAATTGTTCCAGATTTGACCATTAGGACTCTTTCAGTTGGCTCTTGTATCCCTGTGACATACCCCATCATTTTGGTTGTTTTGTTTTATTTTAGCACTTACTTACTCGCTGACACTACACGATGCTCCAGGCTCCTCTTTTTTTTTTTTTTTTTTTTTTGAGACAGAGTGTCACTTTGTTGCCCAGGCTAGAGTGAGTGCCGTGGCATCAGCCTCGCTCACAGCAACCTCAAACTCCTGGGCTTAAGCAATCCTACTGCCTCAGCCTCCCAAGTAGCTGGGACTACAGGCATGTGCCACCATGCCCGGCTAATTTTTTCTATATATATTTTTAGTTGTCCAGATAGTTTATTTCTATTTTTTTTTAGTAGAGACGGGGTCTCGCTCAGGCTGGTCTCGAACTCCTGACCTCGAGAGATCCACCCGCCTCGGCCTCCCAGAGGGCTAGGATTACAGGCGTGAGCCACCGCGCCCGGCCTCCTCTTTTATATTCCCTGTCCCAGCCCTGGAATCAGCCATTTCTCTAAGGAGCCCTGGATGCTGGGTATACTTGTTGCTACAGGAGTGTCATTGCTTCTAGTCCTCCTCAAAAGGCAAAGCTAGGAAATGTGTATTTATGCTATCCTGTGTGTTCACACATTTCTGTCTCTATCCCTATCCATCTTTATCTATATATAGTAAGGTAAACATGAGTTCATACTAAAATCTCTGATTTTCATCCCATGCCATACAATTTCGTTTAGACTCTCCCCGCTCCCCTTGTTTATCTGTAACCTCCCACTCCAACAGTTAGAAACCTGGCTCCAACCATCTGCCATACACTTATTTATTTGTTCAATCTCAGTATAAATGTACAGTGGTCAGCTTTTAATACTTCTTACACAGCAGTTCTGCAGACAATAAATTTCCTCAGATTTTGTTCATCCAAAAGGTCATTATTTGTTCTTCACTTAAGAAGGATAATTTTGCTGGATATAGAATTCTAGTTTGTTGGCTTTTTCTTTCAACATTTTAAAGATTTCACTATATCTTCTTCTTGATTGCATTGTGTATGATGAAAAACATGACAAACTGTTGTCCTGTCCCACTTACCCTGACCAATTTCCTTAAAGGTTTTCTCTTTGTCTTAATTTTTCTGTAATTTGAATATGATATCCCTAGAGTTTTTGTTGCTGTAATCCTGTTTCATGTTTTCTACTTGTATCTGTGGTTTAGTGTCTCATTAATTTTTGAGGGTTTTTAACTCTTAGTATTCCAAATATTTCTTATGCCCCATCTCTTTCTTCTTTTGATATTCAAATTATACATATGTTATGACGTCTGATATTGTTCCACAGTTCTTGAATATTCTATTCTGTTCTTTTTTTTTCTTTACATTTCATTTTAAAAGTCTGGGGGATAGGCATGCTTATAGCTCTGGCTTGGGCAGTGCAAAGGCAATATATGTAACCAAAATGTTTGTACCCCCATAATATTCTGAAATTTTAAAAACTAATAAAAACCAAAAACAAGGTTTTGATTCAAGTGTCTTCAACATCACTGATTCTTTCCTGAGCTGTGTTGCATCTGCTGTAGAGCCCATCCAAGGCACTCTTCATTTTTGTTACCCTATTGTCAATTCCTATCATTGCCTTGTGATTATTCCTTTTAGTTTCCACCTTTCTGATTACACTAACCATGTTGCCTTGTCTACTATCTCCCTTAGAATGCTTAATGTATTAACCCAGGTTAATTTAAATTTTCTGCCTGATGATTCCAACACTAATAACATACAACATAGCAGAGTCTGGTTTTCATGCCTGCTTTGTTTGTATATTTGTCAGTATATTTATATAGCCAGCCAATAGTCTCCAGCTCACATTTTCTTTCTTATTTCCCTGATTTTAAAAAGTGTTGATTATTCCTCCTTTCAAATTGCTTCCTACAAGCCCCTTATATACTATACTTCATATCATGACTTCATAGCATTCAGGCAATAGGCTTTTCACATTATACACATTATTTTTAAATGATTATATGAGTTAGCTTTCAATCAAGAAACAAAATTACATACACTATTTGGACAGTGAAAATTATTGTAAAGAATTGTAAACTAACAAAAGATGATTACTAAAAGAAGCAAAAGAAGACTCTAAGAGAGGCAGGAAGCAGCTATTATCCCTATGTTTACAGGAAAGGAAGGAAGGAAGGTATTTAGGACAGGATGGACATCCAAGCCTAAGATTCAGATATATGAGTAGAAGCCATCGCTGCCATGGGAACATGCAGCCCTTTATTAGAGAATAAAGTTGCCAAGGACACAAGCTAACGCCAAGCTTAACTGTGAAGGTCACTGAATTGAGTACTACTGCCAACCACAATCTTCTCCTTCTTCCCCCACACATCATACAGGCTGCCATGAAAAAACAGCACACTTGAAAAATGAAGGAAAGTCCTTTTGTCTATGCTAGCCCTGCAGAGTGCCTCCACTGCTAGCTGAAAAAAACAGAAATGTTTATAGGGTCCACCTATAAAATCAAAAAGTAAAGAATAGCGGCTTTGGAGCTGAGAGGCAATAGATTAATTACTAGCACAGTAATTTTTTTGTCTGTTTCTATAATGGAGTCTCTCTTTTTCTTTTTCTTTTTTTTTTTTTTTCCATCTTGGGGTAGGGGATGGTCAGAGATGAAGTATAGAAAAATCCCATCAAAGCTATGTGAAAATCAGTGTTTTCTTCTTCCTCAAGTGTATCCTTAACAACTACAAGTAAATCTAAAGTTTTAGAAAGTATAATGCAAACAAATACTTATACCTTAACCATTAGGACATACATTCCCAGGATATTATACCCTATGACTTGTGATTAAAATAATTGTAATTGAAATAATTTTAAACTGTAAATCATAAAAAACAGCATTGTTTCTCTGCTTAAGTCCAGTGGTAAGGAAAAAAATAAAAAATAGAAAAAAATAAAAGTAGCATTGTTTCCTCTGATTTGCTTTCATAAGAGCAGAGCATCCTCATGTTTAAAAAATAAATTCTTGGCATTCAAGCAGTATAGGTTTTTTAGAGTTTGCTAAAGCATTGCTCTTTAAAAAATCTTAAAGCATTTTAATTAATACTATTTTACTAAAAATGGTGTTTTATTTGTTTATGGTTGTTGGTTTTCAGCAAAGAAAAAATTTTTATGAATGTAATGCTAAGTACAAATTTCATTAACAAGTCAAAGTACGTCTCAGAGAAACTGCTAATTTTTGCTTAAGGTAAGAATTTCCAAAATAAAATTGTTACAAGGAGCAGCAAGAAATAGAAGGAGCTACATAGACCTTCTGGAACATTCAATATATACCTTATTTCTTAATGAAAATGCTCGTTAAAAAGACATAGTCTTAAGTGTACTCTCTTCTACTTTAGAATCTTTAAGTAGGGCAGTGGGTAACAGTCCTGAGCCAGCTGGTAGGTGCAAATACATGAAAATGTTTTAGAGTATGCGCTCGCTGCTATCTACTGAACTTTTGGAAAGAGTCCATGGTCTGTATGTTTTATGAACAACACGTAAAATAGAAGCTGCTCCTTTAATCTCTGAGACATGCTATGATGCAATCTCACCAACTGGGGACTTTTATTGAATCATCATAAACATCAAAATTGGCATATTCAAGAGGTACATTTTTATAGCTTTATTATAAAAACTCCTTAAAAAGCAATCCAGGAAACTGTCATTTAAGAAACCATCAAAATTGTATTATTGAATTAGATGCCACTCTTCTATAAGTAAGTAATGACCTGAAATTTAAAATCCTGAATAATGGTTGATCATGTATTATATTTTCACAAAGGCATCAAATCTTTTTATCTAAGTTGTGAAGCACAAACAATGCAAAATAGCCTTATGTCATATTTTTTATTTGTTTCAAACAGTAAGTAATGCAGCATATTCAGGATTCCTTGTGGTGCTTGGCTTAGGACAAAATAAAAGCCTGTGTGTCTATTTTGATTACAAATATTGGGAAGCACAGGCACTAGCTTCAAATTTTTCATTATATTCCCAAGCTTCTGGGTAAAGGCTATATTCAATTAATTTTATGGGTTTCAAAAGTAAATTTATAAATTATAGCAACAAAATATTATAAGATCCCAAAAGAAACAAAATCAATAATATTCACACAGAGACAAATAAGAAAAATAAGCTAATCATCATCTTAAGTAGTTTACAACCCAATGAGAGAGTCAGGCAAAAACTCATACTACAGTGTTATAGGAGTATAAATATTCACAAGTTCAAAAGGAAATATAGTCAAAAATTGTAAGTAGTCTAATATAAGGAACCTCAGATCTGTAACATTATACAAATGCACATAATTTTCATTTTTCAAGAGTCAAACCAATGTTCTTTTTTGTTATGTTATACTCCCATCTCTAACTGCATGCACTGATTCATTCATTCATTCAGCAAAAATATATAGAACACTTACTATATGCAGGAAAATAAAGAAAAGCTTGTGACATAGTCTTTTCTGCATCACCCAGAAGTTGGTTTGTAAGGCCAATGACATACTGCATTTTCACATGAAAAAAAAAATTTTACCAGTTTTTTTATTTCAGGCACAATACCAACATATTCCACGAAAATATATTTCTACTGGCTTTACCTTGTATCTGTAAGTTAAATAATTATCTCCAGAAAAGCTATCTTGAAATAGAAAACACTTGCCCACTCAGCACAGATTCATAAAGTTCAGAAGACAAAAAAAACTCAGAAGTTGTTTATGTGTGACAGATCAAATTCTCAGAATGAAGCAAAACACAATATACAAAAATCTTTAAGATGTTATGTTAGTTCGGAGGCTGTGACCAGAATATTGCCTTTCTTCAACCAAAAGTCTAGCCATTTTTAATGTTCCCTTTGTGCAAAATATTCATCGAAACAGACATAAGTAAATTTTTTTAAGTGATGGAATTTGATATGAAAGTAAGATGCTATTCTCAGAAACTGTGACTAGGAAATGTGATAAGTTCTCAGGACAGACAGAATTCAGAGACTGGAAAACCCTAGAGTGTTCAGGAGCTCCCTCCCACCAGGCTTCTCTTTGCAGAGCTGCATCATTCTTTTTACCTCTACATGCTCTTAGCAGAAGATGGCTACTTTTCAGGCTTATTGGCATCATATAAGTTCTAGAAAACAGCTGAGTCCAATCACCAGCAGCAGGTGGAATCGTATGGTTCATAGGTAGCTGACAACAGAGATTAATGTGGGAAGTCAAGGGAGGTGGCACAGGTTTTAAATCAGTGGTCCCCAAACTTTTGGGCACCAGGGACCGGTTTCATGGAAGACTATTTTTCCATGGACCAGGGGGTGGGGTGGGGGTGGATTCAGGATGATTCAAGTGCACTACATTTATTGTGCATTTTATTTCTATTATTATTACATTGTAATATATAATGCAATCTGAACAGGCAGATTTGTTTGAGTACTGTGATATGCACAATATCCTTTCTGCAGGTCTCTAGGCTCTCTATTGCTTTTGCCATAACCAAATTTCTTACCTGAATACTCCTAACCACACTTCTTGATTGCTAGATAAATCTGTCTGCTGATACCAAAATAAAAATCTCCCACAATTTTTAGTTCCACCATTAAATATAACCTCAGACATTTTTAAGGCAGTTCAGAAATGCTTCCTGTAGGAAAGTCTTATCTGCTGACTCACCTTAAACTTCCACCATATTCTATAATACCAAACAATTTTCACTCTGATGAACAGAAGGTTGGTCTGCTTTCCAGCTCTCAGGTTGACATGTCCATTGAAGAGCAGCCCAAGAAGACTCACAAGGAATTGTTTTTATTTGATAGGAAAAACCAATTAGGATTGTAAATCCAATGCTTCCCCTTTAAATCGGGACAATAGAACTCAGTTCTATTTTGTGTTAATTCCTCTAAACATGAATTTTCTTTGCATTTCCTAGCATTTATAACAATAAAATAACATTGGCTTCACAGTCATCTTGCACAAATGGGATGAATTTATAGGAATGGCATTTTTAAGCATTAAGGAAAGCAGCTGCTTAGATTATCTTTATTTTCTATAACAACTGAACTCTGGATCTTGGTCTGTCTTATATTGCACTTAGATTTGTTTTAGACAGCACGTAGAGAAAGAGTAGAAAGAGCTATCCTTTTCCTTAAGATATGCCTGGAACTTCAAATATTAATTATTTGCTACCTCAGAAATCTATATCTTCTGCATATAGTCTATTTTTATTATACACTCTCATGTGTATTTTTCATCCCTTTCTAAATACGAGTTTATTGAGGGATGGGACTATGTCTTGCCAAAACTATAAACAGCATCTGATCATTTGGAGTTCATACCAGATTTTTTAAAAAATACTGAGGGCTTTTATGAACTGAGCTCTAGGCCAGTGCTGGGAATACAATGGTGATTAAAACTCTACCCACAAAGACATTAAAACGTAGTGAGGAGAAGACAGACAAGAAAATAGACAATAACAATAACCTGAACCTTGGTAGAGGACTCATTTGAATAATAACATTATAATTAACAATATTTAATCTTTTAGATTTTGATTCAGAAATTATTTTTATTACGCATATTTAGAAGCAGAAAATTCTGCTTCAAACATCAGCTATGTTTAAAGGAAAATAATCTGTCAGTGGCAGTCTAAATTCAGAAACCAAGTACAGCAGGTTCATCCCAGGTGTGTAAAACCTAATATACAATCTGATAAATGATCATATTTAATCAATAGCACCATTTAGAGAATATAAGTGTCATTTTTTAAAAATTTAATACATGCATGAGCTGCACTGGCCATAGCCACCCAGAGTTCAAGGATCGGTCAGTATTAAATACTAGCAGAATAATAGTCAGAGGGAAAACACGCCACATAAAAATTCTTCTATAAGCATTTCAATTCACAAGACAGAGAAAACTGCATAAATTGCAAAAATTCTTATGAAATATTTCCCAATATTAATTACAAAAATATTTTTAAGTAAGAATTTTCTTTGAAAACAATGTAAGACAGTAAACTCAAGCCTATCAAAAATTTAAATACTGGGGAAGCACATTTTATTAATACATCTGCATCATTGAAAGAGTAAAAACTGATTTGTAGGATGTCATTTATGATCCTCTTGGTGAGTGCCTGCAATTTCTTCCTTACTCTATTTTTTGAATTTTTTTTTAAGTTTGACTACCTGGAGCCTCAGAACTGAAGCAGGAAAAGCTTAAACTGTATACTTGACAAGTACGTATAAAATGATGCAGCAGATTAAAAGCAACAAACTCTTCAAATGCAGCCAAGGTATGAAAGGAGGAAGAAGATGAAGAAAAGGATGACTGCATTCAGAAAGAACCATAAAAGTGGAGTCCATTATCATGGCCATCAGGCCCCAGGGGTCACCACAGGCATTTCTGTTTCACAGCCCCAGGCAGTAACTTGTGCTCATAAGGGCCTAAGAATGCATGAAATGAATGCACAAATGAATTATGCACCTATGAATGCATCAAAATACATCATATACTTTGTTTAAGGGGAAAAGGGGGTGTCTGATCTACTTCAGGTATATTTCTGTTGTAATAGTACAATGCACTAAAAATGTTGGGAATACAAAGAAAAATTATATTCATGTGGAAAATTCATTTTGATGTACCATTTAATTTTATAATACTATTTGAAACATAATTTCTATAAAATGATATCTTCATTTGTTAAGCATTAGTATTTGTCTTTTAGCAAGCTATAGTGTATGGTTTAGATTTTAGATGTTTAGAAAGGTACTATGTTTAACTGTAATGATCCTTGGAAGTAAAAATTATTATCCTATCAGATCTTTTCTATATCCACACATAGGTATGTTATGAATCTATAATTAAATATATCCATTGCATAAGCTACAAAAATTACTGCTGGCCCCATAAAACTCAACACTCACCATGATATCCCCATAAGATGAGTTTCTTAGGCCTACAATGCCATATATTTTTAAGAAAACTAACTTCAGTATAATTCAACTAATAAATTCATCACTATTTTTAGGTGTTATTGATATCTTGCCTTAACTTGACACTATTATGTTCAGTGATTTTATTAAAAGAGCAACCCATGTGTTGCCCTCATGTTAAATAAACCCCTTTGGCTCAGAGAGCTCAGTAATCAAGACTTTGTGTGTCATATCCTCTGAAATTCATTATGAGTTAAACTTATTCTAGATAAAATGGAAATAACAGTCATGCTCAGAAGTTTTGTAGATACTGGAGAGTATCTACAGTGATCCTAGTGTTTTTCCTAATATCATTTACCTTGCATAGCAACTTGATAATCAACTCATAAGCACCACTCCTTCTTTCTGATATTCAAAGAATACACACAGGAAATATGCTTCACAAACAGCCACTATGATGTGACTCACCTATAACATTACTTCATATATGCCATCTAATGGCAGCGTTAAATAGTGATTGAAATTTCAAGTGAATTTAATTAAGCACTGATCTGTTCTTTAATTAGAGACCTCAACCTCTATGAATTGTATGAGAATATCACTTTATCATATATTTTACAGTCCAAAACAAATGAGTAGAACAACCAAGGAAGTAAAGATTTTATACAGGTTGACTGAATTACCCCAAACTATTCATTTTGCATATTTTGAATTAGAAAAGATAATAAAACTTTGAACAAAGCCTAGAGAGTTGAGGTAGATGAAATATATATATTTCCATCTCCTCAGTTATCCCAATGAGCAAGGTTTTCAGTTGATGCTTATTGGATTACTGTCATATTGTATATCAATATTTTACCACATGAGGAAGACTGAAGATTAATTATGATCACTCTTTTGGTAACAAAGTGGACATATTTTAACTGTGATAACAAATCATGTCGGAATACTCATATTCACTAAGTTATGACAACTTTGGTTAAAAGTACACCAGTTTGTAATGCACATTCTTATTTGTAAGCTGTCTTCAAAGGAAATTTCGTATTTTCAATTCAGGTACCTATTCCCAACTGGTAAACCAAAATAGTGAATTCTTGGAACCCCAGGAAAAGATATAACCTGATTATAGGTTTATATTTTTAAATTAACATTCCATTTTAAAATACAACTTTTCAGGAGATCTCAGAAACTCTTTGATAATTTATCTTAACCACAAAAGCACTGCAAGGCCTTCCATCATCTGGGGTAAACATTTTGCCTCAGCTACTTGTACCACCATAGCTACTCCTTGCATGATATGCCTGATAGCTTTAGCAAGAGGGCAAACGGAAAATAAATGTGGATAAAGGCAGGGTTTTTTTTACTGTCTTTTATTTCAGCATATTACGGGGAGTACAAATGTTTAGGTTACATATATTGCCTGTGCCCCACCCAAGTCAGAGCTTCAAGCATGTCTATCCCCCAGACGGTACACACAGCACTATTAGGTATGAATATACCCGTCCTCTCCTCACCCCCCACCTGCCCAACACCCGATGAATGTTACCACTATATGTGTACCTAAGTGTTGATTAGTTAATACCAATTTGAGGGTGAGTATACATGGTGCTTGTTTTTCCATTCTTGTGATACTTCACTTTAGTAGAATGGGCCCAAGCTCTATCCACGATAATACAGGAAGTTTTAAAGGCGAAAAGATGAACTTTCCCTTCACATCCTTGGAATCCAAAAATGAATGTGCCACTAGTCTGTTTGTTTTACAATTACAAATACAAATCTGTGTTTAGTACCAGCCACTGAAATGTGCATATTTTCATCTTAATTATCTAAATATTTAAATATATTGTATTTTAATAGATTCAACTGAGATGGTTATTAAATACAGTTAATTATAAGACTTAGTCATCTAGAAAGAAATTTAATATAAAGACTATACCCTAAGGAGAAAATACTACAACTAGAAGGTTTATTTGGAAAGCAAATAAAATGAATCCATATTATTAAAACCTAATTTTAAAGGTATCAAGTTTCATTAAACTAGTCATCCATATTAATACAGTTTTTAAAAACAAACAACTGCATATATTTTAGGTTTGCTTAACACACAAATATCATTTAATTCAAGCAAAAACAAATCCTAATTGAGAATTGGAAAGTACCTTAAAAATCTCCCAAAGGGGTCCAATATTTTTAAAAACATAAATGAATTTCAGTCTTGTAGAATATTAATTTTTAAATATATTATAAATTAGAAAAAAGGATCACATTATTTATTATTGGGGCTATTAATCAGATTACCTGTAACCAAAACCTTATAATGTTATTTGCAACAAAGTATTATAAATTTCCCATTCTCTCTAAAGTGTTTATTGACATGTAAGAAATTCTTTATATAGAGGAATGTTTGAAAATCTCTGTATTAAATGTCCATGATAATATTAATGGACAAATTGTAGCTAATATCTATAGCTGGAAATTTTTAAGGCTTATTAAAATTGTTTTTGACAATTCATAATCAAATTCACTTAAGAAAGCTTCTATAGTTTATTAAATGAATATATGTGATTAATCAAGCATTTGGGTGCTAAGTACAATATTTGGTGAATTAAATATACACAGGAATTGCATATAAAGTTCATTGACTTTTGACCAATAATCAAGGGAGAATCTCTTTCCAAAACATGAATATCAGCAATGGAAGTGAAGAAAATAAAATTTGTGAATTGGCTAACTGTTCTTTCTGCTGTGCATATCTTTATACATATACACTTAGTAAATTTAAAAATATAGATAGATATTTAGCCTCATCACAAACAAAACATAGAATACTTCCATTACCCCAAAAAGTTTCCTCTTGCCATTTTGTAGGCAATCATCTCAACCTTATCTTTAGCTCTTACCAAATATTGATCTCTTTTATGTCCCCATAGCGTCGCATTTAAAAGAATGTCATGTAAGTGCATCTATATGGTGTGGAGCCATTTATGTCTTTTTTCTCTTAGCTGAAGGCTTTGAGATTTATTTAGGTTGTTGAGTATATGAGGAGGGTGTTCCTTTATATTGCTTGGTAGTATTCCATTGTATAGATGCATCATATATTGTTCACTGATGGATATTTGGGTTGTTCCCAGGTTCTGGCTATTTTGATTGAAGGTAATATTAACATTCATACACAGGTTTTATGTGGAAATATGTTTTCACTGCTCTTAGTTTTCTATTGCTACATAACAAATTAGCACAAATTTAGTGGCTTACTAGAACACAAATTCATTATTTCAATTTAATTCAATGTTTCTGTGGGTCTAGAGGCTGGCACATTGTAATAGGATCTTCAGCTCAGTATCTCACTAAGCTACCAACAAGATTCAGGCAGATCAGGGCTATAATCTCATGTGAGGGTCGGGATCCTCTTCCAAACTCATCAATTGTGGGCAGAATCTAGTTCTTTGAATTGTGGGACTGAGGACCTTACTTACTTGCTAGCGTCACCAGGGGCCCCTGTCCACTCCTAGAGGTCACTCACATGTTCTTACCACATGACCCCCACCATGATATAGCAGTTTGATTCTTCCAGGCAGCAAGACAATGCTCCTTCATATGGAATCGCTCTGATGTTAGGGCAAGTCTTATATAATATAATGTAATCAGGGAAGTGGCTATCACTATTCTATTACCTTTACCATGTAATGTAACCTAATTAAGGGGGAGAATATCCCATATTCACTTATCTGCCCACAGTAAAGCTGTGGCATTTTGAAGGAAAACAAACAAACAAAAAACTCTTAAATGTATGTTTTCCCCAAAACAACGATACCCACTGGCATTAGAGCTTCTTAAAAAAGATCAGGGACTCAATAGCTCATCCTCTCCAGATTCTTCCTTACCAGACACTTGCTTATCTAGTTGGAAAATAAAAAGTGTTAAAGATGTAATGCAAACTACTGGAAGTAAAGCTCCAAGACACTTTATTTTATGGTAGTAAAGACCAAAGGTAGACTACTTTCTACCTCCTAGAGATTCTTGGGGTGGGGAAGTATTGGAGATGTCACTGAGGGAAGTGCATTCAAAACTGGATTTAGAGAGAAATTAGATTTGCCTGTTTATCAAAAGCAGACATGGTTTACTTGTAAATGATTGATAAACACTGACCTGGAGTCAACAATTAAATCTTACAACACTCTAGAAGTAGGCTTCTTATACTGTAGAATAAAAAAAAAGCAAGATAAAATTTAAAATAACACTTATTAGGAATGACTGCATAGTATACCAGACATTAAGTTTCCTCAGTTTTTTTCACATCTACCAAGTATTCAAGATTTTACCTGAATTTAAAAAAAAGAAATTAAAATGAGATTGAACTTTCTGTGAATTGGTATTAATTTTTAAGTGATGTATTTTGGGTACATATAAATTCCAGAATCCTTTAATCATGTGTATTCATCTGAAACAACAGAGAAATCAGTAATACATCCCCTGTAGATATGGGACTTAAGGAGAATAGTTCAATGTCGTTAATGTGTAATTAAAGTGAATCAAAAGAAAAATATTAAAAAGAGGATGCATTTAAAAATAAAAACCTATAACTTGAGAATTGTGGAAGTCTGGGGATTTTAGAAAAACATATAGAACATCTTATTAATAATACTTTGTGTTTTTTTAACATTTGAGTGGCTGGTCCAAATTCCTGCTTTTTTGCCTACTACCATTAAAAGTCCTTGTCTAATCTTGAGAACTGTAGGAATTCCCTAACTCCTGAGAGTATATTAAATAACTAGCTGCTTTCACCTGGGTTTATCTAAAGCAATAAAGCATGGTGCAGTATCTTATGCCCGTGCAACCCAGATATCAGTTGGGACTTACCTTCCATTTGGAAACTTAAGAAAATGTAATTTAAAACTATGTATTACCTTGAATGAATGGTGTTCTCCCCACAAGTTCTAAAAATCTCCAAACTGAGAGGCTTTGTCTTTCTCTGCTCTTGCGTCTAAAGAAAGATCTTGATTCAGCTCCTGAATCATCTGAAAAGGCAGATGTTAGCCCTTTTGCTGGTTTATAAAAGAGCTGGTCGTAAGAGTCCATTTGGTAATTTCATTGAAGACTGGATGACTTTCACAGAGGAATTAGGTCACACACAATAGAGACCTCTGCTATCTCATTGGTTTCTATTCCACACTCTGCTGCCATCTGAAGAGCCTGTATCCTCCCTGTGGTGTGCACAACCCCCTGGGAGATGCAGCTCCTCCTCTCTTTCTCCCTTCTCTCTCTCTCTCTCTCTCTCTCTCTCTCTCTCTCTCTCACACACACACACACACACACACACACACACACTGTGCTATGCTCCTCTGCTTGCCGGCCTTCCCCAGGCATTTCCCACCTTGTTAGTGATTCCACAATACGAGCTAATTACCTATTTGCAAAAGTCAAAACCGTTTTCACAGATGAACATCTAATCTGGTTTTTAAAGCCCTCTGTGGGAAATAAATTCTTCAATATCCAATTTTACACTTTAAATGGTTTTTGCTAGCAACTTTTCCTTTCTTAAGCAGTTACAATAAATGTTGATTCTGGTTTGTGACAGATGGTTCATCTCTAAGAACCCACAACAGTGATTTAGATGTTTAAAAGAAACTTGCAAAAATTAAGCATCATGAGAAATACATCCATACCCATATTCCACAAAGTCTTTTCCTAGATTGTCACGTAAGTATGTGTTTGTATTTGAATGAAGCAAAAATAATTTTGATCTGTCATAAACGAGAATCTCTACAGGACTCCCCACCAGAGACTATGTCTATCTCTGCATGCAATTTGAATTGCTACTGAATCCATTTCAGGACTAGTTTGTGCTATTTTATTAAATAGCTAGACATGGTGTACCTGTTAAAATCAGCACATTACTTTCAGATTACACCTTACATTGTTATTAAATGAAAAGAATAATCTTAGGTGTTATGTTAATTAATCACTTCAAAATAAGACCTGATGTTTTTCACAGTGTTAATGCTACTTACTGTTGCAGTTCACCAACATCTCATTTGGTTTTTATCCATCTCAACTCTAATATAGATTATATGGAGCAAGGGTAAATAAAGAGGGGTAGTTTACAGTAGCTGGAGATTGTAATTGGATTTGTTCACTGCTTCTCATTAGAAGGAAATTAGGGATAAAAGATGAATGAGAAGTTGAGGAAAGGGTCAAAAAAGTGCAGAAACTATGGTGTGTTTTTTACCCTATCCAATAAGTTCTCAAACAGAAATTAAGTTTTCATTATAAAAACAATGGTTTTTGTTTTGTTTTGTGTGGGTTTTTATATGTTTACTTTCTCTAGGCAGGGTTACCTTAGTGCTCTCAGCACATTGAGTAATTCTCTGGCACATTGAGTAGGCCACATCTAACTCAGGAGCTAGACTGTTAGAGGGAGGAAGAGCAGTATATCTGCAGCATAAAAAATAAAGAGGAGGCCGGGCACGGTGGCTCACACCTGTAATCCTAGCACTCTGGGAGGCCGAGGTGGGTGGATCACTCGAGGTCAGGAGTTCGAGACCAGCCTGAGCGAGACCCTGTCTCTACTAAAAAAATAGAAATAAAAATTATCTGGACAACTAAAAATATATATAGAAAAAATTAGCTGGGCATGGTGGCGCATGCCTGTAGTCCCAGCTACTCGGGAGGCTGAGGCAGTAGGATTGCTTAAGCCCAGGAGTTTGAGGTTGCTGTGAGCTAGGCTGATGCCAAGGCACTCACTCTAGCCAGGGCAACAAAGTGACACTCTGTCTCAAAAAAAAAAAGAGGAAAGTGAGGAGTCTAAATATGTCATCTGCTTTTACACGTGCTGTGTCCTTGGAATAAAAAGAAAGGAACAAAGAGTTTGGTATTTTATTTTTTCAGTTAGTTTCATTAAAATTGCTTTTGCCCTAAAAATACAATTCTGAAATATAGTATGGCAAAGAGCCCACTGATTATTTTAGGTGCTCTCTTACACTGCAAAATCTTAGTGCATTTAGGTGAAGCCATGTGACTAGTTCTGGCCAATGAAATTACGCACATCTTTTCCAGAGCAAAGCACTTAATTACCAGTAAAAGACCCTCTAGTGCCTCTTTGCTTATTGCATGGATGGGAAAGGCAACTTGCTCCAGGTGGTTCAAATATAAAGTGGTGAAGCTTCTGTCAGCCAGGGTTCCTAAGTGACTAGATCCAAGCCCCTAATCAACCTCAGCTACTAATTTTCATTGGACATGTTTCATGGGAAAAAAATTCTTGGGTTAATCTTTTTAGATTTTGAAGTTAATTCATTACTTCAGCATATTGTAACGAAACTGCAAGAATAATGAAATAACTGTAAGAACAATGCAAAGAAAAAGAGGTTGTTGTTTCTACCTGTCCCTCCATCATGGAAACACAGCTTAGAAAGAAGAGTGAGTCATACATCATTATATTTACGTGACCTATGAATGTAGTGTTGGTTATGAAGATAGGAAATATTACCTAAAAAGGACACTTAAATACATACACACTCTCACAACTACACATATATTCAACCATATTGTAAATATTCTATAGTCTGTTGGATTTAAGAAAGAGCAGTTGAAAATTAATATATATCATATTTTGCAAGCCTCTTTATCTGAGTGAATTAAATCCTTAGTCACTAAAGTGAGACCGTCCTTGAAGAAATCCTGTTTAGCTGTCAATCTTCAACATCATTTGACAAACGTGATTAATTAAAAGATGTCTAGAATTGTTATTAAATTCAAAATATACAGGTAAACATCCAGAGAACACTCTCCAGATGGTCTTTTGGGAGTGTAACATAAATTCTTCATGAAAAAAATTTGCTCTCTCATCAATCAAGTCTTCCTGACTATCATAAGTACATTCTTCCTGTTGTCTCTGTTGTTCTATTAATTATTTGCTGCCATGTCCCTAAATTCTTTCAGTATATGTTATTTTTCAAAGTTGACATGATTTATAATTGGAAAAGGCAGTTTTATAATATTCTGTAACCAATGGATTAAAACAGTTGTTACATTTGGGGTCACACAATGCCCCCAAATCCATACATCAGAAGAATAAATGGATGGCTGTAGGAAGGTAGGAATAATATATACAAAAATGCTGATGTTCTAAAAACAAATCCTTGCACTAGTTTACAATGCAAACCATACAAGGCCACAGTTGGCTGGTGAAGAGGAAGTCACCTGACGTGATCTGGGTCAAGCATAAGCATACCTTTCCCCTCGATTTTGCAATTTGGGACCCAGAAAGTTTAATCATTCCTTTAAGGTAACTGTTGGAAGCTGAGTTTCCCACAATGAGGATAAAGCAAGTCTTCAGTAAGATAAGTAAAAGGTAATACACCCAGGGAAACTGAGAGGAGTGAGACATTGAGGAAACTCTTCTAGAATTTGAGTTTCTGGTTCCATTGTTACTGAGGCCTTAGGTATATCCCATCCTTGGATTCAGTGTCCTAAAGCAACTAAGATTTAAACTGGATCACCTACCCCTTAAGATTTAACAGCTAGAATCATTAAAAGATACCTAGTTAATGGGCTTGAACCCTAACTTCACTATTTGTGGACAATTCCAAAAACCTCCCAAGACTTCTCTTAATCAGTAGGGATTGTGAAGAGGGAGGACAGGACATGGAAGTGGCTTAGATTTATTTTCATGGTCATCTCTGGCTTTCTACTGACTTAATTCTGTTAATTTTCTAACTTATGATGTCCTTCTCTGATTCGTGTCAGTACAGTCATAGAATTCAGCCTAAATATCTTTGTAATTCTTTAAAACAATGAGGCAAACTTCAGAACAACTACAAGAAAACATTCTGTATCTCAAGGCATTTGTGTGTACAACAAATTCTACTAAAAATGTGAAGGAGCCAGAATAGGATTTACAATAAAGAAATATAAACAACATAATTTTGAATATTAAATTTCTGGTCACCTTATCTCAGGATTTATTTTTACTGACCTTGTTGCCCCCCACCCTTAGAATTTCAGATTCTCCCCATCTTGCTGACTCCTACCTTCCTCTATCCCCATCTGCACTCTCATCTTCTCCTTTCCAGGAGAACTACAGATTATCCTCAGAACACTACTTTGAAATGCAGCTCAAAGCCCAAATTGGCATTTTCAAATTCATCCAAGGACTCTCTAGAAAAGAAATTAATAGTATCCACCCTCCTTAGACAGCAGTTGTTTTAGATAGCAATTTTTCCTGCCATCACTTGTATAATAAATTTGGCTTTTTGCTTGTGCCACATCCCAAACTCACAAATAAAGGTATAATACATTGGCAAAGACCAATGTGGATTAGTGAAATATCTTATTTTTATAATTTTTAAGTGAGATGCTTTACTTTCAAGTACATGTTGCTCACCTGAGGGGGGAAGGCCAATCTGGAGACTAAAATGATTGTATTATACAATATTTTTATTAAATATCTTTACCCTCAAGTAAAGGGCACTTTCAGCCAGGGTAACACATGGTTGGCAAGCAGCAGAGGTCTTGGGGGAAATGCTTTAATTAACAAGTATAATAAATTTTGAAGTGGATGGAAGTAACATAATTAGATGGTGTGCTTCTTAAAGGCTTTGAAAGAGTTAGATTTTCTGCAATGTTATTCACTAACTACTCATTTAGTGAGTTAGCCTATTTTTAATAAAGAGTAAAAAAGTAAAATTTAGCAGTCCAGTTCCAAATTACCACAATACCTGAACTATGGTGGTCTAGACAGGAAAACACACTCTAGGTGTCTAATTATAATGTTAGTATTTCTCCATGTGGACTACCTCAAACAAGTAACATATTTCTAATTTTAAATGTCTATTATATGTCCAAAATGTCTATTGTATTTTTTAAAAAATACTCAAAATGTTTAATATCTCCTATGTAAGATGTCTCAGCAGCATTCAATCCTTTTATTTTAAGCTCTGCACTCTCACTGAAATCAAGAATTAAATGCATTAAAAAGCAAATAAGAGGTTAGAGGAGGACACATACACTTAAAATCAATAAGATAATGACTTAATCAGCACAAATGAATGCATTTTCCCTTGAAGCCCTTCTCTTGCAGTGTAACATTGCCAAGCATCTGCTGTCTATGTCTACCTTTGTAAAGAACACTTCCAAATGAATCTTCCAAATCTGGATTTATTGTTATAATCAGAATCTGATTCAGAAATCAAAGTAAAGAGTTAATACTTTATGGAACTTGGCAGAAATGATGATGTGGAGTACAGATCACCCTTTAAGAGGACACTCAGTGCCCAGCTGTGAGGAGTATGGTTAGTTGATAGCCTCCAGCTGTTAGTTCCTTCTGGGTCTGTCTTAGCTTTTCAGCCAAACTCTTACATTGGCTCCCCGCCAAAAACTGGTAATAGCTAAGTAAAAAAGACTACCTAACTCAGCTTTCCTCTAACATAAATCTTTGCTCCAGAGCTCCTTACCAGACATTCTTAGTGCTGCACGATAGTCAGATTGCCTTTTCCTTACTCCCTTTTCCTTTCATAGGTATTAGGCTGCAGTGAATCTTTTGCACTCCTAACTTTGTCCCAGTATATGACTTCCAGATAATCCAATGAGCACAGTTGGTACCAGGCATGGTCTGAGAAGAGAGGCAGTAAGGTGGGATATGGAACTGTCACTCATTTCTCAGCTGGTGATTGACTCTCCATTCTGAGTGGCAAGCGATATAAGGAAGCCGAATGTTAAAACTTTCACCCATGGCCACCTGGGAGAATGTGCTGGTGGAGACCTATACTCTAAGTAATGGAAGGATCCAAGCATTTGAACTGTACAGTGGGATGAATAAATATAAGGATAAGGGAATTAAATGATTTTTACTAAGTTCATTGCTTTCCTAAAAATGAATAATAAAAAGCTAAGAGAAATTAACACATAATTGAAAGCTAAGTGTGAGATAAAGAGAGGCTTTTTGGTGCCTAACAAGCAGCCCTCCTCTCATGAAATGGGTGAGCAGAAAAAAATGAAGATCCAGGCCAGTACTAAAAAGTCAGGCCGGGCGTGGTGGCTCACGCCTGTAATCCTAGCACTCTGGAAGGCCGAGGTGGGTGGATCGCTCGAGGTCAGGAGTTCGAGACCAGCCTGAGCAAGAGCGAGACCCCGTCTCTACTAAAAATAGAAAGAAATTATCTGGCCAACTAAAATATATATAGAGAAAAAATTAGCCAGGCATGGTGGCACATGCCTGTAGTCCCAGCTACTTGGGAGGCTGAGGCAGTAGGATCGCTTAAGCCCAGGAGTTTGAGGTTGCTGTGAGCTAGGCTGGCACCACGGCACTCACTCTAGCCCGGGCAACAAAGTGAGACTCTGTCTCAAAAAAAAAAAAAAAAAAAGGTCAGAGTTGCTAAACTTCAACGATGGCTAAAATATTCAAGCCAGGGCTCTCTTGCCAAAGTCAAGTCCCTAGTTCGAGTAGGGTCAAGATGTTGTCACATGGTAGAGGGACATCTAGGTGGGTAACCCTGAAGATTTGACTTCCCACCATTCTCTGAATATTTTCAAGGTACAGAATGGTTCCACTGCTCCCCACTAAGAACAAAAACTCGTCCCGTGTGGAAAGATCATACAGAAATTTCCCTCATTCTCTCGCACAAAACAAATGTTCTTTCAGGAGCTTCCCTGTCCTCGTCTCCTGGCCATCATCAGACCTATTGCCAAGGTTAAGCCACAACAATGCAGCTGGGAAGTGCTGGGGCTAATGAAGGACGAAACAGACTATACCTCCAAAGGAGATATGTTATGTGACAGGCACATACAGCAGAGCTGAGAGAGCACTTAGGAAACTATATCCTGAACATACTCACAGAGGTTGGACCACAAGACTGGATAAGGAAGAGGTTATTGACTTGGAGGCACCCACTCTAGATAACAGATTTAACATCCTGATGAAAAACCAGGAGATGGTACAAATTTGGTGCTAGGATTTCTAGCAGAAAACTGGAAAAAGTCATGACTCAGGGTGACTAAGGTTAAAACACCTGAATTGCTGAGGCAGATGGTAGAGAAAGGGAGTAAAATGCCTCAGGGATTTGAGCCTGCTAGAATAGTTATATGAGGCCACAAGACTCAAAAAAGCATTGTCTTTCTTGAGAAGGCCTGGAGGACACACTATTTACCAAGACCATAAGAAAGGAGCTGGTGTGAGCATCCTTAGCATCACTAAAATGTTCAGTGAGAGCTCTCCTCTGTAGGCCAGGACTGAGGATAGAGGCTATCACAGAAGTCGGTTTGCTGATAGCAAAAGGGATGGCAGGGCCCTGAAGCAACAAAAGCCAGGAGGTGTGGCTTAACCACCAGAAGCCAAGGGTATTATTTTAATGAGCAACAAAATCAGAGTGACAGCCAGGGGTGCCTGACCAGTAGGGATTGTTAATAGAATATGGAATCCCCAGGGACAAAATAGGCAGTCATCAAGAGTGCTTCCTAATATAATATTAAAAGTTAGCAAGAAACAGAAAGTAGAATAATGGTTACCAGTGCCTAAAAAGAGAGAAAAGTGTGTGAAGAGTTACTGTTTAACGCGTACAGAGTTTCAGTTTGAGATGATGAAAAAGTTCTGGAGATGGATATTGTATTGGCGAATGTACTTAATGCCAATGAATTGTATATACACTTAAAAATGATTAAAATAGTACATTTTATGTTATATATATTTTACTACAATAAACAATGTTTAAAAAAAGCAAGAATGGATGAGCAAAAGTATGAAAGTGGTCACCTCACTAAAATGTCATAATCAAATGTCTAGTTTCTGGGCTGGAGTCAGGTTTCAGGATGAGAACTTACTGACTTGAGATGAGGTGAGCAAATCTCCAGCGGAAGATCCTGCAACATGGTGACAAATACACAATGTAATGATCCCCCATCTTTCTCCAAACAGACCTGTGGCTATTTACTCAAGACACTGTATACCAGGAAATATCCAGACGCTTTGAAAACACAGGATTCGAGATGTTGTTGATACTTGAAGACAATGAAGTGCCATCATGACCTCCACGTTAGAGTGGGAGCCTATAGGAGAGAGGTAACACGTGGAGTCCTGACCAAAGTCTGGCTTCCACTGTATTAACCAGGTCCACACACTCATCCAGTGGTAATGCTGTTAGTCCCAAAATGTATAACTGGGATTAATACACTTGTATGTTACAGAAACCCCAGCACTGGATACTTGGTCTGTTAAATAAGAGCTATAATAGTGAAGACACTATACAACATATATATGTATTAAAACATCAAACTGTATCCCATAAATATGTACAATTACAATTCATCTATTAAAAAATAAATTTTAAAAAGATACACATACTGATTTCTGTGATATTAAGGAGACCATGTGTACAATTCAGATTCAGGTATATGGTATATAGGCGTTGATGTTCCAAATTATTTTTCTATCCCAATAAGAAAAGAGTTCCAGAAACAGAATTCACATGTAACGGACAAAAATACACATATGGAGTTTTAGTTCAGGGCTAGGCTAACTCTCCTACCTTCTGTCACAATATAATTTCAAGAGATCTGGACCATCTGAACATCCCACAAAACATCACATTGACTATTTGGGCATAAAGCTGATTGGATAACATGAGCAACTTTTGGCTAGAACACTGGAAGACACAAAAAACACACATGAAATTTTTAAGATTCAGGGAACTGCCACGTAAGTAGAGAGATTCAAAGGCCCAGTGGCCATGGGCACTGAGAAACACCTCCAGAGTAAAACACAGACTGCTGTATTTTGTATACCTTACTACAAAGAAGGAAGCACAGTGCCTAGTTCTTTGGACTGTGGAGGGGACACATTCATTCCACACCTAACATTAGTTTTTGGACCATATACCAGGTGACAAAAAAGGATATCAGTTTTGAGTGGGGCCTAGAACATCTCTGGAATTCTCTGCTCAGTTGTCTTCTCTCTAGTTCTCTGTCTTACAAACTTTAGCCACTTTGCCCTCCCTACACTGTTCTATCTGGAGTCTGCCTGGGTTCCCCTCTTTCTTTACTACAGCTTGAAAACTCTTTTAAGGCCATAAGCTTGGGTGATTATATGACTCATCTTGTTTGTTGCTGTTTCTCAAGGATCACTGTCATGTGTGTGTATGTGTGTGTGTGTGTATACACATATAACATATATACATATATTAGCTCATTTTATATTTCATTTGTTGTTTCAGGTGGTAGAGTAGTAAATCCAGCCCCTCTTACTTCATCTTGGTCAAAAGTAGATGTCTTCTCACATCTTTAGAAGTACTGATTTCCAATTAAAATGCTAGTTATAGATTTTCTGTTATCTTTGTTAAAGTAGCTCTCTAAAGATCAGTCCTATTAACATTGTCAAATTGAAATCTCTCTAAGCATGGAGAGAAATTTTCATGATTGCTCATATTCAGACTGCCCTCTTTAAATATTAACTGTATTTTGAGGTTTTTCTGCCTAAAGCACATGGTGACTTTAGAAAGGTTACTTGTGGAATTATTTGCAGTGGGTCCATCTTATTTTAATGAAAGAAAAGAAATTTCCTCAAAGTAATATTTATAAATATGTTCTCTAAGCCAGGGAAGTAATAATTTCAAAGCTTTTGATTCAGTGTGTAAATCAAATATGAAAACCCATGAGAACTTCTGAGACCTTTCCCATAGGACTTAATTCAAGCTTTTTAATAAATCTGGATTTAACCAACTACCACTTAGGTTTAATTCAATTAAACAAGTGTATATTGATACTCCATTGTGTACAAAGTCTTATAGTGCCATAAAGAGGAGTGGGCAGACCAGCCCTTGAGGTACCCACACCATTACCACAGGGTAACTTAGGACAACTTCTATATAATACAGCATAGTAAATGCCATAAATGGTGGTTCCAATAAACTCTCATTGAAGATTAAATTGGCTCTCATGAAGAAATGTAAAATTTGAAATGTGCCTTGAAAGTTTCAATTAGAGATAACAAGACAAACATGTCAAGAAAGTGGGACCAAAATCAACAGGAACACAAATGTGAGAATATATTTGATAAATTCAGAGGAAGATGGATACAGATCATTCAGACCAGGTAGGCTGCAGCCTATATGGCTGGAAAAATGAGAGCTAGATACTCTTTCTGAAAAGCCTATGTTATCAAGCAGAGAAGTTTCTACCTACTGATAATAAGGAGCTTCTGAAAGATTTTGAACTCAAGAATGCCCACAAACTAAAATTTAAAAAAATACAGAACAGTGAGAATAAAATGATGAATTAGAGAATCAGAGCATTAGATGGATACATAAGAGACGTAAGAAAACAGAAAAAATAGGACAAAGCAAAGATGTTTTGCAGAGCATTTTATATAACATGCTGCTTTTAAAAAGCAAATGAAATTTTAAGGTAAAAGAAATAGCATCAGCCCAAGAAAAAGCTGTAAAAGAAGAGTAAGATTGACCAGCCGGTCTCTGAAGTCTCCTAGTTACAGAAAGTATGGGAGACATTTCGGAAACACAATACAAAATGTTTAACAAACTTGAAAAATGCTCAACTTTAGAAACAAATCAAAATTATATATAATAAAATATTTAAATGTCAAAATATGACACAAACCAAAATTCTCAAGGATGTACTTGGGCAACGCATACAAAAAGGCTTAAATCATTTAAATCCATTTTCCTAGTAATCTCCCTTCAATGAAATAAAATTTCATCCCCTAATGAAATAAAAACTCAGGAAAAAAATGTATGCAAAGACAATTAACACTTTATTACTTGCATTCTTAAAGCACTAAGAATAGTTTTAATTGTTCAAGCAAAGGAAAATAATACTTTAAACCATGAATAAAGTCATCTTAACCCTTACCCCTACACCCCAGGAGTTGATTCTCACAGTCCCACCCATGTAACTATATTTCGATAAATTATAATCTATACCACTCACAAACTATAATGGGAGAGTAGTCCCTTTCTACCAGATTATATAATATGGAACATAAAGGCTTTCTAGTACCACAGAGATCACAACACAAACACATATATCAGAAATACAGAAGAGAAAATGACTTAAAAGGGGGATCAATATAAAAGTATGATAAGGTAGGTGTCTCTGCTAATAATTTGAAAGAACTCTGCAAATTAAGACCTATGTGATTTCAACATCTGCTTTAAGAAAGGTGAAGGGAATAGAAAAGTAGACTGAATATGATCTTTACCCTCAAAGAGGGTGCTAACGGAAGCACAAAAATGTGTCTGTGAAAATATAATGTTGACTGTATGTAGTCTTAGTACATACAGTAGTTTAAAGTAGTAACAACTAGTACATATAGTCAACATCTAGCAAGTTAAACTAAATAGGTCAAACTCACTGTACTGTATTCATAGCCTCTCATCTACAAAAAAAAAAGTCTCTCATCTATTAAAAAAAATCAAACGGCAATGTTTTAAGCAATTTTATGTTATTTTTTGCATTTACTTAAAGATTTGTTGATATTATACTTTGCCTAATAATGTTATGTCAACTTTAAATGAATAAATTGCCATATGTTATAGAGTAAGTCACTTATAGTTTAGAAGTAAATTTAGCATATAACTCAAATTTATGTCTACATGTGGGAGAAAAATTATTTTCTTTAGATCTAGGTGCTAAACACAAATTGGTAGGAAAAAAGTTCTTTTTTTCTTGTAGTGTAACAGAATTTTGATTTATTCAATATTTATAGTGTGAAGGATCCCCATGAGCCAATCTATAATTTAAATTGCAATTTCAGGAAATATGTTTTGGGAAAGGTAGTTTAACTCATTAGCAGCCAATTAATCTTTGATAAGTTATTCCATGTCACAGATAGACTGTTTCAAAAAGCAGAATTTTGCTGATAGAATTATTGCTAATTTTTTAGTTCATACCAATAGAAGTTCATAAAGTTAAACTATTATCACTAGAATAACTGAATTGTTGAGATATCTGCTACCTAGAACACCACAAAAATTTAAGTATTAATATTACTTAAAATTTAATAAAAAGATTTTGTAGATAAAATGTCATAACAAGTCAATCAGTTTTTTGTGTTTCTGAATTCATATTATATATTTAAAACACAATTATATTACCTAGGTTAGTTAAAAATCAATTAATATTTAATGATGAATTTACTGTTAGAGGCATCATTTTGATTTATATTCTATGTTTAATACTGACTGTATTAGAAAAAAACATAAACATAAATATGGGAATTTTAAATCACTGTTCCCTAATTATAAATCTAAATCTAGAAAAGTCTTTAAGGCAGTATCTTAGTTCAGAATCTACTTTCAGGCCAGGAGACTTGAAGTGACTGTTTCAATGCCACAAAGTTAAAAAGTATACAGGAAGATTTAAAGTTCTTTCTTTTTTCCTAGTACAGTGCTATTTCTACTACATCATGATATATATCCCAGAAGTAAGAAGGGACTTAATTTTAGCCTGTTTCATTAAACAGATGTTTTACATTTTGAATAGAAATGAATAGAAATTTAACATACTAGATCTAGAAAAAGAGATGATAATGGTAATATCTTAGTATTTATTGTTCTTATAATTTCATTTATTATAAAACATGTACATGTTCTCAAAAGACATGTGGTGATATATTAGGTATTTATTTTAAAGATAACACATGGAAACATTCAGTGGAAACTATGAGTAAACAACTGTACTAAATACTAATTATATTTAATAATGGTTAGTGTATATAGTCAACATTAATAGAGTGCAGAAGAGATTTTCTCTAATATTGTCATGCTGGCTAATTTCCATAATAATTAGGCACCAGAAAAGAAGGCTGGATTAAACACCTGAATTTACAGATGCCATTTACCAATTATGTTTTATTCTATTAGAAGATCTGAAAATGAATTTCAAATGCTACCTGCAGAAAACACTGAAAGATGTAATAAATATTTATTTTTTTCACCAAGGTATTAACCTAGTTGGTGTACAATGAATATAACTCATTGCTATATCTTTAATAGTTTCATTTATATTATTTTTAAAGTGTCAAAAACAACCCAATGTAATTTTTTTTAATTTCAGGTGTCCATCATTTATTTATAAAACTGAAGGTTTTGTGTTTTTTTTTTCTTTTTATTTAGCCATTTGGGGAATATTTTTTTGTCTATGCCATATTTATTTTTATATCCCTATTAATATTCTGTTCTGGGCTAATTATAGTAGTGTGTGTATACTTATTTACACATAATGTATAGTGTGTTATTAGTAAAACTTGTGTAAAACTTTATATTTATTCTACTACATTGTTGATGAACAAGCATTGTTTGGCATTTTAAATTATTTCAATAAACTCTCTAAATCAAAAATATCTTGTCAGTTAAAAACTTGCAAACAAATATAATGTATATCATCATTGATGTTACATTTTTAACTGAAGTCACTAATTTGGAATCATATTTAAAGCAGGGGATTTGAATTATCCCAAACACTTATTGTTCCTTCTTTTAAAGAAGCAATGTACTTCAATGGTGAGCAAGATAGAACAAGTCCTGGATCCTTTCACAGACCCCAATGGGAGAAATATTGTTTTGCCCTGAATTAATAATTAATAATTACCCAATATTGATGATCTCAAGTAGTTCTTCCTCTTACATGTTCCTCAAATATCTGTTTGACAGTAGAGATATCCCTTTTCAAATATAGGTATAAAAAGATTAAAAGTCATTGATCTCCAGTGCATCCCAAACGTTAGTGTAAATATGAATCACTTGGTCATCTGGTGAAAGTGTAGATTCTGACTCAGCAGGTCTTGGGTGAGCCTGAGATTCTGCCTAATGAGCTCCCAGGTGATGGTGATACTGCTGCTTCATGGCCCATGCTTTGAGTAGCAACAAGTAAACTACATTTCCCTCCGTCTTTTCTCTGGGCTTCCCCTAACCCAGGTGAGTTACGATAGCCCTAGAAATGTATTTCTGACATTATTCACTAAGAAATCAGAATGCAGCTTATGAGGGAAAATTAATAGTTGTTCTTCTTTCCAGTATTATTTTATTTTAAATAAAATTGGAATACTACCAGTATACTATATTTCAGGTTATTACAAGTTAAATGGGCTCTGCTTGACTGGCTTGCAATTTAATTGTCATTTATAGCTTTACTTTTTTGGGAACATAAATTCTAAAATCAAAACAACTGACTTAATAATGAACTTTTGAAATAATGCCCATTATAAATTTGACTTTACTGTACTTTATAAACTTAAATAAACAATAAAAACTCAAATGTACCAAGGAAACATTATAATGAATCATGTAAAATACCATGATATATGATAAGTATTTAAATACATAACCCATAAATGTACCAAACATAATTGATCTGTATAATATAGAACAATTATGGAAAATAACAAAAAATAGAATGGAGTCATAAAGTGAAATATTGATACTGTTTATAAAGTATAATTTATATAATGATAGGAATATATCACATTTTAAATGCATATTCTTTTTTGTTGTTTATTTCAAAATATTATGGGTGTACAAATGTTTTTGGTTAAAAGTATCAATTTTGTTATGCTTGAGTCAGTGTTATAAGTGTGCCTGTCACCCAGATTGTGTTCATTGTAATTGTTAGGTAGGTTATTGCCCATCCCCTCCTCCCCTCTCCCCCTGGCTTGATTTCCACTGAGTTTTACTTTCCTCTGTGCACATTTGTGCTCATCAGTTAGTCCCAGTTTAACAGTGAGTATATGTGGTATTTGTTTTTCCATTCTTTACTTAGGATAATTGTCTCCAGTTCCATCCAAATTGCTACAAAAGGACTTAATTCATCCTTCATTGCGGCTGAGTGGTATTCCATGGTAAAAATATACCATATTGTGTTAATCCACTGATAAATTGATGGGCTCTTGGGTTGATTCCACATTTTTGCAGTTGTAAATTGTGCTGCAATAAACACTCGAGTGCAGGTGCCTTTTGATGAAATGACTTCTTTTCCTTTGGGTAAATACCCAATAGTGGGATTGCTGGATCAGATGGTAGGTCTGCTTTTAGTTCTTTGAGGAATCTCTATACTGTTTTCCATAGATGTTGTACTAATTTGCAAGCTCACCAAGAGTGTATAAGCATTCCATTCTCTCTGCACCCATCCCAGAATCTATTGTTTTTGAACTTTTTAATAAAAGCCATACTACCTGAGGTAAGGTAATATCTCATTGTGTTTTTAATTCCCATCTCCCTGATGATTAGTAACATTGAGCATTTTTTAATATGTTTATTGACCATTTGTCTATCTTCTTTTGAAAAGCTTCTGTTCATGTCTTTTCCCCACCTTTTAATGGGGTGGTTTGCTTTATCCTTGCTGATTTGTTTGAGTTCTTTGTAGATTCTGATTATTAGTTCTTTATCAGAGGTATAGCTGGTGAATATCCCATTTTGTAGGTTGTCTATTTGTTCTGTTGATTATTTCCTTAGCTGTGCAGAAGCTTTTTAATTTAATCAAGTCCCATTTATTTATTTTTGCTGTTGCTGTGATTATCCTTAGGGTCGTCTTCATAAATTTTTTGCCTAGGCCAATACTAGAAGAATTTTTCCAATATTTTCTTCTAGAATTCTTATGGTTTCATGCCTTACATTTAAGTCCTATCCATCTTGAATTAATTTTTGTGACTAGTGAGAGATATGGACGTTGTTTCATTCTTCTGTATGTGGCTATCCAAATTTCCCAGTACCATTTATAGAATAGGACTTCTTTTCCCCAGTGTATACTGTTTTCTGCTTTGTCAAAAATCAGTTGGCTGTATGTGGATGGTTTTATATCTAGGTTCTCTGTTCTGTTCCATTCGTCTATGTCCCTATTTTTGTGCCAATCATGCTCTTTTGGTTACTATAGCGTTGTAGTATAGTTTGAAGTCTGGTAATATGATGCCTCCAGATTAGTTCTTTTTGCTTAAGATTGCTTTGGCTATTCAGGCTCTTTTCTGATTCCTGAAGATGGGGCCCCAATCTCTTTTGGCTTGTAAGGTCTCTTTTGAGAAGTGTTCAGTTAGTCTGATGGGTCTTCCTTTGTAAATTATTTGTTGTTTTCACCTCACTGCTCACAGGATTACCTCCTTTGTGTTGACTTTGGACAGTCGGATGACTATGTGTCTTGATTATTGCCTCTTTGCAATGAATCTCCCAGGTGTTCATTGGGCTTCTCATACCTGGATGTCTAAATCTCTAACAAGACCAGGGAAGTTTCCTCAATTATTTCTTCAAATAGGTTTTCCAGCCTTTGCGTGTTTTCTTCTTCATCTTCAGGGATACCTATGGTTCTTATATTTGGCCATTTTACATAATCTCATATTTCTTTTAGGCTTTGCTCATTCCTCTTAATTCTCTGTTCTTTATTTTTGACTGACTGAGTTAATTCAAAAGAGTTGTCTTCAAGCTCTGAGATTCTTTCTTCTGCCTGGTCTAGTCTATTCTTAAAATTTTCCACTGTGTTTTGTGTTTCCTTAAATGAATTTTTCTAGAAGTTCTGGTTTTTTTTTTAATATGTCAATATCTTTAGTGAATTTTTCATTCATTTCCTGAATTATTTTTCTGGTGTCTTTGAGTTGGTTTTCCATTTTCTCTTGGATTTCAATAAGCTTCCTTACAATCCATATTTGGAATTCTTTATCTGTCACCTTAATATTTTCATTTTGGTTGGTATCCATTACTACTAGAGAGCTGGTGTTCCCTTGTGGGAGTGTCTTTTGCTCTAATTTTTCTTATTTCTGGAGTTCTTTTGCTGACTCCTTCTCATCTGGGGAAGTTGTCACTTCTTATTTTTGGATTTTCTTTTGTTTAAATGTGGCTTTCTTTTTCTTTCCCCCTTATTTGTAAGGAAATGTCTATAGCATCTGTTGGCTTTGCTTGTAGTTTCTTTGATGGGGTTCTGGCTGGATGCCTTGGTTGCATATATTCTTGTTGCGGTGGTTTTCTCAGTTGGTAGTTGTTTGTAGGCTGTGGCAGTTGTGAGCTATGTGATTCCTTGTCTCTCTTTAATAAGGAAAGATAGAGGTCTTTGAGATCCTTTCTCTTTCCCCAGTCCAGTGGTCTTCTTAACAGTTAGAACTGTATTGGCATGTCCAGTTTAATCTCTGAGACAGTAGGTGGTTTATGGGTAAGAGTCAACCACACCCTGTATGATTCAGTAAATGCTACAAAAGGCTGTGCAAATTGACCTCCCTGTCAGTAGGTGGCACTTTTCTGAAGGAACAAGCTGTAGTGTTGTTCTTGGGACCTGTTCCTGGCTCTAGCCCCTCAGGAGAAGCACTTGAATGTCCTCGGTGGTGGGTGAGGCCCTGAAACTTCCAGGTGAGTCCTTATTGTTCACCACAGCAGAGGCAGGTTGGGGAGTGAGGCTGGACAGGGCTGGGTTGGGTTAACCTTCCCTCAGGCTTCATACAAACTGCTAAGGTAGCTGTTTTGGTGTGGGCCAACGGTCCATTCCCAGCCTTCTCGGGCAAGCCATCAGGGTGGGGCTGAGGTGGCCCCATCCAGCCAGAAAGTTTGCTTGTGGAGGTGGGGGCTAACTGATATCCACAATCTGACCGCTGGGAGTGGGTTTTGCTCTTCTCTCCCCTCCCCTGCTTCATGGTGTCCCTCAGGCGTCTGCCAGTAGGCAGGAGCTCAAGCTAGCTGAGCTCCCCAGCAATGCCACTGTAGAATGGGATCTTCCCTGTGTAGGATCCCACCCTGGGCTGAGAGCACAGCTTTCTTGTGTGGGGAAGGGTGCTCCATGAGCGTGCTGTGGATGGGACACACATTGCACTCCTCTCATTTCTGCCCATGCAGGCTTTCTGGTTTCCTGAGATTTGTTCACAAATCTTCTCTCCATGCCCCCAAGCAACATAATCAAGTCCTGGGTATATGTGATCTGGCCTGTGGGCCTGTCTCTGGGTCCCTGAAGATCAATCCCTTACCATGCCAGGGAAAAGTGTGCTGGTCCCGAGTTGCCTATGGGGTGCTTTTCTGTACAACATCTACACCTACCCTTCATCCACCCACTTTCCTCTCTTCAGTCATAAATGAATAAAATCAATCAATAGTCACTGAGGACCTACTCTGTGCCTCGCTGTATTTTAGTTACTAGGACTCAGGGGAAAGACATAATTCCTACTCTCTGAGAGTACTTATATAATGTCTTCAAAGGAGACAAAAATTAAATAATAATTTTAATCACAGTTGTTATAACTGCTATAATAGACTAGTATTACAGTAAGAGTGGGCACATGATCTATTCCAGCAATCAGGAAGACTTTCTTTGGGAATTCCTGGAACTGATGTTGAAGTTGGTACCCAATAGATGAAGAGTTGGCTAGGCAAAGGGTAAGGACAGAAGCACTCCAAAGAGAGAATGGGACAACTTGCAATAAAATAATCCCATACTATAGTTTCCAGGATCAAAGATCTATTTCAAAAACATATAATAAAATATATAAGCAGAATTATATCTTGACCAACTTGAGAAAATATCAAAGTTATGCCTGAAGGAACTTGAATAATAGCTAAAAATTTGTTTTCACAATGAAACAATTGCTTGTCCAAAATTCTTCTGCCTTGTCATTAATGCTTATGCATTTGTGAATACAAATCTGTCTTTGCAAACTATATATACTGATTAAGCTTTGTACTCTGTCTGGCAGCCGCTATTCACACACAACTTGAGCTAATTTCAATGAAGTTCTTTTTTATAGTAATTTGCATTGTTAACTTAATCTCCAATGAAAATGATGTATACAGGAAGAATAACGGTAATCAGAAATTATTTTAATTTTTCAGGAGTTCAAAAAGAAATTTTTAATAGATATAAGAATAACACACTTATTATAATTGTGAAAATTTAATATCTTTTGAGATGTTTTTCATACCAATGAAAAGAAGACTTTTAGGGAATTTCTAAGACACAGGATTATAAAAGTATCTGTTGAATAAGTATACTTGGCTGACCCATTCAGCATAAATTTCTGTCTCCCCTTTCCCTCCCTCAAATTGCCTGCTTCTGGTTTCTGCGGGAGGCTATCCTTCCCAGCCTGAAGGATGCACAGCCTGCAGGCTGCAGCCCTTTATAAAAAATAAAGCTCTCCTCTCCAAATTTATGAACCTTGTGATTGTTCAGTTGACACACCTTAAACTGATCGATAGTATCAATGCAATCACAATTAAAGTACCATCAGGGTTTGTTCCATGTGTGTTGTAGGAGGTTGGTAGAAATTGAGAAGTTGAATCGGAAGTTGGTATAGAAATACAAATGACTTAGAAAATCCAAAAAACTTTGAAAAAGATCAATAAATTTGGAAGAATATACTATGTGATTTCAAGACATTATAAAGCTACAGTAATCAATACAGTGTGATATTGGCATAGAGACAGACAAATAGATCAACAGGATAGAATAGAGTCCAGATGTAATCCCATACATAAACAGACAAATGATTTTTGACAAAGATGCAAAGGTGATTCAGTGAAGAAAGAATGATTTCCCCCCAGAATGGTGCAGGAATTATTGGTTATCTATGCAAAAAAATATGAACTTCAATCCAAATCTTATATCATATAAAAAACTAATTCAAAATGTGTCATATACCCAAATATACAACCCAAAACTATACAGCTTCTAGATAAAAGCATAGAACAAAATCTTTTTTCTTTGGATTAGGCCAAGATTTCTTAGGTATGATACCAAAAGCACAGTACATTGTAGGGGTCAAGGGAAAACATCCCCTTTGCCCTCTGAAGGTTCTCTGAAAAATCAACTCACAAAAGGCAGATTATTAGGAGAAACAGCATATGCACTTATTTTAATGCGCATAGCTAGGGGAATCATAGGAGAATGATTACCCAGTAACCTAACGAGATACAGATGGTTATATGTACCTCTTTTAGGGCAAAGAGAGATGGGGAAGTGTGGTTGATTTAGGGGGCTAGGTAAATGATTTTTATGGGAATTCAATGGACTTAAACAACATGCAATAGACTGGGACAAAGTCTGTTGGACCCACAGAGAGGACAATGTTTTGTGACAAAAGTCTGCCTAGTTGTGGTGACAGACTTCAGTCGTTCTTCCTGCACTATGAGTTCAGTTAATGAAAGCTCAGGGAAGGAACCACAGGTAATTGTTTTCTTCTTTGGCAGGTCCAGACTTTAGGCAGATAAGGGAACTTCAGAGAACAATTTCATCCTGTGCTTTTGGAGAGACATAGGATTGTGAGACAGAAGGGTAGCGGGTAAGGTTGGAGAGACCCTGGGGGTTCTTTTTCAGTTCAGCATGTCAAAGTGCCATATTTTGGGGTATTGGTTTCTGAGCCTCAACAACATAAAAGAAAAAATTAATTATCTGAAATTCATCAAAATTAAAACTTCTCTTTAAAACATAAAAGATAAACCTCAGATTGGGAAAAAACATTTATGTGTCATAGGTCCCATAAAGCATATCTATGTGGAAGATACATATTTTTTAAGAAAAATCTAAAAACTCAATAATAAGAAAACAAACAATTTTTTTAAATGGGCAAAAGATTTAAACAGTTACTTCACCAAAGAAGCTATATATAGAGAAAGAACATGAAAAGATTTATCAACATCATAAGGAAAGTGAAAATTAAAATCATGAGATACCATACATCTATTACAATGGAGAAAATGTTTAAAACTGACCACACTAAGTACTAAAGAAGAAGTACTAGAATTTTCATATACTACTGTGAGCTACTTGAAGGCAGAGATTTTGAACCTTTTCATCTTCATATTCCCAGCAGCTGGCATGTCTAGCACAGAGCATATAACACACTAATATTCCTTGAGTATCATTCATAAATACACATCCAATTTTTCATTATGATTTAGCAAGCAAATATCTATATTATTCCCATAACATACTGTAATAAATATATATAAAACATTTAATTTAAAATGAAAATGTGTTAAGTAAGTATTGAATCCTTGAATAAGATCATCCATAACCTGATATGAAAAGTCAAATTTCCTCATAAAGAAAAAAATTTTATCCACCTATAAGAATTACAAATAATGAAGGAAATTAATAGTAACAGCAGTTCTAACATCATCCTCAACCCAAATTATGTGGAGTTTGATCTCCATTGGTATCCTTGCACTTTTTTATTATTTAGAAGCCTAGTAACCTCTGTACTTTTAATACATAAATTATTTTTCCTTTTCTTCTTTTTATGTCTAGACCATTTCTTAAAATAAATTGCAAAATGAAACAGGTCAGTTGTTTAAGCATACATTATACTCCTGAGGTAAAATAAATTGAGCTTTTAATACAGACATGGCGAGATAACTGATAATCTTAACATACAACATAAATAATTGAAGGGTACGAGTAGAATGAAACAAAATGCCTAATTCACACAATATTACATAATGCATTGCTGAGGTAACCTTTGGCTTATAGATTTGTTTTCTGGACCACAGAACAAAGTGCTTTAGTGCCATCTCCTGGCAAGTATAATGATCCTGAAGTATAAATTTCAAGTAAGCCCCTTATTTGGCCAACAACATGAAAAAATACGTAACATCACTAATAATCAGGGAAATGCAAATCAAAGCCACAATGAGATATCACTTATCTCCAGTGAGAATGGCCTTTATCAAAAAGTCCCAAAACAATAAATGTTGACGTGGATGTCAAGAGATAGGAACACTCATACACTGCTGGTGGGACTGCAAACTAGTACAACCTCTGTGGAAAGTAATATGGAGATACCTCAAAGAGCTAAAAGTAGAACTACCATTTAATCCAGCAATCCCATTACTGGGCATCTACTCAAAGGAACAAAAGACATTCTATAAAAAAGATACCTGCACTAGAATATTTACAGCAGCACAATTCACGATTGCAAACATGTGGAAACAACCCAAGTGCTCATTAATACATCAGTGAATTAATAAAATGTGATATATGTATACCATGGAGTCCTACTTAGCCACAAAAAACAATGTTGATGTAGCACCTCTTGTATTATCGTGAATAGAGCTGGAGCCCATTCTACTAAGTGAAGTATCACAAGAATGGAGAAACAAGCACCACATGTACTCACCATCAAATTGGTATTAACTGATCAACACTTTAGTGCATGTATAGTAGTAGCATTCATCGGGTGTCGGGCGGGTGGGAAGGGGGAGGAGGGTATGAGTATATTCATACCTAATGAGTGCAGTGTGCACCATCTGGGGGTTGGACACACTTGAAGCTCTGACTCGGCTGCAAAGGCAATATATATAAACTAAACATTTGTACCCCTATAATATGCTGAAATAAAACTGAATGAACTGGACAGATCTTCCAAACAGAAAATAAGCAAAGAAATAATGGACTTAAACAGAGCTCTAGAACAAAAGGGTCTGACAGACCTCTACAGAACATTCCACCCAAATAAAGCCAAATATACACTCTTCTCATCAGCCCATAGAACTTTCTCCAAAATTGATCACATACTAGACCACAAATCAGACCTCAACAAATTCAAAAAAATAGAAAGTATACCATGTATCTTCTCTGATCATAGTGGTATAAAATTAGAGTTCAATTCCAACAGAAAGACTCACCACCTCACAAAGTCATGGAAGTTAAACAATCTATTGTTGAATAACTATTGGGTCAAGGAAGAAATACAGAGGGAAATCAAGAGTTTCTTTGAACTAAATGATAATGGAGACACTAGTTATCAAAACTTGCGGGAAACAGCAAAGGCATACCTCAGAGGAAAACTAATAGCTTGAAACGCTCACATCCAAAAAATAGAAAGCTCAAGTTCTAAGTAAATAAATAAATCATTTTGTAATATAAAGACTTTGGCTCTGTAGAGTTTAGTCCTTCACTCTGCTAAATGACAATATGCTGTTTACAAGTGCACCACCTATAATATTTGCTATCTTTATATAGCCTAAAATTCACTCTTTAATGGGTATGTAAATGCTAAACAGAAAATTTATTTTTCCCATAAAGAAAAATTGGGATCGTATTATGTTATTTTAATATTGAAGTATTAAAATCTGACAATGTGTAATATAAATACATGTTTTACTAGAAGTAATGGTTTTAAACCCCTATCTTCAAATGATTGGTTTCTAACTAATTTTATTCTAAGATAGAAACAGAATTAAAAGCAATGTTTTTGCCTGATATTAATGATCACTAAAAGTTGAGTGTCCTTTCTGCCTGCTTTAAATGCTGACCAACAAGTGACAGAGGCAAAAGAACAAGAATATATCCATCCTGAATAAGGATAGAATGTGATTTCATGAATGTAAAACCCTTTTAAAAAATTTAAAAAGTAAATGCACTAATTAAAAGTGCTTTGGGGCATAAGCAATCCAGATAGCTAGCAATATTTATAGATGCAATCTTTATATTGGACAAGCCAAATGATATATCCAATGTATGTTAGAATGCATTTGATATTTGTGAATGGAAAGCAATTCTCAGTTTCCAAGAAGGTTTTAAGGATACCTTAAAAACAAAGACCACACTATAGCTTCACTACGACGATGACATGTAGTAAGGGCTCAATCTTTGATTAAAAAGATGTTAATAATAGTAATAATTTCTAATGAAGATACATTATCACTGTTTAAATCAGCTCTTTGTTTTACACTTTTGTTTCCAGAAAGCTAAAGAGTTTAAAACTATTTGGAATTTTCATCACCATGTATATTAAATTCATAAGAGAAATAGGCAATTAAAATTAATTAAAGACATATTCTAGATATGGTATCAAAAATGACAGAAGGTTAGAGAAAGAGTACATTTATTTGGGTTATTAAGGTAAATAATTTCAAAAGCAAATTTATTTGGCAGTACCTAAAACTGTCAAATAAGGAGTAAGTCAGTTATTTCTTAATGCTTAATGTAAAATAGTTTAATCAAAAGCCAACCTTTGAGGCAGGAGGATCACTTGAGCCCAGCATCTGAGATTCCAGCGAGCTGTGATGATGCCGGCACACTCTAGCCTGGGCAACAGAGAAAGATTCTGTCTCAAAACACAAACAAAAACAAACTAAAAACACCATTTTCTCTCCAGTCCCATTAAAGCTTTTACTCTTCCAAGGCAAACACTTCAGGTAGTTGTTAGAAGTAAAACAGCTGATGTTTCTATGGGGAGTTCTGCCCTAAATAAAATTGTCAAGTGAAACTTGACACCCTTCAAATTTCCCAATGTGAATGCTCTACCTCATCAGAAACACCATCATCACACTGAATGCAACTCAAACTCTGTGTTCTAACTTTAAAAAAAGATGGAAAAACTTCTAATTCTTCACTGATTACTTCATATAAGATGGCCTTTATTCAAAAGATTTAGACAAAATATATCTTTAGCCAACTTCAATTATGAAACATATAAAAGGAGAGAGATATACATGAATATAGTACATGTAAGAATTATTATTTTATGGCTATGGATATTTTAATATGAAAAGAACATATATTTAAGTATTTATGGTATATTTTAAGCATATAGAAATGTAGAGAGAATATAAAACATCATTTGATCCATCTCACATCCTTGTCCTATCTTGATGTTTTCCCATATTTGTTTCAAGTCATTTTTATATCATCCTTGGGTAACACTCTTTTCACATTACAATCACTCTTTCCCGCAAATAAAAAATCATATAAATTTTGTATTTATTGTTTCAATGTATGCTTTCATATTTTACCAAATAGGTGCATACAAATGAAAATATATGAGGTTTTGTTTTTAATCTTCATATAAATAGCCTTATACTTATGATATTCTTCTGTAAACTTTTTCTATCAACATTAAATTTATATATAAATATACTATTTTTGTTCATTGATACTATGGTATTTGTGAATAAATATATTGTACATTGTGTGATCATACCTCAATTTGAATTGTTTTCCTATTGATGAACACTGAAGTAGTTTCAATGTTCAACTATTATAAAATGTTGCACTGATTAATTTTAAACATAAATCTTTGCTTATATTGGCAATATTTCTTCTTTACAAATAAAATTCCTGATAAAAAGTATGCCTTTCTTTAACTTCACCAGTATTTACAAATTGTTCTCCTAAATCTTTGCACTAATATAGACTTCCACCAGCAGTTTATAAAAGCTGTGATTGTTCCATGTTCTCACTAATAATTAATATTGCCACTTTTTATTTTTTGACAAATGTATGGTTATAAAATATAATCTTAATCTTAAATTTGCATTTTACTGATTATTAATGAGGTTAAGTATCATTTCATATGTTTATGGGTGGGTCATTGGTTTTCCTCTGTTATAAATCAACTATTAATATTCTTTGCCCTTGGCAATTGGGTTATTGACTTCTAAGATTAAATATGTTCTGCATACTGATCCTAATTGGTTATATGATTTTCAAAACAACATATTCAATCAGTCATGTATCTTTTCATTCTTTAATAGATTTTTTTAATGTACAGAAGTTTTTAATTGTAATATTGCTAAATCAATTCATCTTTTAAGATATATGCTTTTTCTGTCTTCTTTAAGATATCCTTAATTTGCCTCAAATGTATAAACATATTCTGCCATATTGTCTTCTAATAGTTTATAAATAAACTGCAGGTCTTTATTCCTCTTAAAATTAATTTTGGTATATGATATATGGTGTCCCATGATCAGGCATTCACTCTTTACCAGGGCCCAGATAACAGATATTTGCCCAAAAGATGGCTTAGCTTTCCTCCAAAACCCTACAGATCAGCTTTGTTACAGAATTAATACAGCATGTCTATCTCCCAGATTCTTTGAATTAACATAGATCAGTTGCTGCATAAGGCTCAAGAGGCAGAGTTGTTTGAACTTCAACTTGTATCAGCTTGAAAGCCTTCTCTAGGTCAGGGTCTATCCCAATCAGAGTGAGTAGCCTTGCACATAACACAGAAACCTAGTAAGAGAAACTCAAATATCTACAAAGTAATTTAAGAGAGGGATAAGGATTGGTTTAACAAAATAGGGAGTTGTGGGGACTGAAATAAACTGAGGAGCATCTGGTAAGACTAAAGCATTCAAAACCAATTTTTTTAAATGCCATCTTATCTATAACTGCTTACTTAAAACCATAAAGCAATATATTTTGTCATGACAAAGTAACCATAAAGTAGCAATTCACAGTGGCAAAAAAAGAAAAAGAAAGAAAGAAAGGGTATATGGTTTTATTTAGGTGCCTGGACCTGGCAGAGGAGTAAGAAGGGCATATATTTAAATCTCAAAGCCTGACTTTTCATATTATACACATTCTCTCTTCCCTCACCCCAATAGCAGTTCATGGTGATTGATTCCTATAAGAGATGCAGTGGATGGGAGAGTATTGCTCCTGTAGTATAGAGACAGAAAAAGGTGGGGAAAAAACAAAACAAAACAAAACAATGCCTTAAAGAAACAGAATGCTTTCCTGCCTCCATCATTCTCCTATAATTTGACTGGAAATACTAAATATCAAATTGGCCTTATAAGCCAACTAAGATAATTATAAAACATGAAAAAAAGAAATATTCAGAGGCAAATTCTGGTCATGTCAACTCATAGGAAAGTGTGCTTCAACATGTCAAGTATCATGTAGGCTGTTAGTACATCTTATTATGGCCATTAAATGATGCCATTAAACACTTGAATCTCATGGATGAAACCCTTTTCCTGATTGCATTGATTCTGAGAGTATTCAAGGCATCCATGTAGCGTGCTTACTTGGAATGAATGCATTGCTATGACTAACACAAATATCTCATCTGCTTCTACATTCTTATTCAAAATAAACTAATTCACATCCTGATTTTGTACATTAGGTTTTTCTTAACTTTAATAATATAAGTCGCCTTCCCCAATACAACTAGTTTTGAGCACACTGATGAGATGGAGTTTCTGAGCCTCAATACCTGAAAGCCCATATCTGGACAGTGAAAATTTCACAAGGTAAATGCAACTATATGGATCAAGAAGATAAGCAACCAGGATTCTCCAGGTGATATCGCAGGTGTTCTTCCTACACCTGCATGTTCTCAGTATAGCTTTGGTGCTTTCTTATGTACACGTCAAGCAAGTTTCAAGTTAAGTGAAGAGAGTGCCAAGGCTGTACTGAGTCACACGATGAATTCTGACTTTGAGAATGAGAGACGATTTAATAGCCGTATCCTCAAACTGTGCCTTGAAGGCCAGCTTGATGTGCAGCTGAATGAAGGCCACTCTGGATTGAAGAGAACGTGCAGGCATGGGAAGAACACCTGCAATGGGATTAAATTTTTAAATATTTACTGTTAATACTTATTTCAATTTTTATAATTTGTCTTTTCTTTGCCTTTACTTATCTTTGTGAGGTTCCTTAGCAGTCCTCCCTACACTGATTTGTATGAATTTTCTATATTAAGAACATTAACTTTTTGTTTCATGTGTTCAGATTCAAGCAACCTTTACCTTTTGAGTTACATATTAATTGTTCTTTTTAGAAAATATTTGTCTACAGATTAAACAAATATTTGTCTACATAGATTTGGTCAAATGTTCTCGCTTATGCTTTAGTTCACTTGAAATTTCCTTGGAAATTCCTTCCTTCCTCTTATGTGGAAGTAGGGTTCCAAATAATTTACTAACTTTTCCAATGTTATTTGGTTAATGGAAAAAAATTTTCCTTTCTCATTTAATTTATTAGTCTTTCTCCATTCTATATTTTCTATACAAACCAGAGTCAGTTTCTGGATTATCTGTTTTGTTCTATGGTTTTGACTCTCCTGATATGATTTCAACACTGTTTTCATTATTGTGTCTTTGTAATCTATTTTTCAGTATCTAAAAAATAGTAAAGAAAATTCACCATCATTATACCTGAAAGACTGAATATAAAACAGGCAATGGCCAGACCATTTATGATAATAAAACCCTAATGTGCAACCTATGCAGCAACCAAAGCTGATCTACAACCTCTGCAGCAATAGATGGTCAAGACTTGGTCAATGACTGACAGCTTCCCTACTGACGTCCAATAAGAAAAAAAACAAAGCCAAATAAATATGCTCCCTAAATCATAATAGGATGCCCTGCTTCTAGATTCTAGATAACAGTTGCCTGCAGCTTCCCCATGTCAACAACCTCCAATCAGAGCCCACCTAAAACCTCTGTTTTTCCCTGAAAAATTTTCCCATTCCCCTGCTCGCCTTTGAGTTTCTGCCAAATAAATGGAAGTGATTCTGGCTGACTCCCTTTCTGTAGCATGCTCTAAATAAATTGCCACTGTTCTCATTTGGGTTTTCTTCATTTATTTCCATACATTTCTTTTTTAAAATTTCCATAGCTTTAACATTTCTTTAATTTTTCAGAGAATCACTTTTGAGGCTGCCCCTATTTTTACCTTGAGCAGAATATTGAAACTTGAACACCAAAAAATTTTCAGGTGCTGTGTTTTCAGGTATAACACTTTAATTTTTCCCCCGGAATCAATCTTTAAGTCATAAGTCACCTGGGCCTGGGAGGCCTGTTCAGAGATATTAATGAATGGTATCTAAAGATCTACCAAAATTTATTTTTTTTTTAGGTAAGAAACGGTATATGAGAAAGAATATTACAACAAATAACTGGAGGTCTTACGTGTTTTTCTTCTTGAATTACAAATGCTAACATAGAAATGCTTATATGAAAATGCTTTCTTATCAAAACTTAGTTTTTTCTCTCTGCTCCCTAGAACACTCTCTAACTCCCATCCATTCCCAGCACTCACAGTGACCCATGCAAGTAAAAAGACTTGAAATTTAAGGAACATAAACTTAATCAAAAATCTGCCTCTGGAAGTAGGTGAAGCTAGTGTGTATGGTGGATAGATAGAATTCTAAGATAGCCTCAAGATTCCCACCTGCCCAGTTAACATATGCTGTAGAATCCTCTCCTATCAGAATTTTGTTCTCATATTAGTATAGGTTATTGGACACAGATGCATCCTTTAATAGTGCTGTATTTCTATTTAAAATATGTAAAATTACAAGATTGAAGAGAAATTTTCTAATACAGAAAATGCTGAGGGCTAAGAAAGGCCCAATATATACAGTAAATGATATTACTAACTACAGTGTTTAATAGTCTTATTGAAACCTTTGAGGAATTGATCTTGCTGGAGGTTTGGAAAGACTGGAAATCTCCACAGACTGAAATAGGTCAATGGCTTGGGCTCACACTAACAATTTAGGCATTCACTGAGGCAGATTCTACTTCCTGGGATGGAGAAAACTTACCTTAAGAGTGGAGGTGAGGTGGGGAGGAGAATGAGGGAAGATGAACTGACTGCCCTATAAGCACAAAGAGAAAAAGCACTCAGGTAGCAAAGGCAAAAACATTCTAACCAAAAGCCCAGGAAATGAAGAACTAGGTTGAAATTCAATCTGGTTTTGTCTTTTGAAAAAAGTTCTGCAGAGCTGAACTATAAAAATAAACAGAAATGACATATATGATAGTTAGAATGTGCATTGAGCCACCTTCCAGAATTCATTTTTTCTGACTTTAATTCTTAGAATGACTCCTGTATATAACTTGGGGTAAAAAAATGTGTGTTATGTGATTCTGTTGGGGCATACAATAAGTCAACTCTATTTTTTATAAAAATAATTATTAGAATTAAGTAAAAGTTATTGATTTTCTCTTCCACAAAGGTATTATAAATTCTGAAATTATACTAAATTGTGTAGGTTGTAAAATATTTCTTTGAGGAAAATAACTGCATATTTGTTTTCCTTGCAGAGTTTAATTTTTCAAAAAAATCACTTAAGCAGCAGGAAGAAATGCTAGAGGCTACACAACCCAGCAAAATGATAGTAAGTGCCAGATTCCATAGGGTTTAGGGAGGAGGAGTTGGCTGCAACATGTATGGCAGACTTCCAGAGAGAAAAGAACTGTGCAGAAAAAGGAGCTCCAGACATCTATATAGAAATCCTCCTAAGTGTTTGCTGAGTCCTGACAGGGTATGTCCCAAAGTGGGACAAAGAGGAATTGTAAATTGAACAGTTGCCACACATTCTATCTTCTACTATCCAGATGGAGAGTCTTCAGTCATTCCCCAGGACATGCAAACATTCAGTAGAATCCCCATAAGGACCAAAGACAGATATATTATTTACGTATGTGTATGTGTATATTGATGTATATGTATTAATATATACAAATACATATTATATCATATTTTATATATCCATTACATATTCACCATATACTATGTGTGCATATATTGTGTCTGCATTATATATATGTGTATATAAATATTATATAGAGAGAATATAGCAATTACCTATTTAATAATCTGACCCCAAAAAAATTCTTCTCTAGATTACTAAAATTCTCTCTGAATTGCTATTAACTGTTGTCTTTATAGGTTTTTTCTTTCAAAAAAAATATAATTCCTAGGAAGTACCATTTAAGCCATTAACACCTTGGCTTGGGTGGGTCTCTTTCGGATGACAGGAAAGGGCCCTCCTGAAATGCTAGATACGGCTAGGTATTTTACCTCAAGCCTCAGGGAGGACCAATTCTCCTAGCTCCAGACTATCTCTACCTAAGGCATAGTTCTACCTCTGCAAATGTGATTATATCACACTCATTACTAATGAAGAGACCTTAAGAATTGTAAGGTGCTATATAATCAATTGCTGATTTCTAAATTGGTTTTAACAGCATGTGGTTATTAAGTTTTTATAATTCTTAATTTAGTCGAAAAGTGAACAAGTCATCTCATGACCATTTTTCATGTCGGGATGCCAATCAGCCACACTGATGGATTTTCAAACAAAACTAACCATTTTTTTGGTTCCTTTCTGATCAAGATATTTACTTTCTCATCTCATCTCATCCCATCTAGTCTAATAAACCTACCTTGCTGTGTGTCTGAGCCTCTGACCGCTCTCTGTGAATCACTGTTTATTTGCAAAAAGAAGGTCATAAATGACCCCTCCAATATACCTTTACAATCTTAAAAGGATTTTATGTAAAGAAACACTTGTACAACATTGCTTTAAAAATCCAAAAGTATTTAAATTTAAACAATTTAAAAATAATATTATTTATCGAGTATGTGTTAGGTGTCTAACACAATTCTAACTTGTCTGATTCATATGCCAAACACATAAGGAAAGCACTATTATTCTAATATACACATTGCTAATAAGGAAACCAAGAAGAGGAAATTTTGAATAATATTGATCAAGGTTATTTTTGTACTTAAAAACCCAGTAGATATATTCGTTGCATTTTGATTTCTCAGCATTTGAAGTATTTATTTTGACAAAAAAAATCCTCTCAGACTAGGAATTGATAACTGTTAATTCTGTGAGAAGATAAAATAGTAGTTATCCCACAGCTAATCAAATTTAAAAATGAAGACCACAGCATGGTGGTTTTTTTAATCTGCTTTCTAAAAATCAACTCCAGGCAGCTTTTATCCCTTAGGAAACCAACAGTACACGGTGCCCTCATCATTCTCCCAACGAACTTTCCCAGGAGAATAAAAAAAACCTCTGGCTAATTCTACCAGTTCTTCACACACTCAGAAAGGGCTGTTTTTCACAGGTTTAGTCTGATCTCTGCTCTAACAGTAAGAAGTCAGACTAAATTTATGTAAAAAAATTATTTAAATAACTTTGATGAGAAACATTTCCATCTACTTCAGTCTGGTCTCTAATCTTTAGCACATTTGCTTATAAATAGATATCAGCATAATATTGAGAAAATTAATTTTACAAACAATTTAGTAACTTTTGCATGTTGAAAATTGTGATCTATTTGGAAAATTATCCCATGAATGATCATTTTAAAAGGGCTAACAATGCTAAATTTATGAATACTATAGATATTTGTTTTTTGCTTTTATATTTCTCAAGCTCTAAAAAAATCATCTGTTTGCTTCAACACTGACCTAATTCCATATAGGCCCAAATTAGAAGTGCTCTATACAAAAATTGCTGCTTCAGATTTGAACTAATGTAAAAGATATTGAGTAACAACTATGTAGTGAGCTCAGTTCTAGGTAGTCTTTCATACTTTAGGTTTTGGGTTTTGTTTTCTAACTACTCAAAGACCAGACTATAGACCATTTCTCTCAAGCAAACACAATACAATGTAAAGTACAATAAAATTTACATATAAACAAAGGTTCTGGATATTGCCATGGAATTTTTCATAATGGGATTTTAGCTCCCATATAAAATATTTAATATAAGATTTTCTTATACTAGAATGAGCATTGCACAATGATCATCCATAATTTTCAGTCACTCAGGCTCCAGGACCAAGGCTGATTCAGAAGAACCAGTAACTCTGCTCTCCTGATAAACGCTGTCCAAATCCCAGGAAAATTCTTCCCCTATCACTTGACCCTGTATCTTCAAACTAAAGACAACTGAATCCAAAACCATAAAGGTTTAAGAATTGTGCTATTGCTAACACAGGTGATTAGAATTGTGGGGAGTATTTGAGAGGTAGAAACAGGAAAGAGGAAAGACAAATTAGTTAACTTCTCAAATCCTTCTTCACAGAAAGCATGAATGACAGGAATTCTTGCATGGGACCTTTCCCAATAGCACAAAGAGCCTATTCTCTTGCTTCTCATTTTGTTTTGGAAAATTGTCTGGAAATTGTATAAATTGTCTGGAAACACCTGTGTTTCTAAAGATAGTCATGAATTAGGGCAATATTTGCAAACTTTGCACATGACAGCTGGAGAATATATTGCAATATTAAATAATTCATATTACTATTTAAATTGTATATATGTAAGTCTACAGAAACAGTCATGAATCTATATTTTTCAGACTAACTGAGAACTGAATGTTACCAGATGAGCCCTCTAATTGCTCCACATCCTTGTCAACAATTAGTATTGTAAGTCTTTTTAATTTTAGCCATTTTGGTAATGGCTTAATTTTATTGGTAAAGGAAAAGATACAAAACAAGAATTTTGCCTTAAATCTAGATGTATTCTTTTGTGCCATACATGGTAGCCCACAGTTTGAATTTGTCTTTTTTTTCTTATGCATTTCAAAGAGTCTTTAAATACATACAGTTTGAATTTGTTACTAGGTGAAATGGTCCTAACAGTAGCTAGAGCTCTGACAGTCATTAGAGCAATTCAAAAATAACATACAATATTTTATGAATCTGCTTGAAGATGAAAAATCTTGAGTAAATATATATATCAAATTTGACCTTAAAACAACTTTCAGATATATGATAGGAATGCTGACTAAATGCTAGTAATGAAATTAGATTTACTTTAGACACAGTATAAAATGAATTGTAAGTGTTGAGTAAAATAACAGAAGACCTTCATGGAGCAAATCATGGTCTTTGGCATAAAACAGAAATAATTTTGAATTTGCAATACCCAAAGCTATTTGATATGAACTATTACATGCTATTAATGTTAGCAAAACCTATGAAAAATCCAAACAGATCTAAATTTTCCAACTTCTCTTTTAAAAGAAGTTTATATATTTTTAATTTAGACTAAGTGTTTTTTAATCAAAAGAAATTTTGTGTGAAATATGCAAAAGTGATAGCCAATTAAAATTAAAAATTTAAAAAATATTTTGCATGATTATGAAGAAGATCCAAATCCAAATAATTTTGAAGCTAATTTCTACAAAGAGCATATTTCTGACATTCTAGATCAAGCTGTAGTCTTTGTTAAACAAAGATTTTAACAAATTAAGCAACATTGAGTAAGACTTGCCTTATCCAACTTCCCATTCAAGTTTAAACTATGGTTCAAATGAAAACCAACCATGGGTTGGCCAGTCTTAATAACTTGAGAGTTATTCCAAAAAGAAAAACAATAATTTGGGTGGATCAGATCCTCTCCCTCTCTCTTTCTCATCAGCAACGGTCAGTTGAGATTCATAAATGGAAGCCACAGATGGAATAGTCCCTGGTGGTAAGAAGTGATTATGAAGGATCTTGTGCAAGTGAAGGAATCAGAGCAAAGTGGTGAGGGGAAGAAGAAGGAACACACTCAGAAATAAACAGAAATGAAAGATCTTATGGGCGCCAAGAGGAAGCCAAATGGGGAGCTTAAAGGGCTGAAGACTCTCCAGCTCCCTATTCCAGAGAGATACAGGTGAACTTCTTCAGTGAGAACTCGATAAAATTTCCCTATAAAGAAATATTGCTCCCACAATACCCAGTTCCATAGCACTCACCTGCTCGCAAGTGTTAGTTTACATTTCTGTCTCTCTAATAGGTCACAGATTTAAAAGAGCAGGATCTAAATATGATTTTCATCCATACCCTCAATGCCTAGCACATGTTAGATGCTCAAAAATTGTCTAATGAATAAAAATGAATTTAATTTAAAAATTAGACCCTACATCTTCCTTACAACTTCACCAACCTGAGTAAAAGAAATATAGAATTAATGACATCATAAGTTCAATCATGCAAAAGGGAAAAAGAGAGGGAATAAAAAGGTGGGGGAAGAATTGAACACCAGGAAAAGAATTCTAGAAGTCCTAGCTTGAGGTAGTGGTTCTCAGACTCTAGAGTGTACCAAAATCACTTGGAGGCTTGTTAAAATACTAATTATCACCAAGTTTCTAAATTAGGACATCAGGGATGGAGCCAAGAATGTTCATTTCCAACAAGTTCCCAGCTACTATTGATGCTTCCGGCCAAGAACCTTCTGTAGAAAACCATAGACTTGAGGGAGTGTATGTGTGGGCAGAGGGAGATGAAGGAGGAAATAGAGAACATCAGCAAAATTATAATTGGCCTCATAGATAGAAGGGCATTAAGTTATGATATTCTGTCAGAATAATTGATCAAGAGGCTGTGATGGGTAACTTACAATTGATTGATAAAGTTTGATTGGTATCACTGTTTTTAGCAAATAGAGTTAAGATGATCATGTGTCTAGCTTTGTCTGCGAGAGTCTTGGTTTTCTCCTATGCCCCAGAATAATAATTAATAGCACTCCCTTTCTTTCTTAAGAGTGCCCCAATTGGAAAAATAAATTATATGGTCACCTTACTTACTTATAAGCATGAAATACAAAATGTATGCAAGCTGTAAGGGCTGCTGCTTCTCTGTCTCCTGGGCAAGAGAGCGAATGAGCTGGGGGAAAGGAGCAACAAAGATCTTTATCTATTTAATGCCCTTTCACAGGATCTTTGAAAAATACTGAGTAGCACACACTGGTCACGACAGAGAGACAATACTCTGTAAACCAAATATGGAAAAAAATATGAGTGCCAGACTTGGAGCCAAGATGATTAATGGGTAGTAGGTATTTCTTAGCCCAGAGAAAAGGGATGACTTTTGGTGGCTAGGCCTTCGCAGGACACACTTATAGGCAGGAAATAAATATTAATGTCCAAATATTCTGACTCATGACATATGAGAGAGAGTCCAGAATGGAACCTGCCTTTTCTACAAGCATCCTGGGGAATTCAGATGCATACCATTCTTTGACCACACTTGGAAAAACATGTTGATAAACATGGACAATGTCTGATGTGCTCCTCTCCCTAATAGAAACGACGTTTTAAAATCTTAACAAAAAGGAATGAATTTATAATAGAAGAAATCTAGAAATCAGCTGAGTGTGTATCAGAACTGCATACAGACACTCCTCTTTTTCACATAGAGAAGGCTGTGGTAGGTCCAACATCTCAATTCCATCTTTCCACTACTAAAACAGGAGAGCAGGCTGGAAGAAAAAGTGTCATCACAGTGGGCAGGACTTGGAATTAGAGCACCTTTAACTACTTCACCCCCTTCATGAAATTAAAAGTTCTCCAGTAATATTGGCAAATCATGGTGGGAGAACTTGTGAATTACACAAAATTCCTCACGTCCAAGGACATCAAGTATTGTCAACAGAGCTGGGGGAGTCCTCCAGAGTTGTCATGAGAGATATGATAGCATTTTATAATCGGAAGGCACCTTGACTGCTATAACTTGAAATTTCCTTTATTCAGTAGAATTTACATAATCTTTAACAAAGTTTCCTCTCACTTGATCTCTTTATTCTCAGTAATATAACATTTGCATGATTCGATTTTGACATCTTAAGGGCTCCATAAATATGCATTTTCCATTAAATTTATGATATAGCCATGCTGAGTGTATCCTTGACATCGTGTCACCTTGGTCATACATTGACATTATAATATTTACTACAAAATTGCATTGACAGCATCTTAGGAACCCTGTGACAGCATTTTAGTTGTAATCAAAGTGAATATTGAAAGCATATTTTGACAAAAATTACTTGGTGAAAAAAAGAACACTATCAAATAGTGCTTCAACATAATCATCATAGATTTCAGAAAACAATTTAACTATTTGAATGCTAGTTAGCAGTTTATTTTGGATCAATGGCAGATAAGGGACTGAATTTTAATGACAAAAACTCCTTCAAAAAATATAGGAAAAATATTTGACCGTCTCAAGACTCTATTAAAGATAAAATAAAACTTGTGAAGAAAAGCTATCTTTTATACATATATTTGTTTCCTTTCATTTAAGACAGCAAAGCTTTCATGAGCAGTATAAGAATGAACACTCCAGAGAAAATTCTTTTCAAATAGTTTTGTTTTTAAAAACATCAGCCTTGCCTAGAATAACTAAACATAATTTTTTATTTCTTTTTATATGATAGAATAAAAAAATCATCCTAAGTTATCCATTTTTAGAAATACAATTCTGCTTAAGTACAGACCAGATTTTCAAAACTTTAAAAACAAATTTCGGTAGAAAATGGTAATTTCCACAATTATTTTATTTTAGATAGTGCTATGGTCTGAATGTTTGGTGTCTCCCAAAATTCATGTTGGAATCTAAAGCCTAATATAATAATATTAAAAGTTAGGGCCCTTGGGAACTGATTAAGTCATGAGGGCTCTACTCTCATTAACGGAATTAGTGCTCTTATAAAAGGGGCTCATGGGTGTTCTCTTGCCCCTTCCACCATGTGAGGTTAGCACTAGAAGGTGCCATCTCATGAAGCAGAGAGCAAGCTCTCACCAGACACGAAATCTGCTGGTGCCTTGATCTTGGACTTGGACTTCTATGCCTCAAAAACTGTGAGCGGTAAGTTTCTATTGCTTGTAAATTACCCAGTGTAAGGTATTTTGTTATAGAGCATCCCAAGTGGACTTAGATAAATATTTTAATGTACACCTTTACTGTTTGTCTTAAATTATTATTCCTATTATGAAATATTTTATATGTAACTCCTTCTACTAAGATTTTTTTGGTTGGTATTTTTTGTCACTGGATAATAACATGCCAAGTAAAATATCTACTAGTTTAATGTTTTCACATGGCTAACAATATAGATTTTGCCTAATACTTGACACCAGGATCCACATGTTGGAAATGCCCTATATATGTGGTTTCTGACATAAAACATCCAGTTGGTGGGCTGTGGTTTTTATTCTCTAGTTCAAATATTACTCTATGCTGTATGTACAACATATTCACTAGCTCCAAATCAGGGAATTAATTATCAGTGAATAAACTGAATCTGATATCAGTGAAGCACAGGTAAAATCTTCCTGTCTTTTTTCTGTGTGTTTATTACTAATTGAATAAATACAACCTGTCAAATTCTAGAAGCAGCGGTAGGAAAACAGTAGGAATCAAAGATGAGAAAAGTCAGGAAATCAAATCTACAACTGCTCATTGAACACTCACCATGTGCATCACTCTGATAAGACCACAAGATTATACAGAAATTGGGGGTAGGGGAAAACCATATTTCAGGGCCTAAAAACTACTAATTACAGCTTCAGAGTAAATCTGAATCAAAAATGAAGCAAGACAAATGTCCAGCAAATGCAGCAACTCAAAGTCAGGAGAAAGAACTGGGAGGAAGATAAGCAGAAAGGAAGTTGAGGAAGGTGATCAAATATCTGGAAAATCCCTAAGAACAAAGGTACTTGGAGCAACTCTTGTAGCAAAGTCAAGCAGATGGGAAGATGAGAAAAATGTTAGACACACTAACGAGGATAATACTTATTTAGAGACAAATATTTAATCCAACTGGCAATACCAAGAACAGAACATTCTGAGAGCCTGGATTTTTAATTCCCTGCCCTACCCTTTTCAGAAAGTTCTTGTATATGGTTCTCTTAGGTGAATGCATACCGAGTTTAATATTGTATCCATATCTGTGTCCAAAAGGGAAAAAAATACCAACTCAGTAGATAACTTATTTAGTGTCAGCTGAGTAATATAAAAAGCACAGTAAAACCAACTAATTTAGCAAGTAATGCTCATTACAAAGGCTGAAAATACCCTGAAAACTTATTCAAAATTTTCATAGGCATTATTACTTTTTCTGCAGCCCTTACGAAAAGCTTTCTTTCATTATCTGTATAAAAACTTAAAGGCCGGGCGCAGGGGCTCATGCCTGTAATCCTAACACTCTGGGAGGCCGAGTCGGGTGGATCGCTCAAGGTCAGGAGTTCGAGACCAGCCTGAGCAAGAGTGAGACCTCGTCTCTACTAAAAATAGAAACAAATTAGCTGGCCAACTAAAATATATATATAAAAAAAAAAAATTAGCCGGGCATGGTGGCACATGCTGTAGTCCCAGCTACTCGGGAGGCTGAGGCAGTAGGATCGCTTAAGCCCAGGAGTTTGAGGTTGCTGTGAGCTAGGCTGACACCACAGCACTCGCTCTAGCCAGGGCAACAAAGTGACACTCTGTCCCAAAAAAAAAAAAAAAAAAACTTAATAAGCAATGGTAAGGGAAAATTCATGTTTATTTTTCCCCAACTAAATGCCAGAAACTGTTCAAGGTACTTTACATACATTATCCCATTTAAATCCTCTTACATCATAACTATAAGGAGACTATGTCTCTCACTACACTGAAGCTGGGAGAAGATATTTTGCAATTGTTTATGATACAAGAGAGATTTGAGGTAATAACTACTGCAGACACTTTCATTTGGTGATAGACAACTCATACTTATTATCCATTTCAGTTGCCACTTATTTTCTTGCTGTGTTTAACTGTGTTACTCCTTGTGGTTTTGGCAAGATGATGCAAAACTAAGTAATATCATTAATCTCAATCCATGACCAGTTACTTCAACCTAAACTAATTTATGATGTACATATTCCTGACTATTTTACATTTGGCTGATGAAAAATTATAGCTTAAACATTTTCAAAAATGAAAGTAGGGAGTTAGTTAATGATGTACAGTTTGCAAGGCTTCAGACCACAAAGAATACATAAATATGGAGAAAGTTTACCCATCAGTTAACTGCCCAGATCACACAAGCCATTCACTACTTAAGTTTAACTGATTCGCTACGAATATACTACATAATTTTCTTCGCTGTGATAAAAAGAGCTCCTTAAATTTTCTCCATACTTGAGAGAATGAACTTACCTAGAGATAAGTGAATTAGAAATCAGTATTCAATGACCTTATTTTTCAACTGTGCCACTCATATGATATATGGATTGAGAGTCATTTCATTACTTTACATTCTTGTTTATTTAATTGTAAAATGTGAACAATGACACCTCACAATTATGATGGAAAACAAATTCTTATATTTTTACCAGATGTTGATTTTCTACTGTGGACATATTCTGCATAAATTGTTTCTCAAGTAATGGAGCAGGAAAATAGCTATCAAAGCCACACAATTAAAGAGAGTTGCTCCCAAGCAATGGACTTCATAACATTTAAAACCAATTCTCACTCGGGAGAAGTGAGGGCAAGGGCAATATACATAACCTAAACATTTGTACCCCCATAATATGCTGAAATAAAAAAAAAAAAAAACAGCTTTCTACTTATTTCACATCGTCCTGTGTGTAGATCATCTCTACGTCCTAAGTTCCTTGTGTTAACACCAGAGGTTCATTTTACCCCCAGGATCTATAATGTAAATTTTCTTCCTTCAGTCATGCAGATCACAAAGTACAGGGAGACATCTCAGAACACTCCCTTAGGGTTAATGCTCAGAACACTTACTCATTAGGTTGCCAAAAAGGCGTTGTTATCAGCGAAAACATAGTAGAATCTGAGGATAAGTTTATGGTTTGCTGACTATAGTGGCTTTAGGGGCTTTAAGAGAAATGTCAATACTGATCTGAGGTGGTGCTTTTTCTTGTCTTATTTTGTCTAGAAAAATACCTTGATGGATCTCTTTGAGCATGAAAGGTAATTGCCATATTTACCTCTACTACTGCTGAAAGTGCAGTTTAAAGAAACAAAAAACCTAAAACCTTCTGTATAACTAAGAGGGGAAAATGTGACATTTTAGAGAATAGCCCAAGAGAAGGAAATAGTCAGAAAACAAAACAAGGCCCAGCAATATGGTGGGAGGACAGGGGCATCCAGAGGGATGTGGCAAATGAGAAAGCCCGTGTGTTAATTAACGGCAGGAAGTTTCTAGGAACAGTAATAAGTGATTACTTTTGGTATTAATGTCTGAGTTTTCTCCCAGGCTCTCGGCAATCACCAAAATTTCAATGAAAGACTGCCAGATATGACAATCATACAGTGATACCACAGAAAAGTGAAGGAAGAGGGATGGTGTCCAAGAAGAGATGAAGCCGGGCAAGGAAAAAGGACAGCAGCAGCATGTGCTCAGCATAAGTAGTGTGGATGCCAATATATTCTTTTTAGATTTAAAAATAAGGCTGGCCTGAGAACACTAGAAGACAGGAAGATATCAGCGCAACCCAATGTGATATCTTCTAGCCATAACTTATGGTTTATTTCTCCAGCAGCTGTAACTATTTCAAACATCCACATGGCAGCAAGAAAACATTTTGGCAAAATCTTTATTACAGCAATACACATTGGTATGAACAAATCACATGCCTGAGCTGTTTAATTGAAGAAAATCACTTTAGATAGTAATATACTTCCACTGCATTCCCTTTTTTGCCTCATTATTTCCTCCAAAAAAATTTGGGGGTTACTATGAGGATGCTGGTTATACCAATGAATTCCAAGTATAATTGTAGCCATAAAATCACTAGCCCTAATTTAATACATTTGGAATGTGTGGTAATTAAAAGAGGGAATGAGCTAAAGTTTATATTTGTCATATCAATATAAAAGAGCTACTAATAAATTAGTAATAAAAATATAGATATGAGCAAATTTTGTTTCTTAAAGAACAAATCCAAACATTACAGATACATTTGCATATGTAAACAACTCACTAGAAGGGGGAGTTGAAGTTGATTATTTAGGCTGGTGGTTTAAAATACTGATTATATGGGGCTAAATACTGTACCCTCCCAAAATTAAGGTCCACCCAGAACCTCAGAATGTGACCTTATATGGAAATAAGGTCTTTGCAGATGTAATTAGTTAAGAGGAGGTCATATAGGATGAGGGTGGGCCTAATCCAATGACTAGACTCTTATAAAACAAGGGAAGAGAGAAATTTAGACACAGAATGACACACGCAGGGAAAAACACCAGGTGAAGATGGAAGCAGAGATTAGAGTGATACATCTAGAAGACTAGGAATGTCAAGGATCGCTGGCAACCACCAGAAGCTAAGAGAAAGGCATGGAACAGATTCTCTCTCAAGGCTGTCAGAAGGAACCAACCTGCCAACATCTTGATTTCAGACTTCTAGCCTCCAGAACCAAGAGGGAATAAAATTATTTTTAAGCCATCCAGTTTGTAGTACTTCGCTACAGGAGTCCTAGGAAACTAATACATTGATGATGAATCTTTTCCATCTGATACATAAGGACATTGAATAAGGACATATTTTATTAAGCTTATTTGAGTAATTGTATGAATTTGGAACTAACCTTCCTTTCTTTGAATAGATTTTGCAATTCAGTGTTTTCATTAATTCAGACCAATGTTCTATCAATTATCCATGTTAGTAAGAAAATATCAATATTTTCAGTTTTGAGACATCCTTTTTTCTAGTGAAAGGACAGTGTTGTTTCAACTCTTGCTTCCTGACTTTCAGATGAATTTCTAAGACAATTTCCTCCTTCCTTAAATTCAGCATTTCCTTATGTAAATAAATACCTATGATACAAATCAAATATGAATATCTTAATATAATTTCTTTACCTTTTTTTCTCTTTGAGCTTACTGCATTCTATCATACTCGGGAAAAAATACATACACACATATTCTAAAAGATATATAAGATCTTTTTTTCTACCCACATTTGACGAAGGGTGAAGTAACAAATCCACTACAGGATTACAAATCTTGCGTGATACAGACCCTAAATCAATCTTGAATTAAAATCATAAATTCTAACAAAGGTGCAGCCAACATAGGAATGATCCAAAACAGTTGTAAAATGCTCATTCAGGTACTTGAGCTAATAGCTAGGAGATTTAATTTATTCTTCTCTTCTTATAAGCAAAGTAACATCTTTATATTTTCCTTAGGAAATAGTAAAAATTAACCTCCTTTCAACAAGTTTGCATCCCTACAGAGGTCAGACAACTTGCTAATTCACCTAATTTATTAATTTCTTGTAACTATATTGACTGGATCTTATTTTGTCTTCATGACACCATTTTAAGAGGCTAGAATTGAGGAGAAGAAAGAGGAGTAGTTGAGGTATGGATGATATCAAAGTTGAAAAAATGTTCTCACAATTCAAAAACACCTTGAAAAGCTAAAGCAGAAAATAGAAGTTCATTTATCAGTAAGTAATATATATTTCAAGAATATGGGCCTGAGGAAATGTGATGAACTAGAACAATGTAGTAATATAAATGTATTTGATTTTCAGCTGATGTTTTCTAGAAATATACTTATAAATAAATAAAGATGGAATTTATTGTAATCTAATGACTTAACAACCAATAATAATAAACAGTAATAAAAATGAGAAATTTACAAAATATTTACATGAAAAGGGACCTTGGCAGTTAAGATATAATTTAAGCTAATTCTTTATAAAAAGTTCCCTAAAGCATTTGTCTAGACAGTGACTAAATACCTGAAGTACTGAGAAATTTATTACTCCGATCCATTTTGAAGTCAGGTCTAATTGTTAGAAATTATTTTATGTTAAGTCATCTACCTATTCATCCTACTCCTGTCCTCCAAAGAAAGCTTCACAAAACTAGTCCAAATCTTGCTACATATGCCATTTCTGCAAATAATCAAAGATACTGATCAAATCCCTAACTGATAACTTCTCCAAGTAAAATATCTTCAGTTTTATTATGTCCATGCCCAGACACTGGCCCCAAACCATGCTCATTGCCTAGCCATATACATGCCTCAATCTGATGAAAGGACCTCGTAAAGTGAGATCGTTGGTGAGGTCTTCCCAGCATGGAATTGAGAAGCTCTGCCCCAGACCTCACCGTAGATAATCAGTTCATTTTATGCAAGATCACAGAAAATTCTCGACTTATATTGCACTTATTTTCAACCCTAACTAAAATTCCTCTCACTACTTAACATAAATCATTTTATTACCCAGCGGTGGTATTGATCAACACCAGGAGCTTATGTAATGCGTGCCATGGGTACCCACATATTATTTTTGGAAATGTGGGGTATAACTTAATCAGTTAATGATGTGTTAGAGGGAAACATTATCCCCATTTACAGATAAGAGCCATGAAACACAGATTAAATGACTCATTCAAGGACACATATTCAAGGGCAAACAGAAATGAGTCTAGAATTTTCTAAATCTGGTGTGCTGCACTTTTCACTGTACCATACACTTCTAGTACCTTGTATATTTTCCATTCTATCTATAGCATGATTTATAACAAATGAAATTATCCATATAGTAACACAGAATTATAATAAAAAATAAGTTTAAACATATAACTCTATTACTTATTTTTTATTCTACTATATATATTTTTAAAATACCTGAACAAAAGATTTGGGGCTTGTTTAGTACTTCCTAAGAACAAGATTTTTCTTACAATATTTAAAAAATAAACTACTTTTAATTCAAACTGACAGGTAATTTTTCTTAAGGGTCTAGAATGATGAAAGTAGCATTTTATGTTAAGGCTCTTGAGATGATAAACAAAATAAGAAGAATTATGTGGCTGAACTAAAAGTTATGAACTTTGAACTCAAAATTTATTAGTATAGACCTGAAAGCCATTTAAAGATTGAAAATAATACAGTTTTCACCAGCTTTTCAGTTCCTTTCCAACAGGGAAGAGACAGGTCCATTAGAGTCATAAACCTATGTCTGCACAGAGGATTTAGGTGGGCTCCTGGCTAACATAGACTGTGGCTGATGCCTGGGAAGCAAGAGGAAGGTCCCTGAATTAGAAAACTTAAAGAAATTTATATGTGTAATTTATACACCACCCAATGGCCCCAGAAAATCCTACTTTCTTATAAGCTGAAAGACATGTAGATGCACCTACAATGATTTATTTTTGAAAACTGCTGTGGTATATTATGGGATGATGTCACAAAAGTTATTTGATTGAATACTATACTCCCCCTGAATTCACTAAAATCTCTGTACCCAGGTCTGGTGCAGTTTTAGGGGGAAAAAAACGTGCAAATCTGTCACTTCCACATAATAAATTTCTCAAGATAGGAACCCAAGTCTGGTACACCAGGGTGACTATCATGTTTAACAAAAGATGCTTATTTCATAACATGATCAGCTAGAATGACTCAACCTCTCACCTTCCTTGATAGTGACACTCTCCATGGTCATCTGAAGGTCTGGCATTTTACTTCATCATATTTTACTGCATTTCCTTGCATTCTGCTCTCAGGAGCCTCATTTGGCCCTATTTGGCCTTGATTCATGCTCTACAACCTGCACACATTTTCTCCTATAAAATATTCATTAGGTTGTAGAAGAAAATTTTCCCTTATGGTTTTATTCTCTCAAAGACAATCAAGGAAGTATTCTTCTCCCTGAAGGATTTAATCACCTTTCCTCTAGCTTGCAACAAGCACAGTAATTTATTTCCCCCAAATTATTGGGGAATACTTTGAAATCATGGAAAGAGCATTGGACTGAAAATCAGAATATGTGACCTTGAATAAAGTCTGTGCCACTAGCTTCCTAAAGTCCCTTCATCTCTCTATTTTGAGTGAAGGTTTTGTTTGCTTTTAGATATGAAAACACTTCAAAGCTATTGTGATGATAAAATTAGACCAATTTTAACTTACCAAACAAGTGGGTATTTAAAATGTGTAAATTTTCTACTTAGAGATATAATTTTCCTGAATACGGCTATTAACTTTGTAAGTCATCAGAGTTTCGACCATATTGCAGATGTTCTTCAAACAAAAATTATCATCCAGGGAAGAAAAAGCCAATATGGTAACAGACAGTGGTTAAAAATCTCTATTGAGTACATTATTTTTATTAATATTATTTTTAATTCACAAATCATGATTGTACACACTTAAGGAGTACAATGTTATGCTTTGATATATGTATACAATGTGAAATGATTAAATCAAGCTAATTAACATATCACCTTACTTATTTATCATTTTTTGTGGTGAGACATTTGAAATTTACTCTCAGTTTTTTTTAAATATACATTATTATTCACTATAGTCACACTGCTATGCAACATATCTCAAAACTTATTCCAGATGTCTAACTGAAACATTGTACTCTTTGACCAACAACTACTCATTCCCTCCATCCCCTTCCCTATTCTTTAATTCTGTAAGTTCAACTTTTTATATGTCACAAATAAGTAATATTGTACATTATTTATCTTTCTGTGGCTGGCTTATGTCATTTAGCAAGATGTCCTTTAGGTTCATCCACATTGTTACAAGTGACAGTCTTTTTTTATTTTTAAGGTTAAATAGTATTGCATTATATATTATCTACCACATGTTATTAATCCATTCACCCACTGATGGACACTTAGTTTGATTTCATATCTTGGCTATTGTGAATAATGCTGCAATGAGCATGGGAGTGCAAATATCCTTTGACATACTAATTATAATTCCTTTGGATAAATACCCAGAGTAGGATTACTGGATCATATGGTAGCTCTTTTTTAGTTTCTCGAGGAACTGCCATACTGTTTTACATAATGGCCATGTTAATTTACATTTCCACCGAAGTGTGCAAGGATTCCATTTTCTCCACATTCTCACCAACACTTATTACCTTTCATCTTTTTGATAAAAGCCATTCTTAAAGGTGTGAGATGGTAGACATCTCACTGTGGTTTTAATTTGCATTTCCCTAATGATTAGTGATGCTCAGTATTCAGCAAAAAAATGTTATTTCAACCAGAGATTAATGATTTTTGGAGACACTAGAATTTTTTTTTCAGTGTCTCAAATGGTCTTTTTCATTCCCCATGTGTTACTTCACCTAATAAAATGTGGCATAATACAGCAAATGATATGCAATTAGAAAATTTGTCAAATGTATGACAATATATTTTCTTTTATATTATAAATATATTAAGCTCTCTACTTTAAAGATATGTTTTTTAAATAACAAAAACCAATTTTGTTTGGCAATAGGGTGGGGGATGACGAAGAACAGGCAAACATTCACTAATAAGTATTCTAAACTTAGATCCATTGTAAATGGATCAACCAAGTTGTCCAAATATAGATAACAGGTGACAATTATCAATTTCTCTATATTTTTCTAATGAGCACTTCCTGCAACATTTACACCATTCAATTCCCAAGATTTGGTAAAGAACTCTTTATATCAATAAACTTAGAGGAGGCAAAACAGGCCACAATTAGTGATACTTTGTACTTTCCCTCTGGCCTAGCAAGCAGCCAAGCAATTCCTAAGCAGCAGCACAGAGCCTGCTGCTAGGCTGGCCTGCCACACTTCCACAGATTTGGCCAGTAAAAAGATGACTACTCCAAAAGGATTATTTTTGAATTAACATATAAAAATTGTATAAGCCAAACTGAGACCTATAGCAGATCTCAAAACAACCCTGAATCTCGGCCCCAGCCCCTCTTATCTGTGGTTGAAAAGTAGTTCTGCCCAGGCAGAGACCTGCTAGGAGACTCACTTACCTGTGTTCCCAGGTCAGGCTTGCCAACCTTGTCCCATAGCATATCCCAAAATAGCCCTGAATCCCAATGGACTTCAATAGTTTATTACTTATGGCATAACAGGCAGCATGAGCTTTATGCTGGCATTGTTCTTTGGCCCTACTAAGTCCACAAGGCAATGAAGAGGTAGGCCCATGTGGACACTACACACACAGTGAATGTGCCACAGCTAAGGAACATTTAGCTTAGGAAATGCATGAGATTTGCCATCCTGGCTCCACCCAGCTGTGGCTATTTAAGACCAACAACCAATTAAGTTCAGTTCTACTCAGTGCATAAACCGATGTTATCTGACAAGGTACAGCAAAGTCTAAAAACCTAAGAATCTGTTCCTTTGGTAAAATTTGAAACATTTTTCTACCCCAAATCCGGTATACCTAGAAGCAACCCCCAAACAATTTTAATCAAAAGGGTAAAAAAAACTAGTATATGAAAATTACCCAACATATGGTAAGTATCCCAGCATCCTTAGTCTTCTCCTTAACTCCAGTATGTTTTGTTTCCCCCTTCCTTATGATAGTCTTGCCTTCACAGTTTTGACTGTCTTCCAGTTTACCCTGTAAAACCAAGCAACCAAAACAAAATCTGGAGGCCTGCTTGAAGCCCAGTCCATTTGACTAATACTTACCTCACTCTTGTCAGCTCCACAGGCTTAAATCCCAAACTCTGCTACCTGTAATCCTTTATAACTTAAGTGATTTCCAGGTCTGAAACATCAGATAGCTAATTATAACTACTACCTTTTTCCTAAGATGCTACAGCTTTGGATCAGTTCTACTGTGACTGATAGGAGCCAAGCCTGAACACAGATTCCAATTCATGCTTGGATGCAATGAATTAGATTTCTGGCTATTCTATAGGGAGCTGTACAATAAGATTAAAATCCATCTCCAACCCTAACTACACCCCCTTCCTACTTAACATTTCTCTTCTTAGCATATCTCAAGGGCTGAAATTTTGTGAATTCTAAAGCAATGAGAAAAAGAACTGATTCCAATTTTTTTTATGTCACCTACAAGTTTTCTTCATCAATTTATGGATTCTAAAAGCCCTTAACTCAAGGTCTTTTTCTCCTTTTATATTTGTTGTTTTAAAAATACACAGAGATAAAATTATAGGGATATGGACATATAGATAAATAGATAAAAATTAGTTTGCTATTCATATCTTTTTAAAAAATTAAGTGACCTGTAATCTAAGTTATAGAAGATTGTAGATAGTTATTTCCTTCCAGCCCTAACATCTACTGGAACACATTTTACTTTTGAAACGACATCTGGAGTTTAGAAAGTGCTTAGCCTCATAATAGCATATAATAGATGTTCACTAAATTTCATTGTCTATCCCTTTCCATTATTGTTTTTACTACAGATTAATTGTCATACATGAGTTATTTGCTATCACTAATTATAACACAATTCCTTAGGGGGAAATGCCGTCCTCCTTAGAAATCTCTGCTTCACACTATGGTTTCTAAAAGTATATCAGAGTAAAAATTGCTAGGGCTGAATATAGCTTAATTTCAGAAAACATCTGGAAAAGGAATGTGATAACTAGCATTAAATTTCTCAAAGACAGTTCCTTCTGAAAGCCATGTAAGTTTCTTTATTTCCATGTGCGCAGCTGTTGCTAACCTTTAAGTACAGTATATATCTTTGTCCTTAGGACAGCACTCAGAAATAGTATTGCCATCTCTTGAAACACCCACAGCCACAATCTGCCACTTGTGCATTTTTCTTTTTTACCACCTAGTTGTCCTTTCTTTCCACCTCCTTCATAAATGCCTTCGCATTCACTGCCCTCTCTACAGATCCTTTTATGCTTGTTTCCCAAAACCTTTGACATCAACTACCCTTATGAGTTCCAAGTGATTTATGATTCAATTCTTTTTCAAATTTCTATTCCCTTCTCTGGTCCCCATTAATATGTTCAGCTTTAAGACAACCAGGAAATCACGTGTCCCTCTTTCCCATATATTCATATTTTATGAATAATGGCATTTTGGTTGATCACTTCTGTGACCTGGTTTTCTACATCTAAGGCTCTCCAAATGCCAGGCCTCATGCTCAGATGCTCTCACATTTCAAATGTGCGCAGTGGCTCTATAAACGCAATGACCTCTTTCTTCCCCTGTTAAAATTTTGTATCAAATATCTTACTCCTATTTTTTCATAGATATATACCTACCATAATCTAGCCTGCCCTCATTTAGGCATCTTTCCAATTTCTGTAGTATTTTACATTACTATTCTACCCATATTATACCGTTGTTATTGTTTCATTTTAGAACAAAATGTAATCCTGGCTAGCTTCACAAAATTACCATTAAATATCTTCAACATTCTCTTTCTTGTTTCTTGTTTCAAGCAAACTCTTTCTAATATAATTCAAGAATCAACTTTCTATATTCTGGATTCAATGAGATTTACAAATGTTTTTTCATAGTATGGCTTATCCTTGCATTCCCTTAACTGTTCTTGCCAGGGCAAATGTTTTTAATTTCTACCTGTACGTGTAGAAATTGCCCCAAACTGGAAATACCCCAATATACTTCAATGGGTTAATGAATAAACACACTGTGGTACATCTACACAAAGGAATTCTACTCCTTTGTATAAAATGAATAATTCTTGCTATTCACTACTTGGACCTCAAAGGCATTTTGCTGAATGAAAGAAGTCCTAAGGTTACATACCAAATGATTCCATTAATATGATATTCTGGAAAAAAACAAACAAACAAATGAAAAGATTGGAACAGAGAACAAATCAGTGCCTGCCAGGGGTTAAGGGTAGGGGAGAGTCTGATTAAAAAGGGTCAGTATGAGGAAACTCTCTGTCATATTGAAATTGTTTTGTATCCAGGTGGGATGGTGGTTACAAAAATCTACGCATATGTTAAAACTCATAGGGAAGATTCATAAATTTCATTTCAAAATAAAGGCTCTTTCTATTTGTCTTCTTTTGAGCCAAGAAGTAAAGCTCATCATAGCCAAATAATTTATTTAGAAAAAAGAAGAGGATGGTGATCGGTAAGTAGCACAGAAGATAAGTGATGCTTTGAGCCCAGGAGTTTGAGGTTGTGGTGAGCTCAGCTAATGCCAGGGCACTCTAGCCCAGACAACAGAGCAAGACTCTGTCTCAAAAAAAATAAAAACAAAAACAAACAAACAAACTAGATAGTATTTATCATGACAAAACACGGGATAGTCACTCTTAGTTCTCAAAGGAGAGAAATGATTAAGAGCCACATTCTAAAGGACAATCAATACACACAGAAAGAGCTTCAGACACTTGGTAACTGGGAAATATTTTTCCCACAGCTTTTTGTCGAGTTACATTCTAAATTAAGAAAAATAGGTTTAAAACCAATAGAAGATTTTAAACAAAATAATCTGTATGCTTTTTTTCACCCCTACCAGCACAAATTGTACTTGAGGGACAGATGCTGTTTAATTTGATCCCATGTCCAAAAATGCTTAAGTTACAACTCTAGTTGTTTCATCGATGCAAAGATTACTGATGCCTCCTTAGATAATAGCATCCCTATAGAAACAGTATAAGTTTAATTATTTTGGTTATAAAATTATATTCTCTCACTGAACTAATTAACCTCTTAATCATGAAATCTATCATTTCCATAGGGAAGCATGAAGGAAACATTGATATTTCTAACCCCAAAATAAATTTGAGTATCTGCAAATATAAACTTGAATTGATCAATCTAATTGCAGAGAATAATATAAACTGTGCTCCATTCCAAATGACATGATCTTAACCAATATTTTTCAAAGTGTTGAGAACAGAAAGTAGGGGATATTTTTTTTTCCAGACCAGAATACTAGGTATATAAGGCAGAGTTAGAACAGTGAATATTATAACAACATTTCACAGTACTCACTTTCCCAGCAAGGACTTTCTAAAATCACAGATATCAGACAGAATAAAACATTTTTTATTTATATAAGGAAGGATCTTATAAAATTTAGAAGAATGCAAGTATATAATCAGGATAGAGATAAATCAACATCTTAGAAGTTATAAAGAAACTTTATTAAACATAGACAAGGAATCTCTATTACCAAACCGCATGGTGGGAGGGGTCTTCTAGACAGACAATTTAGGACTGTAGAGCATTGTATGTAGCTAGCCAGTATGGTTGGTTTATTTGGAGTTTAGGAACTGCTAGTCCACAGTAGAAAAACAGTTACATCTAAAATTTTTTAAAAGTAACAGTAAAAGCAATTTAACTTATGGCATATAAAAGGCTGGAGGAGGCAATTAAAAAGTAAAAGGGAGATTTAAGAAAAATCCAAGAAATACTGACTCTCACAATGTCTTGTGAGAAGAAAGCTTTTTATCTCATGGTATTCTGTAGGTTTTAGAATTTTACTTTGAAACTTGTTTCCTCCTCTTTACCAATTTCCTTAGATTCTTAAACTCTATTATATGCTTTATTGCAATAGCCTCTCAGCTGCTCTCCCTGCTCTAATTTCTCATTCCTCCATTCTACCCTCCCCCTCTTAATTGTTCTTGCCCCAAAACTGTTAGAACTGATAAACAAAGTCAGTGAAACTACAAGATATAAAATCAAACAAAAATTGGCAGCATTTATATACACCAACAGCCAACAATCTGAAAAAGAAATGAAGACAGAAAACCCATTTATAAAAGCTACAAAGAATATAAAATACCTAGGAACCAATTTAATCAAGGAATTAAAAGATTTATACAAGGAAAACTATAAAACACTAATGAAAGAAATTGAAGAGGATACAAAAAAATGGAAAAATATTCCATGTTCATGGATTGGAAGAATTAATATTGTTCAAAAGACAATACTACCCAAAGCATTTACAAATTTAATGCAATCCCTATCAAAATACCAAAGACACTCCTTACAGAAATAGAAAAAGAAATCCTAAAATTTATATGGAACCACAAAAGACCCCAAATAGCCAATGCAATAATGAGCAAAAACAACAAAGCTGGAAGCATCATACTACCTGACTTAAAAATATATTACACCATGTAGAAGACTGAAGCAGGGCCCACAGCTTTCACCTCTCACAAAAATCAAATCATGGTGGATAACAGAGTTAAAGCTTAGGTGCAAAACTATTAGGATTCTAGAAGAAAATGTAGGAAAAACTCTTACAGACATTGGTGTAGGCAAAGAATTTATGAAGAAGACCCCTAAGGCAATCACAGCAACAACAAAAATAAATGAATGGGACCTGATTAAATTAAAAAGCTTCTGCACAGCCAAGGAAACAGTCACGAGAATAAACAGACAACCTAAGGAGTGGGAAAAAAATTTCCATACTACACATCATATAAAGGATTGATAACAAGAATCTATTTAGAACTCGGGAAAATCAGTAAGAAAAAATCAAACAACCCTATCAAAAAGTGGGAAAAGGACATGAATAGAAATTTTTCAAAAGAAGATATAAGAATGGCTAACAAACATATGAAAAAATGCTCAACACCTCTAATCATCAGGGAAATACAAATCAAAACCACAATGAGATACCACTTAACCCCAGTGAGAATGGCCTTTATCAAAAAGTCCCAAAACAATACATGTTGGCATGGATACGGAGAGACAGGAACACTCATACACTGCTGGTGGGACTGCAAACTACTGCAACCCCTGTGGAAAGCATTATGGAGATACCTTAAACAGATTCAAGTAGACCTACCATTCGATCCAGCAATCCCATTATTGGGCATCTACCCAAAAGAACAAAAGTCATTCTATGAAAAAGACACCTGTACCCTAATGTTTATAGCAGCACAATTCACAGTTGCAAAGATGTGGAAACAACCCAAATGCCCATCAATTCATGAGTGGATTAGTAAAATGTGGTATATGTATACCATGGAGTATTATTCAGCTATAAGAAATAACAGTGATATAGAATCCCTTTTGTTCTCCTAGAGAGAGTTGGAACCCATTCTATTAAGTGAAGTATCTCAAGAATGGAAAAATAAGCACCACATGTACTCACCAGCAAATTGGTTTCCCTGATCATCACCTAAGTGCACATTTGGGAATAATACCAATTGGGTTTCAGACTGAGGTGGGGGGTGGGGGCAGGGGATGGGTATATACCTACATGATGAGTGCATTGCACACTGTCTGGGGAATGGACACACTTGAAGCTTTGACTCGAGGGGATGGGGGGGCATGGGCAATATACATAACCTAAATTTTTGTACCCCCACAATAAGCTGAAATTTTAAAAATAAGACACATGCACCAATGAAACAGAATAGAGAACCCAGAAATAAATACATATATTTACAACCAACTCATTTTTGATGGAGTTGTCACAAACATACAATGGGGAAAGGGGTCTCTTCAATAAATGGTGCTGGGAAAACTGGGTAACCATATGCAGAAGAATGAAACTAGATTCTTCTCTTACCATATACAAAAATCAAATAAAAATAAATACAAGACTTTCCTGAAACTATGAAACTACTAGGAAATAAACTATGGGGCAAATGCTACAAGACATTGGTCTGGCCAAAGTTTTTTTGTGTAAAACTTCAAAAGCACACACAATCAAAACAAGAATACACAAATGAGATTATATCAAGCTAAAAAGCTTCTGCACAGAATAGGAAATAGTCAATAAAGTGAAGAGACAACCCACAGAATGGAAGAAAATATTTGCAAACTATACGTCTGATAAAGGACTAATAATCAGAATATATAAGGAGCTCAAACAACTCAACAGCAAAAACTCCAAATAATCCAATTAAAAATGGGCAAAAAATCTGAATAGACATGTCTCAAAAGAAGACATACAAATGGCCAACAGGTATATAAAAATGTCCAACATCACTTAGCATCAGAGAAATGCAAATCAAAACCACAATGAGATATCATCTCATCCCAGTTAAAATGGCTGTTACCAAAAAGGGTATAATGGATGCTGGCAAGGATGTATAGAAAGGGGAACACTTGTACACTCCTGGTAGGAATGTAAATTAGCATAGCCACTAAGGAAAACTGTATGGAAGTTTCTTAAAAAACTAAAAGTAGAACTACCATGTAATCTAGCAATTTTGCTACTGAGTATATATCAAAAAGAAGGGAAATCAATATATTGAAGAGATACCTGTACTTCCATGCTTATTGCAGCACTATTAACATTTGCCAAAATATGGGATCAACCTAAGTGCCCATCAGTGGATGAATGGATAAAGAAAATGTGGTATATATACACAATGGAATGTTATTCAGCCATAAAAAAATGAAATCCTGTCATTTGCAGCCACATGGATTGAACTGGAGGCCATTATGTTATGTGAAATAAGCCAGTCACAGAAATACAAATATCACACGTTCTCACTCATATGTGGGAGCTAAAAAAAAAGTGTACCTCATGGGGGTAATCACTCTGTGGTTCTCCCTGATGTGCATATTCATAAATTTATATGCCTTTTCTCAAAAACAGAAAAGTCCATCTCATGAAGATAGAGAATATATTGGTGGCTGCCAGTGATTGGGAATGGTAGGGCAGTGGGAGGGATAAAGAGGTTAATTAATGGGTACACATATACAGTTTGATAGAAGATATAAGATCTAGTCTTTGATAGAACAGTAGGGTGACTATAGTTTATCATTGTGTATTATATATTTCAAAATAGCTAAATGAGAATAATTTAAATGTTTATAACATAAAGATAAATATTTAAGTTGATGGATATCTCAATTACACTGATTTTAACTTTAAAAATGATATAAATGTAGTAAATTATCACATGTACCCCACAAATATGTACATGTATTATATACCAATAAGAAAATAAAGTTTAAAAATAAAAAGAAACTAAACATAAAGCTAAAACTATAAAATTTTAGAGGGAAACAAAGGAAAATATCTTCATTACTTGATAGTAGGCAAATGTTTCTCCAGGAAGATTCAGAGAACAATAACCAAAAAAGAAAAAATATATATATAAATTAGACTCCATAAACGTAAAACTCCTGCTCATTGAAAGATACTATTAGGAAAATAAATAGTTAAACTACAGACTAGAAGAACTTATTTGCAAAATGTAAATATGACAAATGACTAGTATCTAGGATATATAAACAATTCTACTAACACAATAATAAAAGTAAATCTATAAAAAGGTAAAATATTTGGACAGCTTACAAAGGAAAATATACAAATGGCCAATAACCACATGAAAAAGTGATCACTACCATTAGGCATTAGGGAAATACCAGTTAAACCACAATTCAAAACCTCTACAAACCCACCAGAATAGCTAAAATTAAAAACAGACAACACTAAAATGATAGTGAGGATGTGGAGCAAATGGAACTCTCATACATTGCTGATGGGAATGTAAAGAGGTACAAACACTCTGAGAAAATACGGCAATTTCTTATTTTTAAAAAAACCTCATAAGCCTACCCTATCACACAGAAATTTTACTCCTAAGTATTTAACCAAGAGAAATAAGAAGATACGTCCACACATACTTAAACAAAAATGCGCATGACAGTTGATTCATGTTACCTGAAAACTGTAAACTTCTCAGGTGTTATTAGGAGAATGGATATACAGAATGTGGTATATTCTATAGTGGAATACTATTCAATATGACAAATGAAAAAAGTAACATGCAGCAACATTGCTGAATCTCAAAGCATTATGCTGAGTGAAAGTAACTTCACCCAAAAAAGTAAATACTGTATGATTCAATCTATATAAAATTCTAGAAAGGACAAAACTAATCTATTGTGGAAAAAAAATCAAAAGAATTTTGATGGAGGAAGGGGATTAACTGGGAAGGTAACATTCCTGAGCAATGTTCTATATCTTCATAGGGGTTTGAGTTGCACAGTTATATGCATTTGTGAGTACTCATCTCACGGTATACTTAAGATTTGGACATTTCATTGTATATAAGTGTTACCTTAAAATATAAATATTAAATGCTAGTTCACAAGAATGCATGCTTAAGTATTTGAAGAGAAGTACTGATGTCTGTTACTTACTTTGAAATGAATTAATAAAAAGGGCTGATAGATGACACAGAGCTGGATAGATGGATATGTGATAATGTAAGTACAGAACATAAGAATTTAGGTAAAGGGCATATATAAATTCTTTAAAATTTTCTGAATATATGAAAATTTTTTTCAAAAATATCGGGGTAAAAAAGGCAATTACAGAAAATATGATTTTTACAGGGATTTAAATTTTTTTATGTGATATTTTAGAGTGGACAGAGATTTGACAATAAATTCGCAAAACCAGAGGTTTTAAGTGCCAACTCAACTACTTTCCATCTGTAAACTTATAAACAAGTTACTTTTCCTTCTTCAGATGTGGTTTTCTATTCCATAAAATAAGAATACTAACATGTGGGCAACAGAGTTGTAAAGATGTTTACCCAGGAAAGGATACTAACCCTTTGACAGCTTCATATTTCTCATCATTCCTTGAAGTTTCTTCATCCACTGTCATTCTAGGGGACATCATGTTTATGGGAAGGGTATTTGTAGTGAGTTAGAATATTTGAACTTGAGGACCTCTAATGGTCTCTTTCAACTCTAGGATTTTATGTTTGGACAAGTCAGTGATTCCTAACTGAATTTCTTATATTTTTAGTATAAGGTCTCTACATTTATTTTTCTTGATTTAAGATTTGGACCTTTCGTTGTATACAAATGTTACCTTAAAAATATAAATAAGTATTATTAAACTCTAATTAACAATATGCATGCTTTAAAAATTTGAATATATGAGCACAACTTATCACGATATTATTGAATTTAATGTGATATACCCATTCCACTTGCTAATGACATAAAATGCTGCACACTACTTCGAAAATCTGTAGCAAAATTGCAACAGCCCCCAAAAGAATGAAGGCAGTATATTTATTAACTTATAAACTTTCTTCTCAAGGCTATTTAAGCTATATCACAAGTATTAATGAAGAAAAGATCATTGATAGAATGGAGGAAGCTTAAGCTCTGGGAAATAAATCTACTTTTAAATCTCCACAATAAAAAAAGAATTTGAATATATATTGGTAAGCAAAAAAATAAAAAGATGCTATCAGGTTCAAAATGAAGAGTTTTTGTTAAAATATAATTTTGTTCATTCACTATAAAAACTTAAGACTCTGACACAGAAGTGACTTCTCAAAACCCCTTTGAATGAGCTTACATGAGAAACTTCATGCTTCATCATCATCATTGCCATCATCAATTATAGCTCATTACACTCAACTCTAAAGAGAAAGAGCCTGGCTTGGAACACCAACACAGCTGGGAAACACTGTGAAGATTTGGCATGCAAAACACAGATTTCATTTTTGCTGCTTTCTATCAGAAGAGATTTTATAGCAAAAAGTAGTGTAATAGATGTACTTAACACAGCACAAAAAAGGATTAAATTTGAGTTTGCTTAATTTTGGAATAAAGCCTCTCTGGAAATAACCAAGTATTTTTTTACTGTATGCCTTTTAGAAATTTCTTAAGAATGAATAGTTTTTATTAACAAATTAAATGTGTTGGATATAAACTTTATTGTCTTTAAACACAGGAAAATTCTGTTTTGGGCATATCTTTTAAAATATTGCCTTTTGAGGAAATCTGTTTTCCCTGTTTCTAAAACTACCGCAAAATGCTTACATTTCGAATTTTACTACAATGTTATCTCTTTTTGTGCGTGTGTTGAAAAACTAAAACACCATTTCTCCAGCCTTGTTCTTTAAGCTCAGCTCCACCAATTCATTTGAATTTCTGTCCTCAGATATAACAGAAAAAAATAAATTTATATATGAACATATTCACATAAGTACATACAAATAAGCTACGTGTGTAAGCATTTCTGTTTAATCTAAATGTTGCCTTCTTAAGAGATCCTCCCCTAAGGTTTCTAACTGTGGAGCTAAGAGAAATTGCTGTAATACAAAACACCACCAATACATTTTTCCAATGGTAAATGATTCCTCATATAAACAAGAGAAACAAGAAAAGGGAATACAAAACTTTCAGTATATGTTGTGCACATTAACAACATATCCAAAAAGAAATTTTACTATGCATTATCGTACCAGCTTCTCCTAGAACAGTAGTTCTCAACCAGAGGTGATTTTGTGTCCCTGGGAGACATCTGGAAATGTCTAGAGACATTTTTGGTTGTCATGAGCAGGGAAAGGGGATGCTTATTGGCATATAGTTAGTAGAGGCCAAGGATGCTGCTAAACATCCTACAATGTGCAGAACCACCTCCCAAAACAGAGAATTATCCATCTTGACTTGCTAATAGTGTTGCCATTGAGAAACCATGTTTTAGAGGAAAAAAATAAGTCAAATTCCAAAGCCAATTTAATCCATTAGATATAGACAATAAGACAACCAATGAAAGTAGTAACATGCATAACAACATACACATTAAAATTGTGGTGATAATGGCTACAATAAACTTTCCCAGCCTCACTTCAATTTATAGGTTTCCTAGGGTGACACAACAGAGAATCGAGTCATGTTGCATATAGGAAACGCTGGTACACCTTCCTTGTGAGGAAGACAGAACAGCATCTTATAAAAACAGAATACTATAACAATCTCAAATTAGGAATTAACTTTTCTCACCAAAAGAAGTGGGAAATAGAACTTCATACTATTCACAGGACTTGTGGAGTCTGGGCACAAAGGCACGTGACTGAGGAATTAAGTGGGAACTAAAACCCAGCCCAGGCTCCACTTGCAGAGCTGTACGCAGACAGAGCAAAGGCTGCCCTACGTGGCTGTGCCCATCCACATAGGAAGCCTTTGTGAGTTTCTCTCCTTAGAGGTTCCCTACAGGCTACCAGTGGTCATGGTGGTTCACCCACTCACTCCAGTGAACACAGAACTCAGAACTCTAAGGGAGAAGAGAAACATTAGACAACACTCAAAAATTAAAAATTAGAAAGTGTTCCCTGGATTCACAAACCTTCTTTGGATTAAGTAAGGGGCTGAGGTATTGAGGAAGAGGACAGAGGTGATAATGGCATCAAAGAGGTCTGAGCTGTGTTGGGTAAAGAGTTTTGTCATGAAACCTGGGACAATTTCCATTATGTCTTCCACCTTGGATAAAGAAATCTAGGATTGGGTTACCAAATTCAAATAAGAGAAAAATAAGAAGATCCAAACAAGACACAAAGTAAACATAGGTTAAGAGCCATTTGTGAGGAGGAGAGAATAATGGGAAGAGAGGTGTGGAGTGTAAAGTGAAAAGGGTGTCTCCTGAGCCAAAGAAAAAGTGCCTTCAATGGTTTTTTGCATGGTTCTGCAGCCACAAGAGGAGACAATAATATGAGGATTCATGTGACTTGAGGTAGAAAAGAAGAGAAATCCAATTTGGACTAGGACAAAGATGATTCTCCTATCCTCATTGGTTAAAACATTTAATCACATTCTAATCAAAAGGATTCATAGGTAATTGGCAGAAAACCCCAATTATAGTAATCATTGGTAAGGTTAAGGAAGCTCAGTCTACACATTCAAGAATATAACAAATATGTCAACATTTTATGTAAATGAATTTAATTACAACTCTGGAACCTCACTGACCATGCTAATAGGAAATTCAACCTAAATTACCCTCAGGGCTCCTTCCTCCCCCAAGGTTATATAGAGGTCCAGGTAGGTTCTTGGTTACTGCCAATTAATCTGTACTGACAATCATTCTTCCAGTCTGCCTGAGCTTCTGTCCTCTGATTATCTATCCCACACTTGGGACATGGGAATCTTTCAGGAAGATAGGCAAACCAGTTCTAAGATCATACTGCCTCTCTGGGATGCTAATAATGAAAAAAATGAACCACTCCCAGAACCCGCAGACATCTGCCCCTTCCCAGTCTCTAGGAAGTTATCCTCTATCAATGTGATCAATAGCTTTCTCCTGCTAACATTTCCTCTTCAAAAGGCTTTTGTCAAAGAAGAGAACAACCTCTGAGTTCCAGCCCTTCTGACTTCCACCTTCCTCAATTCCTGAGGCAAGATAGCAATAAATCTATCAACTAGTTAAAATGGGGAGAAAAAAAAGCTATAGGGGGAACATATACATAATATTTTAATAGATTATCCTTTTACATATAGTTCATAAACATAGTTTATAAACTACATGTTTAGTATGTAAGCTAAAACTTTAATATGTAAGCTCCACCAGGTGGTTAATGCAGATATAATCATATTAATATTCAAACTTCAGTGCTCCAATTACCCACATGCTAGGCTATGGGAAGTTTAGTCTTTTTTTACAGAACCTAAATCATTGGTGCCTATGCTAACAAGGCACAACTGATTTCACTGTCCTATAAAAGTGATAACGGAGCTCCAGAAGGCTAGTCCAAATCTGGAATTCCACTGTCATCTTCTTTGCTGCCACACTAGAGAAACTGTTGCCAAATAAATCTGAAAATCCACTACATCAAAGTTGACAAAAGAAGTGCTACCTTTCAGATCACCGAGGCTGTGGCTTATGAGTAGGAAATCTATATTATTGCTTTTGAAAAGTACAGAGAATGAGTATTCTGTGTTACATTCAATACAAGTAGGGAAGGGGTCCTGCTGCTTGAGGTATAAAATATTCTGGTGGTTAGTGATATAGTCCTTTCATTGTTTGCCCCAACAAACCAAGCTGGGATTTCAAAGCTCAATCTAGGATAACCCTATGGAGAGGCACTGCCCCTGCATAGCAGACTACTTTCCCTGGTTTGAGCAACACCACCAACACTACAACACGGTTTCAGCAAAGATTTCCCAGGCAATGGGGTGAGAAGTAGTAAAATTGCTCAAAATCAGTCATATAGTTGTAACCTATACTTTCTTGCCAACTAAAGCTCCACTGCTGGATTAACAGATTCCATTTTCCCTTTATTCTTGCAGACTACCATCTGTTGGAGCAGCCCTTTAACCATCAAGTTGTCTGAACCCCATTGGTGAGCAGAGAACAAAGACTTTTTCTTCCTGGGCTTCATGATCTCCATGTATATTAGAAGATACAAATGGAGATTTGAGATTGAGGCACCACTCAAGCCCACTTACTCTATAGAAATATCTAGTTTCCACTATAAGTCTTCACACCAGAAGCCAGTAAGCCACAGCACATTAAGTTCTGATTTAAAGAACCTCTCCAAGTATTGCTAAATGGAGATGCCTTACAATTAAGGGTCTATTTGGTACCCAAAGTAGAAAAATTCATATAAGAAATAGCCATTGCAGAAGGCTATTTTAATAAAATTTATATTTGTCAGAGTTTGCTGGTTATTCATTTTTTGTCCACCTATCTTGCCCTAGATTTATTTTCAGCCCTTCTCTGTGCCCCAAGGTTCTGAATCCTCTGGACTGCATTTGGCCAACTGGTTCCCATTTGTATTCAGCCAGTTGGAGGCGTCAGTAGATCAGAGGGTGGGAGAAGAAAGATGTTTGTATATTCCCGACTCCCTGTCTAAGATGTATTTACTGACAGTGTTTTTATCCCTTCACTACTACAGTTCCTGTCCTACACCCCTCATCTAAGGACTCCAGCTCTCATTGGGCTTCTCAATATTGGCTTGAGATTGGACATCTCAATGTTGCTACTGTCTAAATTTCCCAACTTCCTTGCTGGTTTCCTTAATTCTGACATAACTCTCTAATTTTTCATTTTTATTAACATCTCTTCTAATCCCTAAGTTCGATTGTTTCTTTCTAGAACTCTGTTATAATTGATATTCTACGTGTGATACATACAACACGTAGAATCACTCCATTCATGTAATAACTTAGAATTTCTTCAAGCTGCAATAGTAGGTCAAATTCTCTATAAATGGCACCTATCAGAAGAGGCCCAATCGGGGAGGCAACTTACCACCACTCACTGCCAAATACATTACAACAGCTACAATTTAGCAGTTGAAGGATTAATTTCCATGTTACTAAGATTAATAGGGAACATGAAAGACAAGATCTCAAAGACTCTCTACAATATAAAACGTTCACTAACACCAATAAAATTAAACTAATCTTAGCACTAGATCATTTTGCATGAACAATCATTCCTACTGCTGATGTTTCTGTCCCATCACAGTGTTATTCTAAATATATAGCAGGACTGGAGATTTATTAGACAGTTTACAAAACCAACAGGTTATGCTGACCTCATCAGTGTTGCCAAACCACCCCCCCCCAAAAAAAAAAAAACACATTATATGAGGGCAGCATTTGTTCCATACAAAAAATTTAAGCGTATTTCCTCCTTATTTAAATTTGCTCATGGAAACCATTTTCCACAGAGAAGTGAAAAAAAGTGTTTGCAATGTGCTACGTTATTCCTATCCAGTGCACACTAGATGAGAACCATGTTTTCATAAATAAAAACCAACAGACCATGTCATTGCCCTCTTCTTTAACTTCTCTCCCCATGAGTACATGTGCAGTGGGGGAAGGTTCTGCTTCATACTGGGCTGTAGAATTGAATATTGATGGAATTTGCTGATGGTCAGGTTGTGGATGAAATGTTTCAGCACAGAACACAAAGGCCATGTTTCCCCTAAATTCAGCAGGTTTAATTTGATTTGACCAGTTAATGGTAACATAGTGATTACAAAAGTAAATCAACTAAGAAAAAAAACACTACAATTATTACTATAATTTTCAACCATGTTCTCCCCAGTGAGGAGTTTAGTTATGGTCTTAGTGCACCATAAGGGTTATACAATTCCCATTGGTATGGAATCCAATTTAAAATAACTTAGTATAGCATTCTTTTTAAAAAATCTGGATATATTATTAAATCATTTGCAAATGCTTTGATAATTTATAGACAGCATAAACTGAGAAGTAAAAGAAAAAAGCTGTTAAGGCATGATTAAAGTACCTAAAATTTACCCATATTCCCTACACAAGTCAAACTTTTAGTAAATTCTGACAGAGTGCTCAAGTGATTAGGTTACTCTATTGCTATAAGAATTTTTCCCTCACCTGCTAATTATTAATAGATGCAAGATCTTAGACAAAATATTTTCCTCATTACCTAGACCTGGCAGTTACAAATATATTTTAAAGGTACAGCCATCTCAAGTGGAAAATATAGCTAGGGCCTAAAATCTTTCTATTACAATGCATGGCATTTATATAAAATAAATAACTCTTGATTAAAGGGATTTGGCTACAGTAAATCCTTGACAAGGATAAAAGTAAAAACTGAAATAAAATATGTGCACTGATACATACCTTGGAGTTAAATAAAAACCATTTTGTAATCTAGATGCGTAGTTCAAGAATTTATTTTTACAGAAGGAAAAGCTAATTTAAGCCATCAGTTATTGAGCATTTACTATGTAATCAGATCATATATTATAGTGCTGGACACTCTAAGGGACACAAGGATATAAAGCATTACCACTCAAAAAGCTGTCCTTATGGAGATAAGATACAGTTTCATTAAATTATTAAATATCTGACAGTGTATGACTATGATATGATAGTATACTGCTGTGAGGTGATGTTGTCTTAGTTTAGGTTTTTAAACCATGCATTCACATCCTTGATTCAGTATTAATCACCCCTTGCCCTCTCACACACACAAACTTCCTGGAGTGCCAAAGCCCTGCCAGCATTGCTCACCTCTCCTCAAATCTGTCTTCACCTTCTCCAGTGAAAATATTCCCTTTTCTTGACAGCTTCTGTTTCCCAAACTCCCAGACTGAAGATCTTATAGTAATATTATGATCAAATAGGGTGAGACTGTAACAATACAGAACATTTCTACCCTAAGCACTAATTTTCAAAGCGAAAAGACAGAAAATTTTCTTTCACTTTTTTGTTCCTTTTCTTTTCTTTTTTTAAATTTCCCATAGCTTACAACTGCTAGCTAGGTATTACTGCAAATTTATATTTGGTACTCTTTTAACAATAGCTTGAATTTATAAATTGAATTCATTTTTAAAATTTTATTTTCTAATGAAGAAAACAATGAATAGGGCATCTCTTATAGAATAACTTACATATATATGATTTAACTGAAATTAATTTTCACTACAGATCATGTAGTAGATGAAACTGAGTTTCAGATAGGTTTAAAAACGTTACCATAGTTTCAGGGCTCAAAAATGGTAGGGCATGGATTCAAATCCATTCTCTAAATGGAAAACTTGGCATTGTTTCTACCACTCTCCTGAGGTTTGGGCTTTTATCCCATTGGTCTGGGGGCTACAGCCTGAAAGCCAGGACCCAGACAGTCACAGCAAGGCTGGCAAGTGGCTTTCTTAATGGCCTTTCTTCATGGTTATATGATGGCAGGCACCATGAAAGAATGAAAACATAAAATATAAACATATTCAGAACAAATATAGCCTAGTGGTTCTTAGGAAATCATTAAGTCAAAAGCTCTGAATACGCTCCAGGCCTTTTTTTTTTTTTTTAAACTAGAATAGAGGTACTGAACACCTGAAAACAATAGGAAATGATTAGTCTCACCCAGTGTGGTTCCCCAGGCTTAAAACAGCCCTCAAGAATAAGTTTCAAATCCTGAAAGGGAGGGAAGAAAAAAACATTTTGTGCTGGAGACATAGAGAGTGGTCAAAGTTCACAGAGTGAGAAAGCTGGTATTCTAAATAACTTAAATTTATTAGAAAATAATGCTATGAATCATTCGTATGTTGAATAGTTATATTAGACCTTTCTACACATCTGAATAATTCTAACCGAAATTAGAAAAATTGACATTTGACATGCATTAGAATTTACTAAATTTTAGTTAAAACTTCCAGTACAAATTCAAGAATAAGAGTGTATTTTCATATAACATATAAATTATATTCAAAGGGACATATAATTACATCATGAAATCTATAGTTTATTTTCCTCAAAAAGTAACAAAATTCCCAGTGTTAATTTTAGAAAAAAATGTATTCTTTTAATTAATCAATACTTATAAACATATCACAAACTAAGATGAGTACTATGTAAATTAAATTTTAAATTAATTTGAAAAATATAATTACATTTCCTGATACATGAGCATGAATCATCAATTTTATTTGTGAAACTCAGATGCCACCTATTGTTTAGAAAAATAAATACATCATTCTTTTTAGAGTTCTATTTTTACTAAAAACTTGCATGTCTGGAGAAATATAAATATTTACACATAGAACAGAACCTGGCTCTCCAACTACATAGAATAGAGTTTTCAAGGACATAAAAATATAAAATAAAGCTCTCTGATAGTTATATTAGGTTGGAGGAAATAAACTATCCTGAAGTGCCCATATGTTCAAAGTGTTTTGCCTTAGTAACATTTTTTATGTGTATATAGTTCTTAATTAAACTTTTTATTTTTATATCATTGTCAATTCACATGCAGTTGTAAGAAATAATACAGAGAAATCCCATTTACTCTTTACCCTGGTTTCCCCCATGCAAAATGACAGACATAGAACATTTTCATCATCACAAGGAACCCTTATGTTACCTTTTCTTTAGCCATGCTCACAACCCTCCTGCTCCCCAGTACCTCCTTAACCCTTTGCAACCACTAGTCAATTCTCCATTTCTATGAATTTGTCATTTCGAGAATCTTCTGTAAGTGGAATCTCATAATAGGTAAACTTTTGGGCCTTACTATTTTCACTCAGCATAATTCTCTGGAAATGCACCTAGGCTGTGATGTATATCAATAGTTTGTTCTTTGTTATTGCTGAGTAGTATTCCACAATGTGGATGTACCACAGTTTGCTTAGCTATTAACCCCTTGAAGGACATGTAGGCTGTGAAAAGTTTATGGCTATTACAAATAAAGAAGCTGTGAACACTGGTGAACAGGTTATTAGTAATAATAATAAAAATATTCCACGGCATGAGAGCTTTAGAGATTACCCATAATGCTGCAGGGCCTCTGCTGAAGTTTGGATTCTTCAACAGTCCCAAGAGTTTTGAGCCCCAGAGTGGACGTGGCTCACTTGGCTATGAAGAAAGTCCCTTATGAAAAAAGTTGGGTGATTCTTCTAGCAAGAAGTGTGTGTGTGGGGGTGTGTCTGTCTGAAAGAGCAGTAGGATACAGATATCTAAACTTGAAGCGGGAAGTAGGAATCCATGGTACCACCGATCATGGTGAAGTCATAGTATATAAAATCAATATACAAAACTCAGTTGCATTTCTATACACTAACAACAAACTATATGAAAAGTAAATTAGGAAAATGATCCCATTTATAATAGCACCAAAAAAAAAACCACCCTTAACCAGGGAGGTGAAAGACTACATACTGAAAGCTATAAAGCACTGATGAACTCATAGTTCTGTATGTCATGGTGTGGTGGGCTCTTTGCTCAGGGTCTCAAATCAAGGTGTCCACAAGCTTCTTTCTCATCTTGTGCTTGTGCGTAGGGTTCTCTTTCAAGCTTAGATAGGTGCTGAAAGAATTTAATGGCTTGTGTCCGCAAGACTGAGGTCCAGTTTTTCTTACTGGCTATTGGCTGGGAGATACACTTAGCTCCAAGAGGCTATTCTCAGGTTTTGTCACATAACCCCCTTCAAATTCAAAGCCAGCAAGTGAATTTCCCTCCCCTCACATCTTTCTCATACTTGTATCTCTGACTTCTGGACTTCTGTGTCTGACCTCCAGACCTAGTTTTAAAGGGCTCATATGATTAGGTCAGGCCCAAACAGGATAATCTCCCTTCTGCCATTTAAGGTAATATAATTACAGGAAGCATACCTTATCATATTCACAGGTTCCACAAATACTCAAAGGGAGATTATATAAGGGCATAGATCACTTGGGGTCACCTTACTATTGTGCCTGTCACACAAAGCATGAGGACTCATATAAACTAAAGCATAATTTCTTAAAGAAGGTAAGAGATTTTCAATCTGTAACCTCTCCAATTAGCTGAAAAATCTTTCTAGATTATAAGGTGTTTTTCATCTTAATACTGTCATGCCTAGTACATACCTGAAATATAATGGAAACTCAGTAAGTACTTGTTGGATGAAGCACTTGACTTCTATTTGTGAATACAAACTTCTAAAGCATACATTGATTAACCTTATTCTCCAGCACCCTCCCTCAATTGCCTCAGTAGCTCAAGGCAATCAGGAGTCCTCAATCCTACTTGAAGGTCTCTGCTAGTTAAATACTCAAAAAAATTCCAAGTGAAATGATAGTTCCTAGTAAAAGTAGTACAACTCCACCCATTATGTCCCTGAATTATGAGAATCTTGAATATGGAAAAAGTGCAAAGGATCAAATCAGTCAACGCACATGCACATGTAGTTCAGATGTATAAATTGAACATTTAGTATAGACATTCTTCAGTAATAATAGAACAAGCCCTCTGGCTTCTAATCCTTCTCCTTGCTAATAACTCAACTGAATAAATATAATGAAGTATAAAAATTATAGATGCTGCAATCATTGGAAGACACTTATAATCCATTAAGCATTTCATTTATTCAACAAATATTAATTTTAATACGTGCCTATTATGTGCTAAGAAATGTAGTAGGTATTAGAGAAGATATAAATTCTTTCAAAATAACAAGTCTTCTATATGTTAGAACTGACTCATGGATCTCTATGTATTCAAATATCTTAAAACTTTAAAACTTGGATAAAGAATTCTCTCCCTACAGAACACTGTGAAAGAAAGAATCAAATTCAGAAATTTAAAATACGTTACAAAAAAATTAAAGCATATTTTTTATTTTCTTTCAATTCATTTTTAATCCTATCTTTCTTTTCCCTTGGACACATTTTTAATACTTCTTCCATTTCGACTTTGCCTTTTCCTCTCCACCTCTCATTACTGTCCTATCTTCTGATTTATCTCTTCTTCCCAACTTGTACTGGTTCTTTTAAACAATTGCTGCATATCTTTATACAAATTACTTATTCACCTTCAGTTGCTGAATACTGCATGTGTAATAAGAACAATGTTCATCTATAGTAAGGTTACATATCTTTAATATCAGCCTATAACGACTAAGCAGAAGAAATTGTGAATATTTTTATCCTATGTAATCTGCTCTGGTGGACACTAATGGAAAGCACCCATTGCCATGGGTTATCTCTGATCAGTTTCAATCTTTATCTCCATAGGTCCTGCATATGCCCTCTATTTCACCAAGCTGAGCAGCATTTAGATTGTCCACTAGATGGCGAGCAGTTACACAGGGAAATAGGAAAAAGATTTTATAGAATTATAGATTTTGTTATAAAGACAGATTTTTTTTTCACAAAGGAAGCAAATAACAAATAAAATATTCTAAAAGCACCCTAAATCTTAATCTTATCCAGAACAAAATCTTTCTAAATTCCTATTACCTTATAATTATTTATGAATCAAAAGCATGGCAAAAAAAAAGAAAAAAGACAAGAAGTGAAAGGTTATATAAAAGAAATCTTTCTTAACTACAGGGATTAAATAAAAGATTCATAATTATTCATCATTGAAATAAGTATAAATAAGATGAAAATGTGCCATAAGTAGCTCCACGAGTAAAACAGTCTAGATTTTTAACTTATTTTGTTAGTAGAGACAGGGTCTCGCTCTTGCTCAGGCTAATCTTGAACTCCTGACCTCAAGAGTGCTAGGATTACAGACATGAGCCACCACACCCAGTCTAGATTTTAAAACACTGTAATCATTTATAAATAATAACTATGTCTAGAAGGAAATATTATCATTGAAGAAGAAATATTCAAATATGTAAGAGTTCAGTGAAGAATAAATATAATATTAGAGGTAGAGTTGACTACTACAAGGAATCACCAACTTAAAATCTGTTGAACCAAAGTTAAATCAACTACATACTTTGTCATATGCAATAAATGCATATTTGTAGCCTTAATATTTTAAGTACTCATGAAAACAAAAAAACAGGAAAATGGACAAAGGATATGATAGGCATTTCACACTTTCTCACCTCCGCCCCCATTGCCCCATGAAAATCAAATGGCTATTAAGTATGCAAAATGTTTCCCCTCCACTAGCATCCAACTGGCAGATTCTGAAAATTGCTAATATCCAGGGCTGGCAGGAGCAAAAGAGAGAGACAGGAAGGGGTGGTGGATAAATAAATTTATTCTCTATTTATAAGAATATAAATGGATCCCAAGTTTTCTGAGGTCATTTGGGAACATGTATCAAACGCTTTAAAACATCTTTTATCCAGCAAATCTACTTCTAGAATTATACCCTCAAAAAATAATTGGACAAGTATACAAATCTGAGCATATAAAAAGAATCAACAAAATGTTGTTTATAATAGTGAAAAACTGAAAATAACCTTCATGGTTTTCATTTTAATCTGTTTCTTTATTTTTATTGGAGCATAGCACTAAAACACTGCTATTTTCTCTGGTATAGCCCAAAATGCAAGATAAAGAAGTTAAAAATGCTTTGTCATTGTTATTTTGTTATTTACTTTGTTATTTACTTAAGAAAAATGAGATGGCTTATAACTCTACCTATCACTCATTGACTTCAATGTAGAAAGACTTCAACTTATGCAAAATTTCTGACTGCACCTGACCTGATTACATTAACATTTATATTAAATTTTGAACACATCATCTTTGGATATAGCATGACTACCTAATGTGCATAAGGAAATACTTTAAGTATTGATGCTGTAAAGATATATGGCAGTTATTTCTAAATAGATTTAACAGAATATTTGGTTGAAAGTATTTTATCAGACATTTATTTGAGACACTACACATACTTAAAGTTTTTTTGTGTGTGTGGTTTGTTTGTTTGTGTTTTTTTTTTTTTTTAGACAGAGTCTCGCTCTGTCACCCTGTCACCCTGGCTAGAGTGCAGTGGCATCATCATAGCTCACTGCAACCTCAAACTCCTGGGCTCAAGTGATCCTCCTGCCTCAGCCTCCCTCCCAGGTAGCTGGGACTATAGGCACACACCACCACACCCAGCTATATATATATATATTTTTTTTTTTTTTGGAGACTAAAGTTTTTGTTGTTCAGATGAAACTTAAGATATAGCTGTGCTGTGATATGACAAAAAGACACATACTATCACTTTCAAATTTAATTATATTTTTAGCTCGACTGTAATCCAACCCTATCAAAGAAATTACAAACATTTCTACAATAAGATAATTTTAAGCCATTATAAGTACATTTCCATATAAAACCTCAAATTAAAATCAGACAATAAAAGCAAATATTTAAAAAAGAAACTAGTCCTTAAAAGCAAATTTAAAAATACTGCTCTTATTTAAGTAGTTAAAACAGAATTCTATACACTAGTCTTAGGCAGTAATAATTAATAACAAAAAGCATAATAAAAAAGCAAAAGAACAAACAGAAGAACTGAGTGGAACTGCCCAAGCTAAACATGAGAAAATGAAAAGAAATGATGTGGCAGTAATAGAATCACACTGTACCCACCTCCTAAAAAGGGGAATAATGAATAAATAAAGAAGGAATTTAGCACACAAAAGTACAATTTGTATAAATACAACTTGGAAGAAAAATAACCCCCAAAATAGAAGGAGATACTGCTCAAGTTAATCATGCTACAGAGTGAGTTAATAAGATCAAGAGTCCAACAAAATAATTGCTCAAAAACAGGACTGTAGAACACAGAATGAGAAAAAATGAGAGGCGGTCAAGTTAAGAAAAACTAGCCAAAAACTAAAAATATACCATTACAGAACTGATACAAATTAAAAATAGCAAGGCATAGAACATAAATTGCTGAAAACTGAATCAAAGGCATTGAGAAAAAGGCTAGGGTATAAAAGGAAAAAGGATAAAGTAATTACAGAAAAGATGAGGAATACAAAAACCAGAAAAAAGTGATCTAGGGATAACTATTGTCCCTGAAAGAGATAATCTGACAACAAAGTTTTCAAAGTATTTAAAGCTTTAATGCAGAAAAATGTTATGTATTTGATGGAAGAACTGAATCTGTGGATTGAAAAAAGGAATTAATAAAAATGGCTGTTCTCAAAGTGTGGAGACCAATGAGGTCAAAACTATATTTGTAATAAAGAAGTCCTGAGACCAAAATGTTAAAGAATCACTAATAGAGAACAATCATCAAGATATTTGTTGGTTAAGTTATTGATCTTCAAGGATTAAAAAAACAAACACTATAGCCATCCAGACAGAAAAATCAAGTCACCTAGAAGAAAGGAATTGACTAGGTTTGCCTCAGACTTATTCAACAGAATTCAATTGCAAACTGCAATAAAGCAAAATCCTGAGAGAAAGAAAATGTAAACCAAGAATGTTACAGTCAAGTTATTGTTTAAATATAAAGACAACTAGCAGGTAAGTCTTTCTGACAAAATCTAATGAAACAAGTAATAAATCAAAATGAAGAATTAAGGACATGGGGAATTAAGTTGCAGAGTAGAACCCTATAGCTTAAAATGCTAACAAAATAATAACATAAGCAACAAAACCATGAGATGGAAAGCAACAAAACAGAACTTAGACTTGCTAAATATATTACCTAAAATATCCAGTCTTTAACAAAAATTAGAAATGCAAATCTGACAAAATTTGAGCATCATGTAGTTATATAATTCATTAAATAAAATAGGAAACCATGAATTCAAGCTTCATATAAAGGAATAAATGGCACGTTTAATGACGAACAGGATATTTACATTGTTTAAAAGTGCCTCTCCATGAAATACATATTATTGCAAACAGAAAAAAGAGTAACTTTATACTGGAGAAGCCTGGCAGACACTACCACCTTAATCAAGTGATCAAAGTAAACGGCAAATTGAAGTGGCTTGCCACATAAGGAAATGCAGTGAAAAGAACCAAACAATACTTCCGAGATAATTCTATCCAAGACACATCACATGGATCCAATCATGAGACATTATCAAACTCAGAATCAGGACATTCTATCAAACTGGACCATAATTCCTCAAAAGTATCAAGGTCATAAAAACGAAAGAAAGACCAAAGATTTATTGGAAAGTGAAGGAGAATACAGAGACATGATAAATGGAGGCAACATTTGATTCTTTTGCTATGAAGGGCTTTATTGGAAGATTTGGGAAAATGAATGAAATCTGAGAATTACATGGTAAGTATTGTGGTTATACAGGAGAATGTTCTTATTTTGAGAAAATACAAAAGTTTTAGCGGGTGATACAACATAAGGTCAGATATTCTCTTTCACAAATGGTTCAGAAAAATCATTTGAACTAACTAGACTACTCTTCTCTAAATTTGAGATCATTTCAAAATTAAAACTAAACAAAATTAGTAAGTAATTCCAAATCCTCTTCTTCAGCTCTTAAATATATACTTCCATGGCAAAATAATGCACCCTCCCCCAAAGGATGTCCACATCCAAATGCCCAGAATCTGGGAATAGGTTATTTTACAAGGCAAAAGGGATTTAAAGATGTGATTAGATTAAGGATCTCGAGATGGGGGGATTATGGTGGATTATCTAAGTAGACTGAATGTAATCACAAGCGTTCTTATAAGTGAGAGAAGGAGTCAGGAAATCAGAGGATATTTGAGGACAGAAGCAGAGGGAGGAGTGATGTGATTGCTAGGAGTCAGAAGTCAAGGACTGTGAATAGCATCTAGATACTAGAAAACACAGGTAAGGAAAAATTCATCCCTAGAACTGCCAGAAAGGAATGCATCCTGCCAACATCTCAATTTTGGCCCCCTGAAATCCATTTTTTACTTCTGACCTCCAGAACTGTAAGATAATCAATTTGTGTTGTTTTAAGTCACTGAATGTGTGGTAACATATTACAGCAACAACAGCAAACTATAACTTCTTAGGAAATAAATACCAGGTATATCTTTTTAAAGTAAAAAAGTGATTACCTAAACCTGAGTGAGATTCATTTGAATCTCAGAAAAGACTGCAGGATAAAAGCATGATCTTATGTAATAAAGAATTTTTTTTTCTTTTCAGCTGATAAAAGAATCTTTTGTGGGGATAGGCCTGATTTCTGCAGAATGTACTTAGGTAAGCTCAGTGCAAGTGAGATGCACACTGTGGAAATGATAAGTCTCTTGCAATTTTCACTGGCAAGAAGAAAACAACTGTGCATAATAAGAGAGACCAATGAGGAGTGCAGTCCTGAGCTGCTGTGTGACAATTAGGGAACGGAGGATCTGGAATCCAGGAATGGGGCAAGGAGTACATTTCTTGGGACTGTGTGAAAGAAATGCCAGGAGCTATATGTTGTGGCCCTCTCCCCACAATTAGTCAGCTTTTTGCTGGGGACAATAAACAATCTCAAAATTTCAGGAGCTTAAACAACAAACATTTATTTCTTACTTATGGGTAAGGACTGTGGCCCTGCCCAGCCTGGCTAGGTTCCTGATATCAGTTAGGCTTGAGTTCAGATCTCCACCATGTGTGTCTCCTTCTGAGACCCAGGCTGAAGAAGTAGCTGCTATCTAAGCACACTCTCCTCAGGGAAGATGCCAAGAGTGCAAGAGGGTGATGGGCTTCTGCTAGAAAAAAAACATCCTGTCACTTCCACGCATCTTTGAAAATTAGAAAAATGTGCCCTTTCTTTGTTTGACACAGACTTGTGTCAAAGCACATGGTTTGGCCAGCTTTGCTCCCTCCAAGAGTATGTACTAAGTTTGTACAACTTTGTGCCATAACCCTAAATTAGTAAGGGGAAGAAGGAGAATTGAAGTTTGAGGACTTCATTTATCAAGAAGTATATTCCTTCCAAGCTGACCACATGAATGGGAAAAGTAGTCTATTTATATGATCACTTAAAGGAAGTTTAAATGTTTATCTCAAGTTGGGTATGCATTAAATAGTTGTTTTCTGTTGTCAAACCTCTTAAAGGAAAAGTAAATGAGCTCTATTTTAGATATTATCAGACACATTCTCAATTTGACAATATTCTAAGAGTTGAAATACTTGAGAGAATTCACAAAAATGCTCCTAGAGATGTCTCAGTATTAGAGAAGCTGAGCTGGCAATTAAACTCAGGCCAAATATCTGTGCACTATATCTGTACTACAACATACCATCTTAGAGTACACATTTTCCCCAACGGGTAGTCAACAGAAATTCAATTATAAAATACACAAAATCCTTTCTCTGTCCCACCTAAGTTCTCCTTAGATGCCCCATGTAAAAATTCCACCTAGTCTTCAAGACCCAATTCAAATCTCATCTACCCCACCAGTGTTAAACTGGTGGTGACTTCCACAAATGACCTCTCTCTCTCCCCTCGGATTCTTGGATGTTTTGCTTCTGCCTCTAATATGAATTAAATTTTTTATCAAAGTTGAATAAGTTTTGATTGGAAGACCCAGAAAAACCCTACTTATCCTTCAAGCCTGGCCAAAAAGTTCCTTTTTATTTGAAATTGCTCTGACTTTCCCTAATCTACTCAAGGTGATTTATCATTGCCTCCTTCTCTGCTAATGGTAAAGGTACACTACACATGTTCTGACTCTCATTTACTAAGTTGAGAAAGACTTGGATGGGGGAAACTAAACATCTGTGAGATCACTGAAGGCACAGAATATGAAAATATGTTTTTTTCAACTTTGCTCCCCAGCATATAACACAGAATCCAGATCAGGGTTCTCAGCCTCAGCACTATTGACGATTTGGGCCAGCTAATTACTTGTGAGGGCTGTCCTGTGCATGGTAGGCTATTTAGCAGTATCGCTCCCAAGTCCTGACAACCAAAAATCTCTCCAGATATTGTCAAATATCCCCTGGGAGGGCAAAATTGCTCTCAGTTAAGAATCATTGATTGAAACCATAGTGGAAATTAAGTGTTTGTTGACTTATAACAACAGGAATTGGCAGGTTTTTTTCCTCCACTTTAGCTCTTCAATATCGTCTAATACTAGAAAGGAGTTAAATATATTTAAATGAATGAGTTGTTTAAGTAAATTTCAAATAATACTAAAATCTTCCATTTGAGCCATTAAAAATAGAGTTTACAAGGATGATATATATTCATCCATTCATGATAGAGATGGTGTGGTATATTGGTTAATGGCACAAATTCTGGCATTAGACTGGCTAGGTTCAAATTCATAGGGCGTGAGTTTATATGCCAGCTTTCAGCTTCCTATCTCAGTAACCTTGAGCAAGTCATTGAACCATGCTGTACCACAATGTCTTCATCTTAAAATGATGATAGGAGTATTTTCTACCTCAACAAGACTGTGTGAAGATCATATGAGTTAAGATATGTAAAGTTCTTGGAACAGTGTCTGACAAGTACCAGTTATTATTATGAATTCAGCAAACTGAATATCTACTATACACCAGGCATTTTACTACTGGTAGGGAACACAAAGTTCAAGCTCTCGTGGAGCTTGCATTCCAAACGGTAAAGAGGAGAAGAACAGATAGCAATGCACTGGAAGTTACAGAATGGCAGAGTAGCCACTGAGGTCCCTTGAGGAGCTGTCCTAGGCAATAGCTAAAGGGTCTTCCAGGGAAGAGTCCTGGAGCCAGACCATGCTTAATGTGTTTAAGCTACAGTAAGGGGAACAGGGAAAACTGCATACAGTGCATTGTGTTTTTAAAAATAAAAATGTAAAATTGTAAATTCTCTTTGACAAAAAAGAAAAAGATAAGCAAATTTTAAAAGACTAAAAAAATGCCAAAAATTTAATAAATGTTTTATTTGGGTAATGAGACATTGGCTTATGCATTTTCTTTCTTTCTTTTCTATTAATATAATACCCAAGTTTCCTGAATGGGTATTAAAGTATTATTATATCGCAAAACAATCAAAAAGGCTTTGTCAATGAAAGTACTTGCAAATAAAAGAGAATTTTGATGTACACAGTATAATTTATAATTTTTTCTTCCATTTTGTAGCTGAGATGTTAGTATTTTTATTTCATTTAAATGTTCCAATACATGCCTAACACAGTTTACTCTTACCAGTATATCATTCAATATTTTAACTACAAATTTTTCTCTGTCTATGTACTGAAAACGAATTGTATCTTTTCAGCTGATGGTTCATGATACAGATGTTTATCTTTTGAAATTTCATCATGGCTTTTAAGGTAAAAAAAAAATTATTCTCCATTTAACAAACTTTTCTTCAAATGGGTAGTCAGCAAAAATGTTATGATAGTTCACTTCATAGCTCCTTCAAAGTAGACTTTTTTAATCCAAGGAATCAGCAAAGGATTTGTGGAAATGGGTTGCACATCTAGAAAACACATGACATTTGTAATGTCTTCATTTATGTCTAAATATTTTCACTCCTAAGTGTATTTCTTCAATTCTATGCCTAGCAACAACACAATTATAACTTAGCATTGATACTTCTTCATTTTATAGTTATTTTTATCAAAATTATTAAGTTGTCCCCTTTGAATCTGACAGAAATAGAACTTTTTAAGTTTATCATCTTTTGCTGTGTCTTTTGGTAATTTTCTTGATGTAATATTTCTGTTATGCTTTAAAGCATATGAAGATTAACATTTCACAAGAAACTGGCAAAACGGATTGATTGCCAGTATAAAATTATTGGGGGTGGTTTTAAATGTTTACCCTCAGGAGACACGCAAAATGTAGGAATAATGTTTCTATAGTTTCTACTGTCTTAGTTCCCTGGAGAAATGACGTGTAAACCATAGAAATTCTTTAATTTTTATAGTTGTGTGGACATTTCAAAAAGAGACAGAGGTGTAGAAGAGAAGGAAACAAGGGTGTAGATTAAGCGGAATTCAGTGACATTCTCTTTTAAGTATATTCACTTGTAGTCCATAGGGCCAGGCATAGTTGTAAGCATCATCACTATAGACTTGGGGGATGGAGAAGGTTCGAACAGTTGTGACACTTATATGGTCTCCAATTGCCTTCATGCTCCCTCTCTGCCCTAATTTTTTCTTGTTTACGGTAGTGTAGGAGTGTGGTTCCTGGTGAATACAGAGGATAGTTCTAAGACTTGTTCTTTAATCCAACTGAAAAAAGTCAGTGCAAGACATATTCACCCAAAAAACAGCTATGTTTCACAGACTTAAAATAACTGCATGTATTTTTGAAAATGAACACCAAAAATTATTTTAGTTGATGCATTGTAAATTTAGTTCTTCGCAATGTTACTTAATTTTAAATTTTATGTAATGATTTGTTATATATTAACTATTACCAAATGTGCTTATTTCAAGTATCTTTATAAAAATTTTATGAGAGTTTTGTATCTAGTAAAATATCTATATATGTGCAAAATTTTGTCTTTTATAACTAGTCAAGAGACTGCAGATAAAAAAGATCTTAATCATTCAGTATATTTTTACATCACATCTTTACATTGTTAGTCAACATGGTTATCAGGATATTTTAATCACAAATATTCTTAAGAACAGTTCTTAAAAATATCTGGCATTTCAAATTATAAGAAAATTTCAATTTCAAATTTAAGTATTACTTAAGAAAGTTGTTTCCTTTCCTAAAAAAACAAACAAAAAGCAACAAGAAAAACTTGTTCAGTTAGTATTTTCTTACCTTCCTTCAGTTCTTCTGTATCACATGTAAGTACCCAAAGTTGTCTATTCAGTATAATATGTCTATTTAATGTTTTTCTTCATTCCATAATTACAAATTAATTGTGGGTATCTATCCATAAAGAGAAATTTTGTATGAATTCCAGCATTCACAAAAATTTCATTTAATTCATAACATATAATTATTTTTAAAAAAACCTGAGGCACCAGCCAGTGCCTTCCCAAGTATGTCAGACCCTCCCTCAAGCTTCTGCTCAAGCCAACTCTGTCAACAGACATCATTTTAATTTCATGTACTCCCATTCTCTGGCACCTCTTTTCTTCCTGCTATCACAAATATGATTTTTTTAAAAAGTCACTAACAAAATAGAAGAAATGGCTTTATATTTTATTTGGTGTTTTCATTTGCTAGAACGGCAATAACAAAACAGTACAGACTGAGTGCCTTAAACAAAATCTTATTTTCTCACAGTTCTGTAGGCTGTGGTAGGGTTGGTTTCCTCTAAGGACCATAAGGGAAGAATCTGTTCCAGGCCTCTCCTCACCTTGTAGATCACTGTCCTCTTCACTGAAGTCATCCCTCTGAATATGAGCACTCTTGGTGTTTCTCTTTATGTCCTAATCTCCTCTTTTTGTAAGGATATGGCTAGATTAAATTAGGGCCCACCCTAATTGCCTCACTTTAACTTAATCACCCCTTTAAACTTACATATCTCCAAATATAGTCCCATTCTCAAGTACTAGGGTGATGGCTTTCACAAATGAATTTTGAAGGAACAAAATTCACCTCATAGCACTTGGGTTGAATTATAATTTAACAAAGTGAAGACAATTAACTCAGTCAGGGACTGAAACACACCCAGTGAAGAATAAACCTTTCTCCATGACTGAAAAGAGTCCATTCTAGTCACTGATTAGCAGGCATATGGTTTCAGAATTTCAGTGAAAGGAATGAGGAAATGTATGGGTTAAAGCTAACTGTAAGTCCCTCACTTGTGACAGTGTTGCTTATTTTTAAAAACTATATAAGAAACATTGTCTGTACTTCCATTTGAGTAAGCCACAGAACCTACTTACTGGGGAAGAGCACCAACAAATAATCCTATTAAGCAGAGGAACCTGCTTAAGTAGCTTAGATAGGCAACAGACGCTTCAGCAACAAAAGTCACAATCAAAGAAAGCTTAGGTCCCCTTGCATAGAGGGACAAAATACAGAAGAAGGAATGGAGGAATTAGACTGTAGCTTACAAGAGAATTTTTATTAAATGCTGATCATTCCCACAATACCTTACTAAAGGTAATTGCTTAGTCACTGGGAAACTACCTCTCTTCCCTTTCACCTCTTTGAAAAAAAGAGAAAATGCAATTCTCTTAGAGTTTTCAACGCTGAAAAAATGAAAATATTGAGAGGATAAAAACTTCATGGTCAACATGCTTCTATTTATTCTTCAATTAATGATGGAGCAATCTACAAAAAGAATTTCTAAAGGCCATTTGGGGAAGATGAAAAAAGTCTGTGAGATTTCCTTCCCATCTAACTACCCAATAATGGCTTCATAAAACTTATAGATGTAAACAAGTTATTTCAATATACAAGTACTGTTTTTTGATCAATAGATACATTACTGAACAGATACATGTGTCTCCTAGTTTCATAGACCCAAATTTTTTAAGTGATCATGAAAATTTCAAATTTAAAAACAATCATTAAGGATCTCATATATATAGAGGGAAAAATCCTTTTATAGTATGAATATTCACCAGTTATTTATCTCTATCTAAATTTTTATGTATATGGCTCGATTAAAGTAAGGTAAAACAAGATACACATGTTTAATATTACAAAGAAGGAAATACTGTATTCAATTATGGTTCATACATTTAATAAAATATGAGTTCTTTAGTGTGTAAAGATCAATCAAGACTTTAAGAATAAACATCTATATGTGTGTATATGATTATTTTTCTTCCCCCTACCTATGCTTTTCATATGTAATTAATGATAAAAAAAGTATTACTAAAATATGAATAAAGTAGGTAGAATAACAATAAACTAAAAAAACCTATGCATAATTAAAAATTGCTCTTAAAATAAAATTATTTTTTAAAATCCTATATGTTATTTAACTTCATTTGCTATAAATTAAATTTCTGTTCATTGTATCTTGTTTTCTTATTAACTATTAAAAATCAGAAATTCATGTTCATAATGAAAATGTTTTTTATCTTTTTTTATTTTTTTTCTATTTTTTCAGTGCAAAACTGGTTTGAACATGAAAATGTTTTTTATTCTGGGTATAATGAAAATATACTTAAGAATTCTGAGAACTTACCACACCAAAGTTAACTAATGAAACATTGACAATCATATTCAAAGCATGAATAAAATCCTTACATTACTAATATCTAAAGACAATAAAAGGGCACTGTGCGAAGGAATCATCTTTTGCCCAAATCTGCTGCCCATATGTTTATTAATGGCTATGTTACTAGACACCTGAACTCCTAGTCCTGGCATACTGCCCATTCTCATGTCACTGGTAGTTAATCTGTACACTTGGTTCACCTTTACTTTTTATATTGATTAGACCCTACAAATGGAGGAAATCAGTAATCCCTGGATCCACAGATCTGCTCACCTGCTGCTGAGCCTATTATACCTTTGTACTTTGGGCTTCATGCTTTAATTCTTACAACCAAACCCTAAACAATTGTTAAAAGATATGCAGTATCACTTACACACTAAAACCATTAAAAGAAGCATATTCCTCAGCTGTGAATCCATAAATATCTTGACAAGATAGATCCACATCTTGCTGAAGAAGAAGATTTACTAAACTTGTTGGTTCATCACTGATAGCAATCATAAGGGCTGTTCTGGAGCAAGAGATATAAATAAACGTCCATTTATGGATCTTAGACATGTCATTTTTTAAAATCAGTCTTCTCAATTTACTATTCAAATGTAGGATATGAGGAAAAAAGTCAAAGTAAGAATGTAAAAAATCGGACAGATCTGCTCAAAAAAGTGTGCCAATCATAGATTATATCACGGAGTCTAAAGATAAAGAGTCCCTACGAAGCAGCTGGGTTGATAGTTTTCAATCTCTGCTCCCTGAAAGCCAGTGTTTTCAAGAATATGTCTTAAAATTCCATGAAGGAGAGTGTCTGAGGCTTTGGTTCCCCTACCCCCATTTAACTAAAATAGTTGGTCTTCTGTGTAAGATTCTAATGTTATAAACAATAATTAATAATAATAACCAACCAATCTGGTCCAAGTGTTTGATTTTATAAATAGAAAAACAGATCCTGGAGTCTAGGTAATTTGCCCAAAATCATATGTCATACAGCCTTATATATTCCCAATATCAAAACTATATATATATATATATTATATATATATTTCTTATCCTTTTAGCTGTAGTTATAGGCTATATATTTAGTTTTATTAATTATACCTTTGATTGTTATCTGAAGCATTCACATCTGCCCCTTTCCTCAGAAGAAATTTTGCCATTTCTGCATTATTTTCACTAACAGCAAGTAAAAGTGGAGTATACCCATCCTAAAAAAAAATATTTCAAAATGATTATTTAAAATACCATACTAAAGTTACATGTCTTTTAGATTTAAATTCAATTTAAAAAATAAGTGTGCTTATAAGAAACTTCTGAATACATACTTTAACTCTTAAAAGATTTTGACACACAACAAAAAATAATTCTAAAAATCAAGAAAACAAAGTTGGGCCAGCCAAAAATAATTAAAATTTCTAATTTAGGCTTAATTCAAATTGTGAGCAACAGCAGCCTAGAATAATTAAGTGATGAGCAGCATACATATCACCAATTCACATTTCATAATTTCATAACAGGTTTCCATGGGGTTTCATTTAAATCTCTAAAACTGGCACTTATTTTGGATAGTCATGTATATAAAATATCAGTAAACTAAGCATTTAGATGCTTTTTTAAAAAAAGCATTCATCAATTATCCAAAATGTCTCAATAGGAGAGTTAGATTACTTTTAATATAATATAATTTGCTAATTCAACCCTATGCTTTTTATTATTCATGAGTATATGAATAGAATAGAAAAAAGGGTGGAGTTTATAATTTTTATCAATATCGACTTATAAGGGAATCAAATATTTCTCATTTGATATGGCCCTTTGCACAATTATCATTTGTAAATATGACGTTACTTTGGAGGTCAGCATTACAATCTGCAATGAAATGGATGACGACTTTAAAGGAAGAAAAATTCTGTCAGTTTTTTATAATCTCATTTCCTCCCCAATTTCAGTTTGGAAAATTCATTCTTCATATGACATGTATTTCAACATATATTAGTTGTCTGAAATAAATATCTTCTTTCTAAAGTGTAAACTCTTTTTCTTTAATGGAAACCTACCTTATTTTTAGCTTCAAGATTAGCTCTGTGTTTAAGCAACATTTCAACTAATGAGACATTTTGACCACAGACAGCATAATGAAGAGCAGTATTATGATTAAAATCTGCCAGATTTGGGTCTGCACCATAGCTTAGAAGAACAGTAGCACAATTCTCCTTTTGACACTGTACTGCCTGTCAATGCAACGAGAATAGATGTGTAATCAATTTACTATTTAAGATACGATAAATTAATGTTTAATACTATGTTTTAAAGTATGAAACTTAATGAAAATTAACTAGGAGAACTCAAGCACATTCATATTGAAAAAGAAAGAGAACATACCTTAATCAATGGAGATCTGCTTTCCCTATCCAGGACATTTACTTCACATTGTTTCTCAATTAGGAAATATACAATATTTGTATATCCATTAGCACAGGCCAAGTGCAAAGGTGTTCTATATCAATATAACAAAACACAAAGTTAGAGATGAGTATTTGTTTGAGAAGTTACTTATTGTATATTGTTAAGGTGTTTGCTTCATGCACTTAGTTATATTTACACAAAATTTACAGTAATTATAATTGTTTTTTACTGAATTTAAAAGGCTGTGTAAATGCCTTGAAGATCAAATATTTAACTGGTTTCACTTTAAGGAAAACTTAACTATATGAGTTGAAAAATAGGTTAGAAAGTATGATAAAATTAGGTATCACAATAAAATTTAGGAATTGTATTTAAAACCTAAGATACATCCAATAGGTAAAAGGAGGAAAAGACATTGCCTATTCGATGACATGCTACCCCTAATTGTGTGTTTCTTTCTATTTGGTCAGCTAGTAAAGCTGGCATTTGCATCTGAGAAATGAACGCAAAGGTCAAAGCCTAAGGATCCTCTAAGTTGTAGATCTCTACCTCATTTTAAGTTATTACACTAGTTTCTACTTCTCAAAGAACCCCACTCTAGGTAGCCTACCAGAAACCAAACACACATTTGTGAAGTATGACAGAATACTAATTAACTCCATTTTAACTTGAAGTTTTTAGACTGGACTGGCCCTCAATAAATTTTTATTTATTTACAAAGGTGATACCATTATATCCTTGTTTTTAAATAATTTTGTAATACAGAATCTATATATGCATAGCTCATGTCCCAAACAAAAGAACTTACATAGCATTTCCCTGCTTCACTTTAGGTCCTCAGAAGTACTTTATGGGTACCTCAACAGACATGTTTTTGACACGTAGGAGTAGCAAAAATAATCTTCAAAGATTTAAAATTAAGGTAACTTTCAAAAGGTAAAATTATCAAAATTCATACACAATGATATAACTTACCACTTATGGAAATAAATCAAGAAAATATAAAAATAGTTTGTAACAGTTTGGAAATGCTGAAATTCCAATCAAATTTACCTGAATGTAATCTCTGCAAAGCAAGACTGTAATATAACTACAATATAAAAACCAGAGCTCTAATCAATTATATTATTCCCTAGCTGAAGAAAGACTATAATCAGGAAGAGGATGGTCAGCTAGGATGACAGAATAAAACCAAAAGTTATCCATGATTAATTAATATCCTCCATGGAAAAGACAATCTGAATTTAAGGAACCCAAACTTTTCAGTCATTGGAAAGGAATACTTTGTTGTAAGACAAAAATGATTCGTCAGACTTATGACCTAAATAAAATATCCCCCCCAAACTATCTACCTTACCTTGCTGTGATTCCATTCTTACTAAGCAAATTTCTAGTAACTAATTTGGTTTCTCAATCCTGATACAAGGAAGCATGGATTAACCTTTTTGTTATCATCCATAATGTGGCTTAAGGATGAACTTCCTTATGTAATAGGAAGTTTTTCCAGCCCTCAACCCAAACACATAGGGCTAAATAGCTTTAAGCCCACCTAAGATAACTCCCTGCAGTAGCATAGCAAATCCTGGCAAACATTTGGATCTGTCTCCTCCACTATACATTATACATATATTATACATATATTAAGAATTTAGTCCCAAAGAACTTTGGCAGTTTCCCCCCAAACTTTAGATCTATCTTTCCCTCCACTCCAACTTGTTTTCTTTTTAATTAATTTACAACAAACACACAACACTCTCTTTTAAGAGAAAGTAAAGGGCATTTCGGTAAGTCCCAAGAGGTCTTCCAAAAGTGGCTACTGCACCCTGCTGGATAATTTCACTCTTCCGTTTGAAGTCTAAAACCTTCTAAAACAATTAAATCCTTGATAAAAATCTCAGAACTCATCCGTATGCTCCAAGGAACTTAGGAAATCAGCCACAAATTCAATAATGTAAAATAGCCATGAAAGATTCAGCTTTCTAAGTAAGTATTTAGCAATATAGCCTGTGGTCTTTTACACAAAATCTGAAAACAGTCTCTCTTGAGCAGGCATGAAACACACTACAAAGTTCCCAATATCACTCAAATCTTCAGAACAGTCTTATAAAGAAGATATTTACTTAGAATATTTGGCATCCTTTTAAAGGATTCACCCTAGTTTAAAATGACAAAATGTTTTAAGAGCATACACATTTAACATTTACATTCAAGTTTTAGTTTAACTGTCCTTAAGGCTCACCACTGGAGTATGCAGCAAATAATGTCTTTGTGTGGCCACTAATCCCAATGTTTACATATATAATATAAATGCTTCAAGGCCAATATAAATGTTTTTCCATCTAATATAAAAAACAAAACCCACTCTATTTTCTGGAATGGCTGAATGCAAAAAGTATATTTATAGATATCTTAGAGAAACATTTTTTTTAAAAAAAAGAGTATTATTCCATTTGTCAAAAATCCTTAACTTTTATCAATGTATTATATTCCCAACGTAAGACTTTAGTTTATACTGTTACTTCTTAACTCTTAGTACTTATCTAAACAGAAAGCTAAATTCCTGCAAAGCCTAATCCCGGTTTCTAAGGTTTCAGGTTAGCTGGTATCATTTTGTTTTATTCAAGTTCTGTTTTCTCCCAGTCTCTCACTCTCATATACTGGTGGAAGAATTGTCAGTATACACTGTGGACAGGTGATGAATGATCTGATCCCTGAAATCTCAAATTGAACTTTAGCAAAAGGCATGACTTGAATGGATGTGAAGACTGGATGATTACTATGGAAGCTGAAGTGAAAAGTATTCTCCACTAGACAGTAAGAGCCAGGGAAAGCCGTAGTCTTCAATTGAGTCTCATCATGACAATACCTCTTTTATTAACTGACTTTGTTGGGCTCTTGATGAATTAGAATTCAGGGTAAGTGAAGGAGAGGTAACCAAGGAAGCTATCTCATACTACTAGGTCATTTTCAACTCTAGGCTGGGCACTTCATATCTAATCTAGGTTTGAGTAATATGGCTGAACATATTAATTTGGAAATGACCCTTCACTTACCAGACTACATATAGATCTGAACTTTTTATTAAAAACCACAAAAGTGATTTTATAGCTAGAAGAGATATTAAACACCTCCTGTTCATTTTCAAACTTACTAGGCACAGTGCTCTTGAAATAAAAACAAAAATAGAAGACAACTATTGAGAGCACGTGAACAGGAAGTTTTTCTGGTTTAATAAGAAGTTGCTTGCTATAGGGCTTTGCAGATCTTGGTTTAAAAAACACCAATCTTGTAGTAGCTTCAATTTGATAAATGAGGAGACTTAGGGTCAAGGTTATATAGATGCAGATAAGGCCTCCAACTCAGATCTTGATTCTCAAAACAATGCTTTTCCTACTAGGCCATTGTGTTATCCTGCTCATAGTTTCCCCCTACCATCTTAATCAGAAATTTCAACTTGTAGTATCATTATTTTTACTAGAAAACATATATAACAATATCTTTCCATAGGCCATTATTAATATGCACATAATATGCTCATGAGGTATCAGAAACTTTCAACACAATGCATCTAAAATGAGTCTTTTAAACATTCTATAAAACATTGTAACTTACCATTTAAAAAATTCAAACAGCACAAAGCAGCACCCAATGCCATCTTACTCTATCCACTTTTCCAAAGTTCATCTCTTTTCAGAAATATCAAATTTAACTTCAGTACATATCTTTTCAGATTTTCTCTCTCTTTCTCACACTCTCCCCTCCCCCCACACAAATATTCAAATAGAAATATAGTCTGAGATTTTTTGTATTCAGCTTTATTGTGGTATCATCTATATATAACATTTAAATGTACAATTTTATAAGTTTTGGCCCAAAATATAGTCATATAACCACTACTATAATCATGATAAAGAACATTTCTATCACCCTTAAAAGTTAGTTCCCTCACGTCCCTTTACAGTCATTCCCTCCCCTCTGTATCTAAAACCCCTGATAACCACTAATTTGCTTTCTGCCACTATAACTTTTCTGGACTTTCATATAAATGGAGTCTTTTGTGTCTGGCTTCTTTCAGTTAGCATGACGCTTTTGAGATTCAGCCATGCTGTTGCATGTATCAGTAATTCATTGCTTTTATTGCTGAATAGTACCTTTATATTTATGTGTATATATATTGATTTATCCTTTAATTTATTTATGCAAACATTATTTATTAAGCACTTACTATGGCTAGGCAGAGTTCTAGGTGATGAGGATACAGCAGCAAAACAAAAACAGGCAAAAATATCTGCTCTTATGAACCATACATGTCAGCAAAAGAGTCAAACAAAGAACAACTTGAAAAATACACGGTATGTCAGTCAGTATTAAGCGCTACAGAGAAAAATCTAGCAGGGAAGAAGGATAAGACATGTCAGTAATGAGAAAGGGGTACAACTGTAGGTAGACAGTAGCCAGGGAAGTCCTCACTGGTAAGGTGACAATTGAATAAACATCTAAAAAAAGTGAAAAAGCAAGTCATATGGCTATCTTGGGGAAAAGCACTCCAAGCAGAGGACCCAACAAGTCCCAATATTCGAAATGCATTTCTTGCATTTTTGTGGGAACATAAGGCCAGTGTAGCTGGAGATAAATGAATGAAAGTGAGAGTTGTAGCAGTTAAGATCAGAGAGGTAACAGGGTAAGGATGAAGATCATGTAGGGCTATACAGGCCATTGCATGGACTTGAATTTCACCTCTAATGAGATGGGAAGTGATTAGACAGTGTGAAAGCAAGGAGTCATATCATTTGACATACAGGTTAGAGGATCATTCTGGCTGCTGTGTTGAGAACAAACTTGAAAAGGGAAAAAGACCAAAGACTAATTAAGAGGCCACCACAATTCTAGTTAAGACATAATGGTGGCTTTGACTAGGGTAGTAGTTACGAAGATGACAAGAAATGGTTGCATTTTAGATATATTTTGAAGGTAGAACCAACAGTTTTACTGTTTAATCAGAAAGAGGATGTGAATGAATGAGAGGAGTCAAAAATAACTCCAAGGTTTGTGGCTTAAGCAATCTAAAGAAAGGATTTGGCATTTATAGAAAGAGAAGGGCAGGTCTGAGAAAGAAAGAATAACAGGATTTCGGTTTGGGGATGTTTGAGATCTCAGTTTGAGATGTTTAATCAATGATATGGAGCTAGTGGCATTCATAAGCTAAATGTTAAATCTTCAGGAATATTGCAAGCCAGTTGACATCACATTGGTGGCTTAAAATTGGCCACTATCAACAAACTCTATGAATCAGAGCTTTCCTTCCCTTCTCCCAACCCCCAAATTATTAAACCAGCACATCACTACATCTCAGATATCAAAGTGTAAATATGGGCAATTTTATATATTTTTTTCATATATATTTATATAATATATATTCATATATATGTATATATGAATCTAGAGTTTGGGAGAGAAGTCTGGCCAGAGATAAAGGCATTGGGAATATAGATATGTAAAGCCAATTTCTCTTCACCAGGAGAATGAAGAGAGGGAGAGAGGGAGGGAGGGTAGAGGGAGAGAGAGAATGAGAATCACTTCTGGTTAGGACCCATTAAATGTTGACAAGTCAGAAAGATGAAGAGAAGTCAGCAAAGGAGTCTGAAAAGAAGTATCCACAAAAATAGTATAAATGCCAGATGAATCTAGTGTTCTGAAAGACAAGACAATATTTCAAATATTACTGATACAGCAAATAAAATACTTGACTGACATGCCAGCAAAGTAAGACTGAGAACTGACTGCTGAATGAAGTCATGCCAAAATTATCCATAACCCTGTAAATTAATTCAGTGGTGTAGTGTAGGATAAAAGCCATATAAGAGATTGGACAACTCTGTTTTTGTTAAAAGAGAAGGACATAATGCTACCAGCAAGCTGAACACAAATCCTCTAACCATGTAGTTTCCAGTTATCCAATTATGATGAAAGATGAAACTTTTCATACTCTATGACTTGAAAACTCCCCCAAAGATTTTAAGGCAGCCACAGATAGTACATATTTCCTATTACTAATGACAAACACATAATTTTGTTTCTTAATATGTATTAATTTTGCTTTTGCAGTAAGTGGTTGTTGAGCTTTCTAAAGATACTCTTCAATTTGAGGAAATTTTTCATAGGTAATCCATATTAAAAATGTTAAACAGAGTGACATCAGTAACATGACAGAGTAGGAAACTCTGCACCTTCCTTCCCCCAACAATATACCCATTTAGAAATAGTGTAAGGACAAACTTCCTTTGTGAGAAATCAGAAACTAATTGAAAGTCTCCTGAACCCTGAGAAAATGCAAAACCAGACTCATCAAAGCTAAAAAGAAGATTCAGGACACCCTCTTGCTGAAGACACTGCCCCCACCACCAAGTGCCATAGGATCAGGAAGACTCATTAGCTTCCAGTTCTACCTGGGAGAGAAAAGCATTTGTCTTGCCAGCACACCAACTTCCTTAAGGGGGCTCCCCAGAGACTCTTCCCAGTCCTGAAGCACTGACAGGTTCAACACAGTCTGGTAGACAAGGGAAGATCAGAGGTAGCAGCTTGAACTGGTAGACACCATTGATCCTACCCCCTGTTCAGCAAAGAGCAATTGCATGAAAAATCTCAGCTCTCAACTTCTGTTAGGGAAATGAGTTGATCTGTGTGTCCAGTGCCCCAACGGCTCTGGTGCTGTCCAAAGAACTGGCCTCCATCTCTCCAGTCCTGGAGCTCTGACAGGTCCAGCAGAGTCCAGCCACCAGAGGGAGAATGGAGGTGGCAGCTTGGGCTGATAGATGCTCAACACAAAATACGCAGACAAAACAGCACAGCTGTCTGCTTCTCCCTGAGGAGGATACAGACTTCTGGAATCTCTGGCCAGGCTTTTTGGTAGGGGTTCTCTCCTGCATGAGGCAAATCCAGGAAAACTGAGAGAGGTTCCTTCTTTGTCTGGTGCACAGACACCAACATCCACAGTAAAGAAAAATGAAAAAACAAGCATTGATGTTCCAAGGTAACCCAAGATACAGCTCCAGAAACCAGCCCTAATCATATGGACTATATGAATTACCTGCTAGAGAATTAAAAATGACTCTCATAGAGTTCAAGAGAATATGTTGGAACAAAGTGAAAATTTCAACAGAGACAGAAAATATTAAAAAGCACCATACAGAAATCACAAAGTTGAAGAACACAATAACCTAACTAAAAAATTCACTACTAAAGGGTTCAACATCAAACTAAATCAAGCAGAAGAAAACAGTCAATACAAAGACAGGTTCATGGAAAGAATTCAATCAGAGAAATAAAAAAAAAAAAAATGAAAAAGAGTGAAGATAGCTTAAACGACTTATGGGACATAATCAAGCAGATGAATATACACAATAAATATGTGAGTAGGATAATATGTGCTACTGCCTACCATTAAATTAGCACATTTTTTGGCATATTAAATTTTGATTCAACAATTAGTTCAAATGCCTGTTTTGAAGCAGCCATTGTGCTCTCAAGTGTGCCAAGACAGATCCTATAAACTGTACTTGTTATAGAGCTAACTTGGATACTCAGCTGTTAATACATGGGAAGTCCCTCTTGTCTGTCAAGCCCAGCTCAAGAGCAGCTGAGTCTGGAGATTCTCAAAAGTCGCTTGTAACTGAAGTCAAGTCAATGGTGTAACAGAGGCTATATAGCTGACTGCAGTGTATCAATGCACTTTCTGGCTATGAAGAATCTTTGTGACTTGACAAGTTCAATGGTAATGAATGTGGCTATGAAATAGTCTGTCTAGCTTATTCACCATATTATCCCAGAATCTAACACATTACCTAGTTTATATAATTGTTACATGTATTTGCAGTATATATTTGTTGACACGATGAATTCAGAACTAAGCAAACTGGTGGTAAAGAATGTGCAGCAAAGAAGAGGAAAAAATTATCCTCTGCCCAAATAAGTTTGTTAAATATTAATAAAGTCAACAAGTTTCTTTTGTTTAAAAAAAGTTACTTCTTTTGGTGTTTTGAAGTCTTAAAATCTTAACAACCACTGTTCTTGGGGGTCGCCCCTAATCTCTTCCTATTCTTCCATTAGTAAAATGGTAAATTTTACACAGCTGGGAACAAGAGCAAAACACCAAGATGGGCAAAGGATGGAGTGCTCGTGGAGGTTAAGGTGGTGGGAGGAGTGGACAGAATCAGGGAGGACAAAAACGCCCTCAAGCACCCAGGTAAGCACTTACAAAAAAAAAAAATTAAGAAGATGAGAGTTGGAGTGTGACTCTCTGCCAATGGTTACCAATCTCTCTGCTCTGTAAAACCCAGAGACCACCAGTGTCAAACAGCCGACCGTGGCTCGTTTCTGACTGGCGAACCAGGGAAGCCCTAGCGCCTCCTACCCGCCGGCTCCTCAGGTCTGGTCACCTGTATTCTTTGTCCCGCATGTTCACATCAAATTTCTTGAGCTGGAAGTACTTGTTCAGCTTCTCCAAATCCCCGACTGAAGCAGCTTTGTGAGGTTTCTTTAAATCCTGGTCTCGAAGGTCGTAGCCCAGGCCCATGGGCAAGTCTGAGGAGGAACGGCTGGGGGACTCATCCTTCCTCCCCCAGAAGCGGAGAAGTTTCTTCATGGCGCCGCAGGCTGCACTCCTCACGTCGGGCCAGGCAGCTTCTGGGGCTCCTAAACGCCAGCCCTGCCTCTCAGCACGTGGCAGGCGGCGCACCGGAGACCCCGACCCAAGTAGACCCGTGCGGAGCCCAGAAGAGGCTGGGCCTCCCCCCACCCCCGGCCTGGGCCTGCGCGGGCCTAGGTTGCCAGGCAACACCCCCGCGCCCCCCCTCCCCCGCGCAGTCGCAGCCTGAATGTCTTGAAAAAAAATCTGAAAAATGTCTTGAAGAGTAGTTCCCAACTCCTCCACTTCCCACATGATGCCCATGGGCAGCAGATGGCATACTGTTAATTAATGATAGAAAACTCTTCTGGCGAAGTTCAACTTTGTCTTTATCCTTAGAATTACGCAACCTACACAGACTTAGCAATATCAAAACAGAAAAATAGATGGAGAAAATGATTGATATAAATTATATCCATTTAAAAAGACCATTTCTAGTTTCTCTGAATGAATCCAGACCCGATAAACTATCCTAGGATACTAGAAGAATCTGATGAAATAACTCACGACCTTGGACGGTAGATCTTTGAGTCAAGATGATTTGGTTGAGGTAGATGTAGATAGATACACACGTCACAAAGACAAGAAGTTATTAATATTGTTCTCTGGTACACCCAGAATGTCAGCTACAGTGCCCGGCATGTACTAACAGTTTGACAAATGTGCCTGACAAAATTCCAAAGTCTATTTTTAAAGTTTATTGACACGAAGAAAAGGAAGCAGTGACCACTAGGAGGCAGCATCGATTCACAAAGACTAATTGAGTCCAGGTTATGTAGTTTCCCACTATAGAGAGGAATGAAGATCACATCAAAGCAGTTGACCAAATTTCACATAAATAATTCCTATACACAGGACGGAGCATAAATACTAGATATCTCACAATTAAATGAATTTTTTGTTGGTTGAATGAGAGCACTATGCCATTTAATGGATCAGCATCAAGCTGAATGGAGATAGGTTTGCCTTTGTCAACATTTCAATTTTATATGTAAACAGAAAGCAATTTTATCAAATTTGTTCATAACCTAAAAACTGAGATTAAAAGCCCAAGTTAAAGAAAACTCAAAATAATTTAAATGGAATTTAAAATTATTAAATGAGGTAATAACTACACAAGTCTGAGTTTTCATTTTCAAACTCCACGAGGAATATGATTGCGATAGAAATAAATTTAATTTTATTGTATACTTGTTTAAAGAGTGTAAACTTATACACAACTTCCACATAATCTGAATTCTTCAAAATTTATATATTGTATTTTCTTGTAGAAATATAGTAGTTAGTGGGACAGACTGAAAAACTAAGGTGGCAGAAGACCCACATTTGTGACTTTTCCACATTGGCCTTTAAATACTAGAATAGCTGTTTACAATTATTGCCTAGAAATCATACCAAGTGTTTTAAATGCAGTCTAATTTTATTTGTCACAACCCAGGAAGATAGATGTTATTATTTTTATCTTAAAGATAAGGATTCTATGGGGTAACTAGAAACTCATCCCAGCACATGGCAAGCACTGTCTTTTAATAATTCCACCACGCTTTCCTTTGCTGTTTAGTGACTACTCCTTTTTACCCCATAACAGACAGACCTACTGAACCACAGTCAACGAGAACAGGGCCCAAGAATATTTATAAAGCACCTCCAGTAATTATAATGAAAATGGCCCACATTACAGCTTTGGGAACAGCCTTAGATTGTCTAAGTATTTCTCAATCAGGCTTCTGGTAGATGCTTGATAGCAGAGATTTTGAGACTATACTTTCTGTTGATAGGCAGTATTGTATAAGGAGTACAAAGACAAATTGGAAATGTTATTACTAGTGCTACCTCTTATAAGGCATTTAATCCTCCTGATTCTGTTTTTCTATATGTAAAATGATCATTTTTGCAAGCACTTAGCATTATGCCTGACACATGGCAGGCACTCAATAAATGCTACCTTCTAATTTTAAAGGTGATGGGCACAGAATATACTATTAATATATCAGCAGTTAAGGGCTGCTTTATAACTCTAGCTACTAGACAATTTGGTTCACATGCTATTACATGTCTGAGAAAAGTTTTGACATGGTTATACTATGTTTGCATTAAATACCAATTAAAAGTTTTTATCATACTTAAATCTCACATTAGCTTAAGAGTTCAAAATGATTTTATAACAGTGTTTGTTAAGCAGCATATTTAAACAAATGTTATCTTTAGTATCTCATTCTTTTGGATTAAGATTTGTAATATTTAAGCCAAAATTATCAGCATGTGAAGCCATTTAACCTATCAAAGTGCAACGTTATTTTAAATTATTATTTTAGATAGTATCTTTTCAGTTAAAAAGAAAAAAAAATTCAGTCCTTTTTGCAGTTAATTGCCCTTTTCCAATTACTTTAATGAAAATATCTTGCCAAGAAACACCTCTTTGAGTCATTATTAAGCTGGGTTTAGATTGTGCCTGAGTCACAAAGCACAGAGGTAATTACAGGTTAAAATTGATTTGAGCTTCTTTATAAATAAGAAACTGATTATAGAATAAAAGTCTCATTAAATATAAAAAACTTGACACTGCATATTAATCTTGTTACCACTCTGGCTGTGGTTCCCTTACAATTCTCATGAAAAAAGAAATCCAATTTGAATGGTGAGCATCAAAAGCCTACCATGTGCATTCAGGAATAAAGAATTACATATACCATTTGGTACATTATCATTCATTTTCCCCATAAACCATTAATAAAGGCAATAATTTATATTTTGGGAATGCTTTTTCCAACATCAACCAGGAAAATCAATCTTTATAAGGTGCTTTAGAAGATTTCAAAGATACCCATTACTGTTGAGGAAACAACTACGGTTTATTTCCTTGTTTGTGTAGTCTGCTGATGTGTCAAGTATTTTGAGAAAAGATCTTACTCTAGACTTCACTTGTACCATTAGAATACATTTTCTTTAGCAATTGAATGATATATATTCTTGATTTTTTGGTATTAGTTTACCAGTTTAAAATACCATTATTTATTAAAATAGAATATTTGGTTCACAGTCCCTAATTAAACTTGCCTAAGTTTGCCTTACACTTTGAAATCATTTTCATTTTATTACTAAATTGATTACAAAACCTCATACTACAAAAGCCAAATATTTATGAATAGCCAATACTAGCTAGCCTCTCTCTAATCCTCCCAGAGACAGCATAGAATATCAACCAAGTTATTCCAGGGTGATAAGTGCTTGGTAACCAATGAAGAAAACTGTCTTAACATTTCTTTCCGTACAAGGCTTGTTTCTGTGAGTGAAGATATTTTCCTCCCCCCAAACTATGTTTAATAAAAGTTTCAAATGTTAAAAAATATGAATGAAAGCCACTTCTAAACTCTCTGAAAAGTTCCATTCTAGAATTTATACAAACTGGCCTTCATCTTTTCTTACTGAACTTGTATTGTTTAAGCCAAGTGTCAGCAAACTATTACCTTCAAATCAAATCCAACCCCTGCCTGCTTTATAAATGCCCTTTTATTGGAAGACAGCCATGACTATTCATTTATGTATTAATATTATCTATGGCTGTTTTTGTACTATAACAGTAGAGTTGAGTAGCTGTGACAGAGACCACATGGCCTTCAAAGCCTGAAAATATTTACTGTAGGGATCTTACAGAAAAAGTTTGCCAACATCTATTTTAAGTACTTTTCATTAAAAAAAAAAAAAAACTACTTAAATTTTGTTTGAATTACAAGGACAAATTCTTTTCTATTTTCTTCTCATCACAAAGATACACACTTTGGCCTACACGAGTCAATGAGAATTTTTGCGGACTAGATTGGATATCTAAACACTACTTAGAACATAGTTTCTATGGATTCTTTAAAAAACCACGTTTACTTCTTCTTAAATCAAGTTTATGAAACCAATGAGTTATGAAAAATTGTTGGCAATGATAGCAAGCACTGCTTCAAAATAAACTTAATTTATTCAACATTTATAAACAATAAAAACTTTAATATTAGAAATTCCACAATTCTTCAAAATTAAAAGCTACAATGGCTTTTAAAACTACATAGAATCAATTTTTTCAGATTATATACTGTCTACAAAATTCAATATTAATGTGTTCATATTTCTTTCATATGTAACCTAAGGGGCATCCAAAGATTTTACCAATATCCTCTCCATCAATCCTATCTTTCCCAGTCATCCTTCATATTCCAGTCTCAATTTTGGGCCCAATCTATTAAAACCTTGACAGCATTTTCCATTTTATCAACCAGACACATTTTTACGCTACCCGTGCCTAAGTACTGGGAAGAAACTTTCAAAAGCACTAGTAAACCACCACCAGTGCAGTGTGATAAATGCTGATGATTCACGTAACTGTAGAAAATGGGATTTACCTTCCTGTGACTTTCTCAAAATCAGGGTAAGAAACATATATACCCTGTACTAGTGATGTTGTCTGTATGCTTGACTTGTGCATACAAATATCTCTTTTACACTAGTTTTCCATAAATATTAAAATATGAACAAGTCCTGATTTTTTTCTAAGTTTTCAAAATGATTATGAGATTTTCACTCTATTTAATAGAAAAATAAAACCAAGCTGCCAAAGTTATGAGTTAGGCAAAAACAAAGTTTTTTCAATAAAATGTAGAAATATTTTAATTTACATATTACAATGAATCAATATAGTCAAAATCCACAATTACATGTTCATAAAAATTCCACACATCATACTCAGAGTAAGCAGTTTCTGTACAAAGATTTACAGATGTCCAAGTATGTAGTTTTTCTTCAGTGTGCTACAGAGTTTAGAGGTTCTGCTCGAATATTCCCCAAATCAAGCGCAGAATCTGTCTCTTCATCAATTTCTCCAATGACTGCACTATAATTATTTATGAAAAAAAAAGGGTTAAAACAGTTGCATTTCTGAAATAAATTTGCATGTGTTCCAAAAATCTTACTAATCAAACCAAAGCACTTAGTAGCATTCTTCCAAAACATAAAACTGAGAGAGCATAGTAAAAAGAACTACTTAAGGTAAAAAGCAAATATTTGCATGAGTCAGTGAATTATATATTTAAGTCATAAAACTCAGGAAGAAATAATTTGAAGAAACATTATAACAGGAACCAACATTAAGGGACAGAATGCATAAAGTGATTGGATCATGAGTCTTTAAAGGAAAAAGACACATATGGGATAGGGATGGTATAAAAACCCAAAACTTCCAAATCCTATGATTTCAATTCAATTCTGGGACTGTATTGAAGAAAAAAAAATTACTACTAAAATAATCGGCAAATGTAAGTATCAATTATTGAGTAATCTTGAACTATATCCATAAATGATATATTAATATACCTACTAGTTTCCTTTTTATGATATTTCAGTTTCCGCTTAAATCTAAGACTTTTTAAAAAGTACAGTTTTTCATATACAAAGATAATAGTAGCAGTAGGTACTCTGGTATCTAACAAATGATTTTTTGATATTGACTGGCTAGGGTTAAAGCCAGGAAACTTTTCCTTGTTCAACAATAACGTAACATCTATAACATTAAATTCATTAATAGCATGCTAGGTAACCAACCCATAGCCCTCTAACTTGATATAATCAATGCTATTACCCAGACGACAGGATGTTGATCTATGAAACATTATCCCATACAAAATTGTTATTTGTTGGGTTTACATTTGTTTGATTTTAATGAGAGTAAATTCTAAAGATGAATATTTATAATATAGAAATTGGTCCAATTTTGCTCTGGTAGATTATATTTTCTCAAAATAAAACAAATTAAAGACCTCAATTCTACTCTTAAATATTTAGTATCATTTAAAATCCTTGTAAGTAGGTAGTGGAATGCTGGTAAGTGTTTAAAAACCAGCTCTCTGGAGTAAAACGGGGAGGCTGGTTTGCAGCATTTACTAAGATCCATTGCAAAATACTCCCACCATGCCCAATTTCAAACTACTAACAATCAACCAGCTTGCCAAATTCCTGAAAATATAACAATCTGCTTTCATGAGCCAGTATTAGCTGGCTCCAGCACACCACTAGGTCTAGGGCAAAGGTTTAAATTTTTTTTAACTGAAGTTCCCAAAAAAAAAAAAAAAAAAAACATTTTTAAAGTAGAAGAAATCTTCTTTAAATCAATTATTATACATTCCAGAACCAATCAATGTTGTTCTAATCAGGGGACCTGGGCCCTACCTGCTTTGCTTCCCTCTTATTCTTTACAGCTCACCTTATAATTCCACCTAAAAAGTCATCTCTATAGAATATTTTATAAACCCTTGATTTTTTTTCTCACTGGCTGTCTAGTCCAGGCTGACCTCAAACTCTTGGACTTAAGCAATCATTCTGCCTCAGCTTTGTGAGTAGCTAGGACTACTCAGTGCATGCCATGTGCCCAGCTTTAAACCCCTAATTTTGATTAAAGATCAAATAATTTATCCATGTAAAGGCAATTTAGTTAACATACACAACTTAAATAAATAAAGTGTACCTTCATCTTTTTATATTTTGTTACCTTCCAGTCATATTTTGGTTAAATACAGTACTCACTAGAGAATTGATCCAAATTCTTCTAGCCTCTATAACTATATTAATAAAAGCCACATATAACTATTAAAATTAATTACAACTAAATAAAATTTAAATTTCAGCTCCTCAGTCACACTAGCCACTTTTCAAGTACTCAATGGCTAGTGACTACTGTACTGGAAAATGCAGGTATACAACATTTCCGTTATCACAAAAAGTTCTTTTGGACAGTACTGGACATACAGCTGCAGGCTTCCCTTAAATTGCTACCACTAAAATACTCTCAAACTGGTGTATCAGTGTGTCCCAAGTTAACTGAGGCCACAGGATAAAAATGGGACATCTTAAGTGGTCAATATACTAAAAAAAGAAAATAAGCAATGCATAAGTCCTTGTTTATAAAACAGCCATATTACAGACCACGAATTATTTAAAATTGTGCCAAGAAGAGATTTCAAACGTATTTTCTAGCCTTGGACTCTCGCAATATATTTACGTTCTGCTGAAATTCAGGTATTTGGAAGACCATTTTAAGAAGCCTCTCTAATTAAGTATTTGGTATGAAGCAAGGCCCTTTCTGGACCCTATCCAGGACACCTAACTATCAGAGGTATGAACTGATCTCAGGAGAAAGTTTAATTTGTAAAGAGATGGCTTTGGTTGGCACCTGAAGAAATGTTGACATAAAATGTATAGAACTGCTTTACTTTAAGCAAATTTAAGAAAAGCCACATTCACAAAACAAATGAGTGCCTGATTCTACTAACTTTGTATGGTTGATATAGTATGATATTTTGGGGAAAACGTCTACATAAAGGAAGGCAGTACACCTGTAGTATAATTTTAACCTGCCTTAAAAAGACATAATCTACTTACACGTTGTCACCTCTTACAATGTACAATCCTAGTACCACTTGCTCTACTCCCTGTGAAGAGCTGAATACTCGTTCATGGCTTTCATCCAAAATCAGATTAATGGTCTGGTCAAAACCTTTCAGTGTCCCCTGTAAAGAAAACATCCAGGAGCAAAAGAGAAATATTTGGGTTTACATGAATGTGTAAATTCAACCTTACAACCATTTTAGTTGTCAGATACTCCAACAGAAGTACGGATTTTAAATATAACTCTACTGTCAAATAAAATGCCTTTTTTATAACCGACAGTATTCCAGGGTACAAAACCTACCTCTTGGTTGTTTAAAGGGGGGGAAAAAAACCTATACAACGTATCTGACTAGTATGCAGAGTTGTTCAGAGTTACAAAGGGCACCTATATGTACTAATGTGAGTATTTCCAAGTATCATAAAAGCTCATGTAGTCCAGGAACTAACATTCTAAGGACACAAATTAAAAGAAGGGAAATTTAAGGGAAAATGATATATAAATATATAAACAAGGAGAAACCCTACATACCAACTATAGCAATGTAACAGTATCACTGCATACTATTATACATACTAGTACTAGACAGTTTGTTAGACACACTGCACATGTTATCTCAACTAATCTCTACCCTTCAAGATAATACAATAATTGTCCCCATTTCAAAGAAGAAAAACTAAGGAGCAGAGAATTTCTCTCATGGTCTCATGGGAAGTGAGCAGCAGAGCCAGGATCTGAACCACAAGAGGCCAGACCAGTGAACTACTACATTATACTATTAACACTGTAAACAAGTAAATATAATTTGCCATTTTTCAGAGATTCAAATTAGTCCCATGAATACATAAAAACTTCAACCGGTAGTTACAGATAATACTTAATGACTACTTACTAGCTGCCAGTATTCTGTGTCTCACACGTATTTATTATTTAATGTGTATCACAGGTATTTATTATTTAATTCTCCCAATAACACAGTAAAGTAGATGCAAATGTTACTGTAATAATTAGAAACAGAACTTGAAAAAAATGATCAGCAAAAGTTTTATGAAAGCAGCTTGGTTTTGAATAAAGGGAGACATGGGCCTTGCATAACATGGTAACTCAGATTCTATTCAAGTTTCTGAAGAAACAGCAGCTTATATTGGTTTGGGCTGGTTAAATCTCTCAAGATTACTGTTAAACTGTTTAATGTTCTGAAAATCAAAATACGTAAAATCAGAATGAAATAAAGAGAAACCCAGAACCCAGAATTTGGAAGAGAAACAAAACATGGATCATTTACTATACTTGTAAGCAAATGGTTGTTATCATAAACACCCATACATAACCTCTTGGCTTCATTTTACACATAACTATTCCATCAAGTAAACTATGTGTCAAAGAAATACAGAACTACTGAACTTTAGTACTCAAGATACTCTTTTTACATCGCTTTCTTTCTTCTATAAAATTAAAAAATAATTCTCCAGTTTACTATCTACCCTCTTAATGAAAACAAGAAAATGTGAACTTAAGGTTTACTCAAAATAAAAAAAATTATTTGCAAATATCTGTTAAGAGCAATAGGCTTCTTGAAGTGTTGAGATTAAAATATTTCAAACTGCCCACATTTGACAAAATACAATGTGAGGGGCCTAAAAAATAACCACCATTGCTTCCTTAATTAAGAAAGAAGCAAGGCAACTGGCTTTGGTTTTCGAGTCAAAACTCAACTTAAATCCTAGTTTGGTTCTGCCACTTGTTATCCTTGTGATTCTGAGAAAGTGACTCACTTTCTCTGAGCTTGGTTCCCAACACAGAATATAGCGGTAATTCTTCACAAGGTTGTACTACAGATTAAATAATGGGCACACATATGTGCCCGGTACATGATATACATTTAAAAACTTTGACTAGTAATAGTCATTAACAACCCACTGGGGGAAAAAAATCACAAGGATTAAAAAGAAAATAAACAAAAACAAAACTGCAGAATGGGAAAATAAGGGATTAAATTATCTGAAGACATTAGGTAAAGTTAAAAAGAAGAGAAAGTTTAGCAGCCTTAAAACTTTTTGGAAGCAATCACAATATGAATTATAAATGAAGAAATAATCAAGTAGCCAAAAACATGAGATAAATTCCTCAGATCAAATTCAAAATACAAATATCAGCCATAGGAAGGTTTTATCTTTGTTATAGAGATAAATTAGCAACTGAGAAATGCCTTTAAAGGAGGTCAATAATATATATAAATTTAGAGTCAATCATAATATGTCCTACAGAAAACATAAGGCATTAAACCTTAAAATATTCAAAGAATATTAAGACCAAAGAAGCCTTAAATACTCATATATATGTAGCATCTACATCATAAAAAAGTTTCTAAGAAGTATACTCAAATTTTCAAAAAATTATGATTCATGTGGCAAATGTCAGGGCACTGAAAGGGGAAGGAAATAAAAAATGGAAGAGGTAGATAAATAAGTTTAAAATACAGACCTGCAGACTAAATTAGGAGCTCTCTAAGGGCAGAACCTATTATTCTAGCTCCTAGAAGCCTTGGAACTAACATATTTATTAATGAAGAAAATATGGATTGGCAGCAAAGTGCTAAGAGCTGAATCATAATAAAACTGCAATACAGGTACCGTAGTGCCTAGGCATTAGAGATCTTAGGTTCTACATAAAAATTTATAAACAATAAGGCTACAAGAAAGTAGAGAATGAAAATGCCAAAGACTTACCACAATCATTCTCCCATCAGAAGTAATAACAGCAACAGTTCCTGATCATTGAATCAAGGAAAGTATTTCTTAGAGAATGTGAACTGAAAATTTAGACTCTGGTGAGGGAATGAGTTGAATTACTAGAAAAGAGTGACAGAATTAGGGTAAAAGTAATCAACACAGCCACTACATTCCCTGCATAAAAACTGTTTCTAACTACTTTGTCCTTGTCATAATTACACAATTAAAAAATGAAAAAGAAAGAAAGCAAATCTCTTTCTGTATATGATCAGTGTACCCTGTCTCAAACAGCTTGGATTTTTGGAACTTTTTTTAAACTAGGAATGTTGACAATCTATGACTTTGGGCAAGCTATTTCTCCCTTTCTTAGCCCTATTTCTTCATTTCTAAAATGAAAATTGGATAAATGCTAAGTTAATCAATGTTGGATGATTTCAGGCACGTTAACACAGTTTCAGGACCTGGCTTCTAGAGTTCAAAAGAAAAAAACCTATAACCAATGTCACAAGGTGCCAATAACGCTTGCATAATTTAAAGCCTTCGGTATTTAATTTTTGTCCCCAATTCGTACACAGAAACAATGTAGTGTTTTTGTCCTGAGGCTTTAAAACGGTAACATTTGTACTTTAAGACTTCACGTGGGTTTTTAAGTTACTTGCACCTCGCTATTATCCATTACTACAGCAAGCATTATTTTCATTCTATCAACAAGTTGAGATTTCAAGTGGTAAAGGGCAAAAACTCAGTTTGTGAACCATCTTTAAACTTTTTGCTATCCTCGAACAATAAGCAAAGCCTGTGAATAAAACAAGTACACAGATTTACAAAACCATCGTGGTCACTATGGCAATTGTTCATCTTACTGCCAAACTTGAACACAGAGGCCCTAGGAAAATACTAAAAAGGAATCAAGAGCATACTTTTTTATAGAGAGTAAAGTTCGGAATAATTACATTGGGTTTTTACTTTTATTTTTTTAGGATAAAATTAAGGAGCCTTGAGCCCGGACCGGCTGCTCCCGGGTCCTCATCCGCTCACCCGCTCCCGGATCCCGCCGTGCTCGGTCGTCCCAACCGCCCACCGAGCCCGGCCTCTCCCGCACCCGCCCCGCTCCAGTGCGGACGCCGGCCTTGCCGCTGCCCCGGCGGCCCTCGCGCCGGCCAGCCCGAGGATACGGTTGATGTAGTTCTCCAGGGCGGACGTCATGCTGCTCGGCCCGGCGATTCCGGGCAACACAGGAACCGGCTACAAGCAGAGCTAAAAGGGCCAGCCAGAAACACATAGACGCTCGCGCCCGTAGGCGGCAGCAATTATCGCGAGAATTGCCGCACCACCGTGAATCGGAAATAGGGAAGAACGGGCCAACCAAGCAGAAGCAGAGAAGCGGTGACGAGTTAGTGCGCGTGCGCACTGTAATTCCGGGCAGGGATCTGGCAGCCGCGAGAGACAAAAGCGAGCGAGAGGTGGAAGCAGCTTCCTGAAGGTGGAGTAGGAGGGAGAAGTTGGAAGGGCTTTGCTAGTCTAGTGGAAGGCAATGTGGGAGAAGTTACGAGAGAAAATGTTGCGAAAAGACAAGGGCCGGTAGGAAGAAATGGAGTAGTGTTTTCATTATGAGTAAAGGAGAAGAGGAATGAGTGTTGTCTCGTATGGAATGTAGGTGCGGGCAGAGGAATCTCTAGCTTTGTGCCGCACGAGACGGAAATAACCAAAAAGAAGGTAAATGGCGAGGGACAAGGTTGCGCACGTTGCACCACATGTACAACCGTGGAGAATTCAACTGAAAAGCATGTTCGTATATTCTGTATTTGTCTCTAAAAGTGCTCCAAAATGGAGGCGTTGTTACGTCTTTAAGAAGTTGAAGCCAAATAGGAAAACTTGTGCGAATATCCCTTAGATGTTCACGCTTCCACCACGCCATGAGTTCTCTTTCCTCAGGTTGAAATTGGTAAATGAAAGGCTGCCGCACCAACATGAAAGGACAGATTCCGAAAGAGACTTGGGAATAAGCACCAAACTGGGTTCTAATCTTAGCCCTGCTAAAAAATTGTTGTCTTTACACAAGTCATTTAAACTCTTCTGGGCCTCAGTTTCCTTAGCTTCTATCACAGCTATCATTGTGAATTTTTCCAGATATCCAAACAGCACTGGAAAACGCCATAGTGCCTCATTTTACTGTGGTGGCCTAACTTACAAAGGCTTAAAGTTAGAAATTTATACATAAAACACATGCAGGAGCGATTTCCTTTTCACAAAATATCTTTATGATTTCAGTTAGGCTTGTAATTTCTTAGCTAAAGAATTATGGCTTTGAAATAACTTGCAATGTCAGCAGATTTCCTCTGAAAAGTGAAGAATTTCTTTTCATTAGAGCATACCCACAAAACTACCTACAAGATAATTCCCAAATGTTTAATATTTTATGTAGTGAAACTTATTCTGAACTATTTGAAACCACAAATAGGAATTAGGTTGTGAGTGTCCTATATTTTCTGGGAAGCAAATAAAAGTATTTTCCCTAGATGAAAAAAATAGATATTTTTTTGCAGATTTTAGGCATTGCACTAAAAGAAAACCAAGTACTAATTAATGGTTAGTGAGGTACTATTAGTAAGGAGCTAAAAAAAAAACTCTGTGCCACCTTTTTAAAATGAATAATCTATATAGTTTTTCATCCCTTAGAGTGTGCTTGTTTTGAAAATTTTTGTTACCATGACATTATGTGGTAATTTATATAACTAATTTCATCATAAATACATTACAAGTATGTTCTTGTATAGTTTCCCTTAAATTAATATGCTAGGTAAATAGCAGATATGCAGTGTTTATGGAGCATCACAAAATCTCTTTGGTCTGAAAATTTTTTTACGTATGACTTAAAACTGCTATATTTTCTTTTCTTTTTTTTTTTTTTTTTGAGACAGAGTCTCACTTTGTTGCCCAGGCTAGAGTGAGTGCCGTGGCGTCAGCCTAGCTCACAGCAACCTCAAACTCCTGGGCTTAAGCCATCCTACTGCCTCAGCCTCCCGAGTAGCTGGGACTACAGGCATGTGCCACCATGCCCGGCTACTGTTTTCTATATATATTTTTAGTTGTCCAGATAATTTCTATTTCTATTTTTAGTAGAGATGGGGTCTTGCTCAGGCTGGTCTCAAACTCCTGACCTCGAGCGATCCACCCACCTCGGCCTCCCAGAGGGCTAGGATTACAAGCATGAGCCACTGCGCCTGGCCAAAACTGCTGTATTTTCTGTAGTCCCTGAGGATCACAGATGTAGAGAGAAACCCCATGGATAAAGAAAATTTCATTTATTAAGACAAAAAATGAGTTACATCTGGATGCAAAAATACATACTTGATTTATCTCAATTAGCTTGTGATCTTGGGAGTCCATGAACATAGTTTAGCATTTCATAAAGAATAAAGTTAAAGCTCCAACAGAGAAAAATGGATATATATATAAAAACATCTGACAACTAAAAAATTGAGATACAGTGAGTTTCAGCTTAATACAAATCAAAATCTCTCCAAAGTACTACTTATTTGAATAATATTCTATCACTGATAAAGCATCAACCAAAGTATGCTTGGAAGAGACACTCATTCCATTAGTTCTGAATCTAGATTGTGAGCAGAAAACATCAACCTGAAGGATCAGACTCCTAGAATCTGAGGAAAATGAATTGTCTCTTCTCTGTGAATAATTCATGCAAAACTATCCCAATAGTAATTTGAAAATTAAAATAATATTTTTTAACCTAACTTTTATTTACAACTGATTTATAGTCCTGCAAGTTGCAGGGGTATTAACCAATCAGTAATATGTATTGAGTGGATCTATATGGGGTTCTCCTAAGCAGAAAAGGGTACATTAATATATAAATCATGGTCTCTCCTTAAAAGGAAATTCCTGAGTAGTTACAGAGCTTTGCTTATGAAGTAATTAGTGCATTGAAAAAAATAAATATCTCAAATTTTAAATAAAAGTAATTGATATGGAAATCTTAGTTAACACTATAGATTACAAAGTGCTTTTCGTGTATTTCATTTAGTGTAATAAAGGCAGATATTTTGGCCGGGCGCGGTGGCTCACGCCTGTAATCCTAGCACTCTGGGAGGCCGAGGCGGGTGGATTGTTTCAGCTCAGGAGTTCGAGACCAGCCTGAGCATGAGCGAGACCCCGTCTCTACTAAAAATAGAAAGAAATTATATGGACAGCTAAAAATATATATAGAAAAAATTAGCCGGGCATGGTGGCACATGCCTGTAGTCCCAGCTACTCGGGAGACTGAGGCAGAAGGATCACTTGAGTCCAGGAGTTTGAGATTGCTGTGAGCTAGGCTGATGCCACGGCACTCACTCTAGCCTGGGCAACAGAGTGAGACTCTGTCTCAAAAAAAAAAAAAAATGCAGGTATTTTTAATTCCATTTCTTAGATGGAAAAAAATACAACTGACTTGTTAATTGAAAAGTAGTGTAGGATCATGATGAAGAACTCTTGACTCGGGAACTGTTTGGATTTTGATTCTGTGCTACTTTAAGCAAATTAGTTAACCCTGTATGCCTCTGTTTCCCCATCTGTAAAATGGAGAAAATGATGGTATTTACCTCATCAGCTTTTTGGGAACTAAAAGTAATTCTTATAGAGCCTGGCATATAATAAGCACTCAATAAACATTAGTTGTTACTGTTCAAGGACATAGACTACATAATAGGTAACCTTTTCTTAGTTACAGAGCTCTTTCCAATACAATATTTTATTCAGTGCATTTTTTATGATCAAATTGAGCTGTACACATTTTAAGTGCTTAAGGGGAAGATGGATATGAGTTAGAATCTTAGAAGATTTCACAAAAAAGGTAAGCCCCTAAATTGGGGCTTGAGGAAAATGTACACAAACACTTTTGGGAAATATGGTGGAGGTAGGAACTGAAGATAAGGCTAGCAGGAGTCCAGGTGTATCTGATTTGTGGCAGTAAGAATGGAAAGGCAGAAACAATGTGATTAAAAGAGGTTAAGAAATTAACCTCTGCAATTGTGAGGCAGATAGCAAATCCTGGGTGGCATAGTATTAATAGTAGTGGTTGGTGAATCAAAAGGATAGGAAGAGTAGGGGGAGACACAGGAAAACAGGACTGCTTGTTAACAAAGTAGATGGGGCCATTTGGTAGAACTATGTAAACATGACTTACACTCTTGCCAGCCAGTGGTGAGGCCACAGAACACACTGGTTGTACTTACAGTGGCATATGCTTTACCTTAAAGGTCTGAAGAACCAGTCTAATTTTTGGGGGTAGGCAGTTCTTACACTTCTGACTTTACCTTAGAAGGGTACTTGAATTCGTGTGACTCTAGCTTTATTTAGATAGCACGCAGAGTGGATGACTAATCCAAGTGGAGCACCCACACCTGAACATTTTCAATACTTTTTTTTAAACTAAATTACTATGTGTGCGTTATCAGTATAGCAAAGCAGAATAAGAAACATTGTTTTAAGCTGAGTGTATTTGCTTGCTTTTTTGTTGTTTTGCTTGGCTTTTAAAGATTAGTTGCTTTTAGTGGCTTATATTGCAATACAAGTAAAATTATATTGTCCTTTTCATTGTGGTTTTGGCATGCCAAAATTGGAAACTAATGTTGATGGCAAAAATTACTTTAAGTTTCCAGAATCTTCAATCTGAATGAACTCATTCTTGAGTGGTATAATCCACAATAAAGGAATAGATTGATTTGGACTTGTTACTAACATTATATGGCAAGAGAGAACAAAGCTAATTTATTGATTTCTTTTCAGAAAAATACTGAGGTTAGGCTATGAGGGATGTATAATATGAGAAGGTACAGAAAGATAAATGGAGTGATGAGAGTGAAGTATAACAATAATATTGACAAAAGCTAGGCATAAGTAACCTCAAGTCAGTAATGGAAAGCAAATGGCTGAAATTACATTAAAACACCTATGAGGCAGAAAAAATGAAAAAATTATCAAAGTTTTTGCTTACCATTTCTAGTAAATTCTTATTATATAAGTTTTGTTGTTTTGTTTTTATAACTAAAAGAGAATTACTCTCCCATCTACACCCTTTTTCTTTCAGACCATGGATCATAGATATTTAGAGCTAAAAGGGAACCTAGAAATTTCCATGTCCACATTCCTCATCTTGTGGATTAGGAAACTAAGTCCCAAAGAAGCTTGGTGATCACATAGTGGAACCTACAATGAAGGCCGCCTGGATTCTAGTTCAGTTCTTCATACAATAATTAGTAATATAAAGTAACTGTTTTACAGATAAAATTTTGAGTTTATATCTACAGATGATCACATATCCATGGATATGTCATTGTCTTTTGTAGGTAGGTAGGTGTGGTATGTCATTTGTAGGTAGACTTTTTCAAAGGTCAGAAGGAATTTATATGCAAATACTCAAAGGCAGGTCAATATTTTTCAGATATCAATACCACTGGGAAGAATAGGAAAGACAACTAGGATATTGTGTAGGCAGAGTAATGCCCCTACCCAAGATGTCCGCATCCTAAACCCTGGGAACTGTGATTATGTTACCTTACACAACAAACAGCTCTTTTCAAATGAGATTAAAGTTAAGGACCTTGAGATGGGGAGGTCATTCTGGATTATCTGGGTGGGCCCACTCTATTCACATGAGTTCTCCAAAGAGGAAGAGATGTGACATGAGAAGGACTGGTCCCTCTGTTGCTGACTTTGAAGTTGGAGGAAGGGGGCCATGAGCCAAGAAATGTGGTCTTTAGAAGTTAGGAACAGCCAGGTAGCATATCCCCAACACATAGCAAAGCTGGGTCAGTTCCCTGTGGCCACCATTGCCAAACAATACAGAACGAAGCTTATGTCCCAGTATCTACTGTCCTAGATGCCACCATCTAGCATCAATGGCATGCTCCTTTATGAACTTGTTCTTGCTACAACTGGTATGACCATCAGAGTAGGTTTTCTGTCAGTCACACGGTTTTGTAGCACTATCGCCCAATTCAGCTTCTGGGGTGGTCAGAAACAGAGCCAAGGCCTCTCTCGCTATAAGAAACATCAGGGGAAAAAGTGCCTGATACATTGTTGAGCTCTCCCTACTACCCAAACCCAGAAAGTACAGAATTCTCAAGAAATAGTTCTGATGTTGAGAAGCTGAAAAACAATGATTAACGTCCCCTAAAAACAGCTGTCTTTAATTTGAAGTATCTCTTTTTGTTTCCAAAAAAACCTGTTAAGAATTTGTTTCAATCCACTGCATTATTATGACACATGGGTGATTTTTAATTTCATTTCTGGTGCATATATTAAAATGCAGATCATTATTTATTTTCTATCATGGCACATGCATGAAAAATCCCATTACGTGAGTTATTATCACATGGGGTAAAGACTTGGAAAAGTCTCTGCGTGTTCTTGATTGAAATACCAACAGTAGGAAGAAAGGGATATACAGAGGAAACAACACAGATATTCCACTGTAGTCTAACCTGAGGTTTTGCTTTGTTTTATTTTGTTTGTTTGTTTAGTTATTCTTGGTATAAGATGTTAAGTTCAGAAGAATGGATGAATCATATAAAGCTAGTCAAAGATGAGCATTATGATAATATGTAAGGCTGGTCAGAATAATGAATTTGGTAATATGGATAGGAAAGCTTTAGAAATATCATTTCTTGACATTAGAGAACAAGGGTCTGCAAACTTTCTGTAAAGAGCCAGATAATAAATATTTTAGGTCTTGTGGGCCTTTGTCATAATTAATCAACTCTGCTGTTGTAGCCCCAAAGCAGCCATAGATGATATACAAATTAATGGTTGTGGTTAAGTGCCAATAAAATTTCTTTACAAAAAAATTTGGCCCAAGGCCTGTAGCTTTCCAACCCCTGTTACAGAATCTTACTAGAAATAACAGATGCCTAATACTAAAGAAAAAAAATGGAATAAATGCACCAGAGGCAGAAAAGTATTGAATCTGCCTCTCCCTCTTTATAATTGTCCTAACCAGAAATCTGAAAGAAGAGTCACAAGTGCTCATCTGAATTACCTTAAATGACTCTTTGTCTACATCATGGTCTTTATTCATGCTGTTGTGTATTTCCCTTGGGCACTGTAGTACAGCGAAGACTGACCATCTAGGTTCAAAGACTAGCTCTGTCAACTACTAATACAATGACTTTGGGCAAGAAGACAAAGCCTATAGAAAAAAAAAACAGCAGAAACCACAGGAGTGATAGAGGCTGAGAATGCAGTAGATGCTTTTCCAAGAAGACTTAAGATTTAGGTAAACATTGAACATATACCACTCCTACTTAACATGACAGTGGAGCATCCACCTTAGAATAAAGAAAATATAATGAAAAAACCACACAAATGAATTAAACAGTAACTTGGGTGGAAGAAACTCATCTTCTACTTAATGTCTCTGTGGCAGAAATTCTGATGAGAAGTTTAGAATTTAGGATTTTGTGCCTCAGATAAAGACAGTCATGAGCAATAGAACTTAAGTTGTTTAGAATGAATCGAACATGTTCTAAATTGCCTAGGTCCAGTGCATTTTCCCCAGTGACTTTCTTTGGTCAAAATTCAGGAATATCATGAGGTTGCATATCTATATTACTTTTCTATTGCTGCCATAACAAATTACCACAAACTCAGTGGCTTAAAGCAACAAAACTTTTATCATCTTACAGTACTGTAAGTCAGAAGTCTGGGATGGGTCTGACTGAAATCAAGGTGTCAGCAAAATGTATTCCTTTCTGGGGGCTCTAGGGGAAAATCCATTTACTCTCACTTAGATGAATGGCAGAATTCAGTTCCTTGCCATTGTAGGACCAAAGTCCCTGTTTTCTTGATGGCTGTAAGCTATGGGCTGTTCCTAACTTCTAAAGACCACATTTCTTGGCTCATGGCCCCCTTCCTCCAACTTCAAAGTCAGCAACAGAGGGACCAGTCCTTCTCATGTCACATCTCTTCCTCTTTGGAGAACTCATGTGAATAGAGTGGGCCCACCCAGATAATCCAGAATGACCTCCCCATCTCAAGGTCCTTAACTTTAATCTCATTTGAAAAGAGCTGTTTGTTGTGTAAGGTAACATAATCACAGTTCCCAGGGTTTAGGATGCGGACATCTTGGGTAGGGGCATTACTCTGCCTACACAATATCCTAGTTGTCTTTCCTATTCTTCCCAGTGGTATTGATATCTGAAAAATATTGACCTGCCTTTGAGTATTTGCATATAAATTCCTTCTGACCTTTGAAAAAGTCTACCTACAAATGACATACCACACCTACCTACCTACAAAAGACAATGACATATCCATGGATATGTGATCATCTGTAGATATAAACTCAAAATTTTATCTGTAAAACAGTTACTATTATGTGAGATACTGAATATCCTTTAACAAATTCCTTTCCAGCCTAAATCTGGCAACCAAGAATTCTGACTGTATAATGGTTTTGGTTTTCACAGAGATTTTCCGAAGCATAGTGCGTAGTGATTCACCCTCCTCAATATGGGATTTGGGTGTGTAAATGGTAGCAGTGAGCTACAATGATCTTCAAACATTTTTGTTCATAATAGCTACTAAATTTTTTTCAAACTAAAATTTAAACTAAAACTACTTTGTATATGCTTACTTTAAAATTCTAAATTTTTAGGTCATGAGTTTATTAATTACAAAGAATGTAATTTCTGGCACATAGTATTTTCTTTATGTGCTTTAAATATATTTTCACTAAAACCTTGTAGTTGCAGAGCTACAAGGCAGAGCTTAAATGGCAGAGCCCATCAGCTGGCTTTATTTTTCTATTTAAGTAAATGTGTTACCATGCATCCTATAAGAACTTTTGGAGAGTCAATCCACCAAGAGCCCTGAAAACCACTGCACGTTCTTTCTGGGGATACTGTGAATGCAAAGCCCTGACTACTCCTTTATTGGGAGATTTTTGTGGCTCTTCTAGCTCAATTTCTAGATAAATGGTATGTAATAATAACCATTTTTCAATTCTTTCAAAATGATTTCAGTGTGTTCCAATGTACTTTCAGTTGTCAGTACATGCATCTCTATATTGGAAGGCTTTTTCTGGAACCCTGTCCATGTGTGGCAGGCTAGAAATTCTGAGGAATTAGCAACTCCCACAGAATAGTCTTCAATTAATGACTGAGTTTATAAATACCTGAACCTCTTCATCAATGAGGTGAAACAGTTTCGGTGATATGTGTCCAGTCACTCAACATAGTAGCTGGCTTAATAGTGTACCTTTTGTTGGCTGACTGCCTTTTCTTGCAACGCTTCTCCACTCTCTTACTGGTTTTCTCATAAATAAACTACTTGTCCTTAAATTCTTGCCCCAGGATCTGTTCTGGGGAGAACTCAAAGTAAGGTAGAGATCACGAATACCTCTTCCTTTAAAAGGGGTCTGTGTCTTACTTGAGTTTGAGGAGCAGTAGCCTAGCCTAGTTCCAGTCTTTGTCATCATTTGATTTCACCTGTTCATCTCTTATGTGACGCAAAGGACAGGGTGAGGCTTCTGCCCATCTCCACATGTCTGCATAGACCTCTTTAAACATTGCTGGGTAGGCAATCATGGCTACCACCACAGTTGGTATAAGTGGATTGTTTACTCAAAAACAAAATTCCTGTTTATTAGACCATAGTCAGTCTGCTGCAGTAAACTTCAGCTTGGCACAATGATGTAGCAAGAAATGAAACACAAAATAACTTAGTTATCTGACTATAGCACAGCAAACATTTATTTCATGGCGTCAGGGTAGAGTCTTGAGTGTGGACAGTCCCTCATCTAGCCTGAAATGATGTAAAAGGCAGAGAGTGAGCCCAGAATTCAGAGCTGCTCTGACCTGCTGATTCATCCCCCTGGGGGGATGAGCTCCCCAAACTCTGGGTACACCTCCCAGTTGTCACAGCCACTAATTTATATGCTTAATCTCATAGATGTCCTTTGCCCTGCTTGCTTACTGGTTCAAAGCAAGCCACAGTGAAAGCAGCATTAAGTAAGTGTGTGTTGCCATTGTCTCGTGTCCTCCAGCACTAACGAGCCTCTGTGGTCTGGCCATAGGTCATCACCACCAATAAAACTGCACATCCCCCAAACATTGGTTCTTCAGGCAAACATTTGGCAAGTATGAGCCCACCTTCCTCCCCAACACCACAGTATTAATAGCTGTGGCTTTCAAGAAGCCTGAGCCAAACTCACAATTCAGTGATTTTAGTCATAGAGATGAAGATTTGAACTACCCATGCCTCTTTCCTAGAATAACTGGGCATGGTCTGGTGAACTTGCAAGGGCCTGGAGTTTACAGAATAAGTCACTCTTACCAATGTGGTAAAAACTTCAAAAGTGTGTTTCCAGTTCATGTCTCAGAAAATCTTGGTGAAAATAACTTGTGTCTCTCTGTAGCTGTCCCTCCTTCCCCAACATCAGAGTTGGGCAGAATACCATGGGGATGAGTGAAGAAAAAGATCCTCTTTGTAATTGCTTTTCACTCTGTGAAAATCAACTTATGCAAATGGATGACTGTAAACACATCAGAAATTCCCAGTCTGACCTAAATTCCAAGAGTTAACACAACTTTATCTTCAATTTCTCTTCCCCCTGCACACTTCACACACATACACACATCTTTTTTAAAAAGACTTTTATCACTGTTGTGGAGAAAATATATGTGTGTGTTTGTAGCGTGTGTATATGTATATATACCATTAACCACCATAGGAAAGCAGAAAGAAAATACACGATAGTGTTTATTACCACACATATACTGCTGGGAACAGTAGCTGTCTTTGCACAGCTAGGTTTTTCGGCTGCTTTGTGGGTAGTGTCTCTTGCCCCTTTCAGCTGCCAAGGTAACCAGGAATCAGGAGAACCCTACTGAACAGAGAACTTTGTTTTCTGACCATTATCAATTCTACAAATGGTAGAGCAGAGTGCAAGACACTCTGGTGATCATTGTTTATCTAAAGCTAAATAGGACACCATTCTTTCTCTTGAGGAGCTTATTCCTTGTGTCCAAGAAGTGGAGGGATAGGCAAAGGCCTAGGACTGGGTGGGAGAGACAAAATACTATAAATCCAATTTAGAAGACTGACCTAAAATCTCCAGATTGGTTTAGGAATCAGTTACTAATTGAATATCTCTTCTTGCCTTAGTGGGATAAATGGCCCAGCATTGATTTAGAAAAGATTATTGGTATCTCTCGGTCATTTCACCACTTGGTCTGTTCGCTTAATCATGCCATATCCTCCACTCAAGGCTCTGCTGTGGCTTCTTACCTGCTGAGGGGCAGGTGTAAGCCCACGCATAGGATGCCCAGACTACGTCACCATGAATTGTAACACTCCAGCTGACCCCATTTATTCAAAATCCTAAGAGAGCTGCTCAACCCACATCAGAATCCAGGTGAATAAAAAATAAATTATGTATAATAACAGAGATTTTGGAGTCTTTTAAAAAACAGTAGTTAGCTATACACTAAGGTATTTTGCATTTCATACACTAAATTTAAATTAGGGTGGAGGTAGTAAAACATAATTTCTGTTTAAATTGTTAGTCGTGAAATTCTGAATCAAGGCAGTTTCATCAGCACAATTAACAAAACCTTTTATCAGTGCATAAGCTTTTTGGAAGAACAAAAACATGTTGCAAATTTTTTAGAATGTTCTATATTTTGTTAAAATTAGGTTGAAAACTGGATGAGAAGGATTTTGAATCCTAGAAAAGACTCAGGGATTCAAGATTCTGCCATCCTCACGTTTGGCTTCCATAGTCATTGAAGAAAGGGAAGAGAAGACTTTGGAATCATGTGAACTATTAGGTTGGTGCAAAAGTAATTACAGTTTTGGACCATGAATTTTAAATTATTATAACTAGACTCAGACACATCTTTATTAATCAAAATAGGAACAATTACAGTCAACACATTGTTGCCAATGAGAAATAAGTTTGTTTATTCCTATATCATAAAAATCTGTGCTTTGGGATTCAAGGAACTCTTGGAAAGCATTTTCTGCATCCTACTGGTTGTGGAAGCATTTTCCCTGCAAAAAGTTGTTGAGGTGCTTGAAGAAGTGGTAGTCAGTTGGCTAGAGGTCAGGTGAATATGGCGGATGAGGCAAAACTTTGTAGCCCAATTCGTTCAACTTTTGAAGCTTTGGTTGCATGACATGCAGTTGGGCATTGTTGTGAAGAAGAATTGGACCCTTTCTGTTGACCAATACTGGCTGCAGGCATTGAAGTTTTTGATGCATCTCTTTGATTTGCTGTGTGTACTTCTCAGGTGTAATGGTTTCACCAGGACTCAGAAAGCTATAGTGGATCAGACTGGCAGCAGACCACCAAACAGTGACCATGACCTTTTTTTGGTGCAAGTTTGGCTTTGGGAAGTGCTTTGGAGCTTCTTCTCAGTCCAGCCACTGAGCTGGTTATCACTGGTTGTTATATAAAATTCACTTTTCATTGTACGTCACAATCTGATCAAGAAATGGTTTGTTACTGCGTACGAGAAGATGACACTTCAAAATGACGATTTTTTTGATTTTTGGTCAGCTCATGAGACACCCACTTATCGAGCTTTTTCCCATTTCCAATTTGCTTCAAATGCCAAACGACCGTAGAACATGGGTGATGTTGAGTTCTTTGGCAACTTCTTGTGTAGTTGTAAAATTTGACAAAATATATGCAAGACTTCTAAATTAAAACTGTAAAATATTGCTGAGAGAAATTAAAGCAGACCTAAACAAGTGGAAGTAGTATATTATGTTCATGTACTAGAATATTCAGTATTGTTCAGATGTCAGTTTTCCCCGAATTGATCTGTAGATTCAATGCAATTTATTTGCAAGTCATAGCAGACTTTTTTCAGGAATTGACACACTAATTCTAAAATGGATTTAGATAGAAATGCGAAGGACATTGGATAGTTGACAATCTTGAAGAAAAAGAACTAAGTTGGAGGACTCATGCCTTACTTTATTTTTCTTATTTTGAAGTATAGTATACAAAAAACTGTGCATTATTACTGTATACAATTTAATGAGTTTGGACATATGCATACACCTGTGAAATCACCACTACTCAAGGTAATAGATATATCCATCACCTCCAGAAGTTTCCTGGTGGATTTTTGTTGTTGTTGTTTCTTTGCATTTTTTGTATGAGTATATAGTAAGAATACTGAACATGAAATTTACCCACTTGACAAAGTTTTAAGTGCACAAAACACTATTGTTAATTATTGGCACTATTTTGTACAGCAAATTTCTAGAACTTACTTATCTTGCATAACTGAAACTTTATACTCATTGAACAACTCCCCATTTCCTGCATCTTCCAGTCCCAGCAACCACCATTCTATTCTCTTCTTCTATGAGTTTGACTATTTTAGATACCTCATTTAAGTGGAATCATACAGTATTTGTCCTTCTGTGATTTTCTTATTTTACTTAGCATAATTGTTTCAAGATTCATCCATATTGCCAAAAATGGCAGGATTTCCTTGTTTTTTTAAAGCTAAGTAATATATGTATATACCATTTTTTTATTCATTAATTGATGAACATTTAGTTTATTTCCTTATCTCTGGCTATTGTGAATAATGCTGTAATGAACATGGGAGTGCAAATATCTCTTCACAATCCTGTCTTCCATTCCTTTGAAAATATACCTAGAAGTGGGATTGTGGGATCATATGGTAGTTCTATTTTTAAGTTTTTGAGGAATTTCCATACTGTTTTGCACAAGGGCTATACTAATTTATTTCTCTATCAACAGTATATAAGAATTCCCTTTACTCCACATCCTCACCAAACAAAACTTGTTACCTTTTATCTTTTTGATAATAGTCATTCAAACAGATGTGAGACGATATCTTGTTTTTCTAATTTCCATTTCCCTGATGATTAGAGATGTTGCGTACTTTTTCATATGCCATCTGAACAGAAAAATGGACCTGATTTCGAATTATTGCTATATTACAGATATGCTTTCATTCTTTTATTATAAAAAATATTTAGTGCCAACTATGTGCCAGGCATTGAGGTAGTTAGAATTTGGGTATACGTCAGGGAATAAATTTACCAATGTCCTCATGCTTGTGGAGTCATAAACCTAAATCTAATTAGGGCAGACCATCAATAAGAAAGCAAACAAAGAAGAATCAGGGCTGCTGTTGAAGGGAAGATATGGGTTCAGGGCAATACTTTTTTATCATGGAAATAGGGGTGATTTAATAAGGAGAGAGGCTAGAAGGATCAGAATCCTTGAGAAACTGTTGGAATAAGGGATCCAGGATACAAGTAGAGAAACTGCCTCTCTTAGAGGAAGAACTCTTTTCAACCCCTCCTTTTGATGGAGGAGGGAAGATGGTTCAGTGGCAGATAGCTGGATGATTTGGTCCTGGGAGGATGAGAATGCTTCCGTATGATAGTTCCATATTCCTAATAAAGTATGGAGCAAGTATACCTGCTAAGTGATAAAGGTAGGAGACATGAGGTAGGAGATTATAGAGAGAAGGACCAAATTGATATGATCATCCTGGGAGCAGAAAAGCAAGCATAAGAGAACTATAGCAAGACTTCTGGGTTATATAGAGATTCAAATTATGGCCTGAGTGATTTCTATTACAAACACTTTTCTGCTCAGGTGCAAATAGAAAGTCTGAAGCAGAGTAAGTTCATCCATGGATTGGGGGTTTGTAAAATGAGCTCAAGTGAGGGAAAGAAGGAACTGGAATTTGAAGGCATTTCAAAGGGGCAACTATTTGATGATGATGGAATCTGTGCTGAACAAGATGGGAAGTAATGAAGGGAGGGGACTGATCAATACTAAGAAGGTAGTGCAATGAAAGGATTGAATGTCCCCACATCATTGAAGAACTATGTGGTTGTATGGAATTCTTGCATTAATGAGCTGAATGCATAGGAAGCTGTAGAAGGAAAGTTAGATGTTTTTATTTGAATTTTTTGAAAGAGATTTTTTTTAAGAGATGAAAAGGTCTAAGGTGTGACATGGAATGGGTAATTGAAGTGGAAAAAGGAAAATGTCATTGGAATATGGAAGTAAATAAACTAAGAAGCTGGGAGTTTTTGAATCATCCACTTAGGTATGGAAATCGCCAAGGATAAAGGAAGGAAATGAGGTAGAATGGAAGACTCTTTGCAAGGAAGAGAAGATTTTGGTAAATGCGGAGGTGTTACTAGGAGGTTGGCAGAAGATAGTAAAAAGGAGTAAAAACAGTGATATATCCAGATGGCATAAGCATCAAAAGAACAGTGCAGGAGGGAAGGGGTGAGACCATTTGGAAGGAACAAGTAGGAGTAAGAATTGGACCTATCTCAACTCCTGGCTCTGATGTTCCCCCATGACCCAGGTAGGTTTCAATTTAGGCCAGGAGGTGATGGGAATAATTGAAGGAAAGGGGACTTCTACTCACAGATTAGAGTCACAAGAGACAATAGAAGGGTTGCTTGGGAAGGGAGCAAAGTAGAAAGGATAACAGAATTTGTGAGAAAAAGAATGACTTAGAGAAGTTGGAACTCCTGCAGATTAGTGAGGTACACTGGGATGTGAAGCGTGACGGGCTTGGACCTGAGAGTCTCACCTTGTAATACTGTTGGTGGTGTGTGCAGCCTTAGGACTAATAGTTATTCTCACGGCAGCTGAGAATTCTAGAATCAGCTGCCACATTTAGCTCCATTCCCTTGGACAAGCTGCTAAACCTGTCATTTATGCAATGAGGAGTTGGTCTAAATAACTTCTTAAACTTCTTTAGGTATTTTAAGTATCTGAGAGTGAAAAAATGAGGTCATGCTACTGGTAAGTTTGCAATATTAGAAATAAATGTTCATCTTTCAAATCAATGATGTATCAGGAGCTAATATTAGGAAGAATGAGAAATATCTGAGAGTTTATACATCTGTTACATTTGACTTCAAAGCATGTTTAATGATCTCAACCAAATGGATAAGAGACAGAAAAATTCAGCATATTTTAGAGACATTTGATTATGCCTTCCTGCTAAAGCAAATACATTTTGTAACTCGTGAATATGAATTAATAATTGATTTATAGTCTCTCAAATGCTAAACAGTAAAGTTGAAATTGAATTGCTAACCCTTATCTATTACCTTTCTTCCGTTCTTTGGTCCCCTCCATCCAATCTGTATTATTAACTGTAATATTGTTATTATAACAATGGGATAATGAGTGAATGAGATACTTAAAAGTATACAATCATAATTGGTGAAAGCATTGAGTTAGTCAGAAGCTCATTCAATCAATAATGAAGATGCTTCTTCACAGTTAATTTTTTACACTTAGACTACTTTCCTATTGATCTGCTTGGTTGAATTGATGGGTCAATTCGTTCGATGCTCTAACCACACCAGTAGGCTACTGCTCAAAAACTGCCTATTTCAAACCACATAGTGGAACAACTTTGGTTGAATCCATCAATGAATCTTGCTAGATGAGGAGCTTGTCTTGAGGCCTTGCAGGTGTTTTGTTGAATGTCTTAGATTCTTTACAGAAAGAGATCTCTGAGGGAAAAAGCAGCACAGCCTGAGCTTGATTGGGAAAGTACCTTGTATAAAATCAAAGGAGGGCAATGTGTACATTACGTATTCATTTATTTGCAAGTAAAAATGCTATATATTGGAGCTAAAATCCTTATACATGTGAATTAATTTTATTCAAGTAGGCAAAAAGTTAAAAATTTCAAACATTTCAGTAGTTAAAAATATGTTTGCATACATATGGAAGTGGATCATAAGTTTCTTTATATTGTGATAGTACATGTACTTTCAAATTTTTGTATTTGAGAAATATGGCATATTAGCTTATTTCTTCCTAGCTATTATACATATAATTTGGGTAATTGGCCACTAGGTGGCAGGACGGTGATGTGAATAAAGGTCACAAAACACAATAAATGGTTTTCTATAGGCATAGATAATTTAAAAAGCCAGCACATGAAATTCCTCCCAACACAGTTTAAAAGCACACGTTGAGCACATACTATGTATTGGGATTTTTGCAAGTGCTGGAGATGCAAGCATACCTATTACACAATCTCTGCCACCACAGAGATGCTAGTCCTGTAGCCAGAAATATGTATGAGATTTTTTGGGTTTTTTTAAGCACTATAATGAAATGTGATAAATGCTACTATAGGTTTATTTATTTCAAAGTATAAAAGGAGCATAGGAGCTATTACAATTAATTTAGACTGTGACATCTTTAATTGTTATGGATAAAGGGCAATATAAAATTTAGAGTAAGATTTTCTTTAAACTAAAATTAGTTTTCTAATCTAATCTTTACTTCTAATCCAGTGCTTCTCAACCAGGGATAGTTTTGCCTCCCAGAGGATGTTAGGTAATATCTGGAGATATTTCTGTTTGTCATATTTGTGGAAACGGTGCTACTGGCATTTGGTGGATAGAGGTCCAGGATGTTGTTAAACAGCCTACAACGTATAGGGCAGGCCTCTGCAGTTAAAAAACAAACAGAAAAAAAGCCCATCTGTCCCAAATGTCAATGATGCCAAGGTATTATATATATAGGCAAATGTATTCTGAGCTTAAAATTGGACAGGAGAACACCAGTACAAGTTCATTGTTTAAGAATGAGTTAGGATTGGAGCATGAAAATGAAAGATTTTGTCTCAAGATCAGAAGCAGATGAGATCTGATGTTTGCAAAGAAAGACTAGAAATGACACCTTGGATTATGGATCTTTGAGCAAGCCCACATAATAGCATTTCATAGTGCCACAGTTGGAGCTAGGACAACAAAAGCTTGATTTTTGCCTTTGCAAATAAGGGCTAGTGAGTGTGGAGTAGTGGCCAGAGTCAGTACTGTGGAACATGTATTAAGAGAAAAGGACTTGGATCTCAACTTTTGCATGTACTAACTGGGCAACTCTTTTTACCCTCTAAATTTCCATTCCTTTAAAATGGGGGAACTTGATGAAAGGGTTAGAAATGTATGGTAAATGCCAAGGACATAAAAAGGTGCTTCACAAATGATATTTAACATTATTGAGATATTGTCGAATCCTAATTATACCTCTCCTTCCATGATTGTCCCCTTTTGAAAAATTAGTCACGGTACAACTATATTGCATAATATTGAGAATAGGAAAACATATAAATTGTAGGATGGGAAAGGAAAAGTGAATGACAAAACACAAACAAAACTTTTGTAAGGCATCACTGGGTGAAGTTTTGAAAGCTGAGTCAGAATCACCAAAATCTCTGAACAACATTCCTGTGTGTTAGGAAAGAGATAGACGATATTTCCATGAGTGCTGCTGTGTTTAATTAGCCAAACACAACCTGGTTAAATCCAACTCTCTGCTGCTCCTGCACCCACACAGGGGAATGGAATGCAGCACACAGTGATGCTGACTGCTCTCACTGGCACTCGTGACCACTACCCTTCGTAGGATACTCTGTGCTACCCTGCAGCGATGCTATATATATCAAACTATACTCTCCTACTTGGTTACTTTGTACTTTCTGAACCTCTCTCTGCAAATCCCCAATACCTCCTTCACCATAATCACTCTTAGCTGATGACCTTGGTCTGACTTGATTGACAAAATGGGGGACTTTAAAAGAGAACTTCCATGAACTCTCCCACCTCATCTCCCACATGAGTGTCCATTCTCTTTACCTTCTTTCTTGCTACTAAGAATGAACTTGAACTGTCCCTACTCTTGGCTAAGGTTGACCCCTCACTGACACACTGTATGCCATCCTTTTTCACCTACAAACGCATGCCTCCAGCAGTTCTCACCTTTCTTTTCAATCACAATCATTCTCTCTCTCTGGATCATTCCCATCAGCATACCAGCTGCTATTATTTCTTCTATCTTTAAAAAAATTTTCTTACTGTGCTAGTTTCATTTTGCTTCTTCTCTTTAATACAGAACCCTTAAAAAATTCTTTATAGTGATTGGCTCTACTTTCTCTGCTCAAGAGAGAATTCATTCTCTCTTGAACTCAATCCATTAGGCTTTCATCACCACTGTTCCACAAAAACTGCTTTTATTAAGATCACCAATACAATTTGTACAATTAAACCTTATGTCAGCTCTCAAACCTCATCTTCCTTGAACTATTAATATGTGGCATTTGACATAGTTGGTTACATTCTCCTTAAAACATTTTCTTTTCAGTGGACCTCTGATAGCCACAGGTTCTGCAGCCACAGATATAACCAACCCAAGATCAAAAATATTTGGAAAGAAAAAACCCAGTAAAAAATATGACAATAAAAAAGTAATACAAATAAAGAAACAATACCAATACAGTATAGCTACTGTTTACGTAGCATTTACATTGTATCAGCTATTTTAAGTAATCTAGAGATGATTTAAAGTATATGGAAAGATGTGTATAGGTTATATGCAAGTCCTACACCATTTTACATAAAGGACTTGAGCATCTGTGGATTTTGGTAACCTCAGGGGCAGCTGGAACCAATTCCCCACTGATATTGATGACTATACTTGGTTTCCTAGATGCCACACTTTTCGGGTTTTCTTTCTACTTTGGTTGCTCTTTCTCAATCTCTTTTGCTCTCCCTGTACGCTCTCCCTCTCCCAACCTCAACACTTTGGAATGCCCAGTACTTAGTCTGCAGACCCCTTCTTTTTCCTATCTGTACTCAGTCCTTTAGTGATTTAATCCAGTCCTCTGGCTGTAACACATTGAGTGCCACACTAGAAAAAAAAAAAAATTTCCTTGGGGCCACTGTGTTTGATTACAAAAATAGAATAAAACTTAGAAAACAAAATGATCCTTTCTAATTTAATGAAAAATTTGTTATTTTTTACTGTTTTCTGTGTGTATTATATGCAACTTGAAAAATAGTTCATGCGTCTCCCAAGGTGAAGAGACATGTGACTTACATAATGCTTCACAAGGCCCCGGGCTCAAAACTAGTATGAGTTAGATACAACTTACATGGTAGTTAATGTGTTAAATACCATGTGCTGTTGATTTCCAGATTTATATCTCTAGCTCAAACCTGTATCCTGAATTCTAGGCTTGATAAAATCTCCTCTTTAGCGTCTTCAGATGGAGGTTTAATAGCCATCTCAAAATTAATACATCTAACACTAAAATTTTTATATTCAAACCCTCAAACATCTTCATCACAGTTAATGAAAACCCCATTCTTCCAGTTGCTTAGGCCAAAACTTTGGAGTAATACTTAATGCCTCTCTCTCTTTTTTTTAAATCACATCTCACATCTGATATGTTAGCAAATCCCATTTGCTCGGTCTGTTTTCCATTATACCCCTATCTAATGTGTCCACTTCTTGCTGTGTGTGCTATTACCATTCTGGTACAAGTCGTTCTTCCCTCACCTGGATTATTGCAATGATGTTTCTGTTGGTTTTCCTGACTCTTCTTTGGTCTCCTTACTCCAGTCTGTGTTTTACACAAAAGCCAGAATAATCCTCTTAAACTCTTAGTCAGATCATATTACCTCTCTTCTCAAACTCTCCAATGATTTCCATTCTCAACCAGAATTAAAGCCAAACTCCTAACTGTGACTAAAAGATCCTGTGAGATCTAGTTTCCCATCAACTCTCAGACCTTATCTTTTGCTACCATTCCCTTGCTCGCTTAGCTCCAGCCACATAGCTTCATCACTGTTTCTTGAATATTTCTGGCACAGTCTTTTCTCAAGTTCTTGGTTCTTGTTCTCTCTGCCTTTTTCCTAGATTTGCTTGTGGTTCCCTTCCTCTTTCCCTTGAGGCCTTTACTCAAATGCCATCTTCTCAGTGAAGCCATCTTTGGCCATTTAATCTAATATTTTATATCTGTCTTTTAATATTTTCTTTATTCCCCATCTCTGCTTTAGTTTTTCTCCTTAACACTTATCACTCTCAAATACTGTATTATCTACGTATTTATTCTGCTTATTTTCAATCTCCCCTCTCCAAGAAGATAGGGATTTTTGTCTGTTTTGTTGTCATAATGCCAGTACCTAGAACAGTGCCTGCCACATAGTACGTACTCAATAAACATTTGTTCAGTTGAGTTGTAAATGCCTGTTTGTTGAATGAACATTGAATGAATATGGCAACTCTATAACCATCCACTCTGAGGAAGCAGGTTAGAGCACACATGAAAATCTCTTACACAGTAATGCTCAGCTAAGGAATTTGGCAAGAGATATAAAAAGTATTTACTTTCAGAGGCATTAAAGTTCCTCTAAATCCTCCAGAGCCATCACTGATGGGCAGGGATAAGGTAAGCATTGCTATATGGCTAGATAAGAGATAGAGAAAACTAGAAAATGCAGTTCTCCTATGGACATGTCATGGAAGACAGGGCTGTCCCTCTTAGGGACTTAGGGAACACTATTTGTTTATGGGTTTCTTGACTGATATTTTGGTTACTGATTGCTGACTAAAATGAATACCTCAAAACTTAATGGCAGAAAATAACATTTTATTATGGCTTGTGATTCCATGGCTTGACTGGGCAGTTCTGCTCCACATGGTACTGCTCACTGGGACAGCATCAGCCATCTGGAGCACTGACCAAGAACTCAGCTACACCTCTCAGCCAGATGCCTCTCCACGTTGAGCTTCAAGTCATGGTGGCTGGGTTTCTAGAGTAAGCATTTCAGGAAGTGGGAAGTAGAAGCTGCCAGATCAGTTAAAGGCTAGGCCCATAACAGGCACAGCAACACTTCTGTTGTTATCTTTCTGGAGCATTCACAAGCCCAGCCCAGAGACAGTGGAAGGGCGATTACACAAGAAGTGTGGTTCATTGGAGGTTGCCACATTAACCATCTACAACCACACTTGGGTACTCTTTAGACACCTCTGGAACACTGATTTTCATTCCTTTGGTCTACTTCTGATTTCAGTTGTAGCTATGGTATATCCTGTGCAAGCTCAGACTGCATTTCTCACCTCAAGTGAGAGCCAGTATTTTCATGCTTTCTGCCCCAAGTTCTTCTCTGATGCAGGGGAACCTGAAAGTACAGGTGAGCTAACTACCAGGACAGCCTTAAACCAGTGAGAGACAGGAGCTGGTGGATAGATACTCCAGCCTCCTCTCCTTCAGGAAGACCATTCTGGGAAGCATTGTGTATGCTTTTCAGTAGGTCTTGGTGAATTGAATTCTTTTGCCCATATTGAGAACTTTGGTAATGAACCCTCCTCACACTGGCTTTTCTTATTTTCTGAACTAATTTTCTTTGATCCCTCACTCTTGTGTCCTGGGATCACCAGTCAAATAAACAACGTGTAGCAAAGATCTTCTCTCTGACTCTTCTCCTGGGGGGAAGCAAACTTGGAGAAGTAATATTTTGTCAAGTAACAATAAAAACCCTTTCATGTTCTATGTAAAGAATAACACCCAAAGTTACGACTTACAGAAATGGTTGAACTTGTCACTGTTAAATTCCAGGCATACCATTTTAGTAAAAGGTCTTACAGTCTGAGCACTGGACATGGGCTTCAGCGTATGTATCAAGCTCATGGGGGTGAGGGAAAAATTTTAGTCTTTTGTCAATTGGAAGACCAACTGGAGAGGATGACTGATTCTGTGTTGGCCATTCCTGTAAAGAAATAGGATTATCTCCAGATATACTTAGAAATAGTGCATTAAATATGCATGCAAATTTTCTTATTCAAGATAAAGTATGCCTTACTAGAAAGATACTATCTCCTTAGGAAAGGTGACTATTGCAAATTTTCCTTTTTGAGAAAATAAAATATTCAGTACCCAGAGGCTTTAACTGTGTTTTATAATCTAAGGTCTAGCACCTTGGATTCAGCAAGTAATTGAGTTGTTCAACTAGAAAAACAAGTTCTTATGCAAATTTTGGAGGAGTTTCAATGTGTATGTGTGTATATTTACACCAGTAGTTGAATTTATATTTGAATAAATATAAATATATTTGAAATAATGTACTAAAATATATTTATTTTCTCTTATAATCTCTTTATACCTTTCTTCAAAAAAGTGATTTATAGCAACATATAATAATACATAAAATGTGATCAAATGGGATATATTAGAACTGGAATAAGAGAAGAAAGAGTAAGAAGGGTGTGATGCAAAGCAGATGTGTACTCAATTATCATACGTGCTGCTATGCTGGCCTTTGTCCTACCTCCTCCATTTGAAGTGAGTTACACAAATACCTGCAGAGAGCGAAAGTTCTCCCCCAAATATAATTTTAGATCAATTCTAGCATGCAGATGAACATAAAATAGAATCCAAAAGTTCTGCTTGGTGTAGCATGGCAACGATTGATTTAGATTGAAAACAATTTAAAGCAGTATAACCAGATGCTTTATTCAGAAAACAACCACACAAACAAAAATTTTTTAAACTGTCATTTTAGCAGCCATTGATGATCTAACTTTGAGCAGCTCTACTTCCTCACATACTCTCCAAGGAAATGCCCTATTTGTTAAATGTTCACAAAGATAACTAACTGAGATAACTTGTTATATTGGCTTGTTGTTTATAAACTAGTTAAAAGTTCTGGGACATCCTCCAAAAAGCAATTATTTTCACATGAAAAAAGTTCGTCCGTAACTCAGTTTTCTGGCAATAATGAGCTTGCAGAGTCAAATTGTTTGTTCAGGACACTTATAATTCAAGATAATAATATAACCACATCATTGGTCTATAAAACAATGTTTATCTTTCTGTTCTATATGAGTCTGTGTCCAACTCATCCAAATGTAGCATATGATCATTTAGAATCAAGTTACAAAGAATAGTTGGGGTAATAATTTTGCTTTACCCTTGTGAAAAATTTTAACTGTTCTATCAGAAGACCATTTTTGATAAATTTGAGGATTGCTCTAGTCTGCTGTTCTAGTTGAAAAATAACTGGAATTTATTTTGTTGTTACGCGATCTTTAAAAAATATGTTTAATCAGCTATCAATTATCTCAGCAGATGCAGGATAACATTTATAAACACATAGGACTTTTCCAAATTCTAGTTTATCTAGGTCAATCCTACAATGTCCCCTTGACCCCAACTCAAAAAGCTTGATATTAGCTCTTTCTTCCTCCCTTTTATTCACTAACCCCAAACCCCCAAACTGTCATTCCAACTCTAGAACTTTGCTTCTTTTCCAGTTTGTGCCAGCTTAATAGCAATGGCCTTAGGTGAATCATGTAACCTTTCCTGGTCTGATTCTTCAGCTGAATGCACCAACTTCATAGTGTTGTGTTGAGGATTAAGTGAGTTAATATTAATACATGCATACAGAAGAGTGTGCAACACTAGTAGGTGCTCTCTGAGTGCTTGTTGCTGTTACTGTGGTGACTGCTACAGTGGGATGCTTTATGAGCATCCATGACTGGAGGATTGGATTGAGCTCTGCCTGTACCAGAGCCTGTGTCTATGGAGTTGAAGGTGAGGGAGATCCCAATCCCTTTCCTTTCCTCCTTTCAAGATTCTGAACCAATTGAGGCTAGACAGCCATAAGAAATTAATACATGATATAAAATCATGTAAAGTTGTGGGCATATAGCAAACACTCAATAAATATTACATATACTATTATTAGCCCCGACCAATGGAGAAATGTGGCCTAATGAATACTGGTTTCTTCTTGGTCTACCCAATCAGTTAAGTCACTTCTCTTTGCATGAAGAGTTGCTGGTAATTAAGAGTTGCTAAGAATGGGAGATTCTTCCTTGGCTTTTCTGAGAGAGGACAGAAATGTTTGTGAAATTCCCTAACACTTTCTCCAAAGAAAGGAAACGTTGATGGAAATGCCTGTGTTTTGAGCTAAGGCAGGAACACAACTGTGCACAGATAATGAAAGTTCCATTTATTATATAACATAGATTCATACAGATTAACCCACCAGAAGAACACAGGGAGTTGGACTACAGATTCCACATTTGTGCAAATATATTTTATACAACTTAGCCAGTCTCAAGACTTCCTGGAGCTGCAAACACAGTCATGGTCCTGGCAGGAGTGACACCACAACCTGTTTGCTGAGAGTTTCTTCTGGAAGTTTCCCCTTGGAGAGGAAACATGCATAGTATGTAGGGTGACTGTGACCATGCATTCTAGTTTGTCTGGACTATCCTGGTATTCTCCTGTTGTACTAGCACTCCAAATGGGTTAGCATTTGTCACTCTGTCCAGGTTAGATAATAAACTATATTATTACTTAAGCATGAAGACACATATAGCTTGCCAAGGAGCAAGATCAAAAATCACAGGAAAAGATTTTTTTCCAGATGTGTTGGATAATTTTGCAGCAGCAGCCCTAAAAGTGAAAGAGGTAAGGATGGTGGATCCATCCCTATTTCTGAAAAAGATTTTTTCCCTCCTGGCTAGAAGAATAAAAGGCCCAAAAGGCCAAATATAGGGGAAATGGATGCTCTAAAATCCAGACCTTTAGCAGGCAATTAATATTTAAAATGCACAACATTTTGGGGCCCTTCCTGCCAGATTTCCAGCCAGCAAAAATCTAAGAGGGGACTCTTAGAGAATGCAGATCATGCCCCAGGTCTACCAGACTTACAAAGACACACTCCCTGGTTGTGGCTCATGGCCTGCCAGGGTGTCATTTCCTATAGGGCAGTGCACTCCAAATCCACCTGGCTTTAGCCCACCTGGGTCGAGGTGGTGGTGAGTCTGCAGGATTTCTGACTGACCATTAGCCCCCTTGAACAGCGGCTTCCTGATGAGATGGCAGGAGTCAGGCACTGGGTCAGACTCCCAACAGGAGTCAGGATGTGGAGAGAGCTAAGGGACTTCCCACATTCTGAAACTTCATGGTATGTTTGAGAGGGCAGAGCATGAGAAGTAAAGTAGGAAGAAGGCAGGATGATTATTTGATATTGGGGAATAGTCCTTTCAAGGGGAAAGTCTCTCAGTGGAGGAAACGAAGCCAATAAGAGATTTGGGGTAAAGAGGAGGAGGAAGAGATTTGGGGTCTGTTATCAGAATTAGCAGGGTGGCTTAGACCCAAGGTTGATACTTTAGACACTATAATGTTCTTCGAATAGTCTCCTTTGTTCTCTAGGGACAGAGAAAAATGGGAAAAGCCTAGTCCAGCCATTTCTCTGTATTACAGAATTTGGGGCAACTGAAGGGATTTAGGAACAGGGTAATAGAGGTAGAGGGGAGACATAAATCATGATCAGAAGGTGGGAAAAAAGATACAAACTATGCTATGTAAATAGTATATAATACATAATAATGCTATATATTGTTGGTAGATATACAGATAATAAAATTACACAAACATGCATGGGAAGAATACACATCCACTAGAGAAACAGTTACCCTTGGGAGAAAGAGAAGGCACAAAAATGGACCATGGTGGGGATTTTAGTTGTCTCTGTCATTCTCCCAAAATTATATTGGAAATGACTGTTTTAAAAGCAGTAACAGGAAACTGACTTCTACCATAGCACTCTGGGGGTAGGGGTAGTGTGCTCTGGGACCCCTGTAGCCCGGCTCCTCACAAGTGTCAGAACTGCGTGTTCTTGGGCATGAAGTTCACCTTGCTCTTCTGTCCTGAAATGCAATTGCTAAGGTTTTCCTAAAACCCAATTATTATATCAACACATTTTGGATATCATGGAATCAAAGTCACAGATTTTCTCATAAGGGGAATGGTGTGAGGTTTTAGTAAATTTTTCGGCAAATCAGTGACCCATATATAGAGGAGGGTTAATGGCCCTGGGAAAAGTTCAAACTGAGTGGAGAGTGGAATGTGTTGGGGAGAATCAAATAAAGCACGTGGGTGTGTTGTTAGAACTAGGTTATGGTACATGGAAAGGGTCTTCCCTAGTTTCTAAGAAGGACTCTCTCCCATATTCATACTTCTTCAGACCAGTGGTTCTTAAAATGTGGTCACCAGCCAACAGCATCAGTATCACCTGGGAACTTGTTAGACATGTTAGTTTCTCAATCAGAAACTCTGGGCGTGGTGCTGTCAGTCTCTGCTTTAACAAGCCCTTCAGGTGATTCTGAGGCACACCAAAGTTTACTAATCACTTCTCCAGACTTACTTCTTTTTGACCATTATGAACACAAATCATTAAAAATCACCACCACCATAGCAACAATCCACATATCCCCCCACCAACACCAACACCAATCCAATCCACCCCAAAAAATTTAAAAAAAAAAACAGAGGAAAACAGAGGGATCAACAAAACCCAAGAGAAAGACAGGCCTAAAACTAGCAATTAAAATAAACTATTGAAAAATTCAAACAGTAGAGTAGACCAAATCAAACATAATGATTTAAAATGATAGGTCAAGAAACCTAACAATTAGAGAAAGAAAAAAAAAAAAAACAGGATAATGCTGAAATTAAAATTCAAGAAAATAAGTTAAAAGTTGAAAATACAATAAGTGAAAAATAAGTGAAATTTCCAATAGAAATTATAACATCTGACCCATATAGTGCTTTCCTCATATCAGGCACTATTGTAAGAAAGGTACCTCTTTCTATCTCATTTAATCCTCCCAAGAACCCTGTGTGGCAGGCACCATTACTATCTCCATTTTATAGCTTGAAAAGGAAGGCACAGAAAGAGTGGGTACTTTGCCCAAAGTCACACAGCTGGTTGGTAAAGTGAGGAGGAGAGATCCAGCTACTACAGCAATGAAAAACATGTCTACTGAGAGAGGTCATATTAAAAATAGAAATGAAGCCCATGAGGTTAATGAGTTTAAAATGAAAGGTCAAGAATTAGGAGAGGAAAAATATGCAGGTGGGGCAGTAAACAGAGAATGAGGTCCCTAAATAGGGTCTGAAGGTGGGTGTGCCTTCCCAGTGTCTGAGGCAGAAGGCCCTACAGTTCCTTGCAGAGAGGTGAGGAGTGCAGAGCCTGACACACCCTCATGCCTTCTGTTTCACTTAACCCCCTTTCAGGACCTTTCAGCTCTACACACAAGCCAGAAGCAGATTTTCTTCAACAAAGATCCCTACACTATAATACCACACCTGTTACAATGACAGGGCCTCTACTTTAGTTTGTCCCGGCTAATTAGGAGTTAACTGGCTTTGAATCAGTTCAAGATTTCATTTCCTTTTGTTTTGTTTTCTCTGCATCTTGAATATGATGGCTTCAAAGTTTTTGAGGACATATATTTTCCACTAACCATCCAGCAGCAATAAGAACCCTGAGCCCATTGATATAATTACTATTACTCAGGTTTATTTTTTTAAATTTTTTATTTCAAAATATTAATTAAGTGGGTACAAGTGTTTTTGTTACATGAATTTCTTATATAATGCTTAAGTCAGGGCTTTTGGTGTGCCCATCTCCAGAATAGTGTTCATTGTACCCAATAGGGTTTAAAGACAATTAAAATGGCTTTCATATTTTAAGTTGTGTTAAATGTTTTTTCCCCTCCTACTCTTGTTCTGACTTTCAAATGAGGAGGCAATATTACAGTGTTCCAAGAACTAGGACAAAATACCAGGGCAGCTCACACCCCATCAATCCACCAATCTCAGAGGTGAAAAGAGAAGAACGAGCGGTTTAACTTGCAGCTTCCAGATGTGTCCTGGGTACAGGCCAAGGATGAACTGCCTAAACTGTGGCTAACAAGAAATAGTTGGCTTGGAAGCTGGTGGGAAGTTTCTTTGTTTTCTCTCCCTGGGGAGAGACCCAGGAGAGAGGTGAATTTTTTCCTAACCTCAGATGACCAAAGCTGAGTGAAATGCTTAATGAAATTGGAGGCAAAACTGCAAGAGTGGCTATCTGTCCAGAGTGAAAAATTGATAATTGGTACTACTTTTAAAGGAAATGTTTAGAATTGAATTAGAAAAAGGAAAAGTTGGGAATAATAAAACTGAAAGAGAAATATAAATTGGACAATGTTAGTATAATTCAGAGTGGATGCATTTTAATTAATAATATTTTGAATAAGTAATATGTACAAAATAAGTAAAATACAAAAATTTAAAACTACCAACAAGTATACCATTCTCCCTCTACTCCTGTTCTCTGGTTCTCTAGTTTTTCTCACTAAAGAGGCAACCAAATATATACTGTTAAATTTGGTTACAAGATTTTTAAATGCTTGACATTATCAATTGTTTTATATTTTATCTTATTTTTGGGTAGGGGCACACTGTGGGCTACCTCGTGGTAAATTTGCTGTACTTTCAGCCTCTGCTTTATTTGGTAGATGCCAACAAACAAGCAAACAAAATCTTTCTTCTGCAGTCAATGAGAACTGAAGCACTGATATTTTATGTTGCAGATGTATACTTGTTACTGATGTGTACCTCTACACTGAAATAAGATCTTCTAGATCCTGGAATAGGCAGGTGGGTAAAATCTGGAATGTCTGCTGCTATTAAATACAGATTCACAAAGAAGTTCTTAATAAAATATGTTGGAAGATGCCGTAAGACCAGCCTTAAGAAAATGAAAATAAGAGCAGGGGTAATAATAATAATTGCTATTATTTATTTAGCACCTACTGTGTGCTGAAAGGTAAGCCTTAGCACTCCTGTTTAGACTCAAACTTACCCAAAGCCTTACAGTTAGTGACAGACAGAATTTAAACCTGGGCATTTCCAGTTCCAAAAATCTGTGGGCTTTCTCTTACACTATATTGCTTCTCATAATGGTTCATGCTACCTCTTTCTTTACTTGTTTTTAATTGACAAATAAAAATTATATATGTGAGATCCAGGATTCTATCAGCAATTGCCAAACCTAGGTAGACCAGCTACACCAAAATCTTCTCTGGCAGGAGTCGGGGGATGGGATGATGTTCTTTCAAAAATTTTGACTCTTGGGCTCTATCCTAGACATACTGAATCAATATGCTGGTATGAGGCCTGGATAAGTTTATTTTTAATGTAATCCTCAGACAATTTTATGTGGCCAATTTAATTATCCACTGGTCTAGATCACTTCTCACTGAAGGCATTCATGGTGCTGTGGCTTTGATCAAAAAGTACAGGAAGAGTTTACGGAGGCCGCTGCATCTACCATGGAGAGGTTATAAGTGGCTTTTTGCCTGAGTTTCTCTAGGTGAATATAGAGACAAAGATTTCTCCCCTGCCAGGTCATTAATAAAGAAAGCTAAACTTTAAGAAAACATATACCATGCTATAAACTTAGCTATAAAATCATTACCAAAAAAAATAACTAGAAGTGCAAATATACAAATCTTCCTATACTCTCAAACTGTAGACTATGTGGTATTATAGAATTACCTGATATTTGCAGCCTCAATAAAAACCCTTTTAGTTTTAGCTTCTATCAGTGGACATTTCAACAGATATTGCAGTGTCCTGCTGTGTCCTATTGGAATCAGGAAAAATAATTATGTACATTTTCCCTACTATGCAGTTTGCTGAATCGGTTCACTACATTTGAAAAGCTGCAACTACTTGAAATTCAAATGAACATTTACCATCTGTGGTTTTCATTAACATTATAATGGCATCATGATTTCAGATATTTCTGTTGGTGAATATTAGTATTCTTGAGCCTTTATACTGTTATTTTTAATTTTGTAGTCCATGAAGTATAAAGTAATTTGTGATTTATTATATAAAAATCATTGAATAAGAACAGACTTTGGAAATGACCAATTCTAATATTTCTATTTTATGAGAGAGGAAACTAAGATTCAGAAAAGGAAACTCTTACAGGCTGACAAGTTTGTATGCTGAAGTTCTAACCTGCAGTATCTCAGAATGTGACTGTATTTGGAGATAGGATCTTTAAAGGGGTAGTTAAAATGAAGTCATCTGGGTGGGTCCTAATCCCATGTGATTGGTGTCCTTATATAGAAGACGAAATGTGGACATAGACATCCAAGGAAGATGATGTGAAGACAGAAAGAGAAGTCAGTCATCTATAAGCCAAGAGATAAGCCTCAGAAGAAACCAGACCTGCTGACATCTTGATCTCAGACTTCTAGCCTTCAGAACTGTGAGAAAAAATATTCTGTTGTTTAAGCCTGTATCCCCAACTCCCAGCCTGTGGCCCGGTAGTGGTCTGTAGCCTGTTAGGAACAGAGCTGCTCATCACCACCTGAGCTCTGCTCCATGTCCCACCTGGGTCCATGGAAAAATTATCTTTCATGAAACTTAGGAACTGGGCCACATAGCAGAAGGTGAGCAGCAGTCAAGCAAGTGAAGCTTCATCTGTATTTACAGCCTCTCCCCATCGCTTGCATCACCCCCTGAGCTCTGCCTCCTGCCCCGCCCCACCATCCATGGAAAAATTATCTTCCATAAAACCTATCTCTGGTGCCAAAAATGTTGGGGCCCGCTGGTTTAAGCTACCCAGCCTGGGTACTTTATTATGGCATCCCTAGCAAACTACAGGAACCAAATTGCCCAAAGTTAAGGAGTTAATTGGTTGTAGAACTGGGACTAAAATCCAGGTCTCCTGCATTTCACTTTGGTACATAGTCATGCACTGCATAATGATGTTTTGGTCAATGACAGACTGCAAGTATGATGGTCCTATAAGATTATAATGGAGCTGAAAAATTCCTATCACCTAGTGATATCATAGCTGTCATAACATTGTAGAGCACACATTGCTCACTTGTTTGTGGTGATGCTGGTATAAACAAACTTACTGCACTGCCAGTCATATAAAAATTTAGCACATACAATTATGTACAGTACATAAGGACAATAAATGACTGTTACTGGTTTATGTATTTGCTATATTTTTATTGCTATTTTAGAGTGTACTCCTTCTAGTTATATAAAAAAAGTTAACTGTAAAACAGCCTCAGGCAGGTTCTTCAGAAGATGTTCCAGAAGAAGGTACTGTTATCATAGGAGGTGACAGCTGCAGCTTATTGCCCCTGAAGACCTTCCAGTGGGACAAGATGTGGAGATGGAAGACAGTGATATTGATGATCCTGACCCTGTGTAGGCCTGGGCTAGTGTATGTGTTTGTGTCTTGGTTTTTAACAAAAAAGTTTAAAAAGGAAAAAAGGATAAGTAATTTTAAAAATAGAAAAGAGCTTAAAGAATAAGTATGTAAAGAAAGAAGGTATTTTTGTACAGCTATACTATATGTTTGTTTTAAACTAAGTATTATTTACAAAAGAGTCAAAAAGTTTTAAAAAATTAAAAAGTTTATAAAGCTTACTACATTAAGCGAAGGTTATTTTTGAAGAAAGATAAATTTTTTAAATAAATTCAGTGAAGCCTAAGTATACATTGTTTATAAAGTCTAAGTGGTGTACAGTAATGTCCTAGGCTTTCGCATTCACTCACCACTCACTCACTGACGCACTCAGAGCAACTTCCAGTCCTGCAAGCTGCATTCATGGTAAGTGCCCTGTACTATTTTTTTTACCTTTTATACCGTATTTTTACTGTACTTTTTCTATATTTAGGTATGTGTTTAGATACACAAATACTTACCATTGTATTACAATTGCCTACATTATTCAGTACAGTAGCATGCTATACAGGTTTGTAGCCTAAGAGCAATAGGCTATACCATATGGTCTAGGTGTGTAGTAGGCTGTACCATCTGGGTTTGTGTGAGTACACCCTATGATGTTCATACAACAACAAAATCACCTAATGATGCTGATGCCTAACAATGCATTTCTCAGAAGGTATCCCCATCATTATGTGACACATGACTGTATTTTCCTCTACCACTAGACTACATAAAAGATCAATTTTCAAAAAATTTAGTTATATAAAATTATAACATTATAACAGAGCAAGTTTGAAAATCATTCTTGTTCTTCACTTGCCTTGAATATTATATAGTCTCAACAAATGTTGGATAGGGCTAAACATGAGATATAACACATTTATGCCCTGAAATCTAGACTAAGAATTCATATTATTTCAATACATGGGGCTTATAAGACATGAAAAGCTTTCACTCTTGTATCTATAATAATCTCATCTTTGGCACCGCCTCTCCTCCTCAGTCTCTCAGCTCCTTTTTTATATACCGTGTGCAGTGTCTACAATTCCATGACCCGCTTTCTATATGGTTTGATTCCAGCTTCCATTCTACCATGACAGATAGCTTTTTAACCTGAAGTTATAGCTGAAACCTTCAAATTTGGTGCTCAAAAATTAAGCATATGAGAAGTTTCAGGATTCTTTGATGGAGTGAGAATTTTTTCATCTACCTTGGAATTTTACTTTTTTTCCTGCTTCATTTGTAATTTGCCTTCCAACCCGAAGTAAGGTAATTACTGTATTCAATTTTGTAAAGTGATTGGGACCTTTCAGGATCAAAAATAATGAACAAATTGAAACTGTCTGTTAAAGTGGAGCCCAAAGTCCTGCAACACAGGTTTTATGTAGGGTTGCTCAATATAACACAAGACACGTATGCAATATTTGGGACATGTTCGTAATTAAAAATGATTTATTGATTTTCTGAAATTCAAATATAAGTGGGTATCCTGTCTTTTTATTTGTTAAACATGACCACTCTAATTTTATGGAATTTAGTGATAGATTGACTACCAAGATATCACCTTGTAATGAAAAGCCCTAGAACTTTCTCTTCCTAATATGTGCAGAAGAAATGATATTAAGTACATCTTGTCCTTAGCCGCTCAAAACAAAGACCCATTTATTAGAAAGGGAGTGACCTAAAAGAGATTGTTGATTGTCAAGATCTTGAAAAACCACCAGACTAACCTATTTATAAAGGAAAACCAAGTTTATTGCTTATGGCACTAATAGGTCACTAATATTGGCAATGCTTTAGTAGTGTCTCAGGAAGGAGAGTCAAAGGCAGAATATTTGTTAAGGTTGAAAAGTCTAGTTTAAGGTAGGTTCTTCAGTGTGGTTATGAGGGTTGATTGGGATTGGGCAAAGTTTGTGAAATAACAGTTTAGGATTGGTGCACCCAGCAAAGCAGGGGTTTTGAAGTTGGCCTTGAAGAATAAAGTCTTTGATGAGACCAATGAATGATCTATTACCCTGATGAGGGCCAGTTTAATGGTTAAATATTTGGATAAGTGGATTTTCATAAATTCCTTGTAACAAACAATAAATAACAAATTATAAAAAGAAGAATAACAGTAATGAGACAAACTTAAAGTTACTTGCAACTTCATCTTCCAAAGCAAGAACTCTGTGGAATAATTAAGTCATGTAAATGCAGACTGTCCAATAATAAAATGTGTTATTCTAAAAGTCAACTTAATGTAGACATAAGCTGCATGGCTATAGATCAGGAATTCTCTAAGTGTAGTCTAAGGGCCATTGAGATCCTGAGATGTTTTAGTGGATTCACAACATTGTCTCTTTTCCAACTACATGTCTGTGTGAAGCCAGATTTTTCTCGTGTATTTCAACCAAAACAACATATTGCAAGAGATTGAATCAGATATGAGAATTCAGCTATCTTCTGTTAAGCCAGATATTATAGATTTGCAAAAATGTTAATGTTGCTTTTCTTATTACATTTTTTTGTTGTTATTATTGAAAATATAGTTATTGTCAAAAATAATTTTATGCTTTGTATGGAACCAGAGAAGACTCTGTTTAGCAAAAGTAATTTTAGGCAATAAGAACAAAATGGGAGGTATTAATTTACCAGACTTCAAACTATACTACAAGGCTGTGGTTATTGAATCAGTTTGGTATTGGCACAAGAACAGGGACACAGACCAGTGGAACAGAACTGAGAATCCAGATATAAAACCATCCTCATATAGCCATCTAATCTTTGACAAAGCAGACAAAAACATATACTGGGGAAAATATTCTTTATTCAATAAATGGTGCTGGGAAAACTGGATACCCACATGTAGAAGATTGAAACAGGACCCACAGATTTCACCTCTTACAAAAATCAAATCACAGTGGATAACAGACTTAAACCTAAAGTGTGAAACTATTAGAACTCTAGAAGAAAATGTGGGAAAGACTCTTATAGACATTGGCCTAAGCAAAGAATTTATGAAGAAGACCCCTAAGGCAATCACAGCAACAACAAAAATAAATAAGTGGGACCTGATTAAATTAAAAACCTTCTGTACAGCCAAAGAAACTGTCACAAGAGCAAACAGACAACCTACAGAATGGGAAAAAATTTTCGCATGCTACACATCTGATAAAGGGCTAATAACTAGAATCTATTTAGAACTTAGGAAAATAAGCAAGAAAAAAATCAAACAACCCTATCAAAAAGTGGGCAAACGACATGAATAGAAACTTTTCAAAAGAAGACAGAAGAATGGCCAAGAAACATATGAAAAAATGCTCAACATCTCTAATCATCAGGGAAATGCAAATCAAAACCACAATGAAATATCACTTAACTCCAATGAGAATGGCCTTTATCAAAAAGTCCCAAAACAATAAATGTTGGCGTGGATGCGGAGAGACAGGAACACTCATACACTGCTGGTGGGACTGCAAACTAGTGCAACTTCTGTGGAAAGCAATATGGGGATACCTTAAACAGATACAAGTAGACCTACCATTCAATCCAGCAATCCCATTATTGGGCATCTACCCAAAAGAACAAAAGACATTCTATAACAAAGACATCTGCACTTGAATGTTTATAGCAGCACAATTCACAATTGCAAAGATATGGAAACAACCCAAGTGCCCATCAATCTATGAGTGGATTAATAAAATGTGATATATGTATACCATGGAGTACTACTCAGCTATAAGAAACAATGGTGATCTAGCACCTCTTGTATTTTCCTGGATAGAGCTGGAACCCATTCTGCTAAGTGAAGTATCCCAAAAATGGAAAAATAAGCATCACATGTACTCACCATCAAATTGGTTTCACTGATCATCACCTAAGAGCACATTCAGGAATAACATTAATCAGATGTCGAGCAGATGTGGGGGGAAGAGGATGGGTGTATACATACATAATGAGTGTGATGCACACCATCTAGGACATGGACATGCTTGAATCTCTGATTCGGGATAGGGCAAGGGCCATATACATAACCTAAACTTTTGTACCCCCATTATATGCTGAAATTTAAAAAAAACTACAAAAAATAATGAAAAAGAAAAAAAAAAGAATTGTAAAGGGTCTGAAGTTTTACCCTGTTTGCAAGTTAATGAGTTATCTTACCACAGTTTAATGGAGGCTGACAAAAGACATGAGACTTCTGTGTCAGAGCTGAAAGACTTCATTACCATGAAACCAGTACCCAGAGTGTCTATATGTTTACATGTGCTTCCCCCAGTGAGCACCAATTTCCCAGGAGTGGCAAGTATGGACCTAGATGGATGCCAACACATGTAGTGGGTTGCACGACAGGAGGGGAAGACTTGAGTCTGGAGAACCTGCCATTTATATAATGGCAGGCAGTGAGCAAGCCTGTCCTTTGTCTTAGAAGGAGACCTTACCTTATCTCTCACAGCTGCTCACTGCCTAAGCTGCCATGAGAAAACCTGGGTGCAAAGAAATCAGAGTCTTGCATTCTTGGCACATACAGCAAGATGTCAAGGACCATGAGACACAATGGAAACAGATCATCCAACAATTATTTTTCATAAAAATATACTATTTATGGCAACACGTACTAAATATATTATTGTTATTTTAAATGAATTAAATAATACTTAAACTATTTCTTGGTTTTATTTAATAATTTGTTACTGATAAATATAAATAGTTATAACTCATCTAAACAAGCTCTTTGGGGTCCTTAGTAATTTTTAAGAGTATAAATGTGTCCTGAGCAAAAGTTTAGAAACTACTGTTGTAGGTGGTTTCACTTCTCACCTTTCTATCCCTCTCAGTTCTTTCCCTTCCCCTTAGTCTTAGAGGTCATTTATTTATTGCTACCAAGGGAACAGTGCACGCTTTGGAATAAGTTCTTTTAAATATTCCCTTGAATATTTGTCCCAGATGTTTGTCCTGTTTGTTCCAGAGAACACTGAAAGAGTTAGGTGGCTTCTGACCCAGATGGACAAATTTTGCAGATGGGCTTTTTTTTTTTTTTTTTTGGTAGCTTTTCATTCTTGAGTCCTTGATTTCAGGATGTAAAGAGTCAGTCTGAATGAACCTTGGCTGACTGCTGTGTATGCCATTAAATTCATCAGTTATCTTTTATTAGAAATCCTCTAACTTGGGATTTCATTGTTCTTCTTTATGTTTATTCAACACATCTTCCTTTCTTTCAAGTGTTTAACAGGAAACTTTGGACCTTCTTTGATTATATATGTTTGCATTTTGACAGCACCAGGTCTCTGGGTTGTCTTCACCTCCTCTCCTATTTGTATCTTCCTAGGACAAGACATTCCATGGTCATCTTATAAAATAGTCACTTAATGATTCTTCAGCGCTATGTAGACTATGGTCACCGTGAAAGATCCTGTAACTGCAAACAATAGATGACACAGGTACAGAAAATTTACTTTCTAACTTTGGCATTTCTGTAACATTTCTTTAGTCATGAGCAGGTGTTACATTTTTAAAACAAAAAATGACATTTAATTATAAAAGATAGAGGAAAGTAGATTTTTTAATATAATAATTGGTTGGTACACAGACTTTAAAGCTAATGCTTCTATTCAAATTTAAATGGAATATAAGTCATTGGACTGCAGGTTCCTTAAAGGTCAAGAGTTAAACCTTATTCATCTTTCTATCCTGAACATCTAAGAAAGTATCTGAGCACATCATAGGTGCTCAATAAGTCCAGTATTGAAGAGATGCATAATAAGAAAAAATTATTAAGTGTTAATATGCACAATATTTCATTTTGTTCTTGGGATTTAAAATTACACTATTTTGCCCCATTATTATAGGATATGCAGTCCAAGGAAAGAAAGCACTAACGAAGTCTGGCCAAGTAGTACTTGAGTAGTACTGGTCAATATTTGTTTTAATTATTTTACTGAAACCTCCCTTTCTGGAAATAATATACGTTAAGCTGACATCCTTTTGATTCCTAGAAATGTCTGATTCTTCTTACCTCCTATCCCCAAATAAACAAATATGGAAATATTTTATTGGTTAAAGCAAACACTGGATGCAAGACATGCAAGTGTCTGGGTGACTTGAGGCAGCAGGTTAGTCTAGAAAAATAGTATAATCCAAACTTTTTTACTGCAAACCTCTCTAGGAAATTTATTACATATTATGACTCCAACGCACACATAAACACACACACAGACACACACACGCCTGAAACAAAAGTTTCATAAAGTAGTATTTACCTTCAATATTCAGGATTCACATTAATGTTTTTATTGTTTGTTCTGTTCTATCAAAAATGTCCACAACCCATTAAATTGGTTTCCTGATACACCAATAGATCTCCACCTATAATTGGGAAAAAAGAAAGAATTCATAGATAAACCTCTAACATTTTTATTTCAGTAAAGGCTGATACAAGAAAAATGCAAACAGGTACAGTTGTCTATGGAAATGAAAATTTGTGGTAGAAACTGCTTAGAACAGAAAGCCTCAGTCATATTTTTTGAAAAATTGAAGGAAATTTGAAGGAGTGCCTGAGGGTGGAATTTTTTTGTTGATTAATCTAGGTTGTTTTGAAAGCAGATGCGTTCTGTAACTTCTATTTACCATGTTTCAAATCTACACATGTAATGTTATTTTGATTGCTTTTAAAATATGTCATCCATTTTATAAGACCTTGTTATTGCTAACAGTGGTTTTAATAATAACCATATTCTTTCAGGAATGTAATCCTCGTGGTTGGCAAGAGATTACTAAAGATATATAAAACCACCTATTGCCAACCATGTCTATACAAATATGTACAGTCATCCCTCAGTGTTTGAGAAAAGGGATTGATTCCAGGACCCCTGAAGATACCAAAATCTGTAGATGCTCAAGTCTCTGATATAAAATAGCGTAGTATTTGCATATAACCTACACACATCCTCGTGTAAACTTTAAATCATCTTTAGATTACTTATAATAACTAATACAATGTAAATGCTATGTAAATAGCTGTTATATTGTATTGGTTTACTAGTATGTTTTATTGTTTTATTATTTTTTATTTTATCTATATGTTATACATATATATATTTTTTTTTTTTTTTTGAGCCACAGTTGGCTGAATCTGTGGTTGGCTAAATTGGTGGATGTGGAAACAATGGAAACGGTGGGCTGATTGTATCTGTATCTATATTTATATTTTTCTGTACATATCTCTCTCTAACATATAAATGATGATAAGTCTAAAAGTAAAACAGAGAGAGGGGATAGGGAATGCTGGAGTGAGATAGTTGCAACTTCAGGGTGGTCAAGGAAGGTCTCAGTGAGAAGGGGACATTTGCATTAATACCTAAAGTGAGGAGAGCAAGAAGTGTGGGTGAGTGTATCTTGAGGAAGAGCTTTCCAGGCAGAGGGAACAGTGACTGCAAAGAACTTGATGGTGGAGCTTGTCTACAGTGTTGGAGGAGGAGCAAAGAGGCCACTGTGGTGAGGCAGAGTGAGTTAGAGGATGAATAGTAGAAGATGACATCAGAGAGGTCACCCCAGGCCAATTGTGCAGGACCTTGTGAGTCACAGTAATAATTTTGGCTTTTACTTGGAGCAAAATATGATGGCACTAGAGGGTTGGGAGCAGAGGAATGATATTACTTATCCCACATTTGGATGCAATCTCTCTGGCTACTGTGTGATACATAGACTGGATGATGGCTGGGGAGGGGGACAGTGTGGGAGAAGGGAGACCATTTACTTGGCCATTGCACTAATCTATGCAAAAGATCATGTTCGCTTGCCTGGGGTGGCCACAGTGGAGTGGGGAGAAGCGGTAGGATTATGGATCTATTTTGAAGGTGCGGCTGGAATTATTTTCCCACAGACTGGATATAAGTGTGAGAAAAGGAGAGGAATCAAGGATGACTCCAAGGGTTTTGACCTGAGATGTTGGAAGAGCTCTTACACATCAATTAAAAAAAACCATGAGCACTTCAGTGGAAAAATGGGCCAAAAAATAATTGAACTTAAACCAAAAGTGATTTTTCTTTGTAAGCAGTATTTCCTAGTACACCTTTTATTGAAGAAAAGTACACAGATCATAACTATATATCTGGATGAATTTTCACAAAGTAAACAAAGCACAGCATGTAGCCAGCACTTAGATCGAGAAGTAGAACATTACCTGCAATCAAGAAGCGCCCCCTGAAAGCATTAATAATTATTTTTAAAATGAACCGGTATTTCTATTAAACCTTTTCTACATAGCCATTGATGTAGAGTGACAGGCCACAGAGCAGAATATATCTTCAGAAATCAGGGTAAGAGGTGTTAAGAAACTCACCCTGAAACCCTGTGATGGGAATTAGTCACCCACTTGATCTCATGAAATTCATACTGAAAAGTTCTTTCCTAATAATACAATGTGAGACAGATAGCTGGTAAAAATAGCTACAGTTTCTGCATAGGCTTCAAAGTTAGAAAGTTCACAGGCGTTGCTAAAAAAAAAAATACACTGAGTTGACAAAAGAAACTTTAAAAAAGTAAAGTTGAATATACCAAGGTCAAATGATCTTTATTTTTAAAGTGAAATATTTATTATCTAGAAATTTTGGCAATAATGAGCATCAGAATAAGAAGTTTTAGATGCTGAGACTGAAAACAACCTGGCACAGAAACTATGGTTGTAGTTTTTCTCAGAAGTCACAGTAAAAAAAAAAAAAAGAAAAGAGGCAAAGTGGTTGTGTGAGAAGGTAGGGAAAGAAGGGCAAGGAAAATTAAGAAAGAAAATGATAGATGACTATTTGAGCCCTCCCTTTACCAAACAAACAGACAAACAAAAAACCTTTGGAAATAAACATCTTAATGTTTTGAAACTGAAGATAGCTTTTTCTGTCAATGCTAAAAATGCAAACTGATTTTAGAAATTTATTGTTTCCTTATTTTGGTATCATTGAAAATGTTAAGTACATCTAAAAAGTCACCATTTTTATTTTTGGTAAAAAAATATAGCTATCAAAATCAGTCACACACAGCATAATGACCATTTGGTCAACGATGGGGCCAATATATAACAGTGGTCTTAGAGATTATAGTACTTGTATTTGTACTGTACTTTTACCGTAGCTTTTCTACATTTAGATGGGTTTAGATACACAAATACTTACCGTTGTGTCGCAACTGCCTACAGTATTCAGTACAGGAACACGCTGTTCCCCTTTGTAACATAGGAGCCATGGACTGTACCATATAGCCGCGGTGTGTAGTTGTCTATCCCATCTAGTTTTGTGTAAGTACACTCTATGATGTTTGCACAGCAATGAAATTGCCTAAAGACACATTTCTCAGAACATTATCTCATCATTAAGTGACACGTGATGGTTATGGTGTTAAGAAGAGCAAATGTTGGCTCCTTTACTTAAAAAATTATATGCTGCAATTATTGTATTGGAATTTTTGTTTATTTATTTTGGCCTTCCAGTACTCATTTCCCCTTCTTTGGGTAAGGCACCCCTATTTTGTCCTGAGGAAATTACTTATTCTTCATTGTATACAAACTGGCAAGGGGGAAACAAAGTGCTTTGAACTCCCTTGGCAACAAATGGACCTGTGCTCCAAAGGAAGCCAGTCAGGTCCTCTGTCCCTAGAATATGAATCTGGAGCTAAGTGACCCAGGATGGTATGTAATTGATGCTGATTAATTCAAGAGCTTGCCCACTGAAGATAGTGTCCCTCATTGCCTGGACCTGCCCTTATTCTTGCTCTTTTTAAAATAACTTCTTCAAAATTTCTTTCACCTCTAGGAGCCACCCCATGTCCTATAAATTCTCTTTTTTGCCTAAGTTAACTAGAGTTGTTTTCTGTATCTTGCAACCAAAGAACACCAGCTGATAGCATTGTAATACTATTAATCACAGAAGGACCCCTTCTGAAATTTTAGCTAGCGATGACAATTTAGTTGAATATTGAATGAACATTTAGAAGACCACCAAGAAATATTTCATACTCACAAATATAAATGTTTTAATAGTGTCAATAGTGTCAATAGTGTCATCCTGTTTGAGATACATAAATACTTAAGAACAAATTTAAGAGTTGTTAAAGTGAAATATGTATGTATACACACATATGTGTGTATAGTAGATGCAGCCATCAAAATTTTAATTTTTAAAAATACTAAAAGCAGTTAAGAATTATATTGTTTTCATATTACCCCAATTCCTAGAGGGCAGGATCTACCCTGCTGTTCATGTGTAAGAACTTGACGTTTATTCTTTGATGGTGATAAAGATAGTGAATGTAAACCATAATCCTGCCAGAAAAAAATATCCTGGTTGGATCTTTTTGGAGTCCATTTTCTACCATGACTGAAACTTTGTGAGTTATAACATAAACTGTTTCAAACAACATGCGAATAGTCTTTTAAATTTCTGTTCAAAACAAAACCTTTGTGGCTGAGTATATGAATTTTGAAGTAAGAGATGTAGGTTCAGACCTTGACTTTGCTAGCTCTGTAGCAGTGAGAAAGCTAATGTCTGCTCTGGGCCCAAATTTTCTCAACAGAAAAATTGAGATAATTACATTTACCTTATTTCTAAAGTGTTTTTGTAAAGTAATAGCTTGTTATTATTATTAATAATGTTTATAGATAGAAATAGTTTATAGATAGAAATTAATATTTCTAGAAGCTACTTATATCAGAAATCAGTGTATAAAACTTGCATGTTTCTGGGATAACTTAGAAGCAAACAGATTTTCATATTTAAATTCAAACCATGGCTATCTAGAAGTTAAGATTTATTTTTTAGAAAAGGAGAGTTTTTGATTTTGGAAATAATTTAGAAAATTACTTATTTCTGATTGGAAAAAAGACATCTGTAAAGATTTCATGCTGACAACACAGAATGCAGCTATGCAAATATAATTTTTTCTTGTTCTTCTTAAGCAATATGGAAGAAAAAGCATTTTAGAACACTAAGAAAGACTAGAAGTGCTAAAAAGCCAACTAAGGCCCTTTCAATGATGGGCAGAAAGCAGATGAATGAGCCAATGAATTACAAAGAAAGATTCCTTTATATTGATTGAAATATGTACTGATCTTATTCTTTCTACCCAGAAAGACACCATACTACTTAATATATTTAAATACTCTTAATGTCATCTTTTTAAATTTTACAAGCTTTAGTTCCATCATTTTGAGTCTGAGATCATGCTTTTTGATGTCAGTTAATACACTTGGCAATTTAGTAGCTAAAACCAGAAAACAGAGACATCAGATATATTATACCTTGATAAATCATCTAGATGTTTTATTCTTAAAAGGCCAACTTAAAAAGACATTCATGCTTGAAATCCTGGATTATTGAAATTAGTTCTCCAGAAAATAAGAATTCTAGATTCTAAGCAGTGATTGTCAGGCTTTTAAGAATTACCCAAATAAGAGACTCTTATGTAGAATGCTTTATATTCAGAAAATCTTTCAGTCATTCTAACCCTTTTGGTTTATTTTACCTATTTATTCTACATGATAGTTGTGGCTATATATTCATATATCATCTTTTTTAAGCATAATTGTCATCAGATATTTTAGGTATCTTCAGTTGATGTCTTCTAAATCTTTCAGTTATGTTCATGGAGCTGTCCAGTCTTCTCTTTTTATTAATGTCCTAATTACCTTCACAAGTACTTAAAGATACATCTTTCTGACACCAGACTGAATGGCCTATATGTTTTATGATGGCAAAAAACCCCACTGGCTTTGTTTCCAACTAGTAACCAACCATATAGACTCTGGCACAAAGTTTGTGCTTTAATCAGTATTTGTTGAATGAATGAATATCAAACTTGTGGAAGCCCATGTACTTGGTATGCTTGGTGAGAAACCAACATGACAATAGCCTGAGGTTTGTCTTTATTTTCCTCAGCAGTCTTTTGGTATTGACACCTTTCCCTTACAGCATTCTGTCGGGAGGCCTATAAGACAGCTGGGAAACATGGAATCTTAAATCACCAAACTGTGTCTGCCATGAATACTTACGCAGAGCCTAGCAATATGCCTGGCTCTGCCTCACATATCCATGTATTACTGCACTCATGTAACGGTGTGAGTGGGACTATATGTGAACATGCTTATTCAATTTTTGGACTATGAAATATTTCAACGCAATCACATTCACCTACCCTTCACTTAATCTCAGATCTCTGTCTCTGAAAATACAGTCTATGTTATAGTCACAGGATTTTGACCGAAAATTAAATAAGCAAAGGCACAGTTGGTACCTTGCCTTTCCTGGAACCAGCTCTATAAATTGTCCAATTTTTTTTTTAAAAAAGAAAAAAACCAAAATCATACAATGAGTATTTCTAATTTTGTTTTGATTCCTCCTGCAACATCCCCCCTGCCAATTATTCATCAAAAAAGGAAAGGGAAAATATCAATATTTAAGTGTCCCTATGTAACAGATGTTTTATGTGTGGGATCTAAATTTAACTTTTACAACAATGCTGGCATGTAGGTATTACTTACCCTAATTTACACATGAGACTAGTAGAAATGAAGTGGACTGCCCAAGGGGCACATGGTTAGTGAATATCAAAGTTAAGATTTGAATCTTTGCTTTATTCTGAAACCTGTGCCGTATCCCCAACATCTCTATATAATAAGCACACACTGAAATTGACACACTGTCATAGAGATCTCAAACCTGTTTAACCATTTTCTTTCTTCACCTGTATTTTAATTACTGTGCTGTTTTCAGACTCTCATGGTAAGTGCTGATAATGTGGGAGACCCTCCTAAGGGAACTTTTCAAAAAGGGAATTGATAATATGTGGTTAAAAACTATACAAGTGTTTATCTATTTTGCTACTTTAGTTTCACAGCTTATTCAGTTCCAAGTGGCAGAATTATTGAAATAAACTTTTCAGTGTGTAGAAATGTTCTCTCAAGAAAAAAGGTTCCTGGTTCTTGAAAATATTTTTGTTGGAGTAACATAGAAAGGTACCACAAAAGCCTATTTGAACAAATTACTTGAGTTAGCAATTCTGTACAGACACAATCTGAAAGATTTGTGAATTTGAGTAAATGCTTCTGGAGACCTAACATTTCAGGGTTTCAGCCCAGTTTAGGGGCATATTTTAAATAAACAGTTATCAGCCACTATTCTTTTCTTATTGTGACTGTAGCTTTTTAAGATGTTGAAAGAATGAACTAATCTTTGCACAGGGCACAAACATAATCATTTCCCAGGAGATATTTGGGCTGGGGATTAGACATAATTTTGTTATTTATTACTCCATAAGATTCAGGTTAAAATCAATTACCTTATGTAATATGATGTTTGCTTTCTAAATGTTTCCTGGAGGGGGCAATGGAGGAAGAAAACAGTAAAGTTGTGGTAGGTAGGGAACATTTTATGAAAAAATCAAACTCAGACAAAGAAGGATTATAACTGGTAAAAAATATATGTGTGGATATGTGTTTAACCTATACCCTAAAGATGAGTCAGTGCCAGATTATTTACTTTAAATCTTTAAAACCCTGTAGTCATCAGAAATTTACAATTAAATATATTTTGATTTAATGTTTTCTTCTACACAAGTACAATGAAGTAAGCTTACATTGTATTTCAATAATTAAGTATATCAAAAATAATTCATTCATATTTGTATTTCCACTTTGCATTATTTTTGACTCATAGTAAGTATTCAGTGTATTAAATATGTTTAATTGAATTATAATCTTATATTTTGTCACAGTCACATACAAATTCCAATCCTTTCTATTCTAATCAGATACACTATGTCTAAAGCAGAGTGAACTTTGAGTATTACATTAATCACCTTTATCAGATATACGGGTTTATTTTAAATAAATTAAATTTGGAAACTTCAGGACATTAATAGTTTTTTATTTCTTATTTTATGTTCTAGAAAGGAGAAAGAAAACCAACTTTTATTGAATACCTATTGTGTGCTGTCCCAACCAACTTGCATAAATATCATCACGGTCGTAGCGTTGTTCATCTACCAGTAGATGGTGCTAATATTACCTAACCCCATTAAAACCATAACAACTTGATTTTTCTTACATTTATTTCAATAGATCTTAGATTGAATAGTTGTTACTATAGCTGTTTTGTTAATATGAACTAAAGATCATATTTGAGAATTGTGGAATTATGGATTTTTAGAATAGTGTCCAAATAGCTATCTGTGGCTTGAATTTTCTTCATGCAACCCCACTAGGTATTTATTCAACAGAGACATATATGCCTTGCCACAAAGGAGAAATCAATGTAGTCATCTTACCCACAAACTCCCTTAGGTCTAAGAAAGTTCTTTCTAAGGTAGAGCAAGAATCTTCTCCCTCTAAAATCCATCCACTGGTTCTGAATTTTTCCATGGAGATCATGTAGAAACAATCTATTCATTTATTATTCAATAATTATTCATTGAGCATATTAGAATCCTAGGGTTGTTCTAACAAAGTACCACGAAGTGGGTTGCTTATAACTACAGGTATTTATTCTCTCCCAGTTCTGAAGGCTAGAAGTTCAAAATCAAGATGTTGGCAGGGCCATTCTGTCCCGGAAGGCTCTAGGAGAGAATCTGTAACATGTCTTTCTTTCTCTCAGCTTCTGCTATTCCCAGCAATCCTTGGCATTCTTTGGTTTATGGAAGCATCACTCCCATCTCTGTCTCCAGCATCACATGGTATTTTCCTGTGTATTTGTGTATTTCTTTTCTTATAAGGACACCCTTTTATGGGATTAGGGCTCACCCTAATGATACCATCTGAGCTTGATGACATCTGCAAAGATCCTATTCCAAATAATATCATGTTCACAGCTACTCAGAGTTGTGACCTCAACTTACCTTTTTGGAAGACAAAATTCAACTCATGACACTGAGCATCTACTCCAGGGTTTGGATTAGTAACTGAAGAGCAAAAAGGAGAACAAAAAGATGAAATAACTCCATTTTGTAAGATCTTAGTCTAATGAAAAGGAAAGTCCATAAAGAATTAGTGTGTGTTTAAGTAGATGAGAACAATATAGTTTCTTCTTCTGTATGAGAACATAGAGGAAGAACAACGCACCCTGAGTAGGTGAATGGAACTAGACTTCACTGAAGAGGTTCATTCTAGCTAGAGTTTTTCCCTCTCATTAATTTTCTGCTTGGTTATAAAACAAATTAATATTTAGTGTAGATCATAGGAAAATATGAAAAGTATAAGGCAAATGAAAATCATATGTTGAACTTTCACCCAAGGATAACAATAGTTACTATTTTAGGGAACATTTTCTGTGTTTTCTCTATGCATATATAAAAACTTTATTTATTTATTTATTTATTTATTTGAGACAGAGTCTTGCTCTGTTGCCCGGGCTAGAGTGAGTACCGTGGCATCAGCCTAGCTCACAGCAACCTCAAACTCCTGGGCTTAAGCAATCCTTCTGCCTCAGCCTCCCGAGTAGCTGGGACTACAGGCATGCGCCACCATGCCCGGCTAATTTTTTGTATATATATTTTTAGTTGTCCAGATAATTTTTATTTCTATTTTTAGTAGAGACGGGGTCTCGCTCAGGCTGGTCTCAAACTCCTGACCTCGAGCGATCCACCCGCCTCGGCCTCCCAGAGTGCTAGGATTACAGGCGTGAGCCACCGCGCCCGGCCAATAGAAACTTTAATACAAAAAGATTTGGCATAATGTTTTGTAAACCTTTGTTTTTTCGTTTAATAAGACTTTAAAAATATTTTTCTACTTCATAACTTCATAAAATATCATTTTAAAATGTTTTTTGATTTATACAGTCATCTATTTTGCAGATGGATCACAGTTTACTTAAACTCTATTTCTATCAAAAGAAAAATATTATTTTTAATTTTTTTCTTTAAAAATGCAGTAATTTTCATCATCTTAAGCAAAATTTTCCATGTGTTACTGATTACTTTCTAAGAATAAACTTCAAGACATGAATTATTTGATAAAATAATTTCTAAAACTATTTAGATAAATATTACCCAATTGTCCTCCAGAAAAGTACCTCTAATTTCTCTCACCAGAAAAGAATCTACTTCTCTGCTTTGTCAACATTGTGTATCTTTTAGGATCCCAGATATTTGATTGGTGAAAAATGATATATTGATTTAATTTTCATGTCAGTGATAGTTACTGAGGAAAATTTTTTCATGTCTGTTGATCATATGTATTTCTGCTTTTATCAATTTTCCAAAGGATAAGATTCATGAAACTAGATACTTTATCCCTCATTATACTACTATATTCTAGTTCTTAGTACAGTAGTAGGCATACTACATTTATTGAGCAGGTACTTAACAAATATTTTTTAGATGCACTCAGGTATTATTTAACTTCTTTTTTCCATGCTTTTTTCAGTGTATTTGTATTTTTCTTATTGAATTGTAAGTTCTCTACATGTTTTAAAAATATTTAGCTTCTCAACTTGTGTTGGAAATATTTTCCCTATGTTGTTGTTTACCATTCAGTTTTGCTTACTATGTTTTTGTTAATTAAAATGTTTTGTTTTTATTTCTGTGTAGGAAGTTAGATAATATTTTCCTTATGTATTGTGTCTTTGGTGTTTTCTGAAAAAAACAACTTTCTTCATTCTAAGATTAACTATTCACCAGCAATCATAGGAAGTAATTTAGAAAGTAATGTTAAAATTCAATTTTCTCCCAAATTCTTAATCAATATTGTAGGATCATTTCCTAAGTGATTTAAACTCCAACTTCATTCTATAATAGGGATACTTTTATATAATTACAATGACAATAATATTAATAATCCTAAAGCTAGGAATTATTGTGTGCATCCTTTAATATGCATTATCTTACTTAAAATCATGCTATTATTATCTTATGAGTTATTATCATCATCATCATCTATGCTTTACAACTGAGGAAACTGGGGCTAAGAGGAATTATTATAATAAAACATATGTATTTGAGTTTGTTTCTGAAATGTTTTCTGATTATTGTTGAATCAATACATGCTGCTTTAATTATTATAGCTTTATCATTTTCACATCAGGTAGAAGAATGGACCAACTTCTTGAGTATTGGTTTCTATTTAACATGTTCTTCATACATGATCTAGCCTAGCCTTCATCCCTGGTGTTTTTGCTCACTGCTATTTTTCTAGTTGAGATAATAGCTTAAGAATGCCGAAAGATCCAGTCACAGTTACTTTTGAATATTGTTGGGCCCTCATAGCAAAGGAGATCCTTTGAGGTCTGCTCCTTGTTTTTGCCATGAAGAACCATCTTGGATTGCCTCTACTTGCTTCCTGATACACCAGCTACCTTAAAGGAGGAAAGTGGCAAGTTGGTTTTGATATCTTTCCTCTACCTGAACCCACCTACACTATATCTAACAGACATTCCTAGGTTTTCTATCATGTATAAGGTATTATCCGTATTTTCCAATCCTGAGGTAGGTTTTTTCTATTTTTATATTCCTTTGGTCATTTCAATGAAGATATGGGTGTAGAATAGGAAGTTAGATGTTTATCTGGAAATCTAAAATACTATTTAAAGGATGAGTAATTGTCCTTTAGGTAGAAAAAAAAGGAGTAGGGCATTCTAGGTAGGAAAATGATATGTGGCAAAGGGTAGAAGTAAGAAGAAGTTGTCTGGAACTGATGTGGTGCAATTAGAAAGACAATTTGGAAAGGTAGTTTGGAATCAGATTGTACAAGATATTGTACACCAAACTGAGATAAATGGGCTTTGTTCTTTACTATACCCGGAGCCATCAGAATCTATTCTCTCTACAAATGACAATTCTGCCAACACATGAAACAGCTATCATATTTTTCTTGAAATTGCCTTGGCAAACTAATATGCCCAGTTTCTTCCTTTTTTCCTCACATAATATGATTTGATTTCTTCATTTTTTGATAGTTCTCCTGTGAATGTACTTTATATGTGACAGTTACTAAATATAGTTTATCCTGTATCCTTTTGCACTTTTAATATGCTACATTCACATATATAATATCTTGGAAACAAAGATTTTAGCATTTTCTTTTTTTTATCCTCTCTCCTCCCAACACACACACACACACACACACACACACACACACAATACTTGAATTATTTTATTAACTGAGTAGACATTTATTAATTATTGTTCAGTGAATAAAGAAGTGTTTAATTGCTAATATTACCAATCAATTTGTATTTGGTAGTGATGCTTCAGACATCTCATTCTTTTTCTTTCTCTCCAACAAAGTATCTACAGTAGGCATTTTATATATGTCTGAAATGAGGTGGTACCCAAAGATCAAAAGTAGGAGACGCCAAGCTCTCAATCAGGCCCATTGATTAGATATTGACTTCTAAAATTCCAATTTTTAATCCTGAATGCAAAAGGATAATTTATTTGGAAATTTTTAATATTTTATTCCACTGTTTTTTGAAAGCTGGCCTTACAATAGAGCTAAGTCATTGCCATATTTCCATTAAATCAAAAATAGAAAAAGTTAGAGTTGAAGTTTCCAGAAGAATTTTCTACTTGTTATATCCCTTAAATTGTCTCAAGCCACATAGAGTTTCTTTAATAGCTTTATTGTTAGTTTGGACATGGCATGGAAAAACTTTCACAGATGTACCAACTTAAATAGTAAAAAAAGCAATGGGTAACTGTGATACAAAAAAAGGTGGAGTAATAGCAGACACACCCCAAATACTTTAAGCAAATTTCCTGAAAGTCAGCCAATGGAAATTTGGAATGTTGTCTAATTGTCTAAATGCAACCTCACCCACCATTCTTGTTCAGAGGTAAAATGTAACAGATTAAATTCTGTTAAAATGATCTTGTACAAGAGCCCCCTTGTGAAAATTAGTAAGGAAAGATACACTGTGGGAATATTTACCAAGTCTTCTATAACAAAAGATGGCTCCCTGGTATTTAAGGTCTTCTGGGCCTGTTTATAAGGGATACCATGTTAAGTATATGAGGGAGGGCGGAGAAACCTTTTAACAAACACCTCAATGTAGTGTCCTATTATGGTCAGTGGGTGGCATCGTTTTTGACAATGAATCTTGTTAATATAAACAAATGATTATTTCAGAACAATAATAACAAAATATCTAAGAAAGGATGTCTAAACTTGGTGAAATCTAAATTTTAAAAAGAATATAGATGTTTGTGATTGCAATTGAATATTAAAATGGAAGTATTTAAATCTTAGCTTTGGCTGAGTCCTTACGAGTATGTGCAAACTGCTCCATGTTTCAAAATGAGATGCGAGAATACCATATGAGCCTTGCAAAGAAGATGGTCAAAAGGTAGTTTTATGTAGGTACTCACCCATGTTGAAGTTATAAAAGGGCAGAAATGGAAATTAGAAGAGGTTTTATGGGAAGAGCTGTCAGGGAATTGTGAGTTCCCTACCTCAGGAAAACAGGCATCAAAGGAACCACTGCGAAAAAAAAAAAAAAAAAAGAACCACTTCAAGAGCTTGGCATATTCTTTGCCGTTTGCTACTTGGAGGATACAGTGGACACAGTCTCAGGCCAGAAAATTAAAGAGTAGCAGGCTGACTGTGGCTGATGACTCACTGGCTGTCCCAGTGATGGAATAAGAGAAGCTGTTACATTGGGGCAACCTGTTCTTCTAAAATTTGTTTGGGGCAAAGAATGCTTAAGAGTTTCACATTGACCAGATGAAAGAAGGAGTGAGAGAGGGAGGAGCAGGTGGGGTAGCTTTGATCCTCCCCAAGAACTTTTCCTGGAGACATGATTGAACGGCAGAAGAGAGAAGCAGGAGGTATACCCAGGGTATCTATCTAGGGGCTGAGGATATGCATTGCCCTGCACCACAGGAACTTTTAATAAATGATCCATAGCTATGGGCTTATCACCAAAGAAACTTGAAAAGTACCCCAAAAGAGAAACAGAGCTTTAAACACTTGCCAGACCCAGAGAACATCAGCTCTAGTTCTTTATATCAGCATTTGACAAGAAAAATATTTCCTAATCCCTCATTTTCTCCTCAGACCCCACCAGTTCCACCTTTGGATGGAAACCTTGAGTTAGCAAGCTGCAGGAAGAGAGACAGAAGCATAAGACACAGAGAGGAAGCTGACTGTCCCTTGAGCAGGTTCAAGCTAGGTAAGAGAGAAAAGTTGGTGTAAGTATAGTTACAATTACATGGGGACTGGTCATTTTAATATTAGAACTGTGATTTTCAAGACTAAAGTGACCAAAAGTTACTCTGAGAGTGATGAGAAAAGTCAATAGTATCTGCCCTAAAGTGCATCTGAAACCAGAGAAGAACCAGCTTCACAGAATAGGTTGGAATGGGCAATTGTTTCCTGGTTGCACACTGAGTCCTTCTTGTTTGGTATAATGTGATTAGCTACCTACCTCTCCCCAGATCCCTCCACGTTCCAGATATGAGGACATTTGGCTCCCATTCATGGCCTCAGCATCCTTCTAGTCCTGAGAATCAAAGGACCCTTATATCCCTGTGTAATTCAGTAGCTCAGAATCAATTTACCTTATTACTCTGAGGCCCCTCTAACCTTGTAACTTCACCTGATCTTAATAGCCAGCCTTTTATATCCTTACTTCTCACCAAGCCTCCATCTTCTTTTCCAATTCTGAGTCCAGTTTTTGATTTCCCTTGACTTCTGCCAAGTATTCTTCCTGGGGCCTGAGCTCCAGTCCCCCTAGCTGGAGTCTCAGCACACGTTGCCAATCCTTCTGCAAGCCAGCCCTCCTCACAGCTTGTTTCCACACTCAGGCTCTGCAGAGCTCACATACCAGGACATCCTATTCATTCACTTACACACCTCACTCATACAAGACTTCTGCCCAAACTTCTCCCTGTTCTGGCTCTGTGTTCCACGTCTTTACTGAGACAGATTCCTTTCATCTATGTTGAGCCTCTTTGAAAGTCTTTTTTCTTGCTACTGAGAGAAACCCTAGTTAATGTCTCATGCCAATGGGTCTACCTCATTCTTGGCTCAAGAACCCCTAACGACTCCCATCAGTCCACTATGCTTTGGTTAAGGCCATGTAAGATAAGTTCTTCAATTTAAGAAATATTTAATTAGTTAATCCTCTGGTCTAGGTGTTTTGGAGTAATGAAAAAACATATCCTTGCGTGCCTTATGAAGGGCCACTTACACATATTTATTTATTTATTTATTTTATTTATTTATTTATTTATTTTTTTTTTGAGACAGAGTCTCACTCTGTTGCCCAGGCTAGAATGAGTGCCGTGGCATCAGCCTAGCTCACAGCAACCTCAAACTCCTGGGCTCAAGCGATCCTTCTGCCTCAGCCTCCCAAGTAGCTGGGACTACAGGCATGCGCCACCATGCCCAGCTAATTTTTTTCTATATATATTTTTAGCTGTCCATATAATTTCTTTCTATTTTTAGTAGAGACGGGGTCTCGTTCTTGCTCAGGCTGGTCTCGAACTCCTGAGCTCCAATGATCCGCCCGCCTCTGCCTCCCAGAGTGCTAGAATTACAGGTGTGAGCCACCGCGCCCAGCCTCACTTACACATATTTAAATTTATGAAAAGAAAATTCAATATATTTTTTAAAATCTGGTTGCTATTATATTTTTCTATTCCTTTCTCACCCAACCCTCCTGAATGATAGTTATAGCAGGGAGTGGCCTTTTGTGCAATCCCAAGCCAATTTACCAGGCCACCAGGAAAATAAGCCTCCTCCAAGTGCAAGACTGCTTTTAGGCAGCAGTGCCACCTTGTAGAACAGGTATACCAAGGTGTCTAGGTTTTGTTGTGTGCATTGATGTATGGAAACTCAGATTCATGATTTATTACCTATACCCCCTTGATCAGTAGGAGAAGCAATATATCTGTAATACTGGTGATGACAAGAGTATGTGCTTGGATTTACACATTTAAACCAAGCAAATTCTTTTCCTTTCTTTGTTCTTTCTTTCTGTTCCACCCAGATCCCATCCGATACCTCCCTGTAGCAGTTGTACAGTGAAGCCTACTATATCCTACATTCTGGGTTCCTTCCATTACCATGGTACTTTAATGTAAGGTGCTAGAACAATATTAAATTCTGAAGATTAGGTATGGCTGCAAATGATGTGAAAACTAAAAAACAGTGGTTTAAACAAGATAAAATTTTATTTATCTCATATGCATTGTCCATGACTAGCAAAACTCCTTCTTGAGTTTTGCTTTGCCATTCTCAATGATTTTCATCTTGGGGGCAAGGTGGCCACTCAAGTTCCAGCCACAACAGTCTAGGTAGAGGTAAGGAAAAGTAGAGACAGAACACGTTTTCCCTTTATGTACTTGTTTTAGAAGTCACACAGGACAGTTTTGCTAAATCCCATTCACCAGCAATTAATGACATGACCGCATCTAGCTGCAAGGGAAGCTGGGAAGTATAACCTTTATTCTGGAGGGATATATGCCCCCAGATAAATTTGGGGGTCCTATTATTGAAAAAGAAAAGGAGGAAGGACACTGAGGTGACAACTAGCCGTACCTAACACAACTCTCCATTTTGCATTTTGGTAGAGGCCTATTTTGTTTAGATTACTTTTTTTATTTTTATCTACTTGCTTATAAAATACTATGTGATTTTGAGGTCTCTTCTTATACTTTATTTTACACCCATGAACTGAATATCATAAATGTCAGTAATGATAAAATTATGTTTAAATTTTATCTTCACCATAATTAACTTTTAATATGACATCTTGTCTGGGTTTTAAGTAAGACAATACCGAATAAATATTTTCTTTTATTTGATTTGCTTATACTACAAAGTATTGTATTAAGTACACAGATATATTTATTAATAAAATAAAACTCATTATTACTCACTTGAACTCTTTTAATAATTACCCATCTCAAATTCTTTCTCTTAAATGTACTAAAAATGTCACTGCTGAAATAATTTCCCTGAAGCATAACTATGATAATGTCATTCCCCATGTAAATACCAGAGTGGTTCCTCTATTTCCTATAGAATAAATCCAAATTTCTTAGCCTGTAATTTACTGCTCCACATAATCTGATCCAAACTTTAGCCTTTAGGTTTGTCTTCCATTACATCCTTTGTGAAACACTCATCCTTTGTGGAAATATTCCCTACTTCCCATAAATGCCTGACACTTTTACTCTACTCTTACATTGCTTATGAAGTTTTTTCTGCTTAGACTAAGCACCCTACCCCACCCCCACCCCAATTTCTTCTCCTTCTACATATTTTGTCATTTCTTGACGGATCTGTGATGCCACCTTCTGCACTAAGTCCTGGCCCACTGCCAATACTTCTCTTAAACTTATTGCTGTAGGTTAGATTTTGAGAAGCATGCACATCTGTTATTCTCTTATCACATCACAATTTGTTAAGTAAATACATTTTATTTAATTTTAATTTACCGCATTGTACTTTGTAGATAAAGTGCATGTGGTAAATATTTATTGAATGAATGAATAACATAACACAGTGGCTTTGTCTACAGGGCTCCTTAGAAGCAAAACCTGTATCTTAAGAGATAACGAAGCATATTTAGTCTCTCCATTTTTGCTTTCAGTTTAAATTTAGTACCAGACAATAGGAAGCATTACTACTTGATGCCAAATGAATAATTCACAAACTAATTCAGAATCAGTCTAACCTCTCTTGCAAGAACAACAACAATAAAAATGCATTAAAAACCCCACATTTTATCCTCATAGTATATCTTTATTAGTCATGTCATTCCTCCAAAATGATACTAATAGTTTAAATTTATAGACAAATGTTTTCTCTACAGTCAAAAAAGGAAAAAGGTAGATACTAAAAATGTGGCCCAACATGCTTGATATCAAATCTAGGCAGCACTCAGAACAGATAATTGAACAGATAACTTGTGAAACTTCAAATAGAAAGTGGAAGTGATGAGAAGCCATAAAATACAAGTTACAACAAATTAATTTGCTTCCTCTTTTAATAGAGTTACTATTAATATAATGGAAAATCAGGCATATGTAACAAGTATATCTTGATTTCTTTTTTAGCTATTTAAAATGTTTTATGTAATATAAAATATTATTTTAAAAACAATAAAAGAAAAGAGAAACAAATATTACCACCCTTATCACCACCTAATAATCACTTCTCTTTATTTTTCCAAGTTCTTTCCACTTCATTCATTGATTTATTTATTCACCAAACAGCTGTTAAACACTTTCTCTATATTACATATAGAATATTTGAATTTTAACACTTAATTTGACTTCCCAGAAATCCATATGGATAAGATAGTGAAATAGGAATTGAATGATAATATAGCCAGATTAATTCTCAATTTGTTAAATCACACCTAAAGCATGTGGTTTACTAATTTGGTATCAACCTAAAGGGATGCCAAAATTTCTATTCCTGGCTTAATCCTAGTCAATATGTTCATCATAGTCTTGAATGTTGAAAAAAGTAATGCTCATCATGTATGCAGATGTGCAATGAAATACAATTTTTAGTTAATTCGACTCTCATTATCATGTCATAAGCCCCAGGAATTGGGATCTATATTATTGCTAATAATGATATTGATGATGGCTAATGCTTTTTTAGAAGAGATCTGATTATGTATCAGACATTATGCTAAATATTTTGCAAATTTTATTTAATCATCACCAGAAATTTTAGGGTGAGGTAGCCATTTCTTAGATGAGGAAACAAACTGGTTAAGTAACAAAATCCCCACCTAGTGATGAGCAATACCAGGAGTCCTAATCTGATCTTCTGGTCATAAAATCTGTCTTTCTTTTTCTTCAATGTATTTTTATCTGAGTCCAACTAAAAATTCTCTTTAACTTTTTAGTGTTTCCCGCAATCCTCAATTTATTCTCAAGGGTTTCTGCTATGCCTATACCCTATTTATAGATCCCAGCCTCCTTGAAATTTAAAATTAAAAACAAAAGGATGGATTCAACACAGAACTCTCTACACAGACACATTGATCACTTTAGACACTTCCCTTTCCTTTCTGTCTCAGGAGATTCTTTTGTGATGGTATTCCTACTCCTTCTACTCTCCTTAATCTGTCATGGGGAGCAATGGCGGTCAGTCTAGTTTCTTTAAAATTTTTGACTATTTACATTTTCAAACACTAGTGACTTTATTGTCTATGCAGTATACACTTCCTTGGCTGTAGTACATTCCAAAATGTCATGGTCCCAAGGTTTCTGTCAATGTCTTTTCATCAACCTTCTGTAGTCTTTGCAACCAAGTTTAGAGTAGCAATTCCCTTTATTGCTTTCTCTAAAATCTGAAAAATGAAATTGGAAGACAAGGCAAGTATGTATCAGATGCACTGATTTTTAGCAGAATATAGCTTTAGAAAAATGCTTGGGCAGTTTCGATTTTTCCATCATGCATACCTTTTTTTTTTACCTGGGACAGCTTTGGGATTTGCCTTTGGCAGCACCTTCCACACCTTCTATCTGACTGGACAGTCCCAGTTCATAGTTCTCACACCATGGCATCATCATTCATTTTTATCCTCCTCAAGATGTGGTCCTTATATCTCTATTCTTCAAGGACATCCAAAGTTTGTTACAACACCAAGATTCTATTTTTTCCGCTACAATTAAGAGTAAATAGCTAAGGGGAGATATCCTGAAAGGATAGTTTTGATATTTATTTATTTATTCGTGCTTTTTCTCTTAAATAATATTAGTCATTTTAATTGTATAATTATGGTGGGGCAGACGAGTAATATCTACAGCCTTGTTAAATATTTTAAACAGAGTGCTACTATCTATTAATTGTATCTATACATGTAAATATTTAATTGAATTTTCCTAAATGAGTTTTAAGAGAATCACAAAGCAACCTCTACTTTATTGATTGAGAAAGGAGTGAGATTCATGATGCCATGAAAGAACTCAGGATTTAACCCCAAATTTACTTGACTAAACACAAAGACCTAGTTCTATATTCTTTCCCCAATTCCTGCAGTAGAAAGTGCAGGTAAGATGATACTATTGATCAGATTCTTTTCTATTACAATTTGAGTAGCTTTATCCAATCAATAAAGAGAGAAGAAAATGTCCCTGGAAAATCAGAATTATTTTTGATATTTAAAAAAAAGATAGTTCAATATTAATTGAGTCCATAGGGATACACAGCAGTAGTTTCCAAAGCAACAGTAAACTGAGTTGCCCCTAGAAATCCAACTGTGTGAATTATTTATTTCTCAGAGATTTTTCAGTAGGGATAGTAAAAACAAGTACATGGTAGCTATCTCATATTTACAGCAGCTACTATTTGAAATAAAAATGATGTATTTAGAAGAAATAAATATTTTGAACAACCACATTTGTATATGATTCTTCCTGTTTACTTCATCTTAGTGGTATGGAAAAGAATGTGCAAGAGAAGAAATGAATGTTGAGTTTTTTCTATGCCATGCACAGATTAGATAGGCATATTGTTTTCAAGAGAGATGCACAACTAATGGGTAATATCTAAGCACCGTTCTACCAGCAAGCCTCTCTATGTGGGTGGAGAGGCATCTTTTACTCTCTGGGAAGCAGGGCCATTTTGGTCTTCCTACTGATGAGTGGGCAGTGATTCAGTAGGTAATAGAGGGGAGAGAGGGAGGTGGTTTCACCAGCTGCGGCCCAGAAAATCCAAGCTTCATATGCATTTAAGTAACCAGTAATATCTATTCAACATCACTGAGGGATGAGATTTTTCTCTATTATCCTTCCATCAGGCCCCTCAGAATGTACTCTGAGCATATTTTTTATTCTCTTCAAACCTGAAATTATGTTCCTTTAAGCCTTTCTCCATATGCAAAGCTGAGTGATAGCACTGAGTATGCATATTTAGCATTTTCTGTATTAGCACTCCTTAGGCATAGACTTAAAATGTTAGTCTTAAAGTTTTCCCTCCCCTGTCTCTCAAATTCTAAGTCCAAAATATGTAGTAGCACGAGGCTGTCTATCTAGCTCAGTTTTCTGACAAGGACGTGAGCATAATGCCATGCTCTCCCCAGGCTGCTAGAGCTCTCAGCAGGCCCTGTCACTGACTCAGCGCTACCAAGAACAATAGATACCAAGGGCTGACTCAGTGGCTTCAGTCTTGGATGTTCTCTTTTGGACAGAAACATCTCATACATAACTGTCCTAAAGAATGTAGTTGAATTGAGCAAAATGAAACCTAAATCTGTCCTGGACTGATGTACTGGAAACAGCCAAACTCTTAAGAATGATTTCAATATTTTGTAATTGTTCTCTTTTAAACTGCCTTAAAGATGGAAAACACTTGCTTCATGTGAAATAGGAAATTGACATTCATTTAGGGAAGTTTGAATTACTTGTTCTTTTCCTCAGATAACATCCAATTTATAATTAATTTTCTAAAAATGTGCTTATTGATATTTAGCAACTATTTAATTAGCTGTGACCATTTGGGTACTCAGTCTCCCTGTGTAATGATGAATAGATACTCTCAAAACAGTTCACCAACAGCCAAGTTCCATTGAAATTATATGACTTTGACACTTAATTAAAAGGTAGTAATTGGGCTGCTATTTCACTACTGGCCTAACACTCCAAAAATTTAAAACTTCCTGACTTTCAGCAGCTTATAAAATCTACTTTTCCTCTAAATTCCAGGGGCTGAGTATCACAACCTAAAATAATTGGGTGTCAAATAGACACTTTCCTCTACTCCTAGACTTAGAATCCCAGTATTACCTAAAAGACAGCAAAGATCTGAAAATGTATTCTAAATCTTTTTGCTAACAATGCATCAATATAGAGATTGGTTACCTTTGTTATAAATACCTTCCTGTACCTATCTTATTCTAATAAGTTTTGTATGCATCTTCATAATCACTGAGGTGAGCTAGAAGGAGGAATGAAGAAAAACTGGTTAAAATTGGTTACCCAATTCACTACCATTAGGCTGCAACAAATATGAAGGAAATCTGTTTTAATTTAAAAATCTGAATCCGTTCTGTGCTCAGCTAAGTACAATATTGGAGCACGGAGTTAGTGCTTGATGGCAGGAAGAATGTCAAGAAGAAGACAGGGCTCCTGGAGAGAGAAATGGAGCAAAGCTAGGGAATGTTGGAGGAGGTAGTTGCCAAAGTCATACTTCCCGAGGTTAAAACTTGGAATGGAGAGAGAATGGGGAGTCATATTATGGCGCATATTAGTCACAGTTGTTATGAGTGATTCATGGAAATATGATATACCTAAACCTAAATGAAAGCCCTGTGTATTCATTGGATTCCAAACTTTCTCATTTTTCTGTCCATCCAAATTTTATCCATTGTATGTTTGTGGTTAATTCACTTGTTAATTCATTCATACATTTCAAGGGTCTTCCCGTGTATCAGGGATTGTGCTAGACACAGGTAGCGGGGAGACCCTGTTCCCCCAAAGTTTGCAATACAATAAAAATGTTATGTTAGAGATCAACAAATACGGGTGCAGGGTGGAACCAGGAAAATTTAACTTATGAAGAAACATCTGAGGCGGTGAAGGAGAGGAAAGGGGGAGAAGAGCATTCCAGCCCCAAATAACCATGTGGTGAAACTTAGCCACACGCATGAAGACAATGTGGTTGGAGAATGCACCTTATGTATAAGTGCTTGCGGCAGTCTTGGGGGCATAAAAAGGACAGAGAAATAAAATGAAGCTGAAAAGCTAGGCTGGAGGGAAAGGACTCTGCAAACCAGGATTTGGTATTTTGGATTTTATCATTTGGGCAGTTAGGGAGACCCTGAATTTTTTAAAACAGGGGATTAAATTAAGATTTCTATTTTTGAACTACAGGTAGACTGGAAAAAGGAGAAAATGAGTGAACAGCCTAGCCAATAGTTAGGCTAATTATTTTTGTTTCTTATTTGCTGCAAATGTATAGACTCAGTGGATATCTGAGACAAGAATACATAGCCACTGGGAAATTAAAAATATAGATGTGAATCTCAGGAGAGACAGAGTTATATAGGAATGACTGGCAATATCAGTTGGGCGAGGTGTCTGGAAGAGGAGGACAAGGAGGATGGGGTTCTAGAAAATACCAATATTTAGGGGTAGGCAAAAGATGAGAAACTAACAAAGGGTCTAGCGGAATGGGGAAAAGCCAGAATTAGGTGCCCACGATCTTAATGGAAGTAAATTTTAAGAAAGAAAGAAAAGATAAACAAAATAAAATGGCACAGTAAGATGAATGTTGGTTTAGTCATTGCTAGTTGTAATGACAGCAGCTTCAGCAGGGTGACAATAGAAGGCAGGTAGGAAAAGAAGGTGAGGATGGTAGTGGAGAGTGGAGAAAGACAGGAGTGTAGCTGACGTGGAAGATGGAGTGAAGGCTTTCTTTTTTCTTTTTCTTTTTTTTTTTTTTTAGCATGGGTAGAGCTGGTCTTGTTTATAAACTGAGATGAATGGTTCATGGAAAAGGAATAACTGAAGAAGAGAGACGACAGCAGAGACAGAATAACTGATGGATCAAATCCCAGAGGAGGCCCTTGTACTTATCAAGCAACTGGATACCACTAAATTGATCGGAAGATGTTTTATGAGTACAATATCAGATCTTAAAAAATATTTAAAATGGAAGAAAGGTAGGGGACAGAACTGAGCATGGCAATTTATTCACACCCCAGCCATCAAAAAGTTGATCTAAATTGAATTCCTAATCCTAGTAAGAAGGAGTAAAACACTCAGTTTGAAAGTCTATTTTTTCTTATTAATTATTTGCAGAGTCACAGATTTTAGATTTGAAAGGTACTTAGAGGATCTCTTAAAGTTCCTGTCAGGTCAGCGACCCATTGGGCAAGGAGGAGAAAGATCATGCCTTTGGGGTCTCTTTTTCTGGTCCCTGCTTCTAGCGGTGGCAGCAGTGAATGGGCTGGGGGGAGTGCCCCTCCCCCCACTTTCTCCTGCTGCTGCTGTAGCTGCAGGGAGGTCCAGATGGTAGTGGGAGAGGATGGGGGCTGAGGTCTGTCTGGATTCTGCTCCTAAGTGCAGGGAGGGTTTATTTTCACTGTTTTTGATTGGTAATCTATCCGTTGAGAAAGTGATACAAGAGTCCTTTGGGCCTCATAGCAGATAATCAAAACCATTTTTTTAAAAGTTCGATGGGAATGAGATAATAGGAAGTTATAAACCTATAATATAGAAGTTTCAAATGCAAGTACAAAGTGATGTCACCATAGCAACTCAGCTTGCATACAGGAAGCTAGATATAAAGTCAGGAATTTTGCACTTGACTATATTGTGGTATTATAATTATTATTTATTATAGACTTCTTTATGTTAAATGATGGTGTTATGTATTTCCATCATAATATACATAACATCTACCTGTTTCTCTGTGCTATTAATAGTTTTCGATAATTATTGCCTAAATCTGTTAACTTATTTGGGTTGCAAAATGGTGATATTCTGATTATATCATTATTTGTTCATTAGCTAGAAACGTCTATAAAGAGAAACTTCCACTTATTAATTCTTGACTACACTGAGGTTCAAAGGCACAAGCATTTATAAAATAATTGGGGAAATCTAAACAGGAAGTGGAAAACTCATAATTCTGAAGAGTTATTGTTCTTTTAGTTTTTGTACGATGAGAGTAGTTAGTTTTGAAATGCTTTTCTTTTAGAGATACATTCTGAAATACAGAGGAAACAATATGATGTCTGGAATTTATTTCAAAATAGTCTGGCAGTGTGGAGATGGATAGTGGTTTAGATGAAACAAGATTGGACATACTGATAATTGTTGAAGCTGGGTAATGGATACATCTGATTCATCATATTAGCTTCTCCGCTTTTAGATATGTTTGAAAATTTTCAAAACAAACAAAACAAAAAAATTAAAAATAGAAAAAAGAATTTTGCAAGCATTCAATATTTTTAAAAGCTGAATATTATAAAGTAATAAAAATTAATTTTGATGTTACTTTATCTAAAAATTGATTTGCATTAAAAACATGTATTTTTTGCAATATAACTTTTAACTGTGAGAAATACTGAATGTTTAAAATGTTTCAAGATCTGCTTTTCAATCTGAAAATAATTTTATTTTTCTTGATTATAAAATAACACATCCTATAATTAAAACATAAAAATATGTAAAAATAGAAAGAAGAAAGTTTTTAAAAAATTGTATGAAATACCACCACGTAGAAATAAATATTGTACCTATTTAGATGGACATCTCCTGAGGTGTATCTCTATAAAAGCATACTTACAAACATAGATTTATCATAACTTTACTAAATGATTCATTAATTTTTAATGAACTCATAAAACATTTGAGAATATAAATTCTTGGGGGTTGGAGACCATGAATTCTAAACATCCTTTGTGTTAGGGCCTATAATACAATGTGGATATATATACAGAAACATTTGGCGTGTAAAGATGTTTTATGTTGGTCACATTAGTAGCCATTGTCTTCAATTAGAAAGAGACAAGTTCAGTAGAAATTCTTCTGTGTTTCTAAGTAATTTTTCCCTCTGCTCTTTTCATATAAATCTCTCTGATACCTTCCTTTTCCTGTTCTTCCTCAGTAAAAAGAGGGAAGGGCACACCCAACAATGATGATATTTTCCATGCCAGTACATAAAAATTATTATGAAAATAATTGTATTTGCTTAGGCTGAGAAGTTTTATTTACAGCTTAAAGACATGATATGGGGAGACTTACTCAAAATGAAAAAGAAAATCTTATTTTTTTCTATTGAAGAGATGTAGGAAAGAGAGTCATTATCATGTGACCTAGGATTTGTTCTCTGCCAGACAAAAGGAGGGACTGAAAGAAGACATCTGAGAAAGGTGGGAAAGGATTCCTAAATTCCCAAACAGAAATGACAGCACATCGTCTTTAGTGCAGTGCTTCAAGGAGAGCTAACCTATTTTGGTGGGACAGTCTCCAAGGGGTCAGGAAAATAATGAAAAGTGAGCAAGGAGGGAGATATAAAAGGAGGAGGAGAGAGAAAGAAGTGAAGCAGAGGTGGTATGGGTGAGCCAGAGCCACCAACTTCCAGGAGCCCTAGCTCCCTTCTCTGCCAGGTGGGCCGGGCTCCTTGCTTCAGGATCCACCCCTGGAAACAATCAGTCCTTCTCATGGGCCCCATGGATTTGTTCCATTTGTTCCTGTGTTTACACCGTTTTGATTTGCTGTCTGGTCTTGGATTCCTATCCTTCACTTGGCCTTTCTTGTGTTTACCAAGGAAAGTAAGATTAAAGGCCTTAAAGATAAGTATCTGGATAAAGACACCTGAAGAAGACCAGACATCATGAATGGCCAGGGTTGTGTCCCTCTTGTATCTGTCTCAAATTTCTGTACAGATCAAGTCTCCTGACTTCCATTTGAGCCAAGTGAGACCTGGCAGTGACTCTTAGCCCTCCTAGAGAGGGCAGTGGCAAGGAACAAAGAGGAAGATCATTGCAAAAGATAAATCTTGGTTGCAAACCTAGGTTATAATTCAACCATTGTTTTTAGCATTTAGTGTCACATGTTCTGGCAATATTTTCCCATTTGCACTATTTTCTGTTATTAAAAAGAGACTCCTGAAAGGTTTTTTGTGAATAGCCAGTCCTTTTTCCTATTATAGTTTCAATTGAATGGCACCTTTGAAGTGGCTTTTCTTTGTGGATTTTAATCAGATCAAAACAATGGGAGAAATAAAGTACTTTCTTATGGTTTACTGACATATGGAAAGAACCAGTGTTTTTGTTTTTCTATAGAAACTAAAATAAAAATTTAACCACTTGGACCTTTCACAGGATAACTAAATCATGCTCCACTTCAGTAAACCAGCAGGAAAGTGAAAGCCCAGAGTGTAATCACCCCCCATCTCTGGGGGAATCTTAGATTCTGGGCTTGATTATTTCTTAATTTAAGAGATGATTAAACCTACTTTAGTCTACAGACTTTGCCGTTCTCCTCCTTTTCTGCAGATACACATACACACACAATAATTTTTTTTCTACATAAAATGTTATGAGGCAATATTTTGCTTCAAAGAATGATTGAAAGGAAATAGGACAATATTAGCCATTATTATTTCCAGTTAAGGGGAATAGAGGTGTTTTTATATTATTCTTTATGCTTTTCTCAGAGTTTAAATATTTCAAAAGAACTTTTCACTGAATTATTTTTTTTATTTTGACATAATTTCAGAATTACAGTAAAATTGCAAGAATAGTACAAAGAATTCCTATTTACCTTTTGCTCATATTCTCGAAAATTAGCATTTTACCACATTGCCTTTATCATTCAGTCTTTCTACACAAACACACTTATTTTTCCTGAACCATTTCAGGTTCGGGTTCAAAGTAAGTTGTGTGTATGACATTTTTTACCCCTAAATACTTCAGTATGTATATCCTAAAGATCAAGGACAGTCTCTTACATAATAGCAATACAATTAACAAAATCAGAAAATTAACATAATATTAGTATTGTCTTGATAAAATACTAGTTGTTAATCAACAGACTATATTCATATTTTTCCAACTGTCCCAACATGTCCTTTGTGGGGAAAGGAAATTCTAGATAATTGTTAAGTCTCCTCAGTCTTCTTTAATCTGGAAGAATTCTTCAGTCTTCCCTTGCCTTGTCATCACAGACAACTTTGACATTTTCGAGGAGCGTGAACCTGCAATTTTTTATAAAATGCTCTTAAACTTGAGTCCTCAACAAATTTTTAAGATTATAGAGATAATTTCTGTCCTGTTTCTTAAGCATCTAAAGTTGTACTCAAACCCCCTCCACCAGACCTAATTCTCTTCTATATCCTATTTCCATTAAAGGTTTTATCAGTTATCAGTTGCTCAATCCAGAAATCTAGGAGCTCCTTTTCCTTATTCAGCCCCCATGGCAGAGATGACAGCTTCTAAACACATTTTTGTCATCCTCTCCTCTTCTCCATCACCACCACTATTCCTGCACTCAGGCCCTCTCTTCCCATAGCCTACGGCTGGTCTCCAGTCTGCATCCCCCACCCCTCAAGCCCCAGGCCACCCCCTTTTAGTCTCTCTTCCCTACAGCTCTTCCTCAAATCTCAAATATAAATCTTTTGGCATTTGCCCACTACTTAAGATACTTCAAGGATTACACAGAGTTTGTGTGATAAATTACAAATTCCTTTTTAGTGCATCCTGGGCCCACCTTACTGGCTTTAACTCCCAGCCCTCCCTCCATACCTCTAATGCCACAGTCATTCTGAACTTCTTGGAAATTCCCACACAGCTCTGTTGGTTTATGGCTCAGAGTCTTCACATATGCTGTTCCCTTAGCCTGAAACATGCTCCTCCCTTCCCACCCACACATTCTATTTTACTATTAGCTATTTTATAAAAGTCTGTTTTACTCAGCTAATTGTTATTTTTTTATTAAAACTCAGTTCAGGTGGCACCTTCTCTGCCAAGACTTCCCTATCCTCATCCTCCCCAACGCAATCAGAATTTGTTCTTTTTTCTGTGTGATCTCTGGGGAAAGGGGGAGTAAGTTTACAATAATTACAACCATCAAAGAACATTTCCTGGTAGACTAAACCATTCCTGAAACAAACTGACAGTCCAGAAGTCAGAACTCACTGTGTCATCCTAAAGAGCATAAAGGGTTCATTTACTTTGTTCTCCATATTTTGTCCTGAAAAAGTTAGGACTACTCTAAGATATTTATGACTACTCTAAGATATTTAACTATATGACTGGTTATGGGAAGTTTCTTATGATTTTGTTATTACATTTGGAACTCTCAAACTGAGGCTTTTCCTCCTGGAAGTAGACTCCTGGTTGTCATTTAAAAATTGCATCACTACTAATTGTCACAGAAATTGGATTGTAAGAATAGTGAATGGTAGCAGTGTTACCACTGTAACGATTCATTGCCTAGGATAAAATTCCATGTGATCGTTATTGTCAATGTGTTCTGGAAAGTTCAATTGGTTAGAACAAAAGGTTTATGGGCACCTGGTTTTCTCCACTCTGGGCCATTTTGTGTCTAGCAAACTGCCTAGAGCTCAATAAATGTTTGTGAAATAAACTTTGTCTTTGTCAAGCCTAAGATACAGTCAGGCCTGTAAGTAATGAAGAAACTATTGTTCGTGTTATCTGCTTCCAGCAAAAGATAGCATTTAGTGCTATAGATATTCAAACTAATTTTGACATGCTTTCACCCAGTCTCCCAAAACTGGGGCCAGAGCCTTGCACTGAGCTTGTATTTGCTGTAAGCTAACTCCAACTTGTGTTTAGTTTCTAATTTTCATTCCTGTGAGTCAGTGATTTTAAAATCTGCCTTCACATGAGAATCATCTGGGATGCTTTGAAGAAATATTGATGCCTGGGACCCACTCCCAGAGGCTCTGATTTAACGATCCCCAGCACTGGTATTTTTGTAAATTGGGCATTTTAATATAAAGTGCCAGTTAAGAATCACAGCTGGAAAAGAATCTATTTTTCTTTCTGATATCTGAAGAAAATGTGTGTGTGTGTGTGTGTGTGTGTGTGTGTGTGTGTGTGTTGTGTGTGTGTTTTAATTTCACCTTTGTATAAGTTTGGTTTACTTTTTTCAGAGTTTACATGGGGCTACCATGCTAGTTAATCCTTGCATAATCATCTTTATGTAGATATAGAGATCCCTGTTTAGCATATGTTTTTTTTAGAGAATAGCAATAGGAAAACCCTGGAGGAATTTGAGACTTAATCATTTGAAAGTCCACATAAGATTTCTGGAAAAGCATCAGTATAACTATAACACTGGGGTTATCAGTGCTTAAGTAAAGACATATCCTAAACTGCTATGATTGTTGTGAGTGATATGAAAACCACTAATGGGATTTTCAGTAAGTTCCAGGAAAAATAAAACAGCTAGGAACTCTAGTAGCTAAGAATCTGAATAGAGTTTAAAGGGGATGAAAGATGTTTAACTGATGGACGATTGTTGAGTCATCTAGTTCTTTTTCAAGTGGCCACATGTCTAATCTTTCAAGAAATATATTAATAGTTTTCAGTGATACAACAATAAATTAAAAGTTAACCTTTATTTTAAACTATCAAATTGCATAGTAATTATAGCCAAAGGTTGTAAAGTAACAGCGGCTATTTTACTAATGTAAAGTTTAGATGTTAATCCAAAACTTAAACTCGGCAAACACATTCTTCTTACTAAATGTTATTGTTTTTCCACATTGCAGTTGCTTTTTGTTTCTAAAATCATAGTCTAAATTCATAGCCTATTTCCACTGGACACATGAAAGGACTAAAGAAAGGCTGAACGAATTACATTAGAGTTAGGCTTGAAAAGCTTTGACACCACATTAATGTCTTAAAAAGTTAAAGTAGGGTTATGAAAACATTTTTACTATGTCTAAAGTGATTCAAACCCTGTACATTGCAGGGAGATGAGAGGGCAAGAGTGCTTAAAATAATTTCCAATGGGCCAAATTCAAGTCCCCGGTTCTAAGACATTAATGTGAAACCTATTTTGTAAATCAACTAACTTTTGCAGACCATTATTATTAATATCATTTGAGTGTAAATAATTTAGAAACACACATACTCTGTCTTCCTTAAAATGCAATTATTAGAAGCCTGGCAAAGTGCAGAGGAGAACAAAGGAGGTGCCAGTCTCTAAGAGCCACCTGCGCACACACAAACGCTGGCCGTGATTCTGCCGTTTCAGATGGGCCCAAGATGCTTAGCATAACGTTCTAGTGCAAGGACTGTTTCTGAGTGAGTATTCACCGCCAGCAAAAAGGGAAAGTATTAGTGAGCTTGATCAATGGTTGTAATACGTGTACTGTTTACCAAAATATTGAGAAAATCTCACATGTGTCCTGTATCACCAGATTGGAACTTAATGATCCTAAACATACACTGGAAAAGGTTATGTGACTTGTTGGACAATATCCTTTGCTTGGCACCCAGTTATTGTTCCCCTTTGGCTCTGACTTTACGGTTGGGAAGTATAAGAGACAGTTCACTACTAGGATTTCAATTTTTATATCACCACTCATTTATGAGAAGGCTCGCTCTTTTGATGGCTCTGCTTGCTCATTCCCTTTTATTTGAGTATTCAAATATCCCCTTTCCAGTTAGCTATAAAATAGTGAGAATTATAATACAGAGAGCATGAGGATTGTATTTTGCTTACCAACAGCTCTAAGAACCTGGCTTTATATTGTGTAAATATAACTAGCCAAATTGAAAACTTCATAAGCTATGGGACAAGTGTCAGTTGACATGTACCATGTATAAAATCATGGCTCCTAGGCATATGTGACTTTTAAGAAACAGTGAGGTCATACTTAATTTTTTCTGCAGTATTTCTGTTGCCTGGCTCTGCAGATAATTGTCAGAACTCTTACTTACTGAAAGTTTCTGCTGGAGTGTACCATATTTTCCTTCATGCATAGTCAGGGAGAATCTGATTGTCTAAGACCAGAGGCAGTATAAGTTAACAAGTTTTGAGAGTACTCACAGAGATGTCTTGGAGGGCTCCTCTGAAGTGTTCTGTCTTCATAAGGATTAAATACTCAGACATGGCTTGAAATGCTGATCTAGGAGATTTGGAATAGAAATTGGAAAGGAAAAAAAAGAAACAGGCAGTTTCCATCAGCCTGTTTGTTCATTCATCCCACATCAGGTATGATAAAATGGTGAAGCCTGCCAATGGCATTATATGGACTCGTTTGCTCAGGAGACATGGGTTTAGTTGTGACAACTCAAATGGAAGTGATTTTGTTGAAATTTTTGCACAGTTGAAGGCGAAGCAGACTTGCCACCACTTAGAGAAAGAGACTAAGGAGACCACTGCAGTGAGGGTGAGTTCAAATGCTCAGAGAAGAGAAAGAACCTGCATTGTCTACCCCTCAGATCTGTAAAATGGGGCAGGCTATGTTTTGATCAATATTTCAAAACATAAAATAATTTTATAAAATATTATTTTGGAGGGGTTCTGAGGAGATAATTTTAAACTTATGATTTTGTAGCAGATTTTTTTATACACATTGGCCAAGTAGGAAAGGACTCTTCTCAGCCATTTCTTGAGCTACTCACATTCATCACTGCAAAATAGAGCCTCCCCAGCACAGATGGAAAGAATGGCTCAGCTTTCCAACCCCAGGAGCTCCAGCCTGTTTCCTATTGAGTATCATAAGATTTTAATTTATTCAAATAAGGAACCATAGGAAAATGAGTATTACTGTATTAAAAACTTTTTAATAAACAGGAGATCATCACCCAAAGGACTTCCACAGTCCATTTGTGGTCTGCATGCTACTCTGATTTAAAAAGAAATAAATAAAATGTGTTTTATAAAACAAAGTACAGTCTTCATCTTGGCTATTTTAAAATAAAAATATATCACAGCATGCTTTTCAAGTACCCTAACTCCTCTCCGGATGAATTTGGATACGAGATAAATTTAGACATAATGTGATCAGTGATTGGCCAACCCTCACCCAGCCTCTCATTTCATTAACCTAGAAAATTGATACTCCTACATTTTACTAAACTGAAGTTTTTAGACTGCTCTTATGGATCTAAAACTTTAAGAGTTTTTATGGGTTTTTATTGTATTGTTAAAACTGTTTCAGAACTAACCACTAAAACTTAGGGCCCTATATATTCCTTGTCTTTCTCCAAATATATTTGAAAAGAAAGAAATAGTTGTAGGAGTGTCAGGTATAGTCATTATGATTTAGATGGGAAGAACTGGAATGGCAGTGCTATGTAATTGAACTTACCTTTCTCTGAAGACTTTATATCCACAGATGAAGGGAGAAGGGTGAAGACTGGGGATTGGGGGTGTGAGAACCTTAATTTTTCTAATTAAAGGGAATTTTCTTTTTGAAAATCTGTCTCTTCCAGATTAACTCATCTTGGGGGATAAATGCTCAGTTTTTCATAGCTCTTCGCCTCCTTCCTGCTCTTATGGCCAGATGGCATGGTAGGCACCAAGAACTTTTGAAACCTCGTGGCCTCAGAGAGAGGGTCGTCTGACACATGCTGACCACATGCTGACCCTGGGTGTTCTCTGGGCTCCCTGGGGTGTGTCATCCTCCAGAGTCTTTGCAATGCTCCATAGTAAAGGTGCTGCCCGTATTGGGGGTAAGTCAGTGCTGTTGCCTCTGATATCTGTGATCCTTGTCATGGCTTCTGATAGTAACTTGTACTCTCTTCATCCCCACCCCAAGAGTCCTCCAATGTACATGCCCTCACAACATTTTTTTTCCTAATTCTCTCTGGGGTGAGCTTTCTGGAATCTTCCCTGAATTGGAAAACCCAGAGCAAATAACCATTTGAGACCTCTCTGTACCTGAACACAGCTAATTGCTGTTTCTACCCAACAGCAGCTAACCCATGTCAATGCAGGTCATTTTGATTACCAGCTGGGAAGTGAGGCATAAGTTCTGTCTGCCCTCAGATCTCTCTGCCCCTCTGTGCCCTCCCCACCCCTATCCAAGGTTTCCATCCTAGAAGAGGGACATGATTAAACCCCTCTCCAGAGCATCACATTCACCTCACAGGTTCTTTTCCTTCATTACTCTCCAGCCTGACACCTCCACATCCGTGTGTGACAAAATAATTGCCTCTAGAAAGATCATAATGTACATCCTTTCTTCTCCACAGCTTGTAGCAAATCTCTATGCTTTATGATTCTTGATATTTAAAGGGGAGCTTTAGGAATTTAGGAAACCCTTTTCTTTCTCAGGCATATGGCTGTCACAGGAAACCTGTGCTTTGATGACTATCTCTACTTAATTTTGGATAATCTATTTTGAAACCTAAAGGTCAACATTCTTCTCTTTTTCCTTGGTTGTTTCTGCTCATGCTCTGAAGTAACAGCCACTTCATCCTTGATGAGTAAAGCAGATAGCAAGAATTATCAGAAGGGAAAATTATGTCATATAGTATTTAAAAATATTATTTATAATATAATGATTAACAACTTGCAATTATTCCCCAAAATTGATATGCTTTTCCAGGGACAAGCATGATAGGCAAATTATAAGAAATGAAAGCTATTTGGTGATAGAAGGGAACCATCCTATGAAATAAGTTTAAGAAATGTGGACTTTCTGTTTCTTAAAATATATGGGCCTAGTTGAAGAGAGAGGCCTAGGAAATAGACTGTATTAATGTGTTAGCAGGTATTATATAATAAGTTAGGACATTAATTTTATATATTGGTCAAGTTAGTTTACTGACATTATTCCTACTCCCTCAAGACTTCTTGCTGGGATGCAAATGTCTGGATTTAGAGACAGACCACTGAGAGCAGTAAGATGAATGACTCGCCAGGAATAACTCCATTAATCAGCTTCAAGCAGAGACTGACTTCTAGGCAACCATCTTTGCTATCACTACAGCCTGGACATTCCCATTTACAATCAATGTCAAGGTAAAGATAGAAATAGCAAAAAACATATTAATCTCTCCTTTCTTAACCTCATTTAATTGTAAAAGACAAGTACCTCTAAACAGCAGCTTAACTTGTTCTAGAAGAATCAATGATATACTTATACCATCTATTAGGGTCTCTGCTCCATAGAGAAAGTTTTGTTTCCGTGATAAAATTGTGAGTCTTTAAGGGCAGTGGCCATATTGTAGATATATTGTGCATCTCTGAGAATGTCTAACCAATAGTATGTATATTCTAAATCAGTTATTATATTATACTCAATCAGTAGATTGATATTCCATAATTTTCATGGTGGATACTCACAGAGGGATCACTGAAATAGTTTTGCATGATATATGGAAAGTAGGATTTCCCTTGTACTTTGAAAATTGTTAGACATTAGTTAAGGAGGGAGAAGGTGGTTTTACTCAGGCTAGGGAGAGTGAATACAATGTATTAACATTATAAGAGAGTGAGCGTATTCATTTGACTATAGTGGGGACAGAATAGAAGTAAAAGCCGAATGTTGGAATGCTCAAATGCAGACAACCAAGAGTAGTGAGGTGACATGATGGAAGTAGGTAAAGTCTATATTGCCCATGTTTTCACTTCCATGGAAGATGAATGGGGCCCCAATAGTACAAAAGAAAATGCTTTCTGGCTTTGGGTCCTAGCTCTCCTTAAATCATGTAAGAAGACTTCAGGGTATATCATGAGTGATTCTGGTTGTCTTCTTCCTGCCTAGCTGTGTTCTCTCCTCCCTGTTCTGGACCCTAACAATGGCTGTACATGTTCTGCATTGTGTCAAGACATCACCTGTCATTCGTGGCTTGGCACCCAGATCATAGTCATCTCTCCTGTGCCTTAATGTCTGTAACACTCAACTCATCCTAGTCCTGTTGCTGAAGTGGAACTACTGCCACTCATATTATATTCTGTTACTTGGTCCATGAAGCAACAAGCTCTGTCTTCTCAGGGTCTTGTCAAAAATTATTATCACAGTCTATTGCACTCTGTGCTCTGACCACAAGTGGTAGGGTGTGAGGAGAAGGCCAGAAAGAAATATGGATTTACACACACTAAACTGTAGTATTAGTTATCTATTGCTGCATAGCTAATTATCCCAAAACTTAGCAGCTTAAAACAATAAGCAATTATTATCTCATGGTTTCTGTCAGTGAGGAATCCAGGCATGACTTATCTAGCTCCTCTGGCCCAAGGTCCCTCCGAGGACTTTAGCCATCTCCAGGCTCAGTGGGGGGGAGGACCCACTCCCAATCTCTCTCACATGGCTGTGGGCCGGGCTCAGGTCTCCTGTTAACCAGAGACACCAGTTCCTTGCCACATTGGCCTGTCACAGGGCAGCTCCCAACATGGCAGCTGGCTTCTCTCAGAGCGAGTGAGGGAGAGAGTAAGTGAGAGCAAGCAAGAGGAAAATCACAGTTTATTTTTTGTAAACTAATCTCTGCAACGACGTCTCATGACTTTTGCCATTTTTCTACTTGTTAGATGCAAGCCAGTATGTCCAGCCCACACTCAATGGGGAGGGAATTCCATAAGGGTATAAATACCTGGAAGGAAAGATCACTGTGGCCATTTTAGAGGCTGCCCACCACCACTGTTGAGAATTTCTCTTCTTTTCAGGTGACAGTACCCTTTGAAGATCTTGAGTTCCTTATGTAACTGCCAGGCAAACTCAGACAAGTCTGAATTTGTATAGGTACTCACTCTCAGACCCTGTTTTACAATTTTCTTCAGAAAAGGAATCTGGCAGCAATGTACTAGATGGATTAAAGAAGGCTTGTGGTTGGAGAAGTAAACCAAGGGACTATTGTAACAGTCTTGTCAGGAAGTAGTAAAAGTCTAAACCAGGATGGTGGTAGGGAACTAGAACGAAGGAGGCAGACACAAAAGAGACAGAAAAACAAGAATCAAAAATACTTGGGATACCAGACTGAATATTGAAAGTGATAACAAAGGAATGACGACTTGGATTTGTAGGTGGCTCCAGGGTATGGGTGACATTTATGAAAAAATGGGAAAGTTTGGGGAAAAAAAATCCAGGTTTGGGGAAAAATGGCTAAATTTTATGTGTGGAATTATGAGTAAGCAAATACAGCCTGACTAGTTTTGTGCTGGTTGGTCTCAGACATGCAAAGGCACAGAAAAGAGTTCATGACCTTGAGGATTTTATGATTTCTAGACAGCTGAGAGAGTGACTGAAGCTAGGGACAGAGGTCAGGATAGGAGTTTTAGATTTATTTATTATCAATATAGAAACTTTGAGAGAAGATAAGGTAAAGTTGGGAGACAAGAGAAAGAGTCCTCAGATAATAACCTGACATTCAAAATCACTTTGTGATTTACAACATACTCTAACTGATATTACTCCTTTAAAAATTTGGTAAAGCAATTACAGTTATCTCCATGTTATGCATGAGTAGAGAAAGGACAGCTCAAAGGTTAAGTAGTGACCTCCCTGAGGTCACACAGCTTGTAAGCAATAAAACTGGGATTTGACAGCAGATCTTTTGACATCCTACCCAATGTTTTTTTCACTCCCTGGAGCTGCAATTCTAAAATGTGTGGCATAATAAAAAAGAGAGAGAGAGAGAAAGAAGAGAGGAATTTTAGGATAATGTGGTGTTGTGAAAAACCAGAAAGCAAAGAGGTTTTTTTTGTTGTGTTTTTTTTTTTTTTAAAAAGGAGGCTATTATTAGTCACAAACACTGCAGAAAATTTGTAGAGAAATATTATGAAAAAAGACCATTGATGAAAATAAAGATTTCATACTTGAGGAGTGAAGAATCAAATTTTTTACAAATGCAAAAAGCAGCAGATTGGGAGTGCACGGTGCAAGCTGTTAGGCCACCCTGATTGTTGGGAGATGTAATGCTTCCAAAATAGTTGTCAAAACTCTGAATGGCTAAGCAAGGGTTAGAAACAGCATATTCAAGGAGTAACTGTAGGATTCAGCGTTTTATATCAGAATAGAAAAAGTCTCAATTACAAGCCACACCAACCAATGGAAAAGTGTATTTTACCAATTTTATAACTTTTATAACATAACTTTATGACCTAAATCAATAAATATTTTCCTCCTTTGGTACTTTAAGAGCTAGAGTTTCTTTTGAACATTTAATCTTTTGTATGTCCTAAGTCTTACATAATTCAAGATCCTTAATATTTTATTGACAAAGAAAGCACCCATTTCTTTCTTCATGGTATTACTGTTTATTAGACATTAAAGTTGTATTGGACCATAATAAAATAAAATAGAGCACCTTGGCATTTTTAAAAATTACCTAATTAGAGATATCACATAAAAAAAATTGGCAGCATTTTCTCCTTTAGGGTATGAAGAAGGTTTATATAGACTTTTATCTGTGCTATGAAGGAGTAAATGTCCCAAGAATGGCTCATGAATCCATTTCCTTGAGTCAGCAGGTCCTGATTTTGAAGGAAGTGCCAAAATCTGGAATTCTTAGGGTAGCAGGGTAAAAAAGGAAGGGTCTTCATCCTTTCTTCTTTTGTCCACTCCCTCCCCACCACACAGAGACCCTCACTCCCCAACCTAGTGCTAGTGCTGCTCCTGGGATAAAAGGCCTCCATCTGCTGATTCCTTTTTTTTTTAGCATTTCATGCTATTTTAAAGTAAAACATCAATATTCTTATTTTGAAGTGATAAAAAATATTTCATTATTTAAGCAACCCCAATTCTGAACCATTTATAACTTGACTTCAAAAAGCACATTGACTTCATTTTTCAATATATGCCAAAAGAGAAACCAAGGCTCATTGTACAAGTCTAGGCCATTGCTCTTCCCTGAGAGCCAGTCAGCACCTGTACTAGGACCTGCAAAGCTGCTAGGCCACAGGGCTTCTATATTGTCTATATGAGACACTTGCCACATGAGTGGATTATGAACATGACAGCGTGGAAATGAGCACAGCGGCGCTACATGGCCACCCCACCTGCCTGCAGGGAGACTGAAGAAGGTGCAGGCAAGCAGAAATGCTTTATCTGAAAGAAAATCTACAGTTTGCTATTGGTAGAGAGATTGCAGTCCTTGCAAGAAAAGGAAATAAAACAACCCTTAGAATTTAAAAATGGAAATCAAAACAGCAAGCAAAAATGAAGCTAATCAACCAATCAAACAAAAAACCCAAAAGTTATTAAAAAAAACACTCCTTGAAATTATCAAATAAGAGATAGGATTAATTAAAGAAGTCCTAGGACAATATTTGGATGCAACTTATTTTTAACTTCTCCCCTTTTCTCCTCTCTCCTACCTCCTTACCCTTCTATGTTCTCTCTTGCGCCTGTATCTTCTCTCTTCCCTCCTCAATCCTCCTCTCCTTCCCTCCCTCCCTCCCCTGCAGACCTTTCCTGTCCTCCAGTGTCTAATTTCCATACTCACTAATCTGGATTTGGATAGTGTCAGAAGGGTGGGGTGGGTAAGGGGCAGGCCCAGAAGCAAGAGCTGAACTGTGGTCTCTGGCCCACGAGGAGGGAATCCTGACCTGGCCCTGGCAGCCAGTTCTCTTTTCTCTCTGAATTCATTTACAGCACAGTTGAACAAATGGTAAATAAAATGTTTTCTGGAGAATTATAAATATAAATAAAAACTATTATAAAATTCTCACGTTCTAGAATGCTATAAAGTACAACATTCCTAGTTTCACTTATAACTGAGCACCATTAAGTGTAAGGAATATTCTTCAGAAAGTTTTTTTTAAAAGAAATTGAAATATAGAATATGGAAATGATCAAAAGTATTAACATAAAACTTGATTATGAGGATTTTGCAGGAAATAATTCAAAATGCCAGAGTATTTTTAGTATAGAGTTTTTAGTATAGCGAAAATGTGTTACAGAAATGTGTAAAAACGGAGCTGTGGATCCATAAATCATGGTGTATACATACAGTGAAATCTTGTGCAGCTACTAAAATGATTCTTTCCAAGTTTTCAATGATAAATGGAGGTGCCTAAGTAGAAAGCAAGTGCTATATACGTGATATATCCAGCTAAAAGAATGAGATCAATATATATGTGTTGATATGGACCCATCTTCAAGACAAATGATGTCACGGATTTTTATAGTCACAAGGTTTGTCAAGCAAAAATACAATTAACTTTTTTCATTGCTTGTTGTAGTATCTCTTATTTTCCATTATCCCTAGTGGAAGAGAATACACTCTAGTTATATCTAGGGAGACTCCATCAACTGCAGTGCTTTCTCAGTCATTTCCAGGTTCAAACTCAGGCACATCAAATTACTGGATGCTGGCACTGGGCGTGGCTGACCCTGGAAAGCCACTGTGCTTGCCACAAGTTACATGTATGTTCCCTCGGCACGTCTATATCCAAAACTCACTGTGGTTTCATCTGATTGGCAGATAAGTTACACATCTGCCCCTATTTCAAGCAGATCTCGGAGATGTAATTTATTGTCTTGCTTTACTTTCCAACTTTCTGGTAAGTGATGGAAACCCTAATGGGCTGGAACCACTTGGTAATAGAACCTAAGTGGCTCCAGTTCATCCCCATTGGGATGATCATAATGGTCTATAGTTGGAGGTTATGGGCAGTGCACCAGCCTTGTAGTATCTAATAATTGATTTTAATGATCAAATTTGGTTATTCACTGACTGCAAAAAGAATGACTTAAGCAGTTAGATTTCCCTTTCCAAATTTGTCAGATTTATTCTAGTGAAATTGCAAATCTCTCTCAGAATGAAATATTGTCAAGTGAGACGCCTTCGTTTAGCAATCATTCTGGATTCATGAGCATCATGTGCAAGATAATCAAATAGAAATTGATCATGCCTTATACTTGTATGATACTTACATTTTAAAGAACACACCCATACGTCTTCTTACTTGACCCTAAAAATAAGTTTGTGGGTGGACTGGGAAGAGATCCCCATTTTATTGATCAGGATACCGGGGGTCAGAGATGAACCACTTGCCTTAAATCAAACTGCTAGTAAATGGTGAAGTTGGAATCAGGATTCAGCTATTTGTACATGGAGTGCTGTTTCCAATATACCACACTGTCACATTTTCTGTTGACGCTGTAAAGAGGCTTCATTAGGGAGACTGGAGAAAGCCTAGGGATTGGGAAGGAGATTCCTCTGGGATGGGAAAGAAGAAGGAGGACACCTTTTAAAAGGAGAGGCTGGTGGAGCTGAGGCTACATCTTTCACCAACTTCCCAGCATACCTGCTGGCTCCCTCTGTGAGTGGGTACATTTCCTGCTCAGGCTCTGTTCTCTTTTTTTTTTTTTTTTTTTGTCTTACTGGCCAAAAATAGCCTGATCATTAGAAAAAAGAAGTTACAAGTTGCAAATATGAGATCCCACAAGATCTCACTTGTCAAAAAGCAATGCTATAAAAAGCTGTGACACATTGGCCTTGGCAAGGGTGCTTTTCTTCATTTTCAGAATAACTCAGCGAACTTCTACCTCTGGGATCTGCAAATACAGCATTCTCTTTAAAGCCAGGGATGTCGTTAGTGTGTGTGGAAAGGATGGCAAAGACTGGAAACATGAGTCCAGTGATTCCGAGGACCTAAAAGCACAGCCTCCTTGCTATGTATTTTTAAAGTTTGCTCAGTGGTTGGGAATAATTCAATAAGGCTTGATTAGCCACCAGGTTTTTTGAAATCACAAGTGAGGAGTGGGTGGCAGAGAGGGAGGTGAAGAGAACAAGACTGTCTGTGTAAGATGGTATGAGCCAAAAGAGAAACACAATGCACCTCTTCTGCACTGTTGTCTATAGAAGCCCAACATCCAATGTCAGCAAAGGAAAAGGACGAAGGGATGGCAACAAGAAACACTCATGTTTTTCACAGTAGAAAGCGATGAAGGTAAACATTATGCTACATAATTTTAACTCTATTCTGTCAGCCCAAGGAAAGAAAGACCATCTGCTTAGAAAATCATTGTGCTTCTCTTGATTGAGCCAGTGTGGGAGTGGGGGTTCTTCCCATGTGTTTGGCCTGGGACAGTGATTTCACATTGATGGTTGCTAAGCTTAGTCAGCACATTGTGATAGTTCAGCCAAAGTTGTGGGTTTAGTTGATTACTTGTTTATTCATTTACACCTTGCCTTGTTCCAACAGTGGTTTCAGGTGGCAATATCTAATAATTAGTTGGGCTTTGTGCTTTGCTCTTATTTAGTTAGTTATTAAAAGCACAAATGATCATTTCAAAGGACACTTGATGACTGGAGGAGTACAGATTTGTCACTATAACTAGGAAAATAAGCCAGATTTTTTTTATTAAACTGTAGTAGTTTTGTAGCAGTTTCAGCAATAGATGAAGGATGGCAAATTTTTGTTAAAAATAGTCAACAGCCTTATATGCTCTGAGGCATCACAAAGGCCTACTGAGGCCACCTACCCACTGCTGTGCTCTTGGGACACCTCAGAAGTGTACTCCTGTGATCCCCAACCTCAGAGCATTTTAACCCAAACCAGTGCCTCTTATACCAGACAAACAACAGCATAGAGACACTGGTTGTGTCACTAGGACCTGAACAAGATGTTTATGTCATTACTGTTAGTTCTACCCAAGCTAATTTTAATCTTGCTCTAAATCGCGCTCTCTCTCCTAGGTTCAGGAACAAAACATTTATTAATATTATGGCAGAGTTACCAGATGGTTAAAAGTGAGGTTCCTGTCTTTAGAAAGATGGGATTGAGGACTCCTGCAGCCACTTTCTAGCTAGTTGTATGGACTCAGACAAGTCACTTAACTTCTTGGTGCCTTGGTTTTCTCATTTGAAGATGAGGTAATAGTACCTGTCTCATTCATCACCTTGTTGCATCAAATGAAATAACATTTATAAAATGTTAAAGTTTGTTGATGTCAGCTATTACTACTGTATAGCTCATACTGTCTTAGGTCTTATGGATGCCATGATGATTAAAATACAATCTGCGGTCAAGGAGCTGATAGCGTTTTATGTACAGATATGTAAATATTACCACAATTGAATGAGGAAAGTGCAGTAATGGAAGAATATACAAAGAGCTATGACCGTCCTGAGAGAGAAGACACTAACCAACCTGGGGTAGTTGGACAAGGTTTCTAGTAGTTTGGGTATTTGAACTGAGTCTTGGAATTTGGGGTGTGGTTTTCCATGTGTCCAGTGAATGGAGGGTGGCATAGAATTCTAGGCAATTTCTCCCCCACTTAGTTGCTAGCATGCTAGTTCAAGTGACCACCATTTTCACTACATTATTTCACTAGCCCCCTAACTGGCCTCCCTGCTTTGATGTTTGTACCTCTACAATCAATTCTCCGTACGTCAGTCAATGGGAGCCTTTCAATCCATAAATGAGCTCATGGTACACTCTGCTGTCAATATTCCAATAATTTTCTACCACACTTGGTAGAAAATACTTAACACTACAATCACCTATAGAATATGATCCTTTAATACCTCTCCAACCTAATTTCCTGTGACTTGACTTCTGGGTTGCTGGCTTCAGTTAGACTGAGCTTCCTCGTAAGCCTGACAAACCTGCTTTGATTTCAGGGTATTTGTTTCTACCTGGAACGTTTATCCTATGACTATTCATATAGCTGTCTTCCTCACTTCAGTCAGGTCTTTGCTCAAAGTCAGCATCCTTAAATGATACAACATCCATGTTATCAACTTCTTCCTTTAGTTTTGCTTGTTTGGTTTTTTTGTTTTTATTGCTATTTTTTTTGCACATCTCTAGAAAGCTTTTAGTGTGAGATAAGGCTCAAGTTGGATTTTGAGATGGATAAGTTAGCGGGTAAGAAAGATGGAGAAGAGAATCCCAGGTCAGAGGACAATGCTGTGCAAAGGCTCAGCATCAAGAAACAGAATGCCACCCTGGAGAAATACAGGTGGCTCAGCTGGAGCAAAGGATGCGTGCAGGTGACTGAGAGAAAGGAAGCTAGAGAGGAGACAGGGCCATTTGGTAAACATGCAGATATGGTGCCTGCCTATACCCGGCTTCTCTCGGCCACGTCCACCAGCACCACATCCTTCACTGCAAGGTCTCATATTTTATATCTCCCCCTGAGTCCATTTAAACATTTTTCCTAATACTGTCTTCTATGAAATTTTAATGCCACAGATATACTGTGTATATGTTTACAGACTGTATGTAGATCTGTACTTTATACATAGAAATAATAAGATTTTTCACCTCCTCCTGAGAGCTAATTTTCACTCCCATTGAGAATGCATGTCTTGCAATTTTCACTGACAGCATTGTTATGTCTCCCTCTCTCCTTCTCTCTCTTTCTCTCTCTCTCCCTCTCTCCCTCTCTTTCTCTCTCTTGCCCTCAGACATACGATTTCCAGGGAGCATCTGATTACCACAGAAAATCCTATGTGTGACAAGAATTGAGCCACTTTTGCATAATAGTAATTAAACTCACATAAATCATGGTGTGATTTTTCTTTAGCCACTATCAAAGGTTGACAGTGCCTTACTAATTCTGCCCCACCCCCATACACGGACCTTATTCTATTTCAATGCTTCTTAAGTGGCACTTGAGACTCGGAAACATTCCCAGTCTTGTCAGACACCAGACTCTGAGAGTAATTCATTTATTCAGGGTTACTTATCCTCACAGTTGCCCTCTGCCCCTAGCCAGGACACATGGCACAGGAGGGAAGCAAAAGGCCTCGGAGCAACCAGCTTCAATAAGACACTGTCTATGCAGCAAAGCTTGTGATGTTTTGTAAAAATCAGTTTCTTACTCAGTTTCTATTTACATTTACTGCACACAATCCTATTAAGATTGGCAATCTAAATTCATGATTGACTTGAGGTAGCAAAATAGAAAGAGGAGAAAAGGCCTCATGCGGGCAGGCACATGACAATGAAAAGTAGGGGCTGATGGCAATCTGATAAGTAAAAGTGCAGAAATGTAGTGAAAAATCACACCTAATAAAAAGCACATCAGATGAAGGCCAATTAGTGTAGGTAGCAATAGTCTCAGGGAAGTCAATAAGCCATGTTTGCCTGGTGTTTATAGTGGTTTTTCTAAATGATGGCTATATTAACTCTTATTTAGGAATATAGACAATGTTAAACTTATTTTCCAAAATTTACAACTAAAATAGTTAGAATAAAGTACATTGCTTAAAGGAATAACACTTTATCTAACAGAAAATGTAGCTAGCTATAGGGACTTATACAAGTAAACACATGGTAATTGAAGTTCCCATGAAACAAAATATAGACCTTGTTCATTTTGAATAATGATATATGGTATGTGTGAATCTAAAATGGAAAGTTTAAAAGTCATTTGGTTTCCTTTTTTGAGATTTAAAAAACATCATCCAGTACCACAGGTAGCGATTACACTGGTCGGCACATGCTGCGATGAAAGCTGTCACTAATTCTCTTCGTAGTGATAATGGAAACTCAATGTGTGCAGAGATTCACTTATATCATTATATGTAAATGAGTTGACTCAGTGGTTGAGCCATGTGGTGTGGCTAGCAGAATTGTGTTCAGGTTAAGCACTTTGTCAAGAAAAATGTTGCCTGCAGAGATAATAAGCCATTAGGATAAATTCACTTCCAATTAATCTAATACCTGAGCATTACTGAGAGAAACATAAAGCAATGCCTTAGCAGCAGGGGGATTGATTGCCATTTGTGGTGCTGATCATTGGGAGCAAGAATCAAAGAAGATCAGTGTGTTGACTATGGCGGGTGCTGGGGATGGGGTGGGGGTGCAGACACACCCTGAGTCCACAGATTATCTTTCGTAACTAGTAAGCCTGTCTTGCCTATATTATCAACAGAAGAAGGATAATCAATTCAGTCACAAAGGGTGGGCACTTCCCTTTCCTTTCTTTTCCTTTCCCTTCTCTTTCCTTCCTTCCTTCCTTCCTTCCTTCCTTCCTTCCTTCCTTCCTTCCTTCCTTCCTTCCTTCCTTCCTCCCTCCCTCCCTCCCTTCCTTCCTTCCTTCCTCCCTTCCTTCTTTCCTTCCTTCTTTTCTTTCTTTCTCTTTTCTTTCCAACCAACCAGCTAGATTGAATTGACTTTTCTCAGGATGGATGGAGTCAGGCAATACTAAAATGATTAAATTAGCTGCTCAGAAAAAAAAAAAATCACCCGAGAGATTTAAAAAAGAAAATTGACCAAAAGCAAAGCTTAAAAAACAATCTTTCTTAACATAAGGCAACATGGTAAATACCATCAGAGAGCCTCAGGGTTTCATGGGAGAGTGATTGTGAGTGGAGAAAAAGGAACAGAACCAAAGGGAAAAGAAGTGCTATTGGTTCTTCTTGCCCACTCTTCATAAGTTGATGTTTCCTCCCCAGACTGCTTTTGAGTCTTGAGACTCAGAGGGCACTGAAGAGATTCTTTGTTTGGAGGAGATTAAAAAGAAACTTTGGCTGGACACAGTGGCATGCACCTCTGGTCCCCGCTACTTTGGAGGCTGAGACAGGAGGATTCTTTGAGCCAAGGAGTTTGAGGCTGTATTATCTTATGACCTCACCAGTGAATAGCCACTGCACTTCAGCCTGGGCAACATAGCAAGACCCTGTCTCAAAAAACAAACAAACAAAAACTTTAACAAGAGGAAGGACTGGACTAAATATTACAATCATGCTGTATTAACAAGAGGCAAACTCACACGGGTTAGGCTATTAGCCCTGACCGTTTCTTTATTTCTATTTTACTATGATCTTTGTAAATAAAAGCTCAAACTTCAAAGATTTTTAAATCTTGAAGAGTCATTCTTGTGTAGACAATCCTTGAATGCCAAGCAGTGAACTTTAAGAGGTAATTTCATGAGTTAATGTTTTGAAAATATAGAATTTGAAGCTATTTGCTATGTTCATTTTTCTTCAAACTTGCTTCTCCCTGATTTTCATGGCACCAATTTCTGGTTTTTTCCTACCTCCCTGACTACTCACACTGCTGAAGTTCACCAGTTCCTCATCAGAGCCCACCTCAGTGTATTTAATATTTCCCATGCTTATATCCGAGGCAACTCTTCTCACCCTAAATATTCTGTCTTGGAGGTTCAGCTTTATTTTATGGATTGAACTATTATTCATATTCTATAAAAATTCTATGTGAAAAGAAAAAAAGCTTTCCAAAGAATAGTCCTTACACTAACAATCCCCAGTTATAAGAGAAACTGGAAATGAAATATCTCCCTTATGACATTCTACGATATAAAAATTCTACAATAGTTTCTGTTTCTATTTCTCTTGTTCCAGACAGCATTTTATTTACCCTTTGTTCGACTCTGCTGTAAATGAGTTCAGAGAGAAGAACGAACCTATAAACCCTCTCCGTCATGATGGATGACCTGCGAAAGTCCGGTATACAAGGTTACTCTCAGGGGGGTTCCATAGTAGAACCACACGGCAATGTCATCTGGTCTTTATTTAGGTGATGCTACTTTATTATTTTTTAAATTCAGAATCCATTTTATTGTTTTTGATCCCTGAAACTAAAGACTTAACACACTTAAAATACTAAAATTTATAAAACTTTTATAACATATAATGTAAACATGTAAATGTATAAAAATAGAAGCTCAGTGGATGAACTAGGAAGGTGCAGACTCTTCTGATCTGCTTACACAGAGGGCCCAGATGGTGGTTCAGTGCCTGGATCCTGGCAATTGGTGGGGTGGAGTCCTCCTAGACCTGCCTGTCTTTGCCACCCTGGGTGATCCCTGTCCAACACAAGACCTGATTATCTGTCAAGTACCAGGACCCTGAATCTGAGCTGCAAAGGGAAAGGCTGGCACCTGCTGGCTGCCAGCACCAGGTCAGAATTCATGTCCCCATCAGGCTCCCAGGGACTTGGAGCCTGAGGTTTGCCTGTCACATACCCCATGCTCTGGATGGGATTTAACCCACCTTCACCCACACCGCACGCCTCAAATTAGTTACTTGTGGGAATTATAGACTGGGGGGTGGAGAGGAGGAGTAAAGAGGGAAGAGAGAATATGAGAGGATAAGAGAAAAAAATACAAGAAAGGTAAAGAGGACAGAGGAAGTAAGGGAAAGCTAAATCCAAAAATTTTCCTCAAATTTTTTCAAATAATCCTCTATCTTGTTTGATAACTTTGAGGATTTTTTAAAACAACTTTTGAGTTTCTTGTTTGATTGGTTGGTATATTTGTTTATTTTGTTTTTAGTTGCTTTCTTTTATTTCATTTTGTTGTAGGACTGCAGAAGCGTCGTTTCCTGGTGCCTCATCGAATGAGATGTCCTTATCTGTGCTCCACTGATGTGTGCCTTTAACTCCATCACAGCACTTACGGCTTTCTTTGTTTTGCCAGGTGTGTTGTCAATTCAAACCACCAATAAAGCAGGGGCTAGTCTGTTGTGTGTGTGTTTCTTGTTTATTATGTCATGTATGTCTGGTGAATACCAAAAAATCTGTTCTACAATGTAGAAAACTGTGCCCATGAAAATTCTCAATACATAATATGTCAAGAAGTAGAGGAAAGTGCAAATATCTGAGGGTACATTGATTATCTTATACTACAATTCTACTTCTTATGAACATATGGGTATAATTGTGGCTCTATAAAAGACATGCTCAAATTTCTCCTTGGTCCTCCTTTTGACATATGCCCTAAATGATAACATATTTGGTTAGCCACTCTACTGAGTAATTAAGAACTGGAGAATTTTTTAAGAGTGACCAGAATATCTGGGTAGTTGCGAAAACTGATTTTGGCTGAATTTTTAACTGTAGTTTCTCTTTGCTTTGTTCAATAGTGTTTGTTCTAATATGATCAAACTTGCATCCAACGTCTACAAAACCTAAATATCAAGAAATTTTACCTAAAGCAGTCTTTTCTTATGCCCCTAGAAACCTAGAAACCTGAACACCTATCTTTTCTGCTTTTCTCCAGCTCATGTCTGAGTCTTGGCATTCATTAATTTCTCCTGCTATAACATTTTAATTCATACATAACTTTGCTGATATCTATAATTTTTCATCACCTTTTAATTCATTCTTTTATGCATTCATTCATTCATTCATGTGTTCAATACATATTAATGAATTGCCTTGGCACCACTAAAGATAAAAAATGAATAAATAATGGTTCCTGCTGTCAAGAAATTTAATATGGAGAAATAAATAAACAGCCCATTGCAATACAGTGCTATAAGTCCTATTTATTCATTCAAGTGGTTTCTGAGCTTCTATTCCATCCCAGACACTGTGCAAAGGAGAAGTTATGGATAGATTGCATACAGAAGGCACATTTGAATGCAGGTGGGGGGGGGTCTTCCAAAAGAGGTTATCCTCATGTTTGGTCCTAAATGATGAGGAGGTTCTAACTAGGAAAGTTGGGGACAGGGCAGCAGGGGAGGAATGGTCACGTTGAAAACAGAGAAAGCAACACCTGAAAAGTTTTAGAAGCAAGAAAAATGTGCTGAGGGCATTGCAAGCTCTTGGCTGTGGCTGGCCCTTAGGAATTGAGTGCAGGATCTGTCATAGCATTCATCAAATATATGTTGAATGAAGGAGTAGAGAGTAATATGGCTACACAGGCAAGTAGGAATGCAGTCTTTCATGCCATGCTAAGGAGTTTGGGCTTCATCCTGACAAGTGTAGGGGTCCATTGGAAGAATGGTAGTATGGGTGGACCTGGGAGTGGAGATAGGAAAGAGGTGTGATCAAGCTTGTATTTTAAATTTCTTGCTTTGGTGTTACTGTCAAGGATGATACAGGCAAGAGTGGACATGGGAAGCCCAGGAAAGAGGTTATCTCTATAACCTAGATCTTAGTAACCCAAAATGTGGTCATAGACCAATATCATCATTGAAATCACCCAGGAACTTGTTAGAAATGTAGATTCTTAGGCCACACCCAGACCTACTGAGTCAGACTCTGCATTTTAATAAGTTCATCTGGTGATTCAAATTCATATTAAAGTTTCAGATGTACTGATTTAGAATTTATTATGTTAGTGGTAGGAGGGTTAAGAAAAAAGGGAAGATTTGAGAGGTATTTCAGTATTTCACTGTAACACTACACCAGATTTTGCAAATCAATGATGAGGAGAGGAAGATAGGTAGGCAGATATGGTGTCTCTAAGTGAAAAAAAAGATTTAGGGAGGAGCTGGTACTGATCTCTTGGGCCTGCCTGCACATTTTTAAAAATTGATTTGTTATCTATTCATAGTAATAATAAAATTGTTAAATAGCTAATCTCTGCTCTAAAAACTACAGCCAGGGAAATGCTTAGAATTGCAATGTAGGAGGTAACACAGAGCCAGAAGATATCTGCTCAGCTCAGTAGGGTTGCATTTTTTGGATTACACCTGCCTCGAAATGTCTCTCTTCATGGCAACTTATTAGGGGCTGAAATAATGCTTTGTCTTAGTTCAGCTTAGAATAAGACAAGCATATCAGGGAGAAAGAAAGAAAAAGAGGTGGTATAAAAGAGAAAGAGAAACGGAAAAAGACCAACCAAAGATTTTTCCAAGTCACAGCTATAGTCTATTTTTTACAGCATGTTGGAGAAAAGCAAACTTTCTTGTACCTAAAGTTGACAAAAATTCTAAACCTAAACTTTCCTTGACTGTTGAAGGGAAATGATAAGATACCTAATGATTTTGAATGCCTACAATGTGCCAGTTACTGCCTTTTCACTGCACATATTTAATCTCATTTATTTCTCCTAATAATCCTGTGACATAGGAATTCTCCTCCCTTCTTACAGTTAAGGAGCTTGACTATCATAGATGTAACGGTAATTGCCCAAGGCTGACCAGCCGTGCGTAACTTCAAGCCCAGATTTTAACCTAGGCAATCTAGTCTCTTCCTACCATTCACACTGCCTTTTAAAACAAATAACTCTTTGCATTGACAAAAAAACCTTACAAAGAACTAACATTCCAGCACCGGCAAAGTTGGACGTGGACACCATGTGCAGACATACCTATACACACCAAGAAAAGAAGAGGTTGCAAACCAGACAAGGTCAGAAACATTCCCCTTAGCCACAGAACAGCAAATTTCATCAGTTCCTGAGAAAGCAAAGATTAGAAAAGTTAATGCCTGGTCCATAATGCATATTATTTGAACTTACATGTACATAATTGTATTTTATTACTTATATGCCATTATCGGTCAGTCTTGTACATTCAGTCTCAACATTTCCTTTTGTTGTCATTGTATTGTCTCAATGTAATACAAGGACTTTAATTTAATTAAAGCAGGTGAATACAATTGACAATTATAACCAGGAATTTGGAACCAGACAAAAGTAGAATGATGCCTTCACAGGGTAATTCTTGTCTATTCTGGAAGTTACCAGTTCACTCAAATTTTGAGCACATTGTAGGGCAAAGCATTGTGGAAGATAAAAAATCAATAGACCATGGGTTCTGCCATCAAAGCCCTACTGATCTAGGATGGGAGATACAACATCTTTAGTAATAATAGTGAAAGAACATGTTGAGTACCATATGCAAGGCAGAGATAAAATGAGCTAAAAATGTGAGAGTTTCAGTTATTATGGCAGTGTAACAGTTATCCCAAGACTTGATGGTGTTCAATGCCTACTTATTGTACTGCGGTTCAGGAATTGGGACAGGGGACAGCAGGGACAGTTTGTCTCTGCTTCATGATGTCTGAGGTCTCAGATGGGTGTCTTAAAGGGCTGGAATCACCTGAAGGCGCATTTGTTTGCATGTGGGCAGTTGATGCTGACTCGAAGGGCTGCCAGGCTGGAACAGCTGGGGTTCCTCTGGCATGTCACCCTTTTCGTGGCCTCTTCAACCTCGTCTCTCCAGCTGGGCCTGTGTCGTGAGAGAGGGAGTGCCAGGTGGAAGCTGTGTGGCCTTTTCTAACCTAGTCTTACTTCAAAGTCACTTCTGCCACATTCTGCTCATTAGAATAAATTCAGTAAAGCTAGACCATGTTTAAAGGAAGGGAAGGGAATTAGACTCTACATTTTGTGTGAGTAGTATCAAAGAATTTGTGGGCATATTTAAACCCACCACACCAGTGGATCAGGGAAAGTTTCATGGAAGTTCTACCATTTGAGTTTGAAAAATGTAATATGAATAAGCAGAGGTGTAATAAATGGAGATAAATGCAGGGATCTGCATCCTTGGCAGGCAAACAGTGCATGGACACAAAGACTGGTTAGGCCAGTGCACTGGGAGTGTAGGAAATGAGGCTGAAAACATAGATGGGGCTGAAGGTGGGATCAGGTGTGGCAGGACTCAAATGCCAAGCTAAGGAGCCTGTACGTGATTCAGCTGGGATTGGAACGCTATTCCAGTAGTGGTTTTCAACCTTGCCTGCAATTGGATTCATCTGGGGAGCTTTAAAAATACTGATGCCTGGGTCCTACCCCCAGAGATTCTAATATAGTTGTTATAGAACGTGGTCTAAGCATCAAGAGTTGCGAAGGCTTCCCAGGTGATTCTAATCTTGGCCAAAGTTGAAAACAAGTGCACTAAAGGATTTTGGGGATGGAAGTGATAGCAGAGATCATTTGGTGTTCTCTCTTGGAAAACAGTAAGTAGTCTACAGCAGATCTGTTTTCATTCGTTTGTTTGTTTTCTAAACCAGACTCCTGGAGACCCTTATGGCTGTTTGAATGGGGTGCTATGAGGGTCAATAACTCTAAATTCATTAAAATGTAGGCTTCCCTTTTTTACCATTTGATATTATAATTTTAATGTAACCTTGAAGAAAAAACTTACTAGTGTGTTGCATCTCTCCAGAAGCTAGGACTTCTAAGTAGTTAATGGGTCACCAGGATCCTGGCAGATTTGCCTTAATCCTGAAAATGAAGTGCTTATTCAGTAAACTGTATACTTTGTATCTGCCCATGTCAGGAAGATAGCGGGGGTTTTTTGTTTGGTTGGTTTTTGTTTTTTTTTTTTTCTAGGACTTGTAATGTCCTTAGGCATTTTTTTTTTAAATCAGAATCACCACTTTTCCCCCATGGTATTAGGGTTCTCCAGAGAAATATTCATTATTAGTAATTGGCTTCTGTGATTATGGAGGCTAAGAAGTCCCATGCTCTGCTATCTGCAAGCTGGAGACTCGGGAAAGCCAATGGTGTAATTCAGTGCAACCCCGAGGACCTGAGAACCAGGGGAGCTGATGACGTACATCCCAGTCTGAGGGCCAAAGAAGATGAGGTGTCTTAGCTCAAGCAAGAGGAAGGAAGCAAAAGATGCAGATTCCTCCTTGCTCTGCCGTTGGCTCTATTCAAGCCCTTAACAGACTGGGTGACGCCCACCCACATTGGGGAGGTGATCTGCTTGTAACTTGGCCAGTTTTATAAAGGTAGTAGGTGGCAGAATGAAATTTGAGTACAGCTCTTCTGATTTTAGGTTTAATGTTCTTTATAGTATAACATACTTTGTATTTTAGAAGAGTTGAAACATAATTTCTTACCATTATATCAACCTCAGAAATTTAGGGACACAAACATTCTTATTTGTTTTAACATATTTTTTTAGATTAAACCCTTTTTCAATTTCACATACTTTTTTTTTTTTTTTTTTTTTTTTTTTTTGAGACAAGGTCTTGCTCTTGCTCAGGCTGGTCTCAAACTCCTGGCCTCAAGCAATCCCTCCCACCCTGGCCTCCCAAAGTGTTACAGGCACCGCACCCAGCCTTTCATATACATTTTTAATACATCTACTTTATAAAGTAATGAGACATGTAAAATTGCTGTGTGCTTTCTAAGTTCTTTTTATTTTTACCTATGTCTTTTAAATTTTAAAAGATACCTCATATTTAGTATACACTGAATTTTAGGGGGAGGAAAAGTCCATTTCTGTAATGTGCCAGTTACAGAGACACAATGGTGGGGATACAATGATGAGTAAGTCTGCAAGCCTTTTCCAAAGTGACCCTCTCTTTCTGGAGATAAAATAACAAGAAATGCATGAAGCAGTTCAGGTGAGGCTGTGTCATGGTATGTACAAGGGATTGGTAAGGTTTTCTGTCCAATATTTACCCTTATTATACCCATTTCTTAGCCTTCTTGGTTGTCAAGTTGCATGCCTTCTGTGAATAGCCTTCAATGCATTTTAGATGATTTTCTTATAAGAAATAGGTCAAAGATACTTTCTTGTTAATCATAATTTGATAATTTTACAAGTTTAATTTTTATTTGATCTCTAGTGAATAATCTCCCATATTAAAACTATTGTATCATTTTACCTACTGACACAGCCTTGCAATATCCAGCTGCCCAAACCCAGAATAACCTCTTGTTCCTTTGAATTTCTACAGCACAATTATCTGCTCCACTTATTTTATACTGACTTTATGTTGCCATTTGTTTTTATTTATCTCTTGATGAAGATACTGTCTTTCCAACTAGATCTCAAGCTTATTGTAAAAGACCATGTCTTAGCTTTCTTTCTGTCCTCTGCATTTGACTCAGTGCCCAACACATGATCATCACCCAATAAAAGCTTATTGGTGATAGTAATACATAATACTATGAGAATCACTTAAATAGATTGAGAGATGTATCGTCTGATGTATTGACAGAGCACCATTTCTTCATTCATAAAGAAATCAGCCTTTCGGCCCTAAACACTAGCTAATGAATGGCCAGAAGTTGAGGCTGTTGAACATTTGCTCTGGACATAAAAAGGATTTAGTAATTGTCAAAATAGAGCTAATTACCAAGTAAAATATTACAGAATTTGTGTGTTTTTTAACCCTAGTGGCATTAAATGTCACCAAGGTCCCTAACTATATATCTGCCTCTGTATTACTAAAAGGGAAATATAAAAATAGGCTACACTTATAGAATATATTACATATGCTCATTTAATATTTACCACAACCCTTTGAAGTAGGTGATAATATTATTGGCGTTTTATAGATGAGGAAACAGGGCACAGAAGGGTTAAGTAACTTGCTCAAGATTGCCCAGCTCATAAGGAAGAGAGCTGGGATTTGGACCTGTGTGGCCTGACTGCAGAGTCTGTGTTCCTAACGGCAACACATACCGCCTTTGAGAAATAAAATGAAAACTGTTATTCCCATCCTCAAGAAACTCATCATGTAATTAGAGTAAAACTAATACACCAAGAAATATGTTTTGATTGTTATATTCCAGAATGATAGGGTAGATATGAACCAGCAAAATTTATTTTAATTGGAGAAATTTGAGCATTAGGTAGGTGTCTTTTTTAGTTGGGAATGAAGACCACGTGAGAGCTGAAAAAGCTCCTGAGAGGAAATGCATCACACCAGCTCAAGGTCAGCCCGAGATACTCAGTTGCTTTCCCATCTTTAAGTTATTTTCCAGCAGTGTGAAAGCAGAAACAGGAGCCTTGGCTGAGGTGAAGAGGGCCTTTCATCTTCCCAGGCAGGGGACCACTTGGGAAGGCAGGCTGATGAGAGCTGCGGGGGAGCTGAGCCATTTTAAAAACACATGAAAGTAAGAGCTTAAGAGAGAATTTTTATGAGGATGGCAAAGTCGAGGGTGTACGCTGATGCACGCAGGCAGGAAACGTGGGTTAAAACTGATCAGTGATTAAAATTCCTTAGACCTTTAAAATGCAAATGATTTGAAAAATGTCATATATTTGAAAAATAAGCATTCTCATTTATGGGAGATACGACATGGCGCTCTATTTTAGAGAATATTTGAAGTTGCATGAAATTCATCAGGGCTCTAGTACAAATTATCAGGTAAAAATATTGCCTGCTAGGGCTTGGGAAAAAAAAAATTCCAATGATTTCTCATCCCTACCTTTTTATCCTTCAGAAAGTGGTGGAGTAATTAAACTTTGCCTTTTTTTAACCTTTATGAAGATAATGGCGTGACTGCTTCAGTGTAAATTGGGAAGACAATGTCACAGGCTCCTTTTCAAAGCAGTGAATTCCAACTCACTGCTTTGGTTTCTTGGAGATTGAAGTCAGACACACACATTTTCAAGGCCACCCATTTTTTATTTGTCCTTCTGGACTTGCTGCTGCAATTTTCTCTCACTAATGCTTGCCACCATCCAGGTTCTTCTCTGTGAATAGTGACTGCTCCGTCTCTCTCACTGGGTCCCTCTAATTACAAGACTGTTTGAAGATCAACTTATTCTGGCACACAGGGTGGTGATTCAAGATTTAATTCTCTCCTCAGGCTATCTAATTAATAAAACTCTCTAATTTTTGTCAGGATACGTTCAGCAGGGGTTTAAATAACTAGTTCTCAAAGAGCCATATTTTGCTATTGTCAAAAACGGTTCTCTAGATCTGCTAAAAATATCCCAGAATACAGTAAAGGGAATGCACAACTTCCTCCCCCTGTGAAGATGTGGTGAGTTCCTTTTACATTTAGCTGTTCTAAATATATGTGAAGAGGAGATGGAGGAAGGGCGAGGGGAACTGTTGGCACCTAAAACTATAGGGCTCAAGTGACTAAAGATGTGCCTTCTTCATCTAAAAGGGTTGGGAGAAGAAAAAGGCTAAAGGTTCTAGGCTTGTCCATTCTTCTTTTCTCTCCTTCATTTGAAATCTGCATATTTTACCTGAATAAATGGATTTCACTACAAAATGAATTCTTTTGGAGTGGCATTCCTCTTCCAAGAAATAAGGTAGGGAATTTTCCCTTTGATTTTTGCTTTAATTAGATTCTACCATGATTAGCACTCAAATATAGGAAATCCAGTCAATAAGTGACAAGAAACAGAAATTATACATGGAGGTCAAGGAATATCCTATTTTTTAAATATGTGCGTAATAAAAAGATTCCCAAATCTTTATGGTGCTTATGATCCACTTACAAAATATTATACTCTGTGCAATTATAGAGAAATCAGCAGTATGCTATGTCTCTGGTTCCCTGCAATGAAATTGGCTCACATGTTTTTTAAATTCATCTTGGGAAAATAATTCATTAATATTGAGCATTTTATATATGCCAAACTGTAAAATTCGGCTCATGTGCTTTTTTAAAATTTTACTTTGGAAAAACTATTTCATTCAATGCATATCTATTGAGCATCTTCTATGTAACCAACAGTGTTGTAGATGCTGAGAAACAGCAGAGAATGAAACAGACAATAATCTCTTCCTTCACTGGATGTGCATTATAGTGGGGGAGACAAAAAAGCAAGTAAGCAAAATATACATTGGGTAGCAAGAAGTGCTAAGGAGAAAAATAGGGAAGGGGCAACATGCAGTATCCTGGGGAACTGCAATTTTAGAGAAGGTAGGGTGGACAGAGAAAGTCTAGTTGAAAAGTGGACATTTAGATCAAAAACTGGAAAGAAGTTAGAAGAAGAATATTCCTGGTCTGAGAGCCAATGCAAAGACCCTGTGAAGTTGGGACAAGCTGGACAGGTTTGTAACATAACCAGGAAACAGTGTAATTGGTATGGAATGAACAAGGAGAGGAGAGAGGATGAGTCATAGAGAAAATGGGGCCTTTCATGGAGAGTTTTATACATCATTATAAGGAGTTTGTCTTTTGCTCAGAGTAACATAAGATTTTTGAGCAGATGGAGATTTGAGGCAGAGGAACAATGAGGTCTGACAGTTTTTAACAGGATTGCTCTCGCAGCTGTTTGGAGATTACGATGAAGGTTGGGCAGGAGCAGAAGCAGGGAGACCACCCTGGAGACTATTGCAATGATCCAGATGAGGGATGAGGATGTGCTGGTTCCAAGGGATCAAGGAAGGCAGTGAGATATGGTCATTTTTTGCATATATTGTGAGGTTATAGATGACAGGTTCTATTGATGGCTGGAAGTAATGAGAGAGAGTGAGTCAAGAATGGCCACAGCAACTAGAAGGATGGGATTGTCTATTACTGAGATGAACTGTGAGAAGAATAAGTTTCAGGGACAATGTTAAATTTGAAAGATTCACATCTCAGTGAGTGAGACATCAAGTTTGGAGTTCAGAAGAGAACTCCAGACTTGGGGAGTAACTGTGTGTGGGGGTGTGTGTGTGTATATAGGATTGAATGAGATCTCCAAGGGAACGAGCATGGATGGAGAAGAGAAAAAGTCAGTCCTGAGTCATATCAACACTTTGACTTCAGGGAGATGAAGAGTCACCAGAGACTGAAATGGGGCAATGACAGAGCTAGGGGAGTGTCAGACAAGTGTGGTGAGTTAACCCAGGTTCTCTGTGTAGAAGCCAAGACAGAATTAAACATGTAAGTATTTTATTAGGAGAAATGCCTGTAAGAGAAAGTAGAGAGCCACACAAGACTGGGGAGGCTGCAATGCAAGTCTGACCACAAGTGAAGAAGAGAGGAGGAAAGGTTGAGTGGATGCAGTTTAAAGAAGGTTTGGCAAGTCCACTGGAAAGTCCTCAAGCCAAAGTTGGCTGTCTGAGGAGTGCTGTGTCTCCCAGAAATAGGTCTGCCTTAATATCCCTGCCACGTGGAGCCATTAGGAAGCTTGGCCTTTACACAAACACAAGGATGAGTTTCAGAGCCAGCAGTTTGGGGCCCTTGATCAATTAAGCTCCCTCTAGTTAGAAGCTAGTTTTCATGCCTGCCAACTGTGGTGACCCTATTATTTATTGCTGTATAATGAACCAACCCAAAATTTTGTGTCATAAGCCAATAATTTATTATATGTGAAGGTTGTATGAACTGACTGGGCTCAGCAGTTCTTGCTTGATGTCTGCATCCAGTTGCAGTCAGATCCTGGAGGGATGTGGAGTCGTCTGACTCCAGATCTTGACTGGGCTAAAAGGCCAAGGTGACTTCTACATCCACATTTAGGTACTTCAGCACTATTTATTCCATGTGGCCCCCTAGACTTGCATGGCAGCTCAGGGCTCCAACGGGGTCTGCCAGTCCTCTTAAAGGCTAGATCTAGAACTCAAAGTGTTATTTTCACCATATTCTATTGCTCAACACAAAGCCCCACCCAGAATAAAGGGAATGGAGGAATGGACACCATTGCTGAATGGGGAGTGGTGTGCACTTAGGAAGGGAAAGAATTGATCACAGCTTTCTTTAGCGATAAGCTGTCTTACCAAGTGAAGAATGCTTGAAGGAAGGAGAGAGTAATCAACTATGTCAAATATTACTGAGAGGTGATTTAAAATGAGGCAAAGATGTACTTTGCAATGTAACCTTGTTAAGAACATATTTCCTGTAATGGTATGGGTAAAAGTGTGACTGAAGTGGCCTGAAGAGATTATGAAGGGGGAAAAATTGGAGCCAGATAGTAGAGACAATTTTTTCAAGGAGTTATAAAAGGAATGGGAAAATGAGACAGTAGCAGAAGTAGGAAGAGGGATCAAGAGAGGGTTATTTTAAACCATGAGAAATATCATCCTATATGTGCTCATGGTAATGATCCAGTAGGGAGGGAAAAATTGAAGAAAAAGGAAGTTTGCTACATTTTCTTAAGCAGGCCATAAGGATGTAACTAAAGTACAAGTGGAGGATTTGGCCTTAGTTAGGTACAAAGACAGCTTATGAGCACGGATGTAGGTAGTTGGGTTGCTGGGAAATTTCTTTTCTGATTACATCCATTTTCTCAGTGAAATAAGAGGTAAGGTGTTCCACTATGGATAAGGATGGGGAGATGGTGTTGAAGTTTTATGGAGAGAGGAGGGGCATGAACATTATCCAGAAGAGTGAGAGAAGAAAATGTTTAGGGGATAGAATGATTGCTAAGCAACCTTAAGAGCCCTCTGAGGTTCACACATTTAAAGGGTGACCAGTCAGCATAGGTCTGTATTTTCTCAGGCATATCAGCAGCACAGTGCAGGCTGGACTCATAGAGAGGATGGATTTAACCAGGGTTGTGGTTTAGCCAAGTGGGAAAGGTGAAGCAAGAGAATTGGAGTTTAAGATGTTGACTTTGATCACAAAAGTGGTATCCATCTGAAAATGCTATACTTTTTTGCTTGTGGCTTTTAAAATTTTTCCAGTGTTTGCTTTATTCCTTTCTTTATTTAGTAAATTAAAACTTCCCAACATTAGAATGGGTTTGCCCGGAAGGCAGTGAGTTACTTAGCTTTGGAAGTATCGATGCAGAAACTGAGCAGATGCTTTGTGTGAGATAATTAAAAGAATTCATATTTCAGAAAAATTTTGGACTGGAACATTTTTAGGTGTTTCCTGGGGTTCAATTCTCATATTCTATGTTTCTCCCAAGGATTAAATGAGCATCATCTGTTATGTGCAGTTCTCTATAGGAGGTCCAATGGGACTTACAAAGATATGTTTGATATACTTTCTGATGCCAGGATGGTTATAATTCAGTATTTTTTAAGTTTAGAATATAGATGTACTATAATTTAAGTCAATTACTTATTTATCTATTCTACTTGTATGCAGCTCCCATGGTGGGTTAACCCTGTGTTTGCCCTGGCCCTACCACATTATTAGTAAACTCTAGAGCTGAGTACTTTTGCCTCCCAGAAAATCTAGAATGGGGCTGGGATGGGGAACTGACTAGTTTTACTTTAGTAACATATCTAAAAAATGGTGGATTCCGAAGATTTATTCATGCAGAGTCATTGGCAAATGTGGGGCACCTTGGCAACTCAAGGAAAGAACATCCTCCTCTTGCTGCCATGTAAATAAAATCATAGTTGTCTTTGTGTGGAAGAAAACGTTAGCAGTATCTAGGCCATTTCTATATTCAGCCCCTGCATTGAACTGGGGCACAGCTGATGCATTCATTTCAGACAGTCCCAGTTGCTGCAGATGGATTTTTCATTTATCAGTTGGCACCTTCATTAACTTGGCAGAAATGATTGGTTTCATTATACCACATTCTGGTGGTTTTATGTGTCGAGTCCTGGTGTTACTTGATACTTTGAACCTTCAGGCAGAAAACATCATCAACATATAAGTTTATTACTCTTGACATTTGTATCATCCAGACGACACCAGTTTGGGATTGAATACAGTGTATGCTGGCAGAGCTGGGAAGCTGTGGAGAGGGCTTTTTCTACTACATGAAGGTTCTACAGTAGCAAGTCCCATAGTAATGCCCAGTTAGGTTGGAACTATCCTCCTTTACAAACAAGAATTAGCAATGACAAAAGTTATTCTCAGATTACAGGAGTGCTCTACTTTAACAAAATCTAGTCTAAATGTATGAAAAACATACATTAGGGGAAAAGGATTCACAGTATAAAAGAGTAATTTACAATATGTAAATGTTTGCCCCAGAAATCCTATAAATATTCAATTACAGCTATATTTTTAAATTTCCTAATTTACCAAAAACATAGATTTTTATATTACATAACAGTTTCAGGAGAACATCGAATGTCACCCTTACTACTTATAATTGAAACTTTTAAGAAAAAGGAAATGCTGCGGGTCCAGTTGCACACTGCAAAGCTCATTCTGTTAAAAAAAAATTATGTGTCAGAGGAACAGACAAAGCCAGATACATAGTTCAGGCAAGCAGGTGGGCGGCCAGGCAGGTGAGTAGGTGGATGAACCCCAGAGCAAAGAGGTGGGCGGGCAAGCTAGCACACTGTTCCATCCATGTACAGGGGAGGATTGTAGGCATGGTCCAGACAGTGGCAAGACAGACTGGCACCCAGAGAAGAATCAGAAAATACATCCGGTGGACTTTAATGTTAAGACAAAGGTTGTTTGCTTTGTGCTTTCTCTATGTGGGCAAATCACCTGCTGTGTGTGGGCAGTCCTGGCCCACAGGGTTACAAAGAACCAGAAAACATCAGGAGCTCAATGGCATTCTACCCATGACTAGAGATGCTAAAATTACCCCCCAGAATAGCCTGTGTCTGTGAAGGAGTGGATCACTAACGGGACTCTTCCTGTGCCCTTGGGAGTTGATAATAGCAGAAATAACTGCATTCTCTACCAGGGACTTCAGTTGTGCAACAGATGCCCTGGATACTGTGGTAAACGCATGGCTTGAGAGGCCAGATGGCCTGCCTTGGTGTTGCAGAAGTCCCTGATGGAGTTGGAAGCCAATTTCATTTGAGTTTCCTCCTTGGATATATACCTCACTTAAGCTTGAATAAATAAGCCCTATGGCTAATATTTTTGAGTTTGTGAGAAAATGATTGATTAAGCTAGAAATAGTGAAAAAAGTAGCAAGTGTCACAAAAAAGTATTGGCTCTTCAAAAAGGAGGCGGGAAGGAGGTATTGGGTGTTTTCTTTTCCTTCTGAGTCTAAGCACCATCTTAAACATTCTGAGGATGCAGAGGGAGCCCACCACTAAATACAGGCATAATAAATAGAAACAGAACCCAAGCCAGATAAGATTTCGAGTGATTCCTACATCAAAGTTTGTTTTCATGTTGATAGTCCTCAGTGATTTGAAAGGGTGTTATGCCCTTTCCAAAAGAGGTGGCCATAAAAACAAACCTAAATTTCTCAGCTCTGTGTCATACTTTGGCTTCATAATTTTTAGCTGGGGGAAGCAGGAAGCCAATGATGTTCTCCAGTCCCAGATGGCAGTATCTGTTTCCAGAGAACATTTATTCATTGTTTTAATGAGTTTTCTTAGTACTAGCAAATTATTATATTTAGGGCTACAAAGACTTGTAAGTAGTCAGGTGAATGAAATAACACATGTTACCTAACTTTCTTCATACCTCTCAGTCTTATCTGCTCACTCTTTTTTGGGTACTCTAAATCCTCCACTGGTAATTTAAATTTTGAAGCTCACTGAAGCTTCAGTTTTGGCCTACTTACACTGTCCTCTCTCAGTAATCTCATATGTTCTTATGGCGTCAGATACCATCCATGTACCAACGAGTCCCAAATATAAAACTCTACCTCTGGTTGTCAAAATATCGTCCCTGAACCAGCAACAAGAGCATCACCTGAATATTTATTAAAAATTCGAATTCTCACCCCTCTACCCACCCCAACCTATACAATTAGAAACTCTAGGAGTGAGGTCCAATAATCTATGTTTTAACAAGCTCCACATGTCATTCTGATGCTAGCTAATGTTGGAGAATGTCTGCTTTGGTTTGTACTATTTTTCTGAGCCCCATTCTGGTGTGGCCAAGCAAGTACAACTTCAGGATATCTAACAGACATGTTCAAAATGGAAACCATAGTCTTTCTTCATCCATCCCCAAACCTGCTCCACTTTTGGTATTCCATATTTCACTGAATGGTATCATCACTCAGTTTCTCAAGCCAGAAATCTGAGTCATCCTTGACACTAGCCTCCATCTGACTTTCCACAATTAATCATCATATTGTGTTTAATTCTATCTCTGGAATGTATTTGACACCTATCTATTTCTCTCCATCACCAATACCACCACCTTCCTCTAAGCCACCATCATCTCCTGACTTGTGTCTCTTTAGCCTGTTTTGGCCCACAGAAATCTTCATATGCTCTTTCCAAGTTCTGATCATGTCAGTCCTTAACTGAGAATCTATCAAGGGCTATCCTTTGCACTTAGAATTAGGACCCAAGTCTTTAATAGGCTCTACAAAACCAGTGCTTCTCAAAGTATAGATAGCCAACTACTGAAGTAGAATCTTCTGGGATAGGGCCGAGAAATTCATATATATAATAGCATATAAAGTACTTTAATTATAGTCAATCTTCATAAAATTTCATTTTATAACATTTAATATTAAGATGTGTAATTAGTTTTTAGTAGTAAATTATATTTCACTAAAATCCTAGGGAAAGTTTATTGTTCATCTCATAAAAGAAACTTTTTCAATAAAAGTTTACTTTTATGTTTAATTCATCAAAATTTTTAATATATTTTGATCAAGAGTATACAACTAAAAATTATAATGGTAACCAAACCCGGAAAAAAATTCTTTATATTTAGTCTCATAGTTAGAGAAAATTTATTTAAATTTAAACTTGTGTGTGCATTTTGTTATAGATAAACATAATCAACAAAACATTTTTAGGCACAAAATATGTAAGGATAAATATCTGAGGAGTATAGCAGAATAGAAATATGAGTTTACAAGGAAAAAGAAAAGACGGAAAATTTCTAAATGTTAAGGAAGAATTTATTAATATATTTTAAGTGGATTATGGTGGTTATCATATTATAGTATTTTACTTCTCCTGAAATACTTAGAAGAATGTTACAATAGTTTAATTTCTAAATGTCAGTTTTTACAATGTGCCAGAAGTGCTTTACAACTATTTAATATGATGATGATTTTTTTTCCTGAAAACAAAAACTTTAGAGAGGATAAGTGATTTTTCAAAGTTATTGGAAAGGATATATAAGCAAAAATAAAAACCACTGTCTAACCCAAAAGAATAGTGTTTGCAGCAAGTTTTTCCATTCCAGGTATTTGAGCTCTTGACTAATGTAACAGTGTTTGACAAATTAATTTTATTTATATGTAGGAGGTGAGACAGCATATACTTATGGATTATTGAGCATGGGGTTATTTTCCAAATTGGAACAAGTCTAATAAGGGCCACTCTTCTTCATCCATTTCCCCAGAATAAGCCTCAATAAAAGGCTGTGGCTCCCAAAGATGAAGATAAAAGGATGATTACATAACTGGTCCAATAAGGTCCCTTTAATGTCTAAGGGTCTGGAGGAATAAGTAAAAGCAATCTTTCCTCTTTTAACATAAATGACTCTCATCCAGACCCATATCTGGATAGATTAGAATGTAAGAATATGCAGAAAAGTAGACCTGGACAGGAAGTTTCCAAAGATCAAGAAGTTTGAGATTTTCCAAGACTTACACCATTGTTGAGAATTTGACCAGGATTGCTGGTTTCCACAGAAGGGGTCTGGAGTTAATCTGTTCTAGTTAGAATCTTTGCCATCTTTTTTTTGCATTAAATAATGTTTCTGCCTGCTGTTATCCTGCTTTTTTTTTTTAACCTATTAAACATATCTACTTGGTGAAAACCTATTCTCCCCTATCTTAGAATATTTCCTCTCCTACTTCTTTACTATATTTTCAGTGATTTTGATATTTGGTCTACTGAAGTTGGATCTGGGGGAGAGGTATCCAAGTGGTAGCTTTGAGGCAAAATATTAAGCTGAATGCTTCAAAGAATGCCAAATGCTAATAAGGAAAAGAGGAAAATTCACGGGGCAAACATATGGAAATTAGGGAGAAATGATGCTTGCATTATAGCAGGAAAGACAATAAATGATATAAATAAAATATATAGTGATGAATTTTTAAGGAGAAAAAAAAATGCAGGGAAGAAAAAAATTGCAAGGGAGGAAGTAAGCCATGTGCTCTCCAAAAAATGCACTTCAAACTAAGGAAACAGGCACTTAGAGACCTGGGCGGTGAGAGCATGCCCACTAAACATCAGTGAAAACAGGTGTTGGGAGCTAAGTGACCAAAGTTAGAAAAATAGGAGTTGAGACCAGAGAGTTGATGGTGGGCCAAGTTAGAACATTATAAATGACTGTAGGAACTTTAGCTTTTATTCTGAGTGTTCTGGAAGGCAATGTTGGATTTTTAGCGGAGGTGTGATATGATATGATACGACAGGATCACCCTGGATTGTGGGTGCAGATAAAACTGAAATACAGCAGAGGTAGACTCCAAAGGCTAGTTAGGAGACAACAAAGATATTAATACAGGTGAGATTTGATGATGATTTAGACTAGGGGAGTCACAAATGGAGGTAGTAAGAAGTGGCTGGAGTATGGATAAGATTTAGAGATATAAAATATTTTAATAAGTAGAAAATATTCATAAACAGTTTATAGGTTTGCTGAAAATAGCATGACAATAATAATACCTAGAGAATTTTCAAGCCATGCCAATCTTATGTTCCCTCCAATACTGTAAATGCAAAAGAGACTGAAAAGAGGGGGTTATCCTAGCAGAAACCGAATGCCTAGAAACAGATTGTTGGCTCTTTGTGTAGGGAATGCAGGACTCTTGCCATTGCCTGGGGTCGGAAGACAGACAGTGGCCTATCTGAGCCTGGCATTGGGAACCAGGGAGATAGGATTATAACACAGCCACAAAGGAAGGCCAGGTGGAAAGTACCTGATGCTGTCTAATGTAATTAGTTCAATGATAAAGATGCACTGACATGAAAATTTGAATTTGTAGCCATATGTGTCCCCTTTAGAGTGATATTTTCTCAGCAAGCAGGAGGCAGAGGGTTGAAAAGGTGAGGTGAGGGGACTGGTGCAGAAAGTCAGAACACATGGGGTTGAGCATTCACTTCTAATCCATAATAGTCAGATTTTTTTTCCAACTGACAACCTACCCAGAGCTCTCAACTTTGTTCCAGAAGGTTTTTTGTTCTCCTCTTTGAACATACATCTGCTAGCTGACAGCTTGGGAATTTGAGCATTTAATTCTCTTTCCTGCCAGAAACCAGCCCTTCCTGCTAGACTCAGGACTAAGTGATTGCCAAAGTAGCCAATTAGTCTTATCTCCTTTCCAAAGAGATACCCACTACATTTTCACATGAAAGGGAGCATTCCCAGTTACAAAATCCACAGGAACATAATGACAGTGGGAGGTTGGGCAGTGGGAGAGAGGTGATTATTGGGGAGAGAGAGGGTAGATAATATAGAAATCCAGCATAAAAAGTTGGGTGGAATATGCCAAGAACCTAATCTGGGTCCCTGTGTTCACATTTTATCTTGGGTGATAACAGTTCATCAGAAAACCATAAAAGGATCTAATAAAACTGTGTAGGATGATTTTTACCTAGCATTGAAACATTCATAAGTCTAGTGACAGAGGTAAAATGACCTTTCTTTGAATATTACTGTGACTATATTTTTCTTTTTTCTTCTTTGCTTTCACTGGCTCCCATGACATTATAGATCAAATTGAGCACAAATCTCTAACTATTTCTTCAAGATTATCTACACACTTTTTACCTTTCCCACTTCTCTCATATCCTTTTTTTAGCTTTTCTAATGTATGCACACATAATTGCATAGAATTATAGCATTCTATTATGCTAAATCACTAAACCTCAAAATTTACTGTCATTAGGTCAAAGCCAAGGGCCATTAAACTTTCTCATGATGTTAGGCTCTTTGAGAAGGACACAAATATATAAGAAATCCTCAGACAGGTCTTCTCAGCCATGAGGCCTCTCAGATAATAGTGTGCTTGCTCAATGCACTGTTAGTAGACTCCTACTTTGGGTTCCCAGGCAAGCTTTCTGAAAGAGTAACTGAGACCCCAATGCCCTGAAAAACCCTCCTAAAAAGATAACTAGGATATTTAAAATGTTAAAAACATTCAACAAGGCTATATAATCAAGAGCCTTTAGATTTTCTTCATTTTATAATCCCGATTTTTCAGATCAGCGCAAGGGGTTGATATCGCTGTCCATGGTTCTGAAAGGGTGTAATTTTGAAAATAACTCATTTATTTAACAATGTCTACTAATGTCTGATGGATTCCCAATATCCTTGTGTGAACATGTGCCAGTGGCTTCCCACAGCTTCTAAGTTTACCATTCTACTGAGAATGATTGACATATAGATTGGTCTGAATAGTTTCTTGGTAATTAAACTGGTTAGAAAAGATGCAGTGATTTAAAGCTTCTCAGTCCTTAGGATGCTACACTACGGCCGAATCCCCTAAATTATGATAAAAATGAGACTTAAAAAAGAAGTATAAGAAATAATAAAAGAATGTTGGAGAATAAAGAATAAAATGCAGGGCAAAATTGGCCACCCAATGTATTAATATGCTCAAGTACAAATAGTGTTTTATGAAGAAGTAGACTGTAAAATATGAGGGGAAACAAATTTAAACTGAAAACAGAATGAGAAGTTCAAGGATGATAAAATATTGATATCAATTTAATATGAACCGGTGTCTATAAGATATGGTGGAAAGTAGAGTCTGTCTCTGCATAATTTAGACCTAGAGAAGCATAATATGGTTTGCATACATTTGGAAAACAACCAGCTAGCAAGGGAATTATCTCAAAGAACTATATTGGAGCCAAATGAGATTATCAAGGACAACAAAGTACTTCCTTTAGTACAATGTCACATTTACAGAAGGAAGTGCATGTAAAAGCCTAATTTCAACACTGAATTAGTGACTTTCTCACTGGAAATCTGAGTGGAGTCAAAAGAAAGAACAAAGATAAAAATGGCTATGAGTTTTGTACAAATACATACATTTCTAGGTAAAGTGAAGACTATCTTTGGAGGAAAACTGACTCAATTTTGCTACAAAGAAACTTCTGAATGGCTTTATTCTTCAGTGAGGATTGCCTGTTTTCATTGCTAGTGAGAAAGGGGCCCCTATCGTAGATCATGTTGTAAAATAAGTCAGTAAATTCTTTACAACACAACATTCTACCACTGTCATTGTCACCCTGCAAGTACCAGAGCAGGAAAGAGACAAAAGGGAATGTTCAGGAATCAATTGATTAAAACCATTAACAACAAAGTTTTAAAATGTCCTAAAACCTTTTTGCCTTCATAAAAATAAGGAACACAAATAGTGAAAAACTCTTCTGGATATTCGCTGAGTTGGACCATATCAGGTATTCCTAGCAATGCACATACCCTACAGTGTTTAGGATGCAAAACGTAGACACATACTCCATGCAAGAAAGTTCCTGCAGGTGGGCATAATAACCGTGCTGCTAAAGCACAGTGCACCAAGCGCCTCTACCTTTCATCACTATCAGTTGAGCCTAGGTAAAGAAAGTCAACTTGTTAGGACAGGATCTCCTCTCTTTTTGGAAGCCGGGACTTAAAGGAGATTCTGTGTGGCCCATGAGATGCTGAAAGAGCCTGACATCTTTTTAGACTAACCTAATCATTTAAAGCTCTAGGTTTGCTGGAAACTGAATGATCAGTAGAAAATACATTCTTGAGGAACTGCACAGAGGTACCTCCCAAATAAATTCTATATGTGGAACAAACTGGAAGAAGGCTATGTTCATCTTGATGTTAGGATTTTTAATGCCTTGTCTATATTTACCATATTATTCTATGAATATGTCTTCTAATACCAGGTCCTCCGAGATAACTTGTTCCCAATCAAGAGGTATTGCCTCAACCACAAAAAGCCCTGATTCTCAAATGTGGTCATGGTCATGGTTACTGGTTGGCCCATCCTGAGTTTCTGCAGAGCAAATATTGTTCCCTACTTTATATTTTCAGAGCAGACTATTGCTTAATGTGTTGTTCTGCTCCCTCTGCAATTAGGAGCCTCCCTTCTGCCCACTTGAGTGGGCTCCACAAACCTTACAAGCTGGGCCTGCAGGGAGGCAAACCACTAAGTTGAGAAGAAATTTAATTTTGAAATTAAAAAACAAATAAACACTGTAAACTAATTGGTTTAATCCAGTGTAACAGTCATCTCAATCAGAGTAGATAACTAACACTAAACTGGAATCCTCCCAGAGTTACGTTGTTTTTCTAATCCTTTTCACAGTTCAAAGGAGGATAAGAAAATAATGTTTTTATTACCTCACACAGAAACAATGCTGCCTTAGCAAAGTGACAGTGTTGCTAGGTCTGTGCCCATGGCTCAGTTCAAATTCATCAAGGTGTGCCTCTCACCAGCGTTCCAGCCAGATGGTTCACCTGAGACCAGACTCATCTGTCTTAACCAAGAATATTATTTTAGAATAAGCAAGACCTTTCTAAACAGCATAGTATGAACACCAACTAGTAGAAAGTTGGTCTTAGAGTTGAAGCCCATATGGCCTCCTCTGTGGGAGGTTTGCATAAAGACAACCCCACTCTTAATTGCTTTTTAGTACATGTAACTAAGGTAGTTTTTGAGTGGGGAAAAAATGATTTGTCTAAATTCTACTTCAAATTGGCTTGTGGAAATGGGACTTGTCTTTTATCTGAAAATAGAACTCTCAATGCAGCTGTTACTTTACCACTGACTATTCAATATCAGTGAAATTCTGCATGCTGAGACTACACCTATTCAAATATTGCTCCTTTGTATATCTGTTCTTTTGTATATCTGTATCCATATCTGTTTTTCCTTTTATATACATCAAAAATTTTTCATATGTTTATATTAGAATATATTCTGTAAGTGTGAACTTCTCAGCTGAGGCACCGATATTGTCAGACTAATATATGTCTCTAGAATAATTTTTCCTATGTACATGGAAAAAAAGAGGAAAACTCAGAATTTTCCAGTTGTTTTGTATCTTATTCTGCATCTACTTATCAGCAGGTATGGAATGCATCTACAGCCAGAATTTAGGACAAATTTGGCTCAGCATCCTCGTCCCAGTCATTTGCCTGTTTGCTTTCAGATCCATCCCCATCCTCCAGCTCTGCCAATGTATTGCAGGATGCTAAATCCTGCAGATCATGTATCCCAGGACCCTGTGCCAACAGGTTTCCTGTTAGGTCCAGCCATTGGAAGGCACAGGTGGGAAACTGGTGGGAAAGTGAAGGAGAGAAGCCAGGATTTCTTACCCTCCTTCTCTCAGTTTCAGAAACCATCTCCAGCAGAGGCTGCATCTCTATGGTTCCTATTGGGCAGTGGCTCCCTCCAAGGACCCAGCTTCCAAAGGCAGCCCCAGGTCTTGAATCTTGAACAACATAGGTTTGATCTGCATGGATCCGCATATACCTGGATTTTTCTTCCAACAAATATAGTAGGCCTTCCGTATCCTCAGGTTCCGCACCCATGGATGCACCAAATGCAGATCAAAAATACACTATTCTCAGGATGCCAAACCCACCATTATGGAAGACTGACTTCTCAAATATCTCCAGATTCTACAGGGCCAACTGTGGGACTTCAGCATGCACAGGTCTTGGTATCTGTGGAGGTCCTAGAACCAGTTCCCCTGTGGATACTGAGGGATGACTGTTAAAATGTTTTCCACTTTTGTCCCTCCAGTGCTACAGGTGGTATACAGCTTCTTTTTGTTCATCTGAGTTGCCTGCCCAGACTGTTTTCCCTTTCAGCTCTTCCAGCATTTTAAAACTAGTATCCACATTAAATTCCTTTTGCTGTTGTACTGGGAATAGGTCTTTTTCCCTATGTAGACTCTGTTACCATGAAGTAGAGCACAGGCAGTTAATTTCTGTCTGAAAAGTCAAAAACCATGGTATCTGGCGCTGATAACTAGAAGTTCATGTATGAACTTTTGACCAAGTATATTGCTTGCAAAAGTGTTAACGTGTGCAGTAGATTTTGCTAATCCTCTCATAAAAGGAAGGCACTCTCTGGCCATTCTAAATTATCCCAGAACAACTGCCTTGCTAATGTGAATGCAATCCATTTGTTGAGAGGTGCATAAAGGTACAAAAGCAATGGTTCAACCCGGGTTTCACATTAACATAACATAAGCATTAAGAAAATTGCATGGATTTAAGAAAATTCATGCATTTAAGAAAATTTCAATGTCCAAGTTGCACCACAGACCAATTAGAATAAGACTCTGAAAGTGGAACCCAGATATCAGTACTTTTTAAAGCTTTCTGGGTGCAGCCAGTAGGAGAACTACTGTGTTAAGAGCTGTTGTTTCTCCTGCTGACCCAGTTGCTGGTGGGTGTAAATAAGTCAGTGTTAGCTGATTCCAGTAGTTATTTCCTTTTTTCACGTACCAGTCAACGTTATTACTAGAACTGGTCCTTGGCATAGGTGACTAACGGAGCTCACTCCCTTCATAGTTCTTGTGAATAGAATTAAAGTTGTTGCGGTCGTAGCAGTTGTGGTAGCCCACCACCGTCATCAACCCCCCCCCCCTCATCTTCACAGCGGCCAGGAGTGGTGAGGCTGCCTGGAGAGAAGATACAGTGAGGTTGTCAACACCAGAGAGAGGAGAGAACAGGGTGGGATTCAGTTTCAAAAGACTTAAAAATTATATTTTCTCACTTTGATCAAAACTGAGTACTTGTGTTTATTGTTTTACTTTAGAATCTAGAACCTCACAAATATTTTAAAAATTCATGATGATATATGACATCATTATTAATATTACTTCCAGAGATTAGAAAACCTTCTCTCACTGTGTTTTTTACCCTCGTTATTGAATCCACCATCTTCCCAATCCTCTAAATCAGAAACCTAGGAGCTACTTCAGAGCTTCCCATACCTGGGTTTACCCCCATCACCCCTGCATGCACATCCATTCAACAAACGAGTCCTGTTGACCCTAAATCCTGTTGAGCTTAGTTCCTAAGTAATACTCATGCCTATCTCTTCATTTCTGTTCCCACTGACTTGGCCAAGGTCAGTGATTCTCAATCCTGGCTGCATAATAGAATCACTTGCAGAGCTTTAAAAATCTTAATGCCCAAGACACACCGAGATCAACAATAGCAGAATCTCTGAGTGTGGGACTCAGGCATTATATACAGTTGGTCCTCCACATCTGTGGGTTCCATATCCACTTGCCATAGGTCAAAAATATTTTTTATTTCAAAATACTGAGGGTGTAGCAAAGTTTTCATTACATGAATACCATTTATAATGCTTAAGTCAGGGCTTTTAGTGTGCCTATCACTCAGATAATGTTCACTGTACCTGACTGGTAGGTTTTTACCCTTAGTCTCCTTCCCCTGTGTGCCATTCTTGATTTCCAATGACCTTTACTTCTCTGTATGCCCATCAATTAGCTCCCAGTTATTAGAGTGTACATGTGGTGTTTGTTTTTCCATTCCTAAGATACTTCATTTAAAATAATGGCCTCCAGTTCCATCCAAGTTGCTGCAAAAGACATTATTTCATTCTTTTTTATGCCTAAGTAGTACTCCATTGTATGTATACACCACATTTTCTTAGTCGACTCATGAATTGATGGGCACTTAGCTTAACTCCACATATTTGCATCTTTGAATTGTGCTTCAATAAACGTTCAAGTGCAGGTGTCTTTTTGATAAAAATCACTTAAAATCATATCTAGTAGTGGGATTGCTGGGTTGAATTGTAAGTCTATATTTATTTCTTTGAGGAATCTCCATACTGTTTTCCATAGAGGTTGTACTAATTTGCAGTCCCACAAACAGTGTATAGGTGTTCCTTTCTCTCTGCATTGTGGATGAGAAATATTTGAAAAAAATGATATGACAGTAAAAGCACAAATGAAAACAATACAGTATAACAACTATTTACATACCATTTACATTGTATTAGGTATCATAAGTAACCTAGAGATGATTTGAAATATGTGGAAGGATGTGTGTAGGTTATATGCAAATATGCCATATTATGTAAAGGACTTGAGCATCCTCAGATTTCCATAACTTATGGGGGGGGGCAGTCTCTGGAACTAATCCCCCATGGATACTAAAAGACCACTCTATTTGTAAACATTTCACAGGTGATTCCAATGGGTAGCCAACTATGAGAAACCCCAACAATAGGTACTAATTTCTTCTCACTTGGACTACTGTAATAACTTCCTGATTGGTACCTTAGTCCTGTATCACTCTCAGTTCTTGCTATACATTGCTGCCAGAGATTCTTCCAAAATGCAGATTTGATCATGTTACATAGCAGTTTGAAGTTCTCAAATGGCTTTTTATTGCTTATAGGAGAATAATCTCCAAACACCAATGTGTAGTATGTAGAAGAGAAGTGGATACTTGAAGACCAATAAAATCTGTGCTCAAATTCTACCTCCATCTGAGTTACATAACCTAGGAAAATCACTTCATCTAAGCTGCAATTTCTTCAACTGTAAACTTCCTCATGGAATAATGTTTGTAAAGTACTTGACACAGTGCCAGGTACATATTGCTGAGTAAATAAGAAATAGTTGCAGCAACAATAGTGCGTAAGCCTCTGGCTGCTTCCTACTTTTCCAATCTCACTTTTCCCTCTCCTCTCATTGCCCATTAAACTCCCACTCAGCTGAGCTATTGTAAACGCCCCAAACCACACCATTGTGTGACTGCATTCCCACATCTCAGATTAAAGTACCATTCTCCCATCTCCCTGGCTAGTCCTACTCACTACTAGATCCTGCTCAAAGCATCGCTTCCCTAAAGGCTTCCCTGTCCACACCCACCTTTACGAACACATCTTTCTATTGTGTTAACTCTATTACATTGTATTGAAATTATCTATGTACTTCTCTATCTTTATAACTAGATTACGAGCTGCTTTAGTATAGATGCTGCCTTCTATCTTTATATGTCCAATAACAAGTATAGTGCCTGGCACTTGCTTGGCATACCACAATACTTACCGCATGATGACATAGTTGAGAATTATCAATAAATTGGAGAGTAAGTTAAAGGACTGATAAGATTGTATATGGCTAACCTTTGAGGGCAATGCACTGCAATGCAAAGGAATAACCGTCTTTTTCCACAGAGAGATTGTGGTGTCCTTTGAGAGAAAATACTGGGCTATAAAAACCACAGTTCATATATCTTGTGGTATAAATTATGTTTATTTTGGGAGACACGTTTACTGAAAGAGTCAAAGTCAGGAAGATTTCATTTTAGCTCCACTATTTGCTAGCTATATGATGGTGAGTAAATCACTTAACCTCTCTAAAACTAAATTTCTTCTTCTATAAGATGGGACAAAAATAATACCTAGTTTGTGGTGCTGCTATGAGGAATGAATGACATAATATACATAAAATATTTGGTATAGTAAGTCCTCATTAAATGGAAGTTGTCATTGTTAAAATTATCATTATTGCCGGGCACGGTGGCTCGCACCTGTAATCCTAGCACTCTGGAGGCCGAGGTGGGAGGATCACTCAAGGTCAGGAGTTCGAGACCAGCCTGAGCAAGAGCGAGACCCCGTCTCTATTAACAATAGAAATAAATGATCTGGCCACCTAAAAATATATATAGAAAAAATTAGCCAGGCGTGGTGGCGCATGCCTGTAGTCCCAGCAACTCGGGAGGCTGAGGCAGTAGGATCGCTCAAGCGCAGGAGTCTGAGGTTGCTGTGAGCTAGGCTGACGCCACGGCACTCACTCTAGCCTGGGCAACAAAGTGAGACTCTGTCTCAAAAAAAAAAAAAAAAATTATCATTATTGTAAAGAAAGAGTATTCCATCAGCTTTCATTTCTATTTCTTGTTCTACATGATAAAACTGGTTTGATTTTTCTTGACCAGGTGGTTTAATAAAAATATTCAAATTAGTTAATATGAATACAGAAAACCCACATATGGGTAGTTAATGTAGGCAGCTACTATGCCAAGTATTTTAAATTACTTAATTTAGAAGTCTTAGCTAAAACAACCTGAGTTTGTATGGACTTAACTAAAAATATCACTTGTGGGTAGTTAGGGCTCTTTTCCCCAACTGATGCTCAGTTCTATTCTCTGCTTCTTAGGAGACACCTTGTTCCATCTCAATGGTTACTATGGCAATCATGATTTTTGTTTTTTGGTCAAAAGATAAGGTAGCAGTCCTCTTTAATTGCTACTACTAATATTCTTGAGTTATCTTAAGAAAATAGTAGTTTCTTTCGCCACATAGAAATATTTAACATTTGACTTAATTTGTGTATGCTTTTAGTCATTCATTTCAAACTTCATAGACACTAATTTATGGTTAGTTTTAGGAGATTAACAAATTCTGTTTACTCCCTTCTGAAAGGAAGTAGCTAAGGTCCTGAAATTTAGATCACGTAAGTCAAAATGAAGTGTGTAATTAACAGTTATACTTCTTACCTATATAATTAATGCTTATATTTTCTAAACTGGAGTAATGATCAGAAACAGTTGGAGAACTTAAAACACTTGTAGCTCCCCTAAGCCCATATATATCAGATTTTGCACATAGTGGAGGCATAGTACAAATTTACTGAGTTGAATTGCTGAGCAGTGAAATGAGATACATCACTCAGGGCAAAGCTAGTCTAGGTGTCAAGTCCATCATGGTATCACATTATTTGGGCCAATCAAAATATCCTTATGGTTTTATAGACAGGGACGTTTCTGTTTGGATTTAGCAAACATTTACTGAATACCTAGTTTCTACAAAGCATCATGACAGGAATGGGGCCTGGGGATGGGGGGAAAAAAAAGACAAGTAGTACTGACACTTACAGGTTTACTATGTGGTAGGGAAGAAAGACATTGAACCAAGTAATACAAGCCTTCTTTACTATGAAAGTTGGGGAAATATTAGTCTACTCTAATGTTCCATATTGGATAATTGGGTCAGTGGTCTGGGTGGGGTTACTTTTAAACCTCCTCTCAGCAATGTGGCTCATAGAATATTCTCCTAGGGATAAAATAGCGGGTTGGAGAAAATAGATACTTTAGATAAAATGAAAATGTCTGTTTCCTTTGGTTTCAACATAGCATTTTGAATATACCTGTTTGGGCTTACCATGATTTTTTGTTACTTATTTGCATGACCTCTCCAGTTTTTCCTATCCATAAAATGAGAGGCTGGACCCTAATTTTGTTTTCAGCTTAGTTCTATGATCTATTTAATTTTAATAGTGAAGACAATCAAACTGGATCACTGAAATCCCAAAATATGAGTAAGTTTTCCTCTTAACAACAAGAAAAAAAATTAGGTTAGGAGGGAAGCTAGGAAGCTGTCTAAGCTCATTCAATATTTTACAGATGAGTCTCTTAGGCCTAGAAAGAGTACAGAAAATTATCCAAATCATGCACCTCGTTTACTGGCAGAGCCATGATTAAAAGACAAATCATTTAGTTCTCATTTCTGTGTTCTTTTAACTATGTTGTGTGTTTGTGTCATGTGGCTGCTAAGCTAGGCTAAGCAATGCAGAAAATAATTCACACTATAAGATAAGAACTTTATCAAAGTTTGTTTTTTTATCAAAGTTAGTTTATTTGTGGAGTGTTTGCATCAGAGGTCATAAATTCAAACACTGCTCTAGCCCTGAGCATAACATAAATGAGTACCTTGGGCTAGGTGTAATGGCATAGGAAGTGATGGGGGCTGTGGCATACCCAGAGGGTATATTCTTAAATTTCTTGTGGATTTTTCCATGTGAACTGTGGTTCTAGGATTAATAGATCACCCAATTTTTCAGGAGAAGCCAGAAATATGAATTTTGTGTAAAATCTCCCAATTTTTAAATGCTTCTAAAAAAATGTTTAACAATGTACAGGATGAACAAAATATATTTGTAGGTTGAAGGCAGCCTCTTGGCTATCAATTTAAGGCTTCTTGTGCATACACTAATAAATATACTTGCTGTAATTTCCAAATTTTGCAATGAATTAATGTATCTCACCAACCATGCAGGACTCTAACCACAGAAGTGACCCCTGCTTTGGTTACCTTATATTTTGACAACTTAGTAGGAGTTTTGCAAATTAAACTTACTGAAATGCATGCAGTTATTCTAGGAATGAGTTTCCCTAAGTCTTTTGCTACAGTTGCACTGCAGGTAATTGTCTTATTCTTGTTATATTTAATTCCAAGAATAGTCTAAGTATATGGTATCTAAATACATAGAAGTATTAAAGGTTACCCACAAATCCCCTGAGGAACTGCATTTTCATGTAAATGTATGTCAACTACAAATAATGTGACATGTGGGACATGAAGTAGGCCAGAATACTCAAAGATTCATCCTTAGGGCTCCTTAGTTCTGATCTTCTTCCCCTACCCCCACCTCCATGCTCACATATTTTATCTCTAAACTAGCCATATGGAGACTTTCTCCCCCCATGAAATAATCCAGACAAAAATTATGTACTGCAAGGGAGAAATGCATTTTGAAGAAGAAAAAAAGCTAGATAATGCCCGTTTGCATCTAACATCTAAATGAAGGAGTTCAAAATTATAGCTGAGTTATTTGGCTGCCTATTCCCTGGTATCTTTCCTGTTTCTATTTTATCTACCTCCTTTATCCTGTTTCAAATTTATCCTCTAGTTCAAAGAAACTGTCTAAGGGATAAAAGGTCCCTATGAAAGAACCTTTGTAATCCTCAACTCTACTTCGGAAAGCCCTGAATAAATATTTATGGCAGAAAAAGGAGGCATATCTTCACAGCGGGAGTGAAGAGATTTCCCAAATAGAGCACAATGACTATTACGTCCCAAAGTCTGGTTCTACTAAAAAATGATGACATTCCTGGCCTTTTGCCTCTGACTCAGTGAGAAACCAGAGGGTGCTTAGCATCATGGCCAAGGCCTGGGTAAACTTCATCCCCTGCCTGAGTAACTGGAATCCCTTGGTCTGGGCCTGATTTTACTGTGTGGCACTATTGTCTTTGGAATATATGCAGCAGCAAAACACAGACACCAATTCAGAGAACTCACCCCGGGCGAGCAGGCTAATGAACATGTTTCAGTGTGGCACCTTTCCATGACTGCTGAAGGCTTTGCCGACTCGGGCAGAAGATGAAAGAGAGAGCCAAGCCAGATCTGATTATGTCTTTCTGGCATGCGGTGTGAGTAATCTGACACCAAAGATGGGTGCCCATTTTCTTTTAATGAGTGGGGGTGGTGTTAATTTGCCTTGTTGGCCCAACTACTATCCATGATCCTAAATATATTTGAAAATTATTTGCATGGATATGATATATAGTTTGCCAAAATCACTTCATAAGAATTCATACAGACACAGTGTGGTCACTGACTATTATTTGAGAAAGATTTTTTGGGGATCTGTGCCAAGTTTTTTGTGTGGAAAGTGTTTAAAAATGCTGTTTTCTGTGGCTCAGTTGTACAAGATGGCACATTTACAAGAAACTATCACTAAAATCTCTGAATTAGTAAAAAGGTACCCTAGATTGAAGTTTTGAAAGTAATTGTGTCTCTTTTAAATATATGCGGTGAAGTTAACCTGGCTATTTTGCTAGGTGGAGAGCTTAGGCTACATCGTCAAACAGACCAGACTCGTATATAATGAACCTGTTCCATAATGGTAAATTCTTCCTTTGTCCTTAAAAACAGTATTTTCCCCTACTGGCATAATAATCTTCTCCATGCCATTGATTTTTTAAACATTTGCTGCTTTTATAATCACAAAAGAACTTAGACCTGACATTCAATTTTCACAAAATTTTTAGCCAGGCTTGGTGAGGCCACACCTGTAGTCCCAGCTACTCAGGAGGCTGAGGCAGGAGGATTGTTTGAGCCCAGGAGTTTGAGGTTGACGTTGCAGTCAGCTATGATGACACCATTGCACTCTAGCCCAGGTAACAGAGCAGGACCGTATCTCCAAAAAAAGAAAAAATTCACAAAATTTGAATTAGTTTGATGAGTTTCTTGTTCTTTCTATCAGCTGACAATTTTCTGCCATCTCTCCACCCTCCTTCATTCATCTCAGACACCCCACTGTCTTCTTATTACCAAGTAACTATAATAATGGCTAATATTAAGTGAATACCATCAGTCAAGCACAGAGCTAAATTATTTTTGTAAATTATCTTGCTTAATGCTGACAACATCCCCATGAAGCGGGTACTATTATTTCATCTTTAGTGGGTCAGGAGCCTGAATTGCCTGTGATCACAGCACCAGTCAGAAGTGGTGGCCACAGCCCGTGCTCTCAGCCCCACCTGTTGGCTCTTCCCCATCTCCTAACAGCACCGCAAGAGGGGAAAAAGTTATGAAGCGATTTTTCTCCCATGCCTCTTCTCTGGAGACTGCACACTATCTATAATCGCAGATAGTGCTGGTGAGGGACCAGAAAAAATGAGGAGAGACGGTGTCCTGCACTTAAGGCATTTTTTGGTAACTAAATCCTTAAGAGAGTTTTAAGACATAGAGGTCTGCAAGGAGAATTGAAACTGCAGAAATAATAACTCTTTGGGAGACAAGTGGCAAGTTATATTCTCTTTCATTCAATTAAAATAAAGTGCAGCTGGTCATTCTTTCAAGCAGAAGCATACTTGGGAGAGAAAAGCACATCCAAACCACACTTTTCCTCTTTGTTCCCATCGCTGCCCCTCGGTGAGTGGTTCTGGAAGGAAAGGCTATTCCCCCAGCCCAGCCCCCCAGCCAGCTGCTCTTTTTCCTTGGTTTTTGTCATCAAATTTTAATTCCAGGTTTAACATCTCACAGTTTCCCATAATGGAACAGATCAGCATGTTTAATTCCTTGCACAATTCAATTTAAATTAAATTAGCCAGCAGGTATAACCGTTTATACTTTGCAAAGTCCTTTTTCACATACATTATCTCATTTAACTGTCAAAAAACTCAATTAGGAAGAAATGATTGACAGGAAAGAATTGAAACTTTGTTTAAAGCACAGATGCACAGATAAATCAGTACATAGAAATTATTGCAAAATAAAAATTATAATTTGTGAACCAGGAGCAGACTGTGGGTATTGATTGGTTCTGACCTCTATCATGCCAAAGCTTTCTTTTGCCTTCCCATCAGTATACAAACAGGACAGTTTATCTAAATGCACCCCTCCCCCTGTAAAAAAAATTTTATTGTAGATGCAAAAATAATTGGCCATCTGTTCATTTTACTCCTTGCACCATGATAATAATAATGGGTCCTAGAACAAGTTTCCCTTTTATTTCCCATTTCAGGTGAATTCCATGCATTGAGAGGATCTAGTTGTTGCTGTAGCAGTTACACCACAGTTTTGGTTTCAGAAAATACTGAGGTATATTCTCATTTAATTTCTCTCACATAATGCTATTTTTCTCATTGTTCATTTTGATCGTGATTGAGAGAAAAGGTATTGTTTTAGCCTCATGAAGTGATTCTTATTTCAAATGTCCACACTTCTGCAGACACACTTGCTTGGCTATTCTGTGTTTACTCAAAGCCAACCTCAATCACAGTAGACAATTATAATACTATGCTGAGAACTTTCAGTGCATCATCTCATTCAGTCTCCATAATAATCGCAAGAAGTAGGGCATTTACTAACCTGATATGAGTGCTAGGATTCCAATCCAAGTCCACTTACTGCAAACCCTGAACTTGTAATCACCACATTCTTCACAGCTGATAAATGAGCTCAACGTTTACCATCACTTAACTGGTTAAAAGCTTGGAAGAGCTAGGCAGTTAGGAATGTATCAGTCAGTTTCTGTTACAATAATGCTACATAACAAACCAGTAGCTTGAAACAATAGTTATTCTTGCTCATGCTTTTATGAGTTGGCTCACACTCCGCCAATTGAAGCTTGGCTTGGCTAGGCTTGGTTTCCAGCTGCAGATTGTACCTGGATCTGTTCCACAAGTCTTTCATCCTATCCTCCTTGACCAATGAACTATCTGGGACATGTTCTTCTCATGGCCCTAATAGAAGTGAAAAACTGGCAAGTGGAGACACACAATGTCTCTTAGGGTCTAGACTTAGAACTTGCACACTGTCGCTTCCATTCATGTTCTGTGGGAAAAATAAAGCCCACCATTGATGAGACGGTAAAATGTACTCTATCTCTAGTTGGAGGAAATGCAGTGCCACATGGCAAAGAGAGTGGATATAGAGAGGAATGAAGAATGGGAATGATTTATACAATCTATCATGAAATAAGCAGTTAAGGAAATGAGCTCTCTGCATTGTGTGAATGTTTGTATAGAAAAAGAGAAAGGCCACTTGAATTTAGTTCAAGAACCGTTGAACAGAGAACAAAATCTAATGTTCTATTCCTAATTCTTATATTTATAGATGAAGGAGAAGGTCTGAAAGATCTCTGGGACTATTGCCTGCAAATCTACCTGCTGGGCAGGGATTTTTAAGGCTAAGCAGGTCAGCAAGGAATGCAGTGTTACTACATCTATGCTTCTGGGATAGAACTGACTGACAAGTAGGATTATATAATTTTATGCAAATGAAAAATGGAATTAGGAATATATGGAAAACTCAGAATTTACAGAACACATAGTCTGCAGAACACTTTTAAATGATTTTTAGTCCCTCCAACCCAGCATAGAATTCTAGACTCTGAGTTGAAGAGGATCATAAAGGTCCTCAAGGCTAAATTTCCAGCCAATGCTTGAATTCTCTCTGTCCCATGCAGCCTCTATGTGAACATGTCCTGTGACTTTACTTTGCAATTCCATTTTGAAAAGCTCCATCTTGTATTTTAATGCATCCCGTGTTTCCTTGTCATTTTAATGCATCCCATGTCTCCACACTGCTCCTAAGTGAGCTGGTGAGCAAATAAGAACCACCCAAGGATGATAAACCCAGAAACATTCCTCTCCTCCCTGACAAACCTTTCCTGTGCAGGGCCAGCTTCAAAGAGCCTCATGCTTGACTTAGTTCTTGGCTGTTGCAGTCTTGAAATTCTTAATTTTTTAACAAGCAAGTCTGCATTTTCATTTCACACTGGCCTCCACAATTTTGCAGCTGATCTTGTTCCTACGTCATCTCCAGCACTGTCTATCCCTGAGTCAGTTTCCCACCTCCTGACACCTGTTTCTGACCATTCCATTGCAAGAATTCCACTCCTTCTCTTACCAGGTTTGGTTTCTGCTTCACCCTCTGTTCTTTGGGGTTCCTTAGTTTCACTCTTACCTGGTTTTGGTGGAGTGAGTCCCTCAATCTGCCCTAGATGGACCAGACCCTCACTAACACCTTACTTCCTCCTCCAGAGGAAAGAGATTTTGACCATAACATGCAGATATTCTTTCTTAAGCTAAATTTTGATCTGGCCCCATTAATCCTAGCTCTCCTCCTTGGTGTGATGCAAAATAAATCTCTCTGATTCTTCACCTACTTTGAAGCTAGCCCTTCGAAGCAGATTGGAGGAATCACTTTATAGGGAAACACAGTTCAGCTTGAGGGAAGGGCCTGATGGCACCTGGTCATTGATGGGGAGGAAGTAGAATGTGCTCACCTTAGGCTGACATTATCCTCCTCTTTCAATTCTTGCCATTATATGTCAGCTGAGCTGATTTGGTGCCTTTGTGCTTAAAGTTTGCTGTGGTACACTCCATCTTTAAAAACCCATCCCATCCTACACCAACAACCTAAATTCAAAAATGCAACACCAGATAATTTCTATTAAAGACCATGTCTTCCCCGTAAGTGTATACATTATTCAAGCAGATCCTTTAGGTTTATGGTAGAAGGAAGAGTCCAAGCATGAGAACTTAACAGACTTTTTGAATATATTTAATTTGGGCTTTTATACTAGATACGAATTTTTTAAAATAATATTTAGTACTTGGCTTGCTTTTTTCTTGTTTGCAAAAGTAGCACTTGTTTTTGTAGGAAACTCAGAAAATAATTTTAGACCCACAAAGAAGAAAATAAACATCTCTTACAATCTCACTTGGTGAAAATAACTGCACTTAATATACTGTTTAATATGTATCTTTTACTATGAACATATTAATATATATACTTTTTAAGAAGGGTATTAGAATATTAGGTACTGCTTTATAACTGTTTCTTTTAAAAGGAAAACATTTTACTATTTGACAGGCTAATTAGAAAGCAAACAAGCCTAAAGCTATACAGAGAAACAATTGAACAATTCTGTCAAAAAAAGTCAACTCAGGAGGAAAGAAATTAGAGTGTGGTGCTTGGGAGTTATGTAGGCCAAATGACGGGTTGATTTTTCTCATTATATGCTAATATGAAATCTACAACCAATTGGCACCCTAGTGACATGTGATCAGAGCCAAGGCTTAGAAGTTAAGGTTATATATTGTTTTAATAAATACTGCTTTGGATCGTTTTTTACACCTTTCAGCAAAGAAGTTTGCTGGGGGTTTTACTATTAAAATAAGGGGTTCCAATGAGAAGGAAAGATTTTTATCTTCTTTAATAAGTTGCAAAAACATGCAAAATAACATCCTGAGCCTGTTAAAATTAAAATTTCTGAATCTAAAAGGGTCAGAAGAACCCAGGAGTATCTTGAGGCCCTGAGATTTTTTGTTTGATTTGACTGAAATTACACATTTAATAACTAAAGTGCCCTTTCTTCCCCTTTTTAAGCTTCTCATCTTCAAGGATTCTGTAGTATATGATTATTTGTTCCAGTACTAATCTGTTCATTTAAAAATATGTTTAAAAGAATGTGAATCCATTATGAATTTAGTGACCATCTTTGAAATATATCACTGCAGACAATAAATCTATATTCATAGAATTCCTGCATACACTTGCTTGCTTGTTTTCTCTCTATCCCCGCTTGCATTTCAATCATCCCTAGTGTATTTTCAAAGCTTACATCAACAAGTACCTTTCAAAGAGCTACATGCTATGTTTATTTCATTTTTGAAAGTAAAAAAAACTTAATATTTTTCTTATCTATAGTTCAAAATTTGTTGAGCTGCATTTTTTTTTTATTATTGTCATTTTTACTAACTTTACACTGGTCTTCAGATTGATTCTTTTAAAGATGGGCATGATATAAGTGGTCTACAGCAGCCTGTTGACAGGGCATAAACTGGAGAGTGCCTGCAATGTTCAGGATAATCTGAACAAATAAAGACAAAAACTAAAACTTCACATTTCTGGACACTGCTGCCTTCCTGCTTTACCCTATAAAGTTCTATGAAAAACAGGAGAAAACTGAAAAATTTGACAGATTAATTCTCTATGCTTGATACTGAGCACATTTTCCTCAGAGAGCTCTGTTCTTTCCTCCCTATCTTTTGTTGCATTCTTAATGTAAGTTTCTTTGATATAATGGGGTAAATTAAGCTGCTTTCCTCAATGACTCTAAGACAATGTGTTAACATTCCACATGTATTTACTAAGCATAGGCTCCCAATTTATAGTTAGATTGTCACCTTGACCTCATGGCGCCATGTATGCATTGCTCCTTCATTACATTTTATACCCGAGATACCATGGCCAATGTATCCAGATTTGAAGAGTTTAAGTTATTCCTCAGAATGCCTTGATAATATGGTGTCCTTATTCAAAACATCTCTAGACCTCATTTTGTGGATGACAGTTTAGTGGCTTAGAGCACAAGTCTGGTGCCAGGTGTACCTGGATTCAAATCCTAGCCCTTCCTGTATGTCACTTCGGGCGTTTCTTTGCTCCTCTATTCCCATTTGTAAAATGGGGGGGGAGGAAGTACGTAAATTACTTGACACACATTAGAAGTACATAAATTGTGAGGATGAAGTGAAGTAATACATGCAAAGCACTTGATACTGATTAAGTGCTAAAAATGTTAGTTCCTATTATTACATCAGTCAAGATTAGTTCATGAGCAAGAAAATGACCTCATTATTTCACAGCCATATTTTATTTGGGTCTTACAATGCTATTCTCCACACTTATCAGACATTTTATTTATTAGATTTGTCTTTAAGTCACTTTTGACTGTGTTTGAAAAGAAAATTTACTTTAAATGGCAACTATTTCTGTACTTTAAAAAATGTAGAAAACACAATGTTATAAAGTTTAATGAAAACTCAGTCATTTTGAGGAATGACTCAAGCACACTCTTCAAGGCCAAGCATCTTTAAGAAGGAAATAATTGTGATATTCAGGAGGCAGGAAGTGGATGTCTCCTTTAGCTAATTCAATCCTGCAGGCATTTGTTGAGCACCTGTGCTTGGGCCAGATACCCAACCTTCTCTAGCGGTGTGCAAAACTCCTGGAGCGTGGAGTCCAGATCTGTTTCAGCATTTTATCCACAGCATTTAGAGAATATGGAGGACACAACTGAAGGACTTGGCTCAAAGGCATTTTTCTAGTCAAACAAAGATAGAACACCAATAGTTATTTAGAGACTTTCATAGGGTAACTAATGGAAACTAGAACACAGGAGCAGTCTCTGACCTACTCTTAGCAAAGCCTACCTTTCAAGGATGCATTCAGTAGTATTGATGAACTTCAAAATCTATTGTAACAATGGTTCAGATCTGGAGCGGGCTGTCCATGTGAGAAGTTTGGAATATATGTCACAGACTCAGTTAACAAGGAATGAACCCTGGCAGAGTTGTCATCACATGAACCATGTATCAAGCTAACCTGTATCAGTCCACAAAAATTAATTGAGCACATACTAATTGCCCAGCACCATACAGGATCCAGAGGAAATAGAAAAGAAGTATCATTCATGGCTAATACCTTTGTCATCTTCTCTGTTGGGTAGCTGCACTCTCTCCCAACTGCCAGGCATTTCCTCAAGTGCAATAAGGATATTTCTAGCTCATTCACCTGCAGTGGTAATGACTGTGAGCATTCCTATCCTCTCACTGAGTTGTCCTTAAATTTTCAGCTTCACACCTGCAAAATGCCCTGAGATTTCAGAGCAAAGCTCAGTGGCTTTCACAGGGACCAACAGAGCTAATTAACCCAAAACATTTATCTGCGAGTGTTTGCTAATCCACCTCTCTAACTTCTAGTCTTCCATTTGTGCTTTGCAACATTCATCTTTATTAACATAATGTTTGTAAATGTTAAATTGATAGTATAAAATTAATGAACATTAACATCCAAGAGAATGCCAAGCAAGTGGAGAAATTTGAGTTAGATTTAGCCATGCCTCCATTATAGAACATTAACAGCATTTAGGTTGCTTTACATGTGGTAGCTGCAAATGAACTGTTGCTTCTAATTTGCAGTATTTTAAGTCCCAAAGTGAAAACAAACATGCTGCAAGAAAAAATAAGGTCAATATCATAGCAAGAGAAATTAGTGGTTATTAGTATATCAATTGAATACCAGATGGAAAAGCAAAACAAACAATAGCCTGCCAGTCTCCACAAGAAATGTCTTCTAAATATTTTAGAAGAAATTCTAAAACAACATGTGATGGTGAGGTATATGGGTATATATTTTCAGCTATCCTAAGCTTCCTAGTGACCAAAATAGCCCATGTATTATATTATTCTACCAGGGGATGTGAAGTCAAGAATTGTAGCGAACTCTGCCAGCAATTTAGTTCTGTTTGACCTTTCCAGATGACAAAATAGATACTAAGGTTTTGATGTAATTGTTGTTAGTTTAATTATCCTGGAAGAGTGTGTGCATGTTTGTTTGTCAAAGCCTGTTGTCTTTCTTGCCATGTGCAAAAACTATACACTGTGGCCGGGTGCGGTGGCTCACGCCTGTAATCCTAGCCCTTTGGGAGGCCGAGGCGGGTGGATCGCTTGAGGTCAGGAGTTCGAGACCAGCCTGAGCGAGACCCCGTCTCTACTAAAAATACAAATAAAAAAATTATCTGGACAACTAAAAATATATATAGAAAAAATTAGCCGGGCATGGTGGCTCATGCCTGTAGTCCCAGCTACTCGGGAGGCTGAGGCAGTAGGATCGCTTGAGCCCAGGAGTCTGAGGTTGCTGTGAGCTGGGCTGACGCCATGGCACTCACTCTAGCCCGGGCAACAAAGCGAGACTCTGTCTCAAAAAAAAAACAAAAAAAACAAAAAAAAACTATACACCGTGGCTACTTTGGCCCTGGGTGAAGATCAGTGCAGTTCCGGTGGCCCGAAGGCCTGTGAGTGGGTGTGCTCCAGGCTGGCGTGGCTGAGGACTTTAGGGGTCTCCCTGCAACCTGCCTATAGTGTCCCCACCCACAGTTGAAGCCTGTAAATGATAAAGCATCTAACAGCCCACAGTTTAGCAGCAATTATAAACATCACTGAAATCAGCCGAGTGCTACAAAATGTGTTCAAACTTATAAAAGTATTTCTGAGACCTTGTTCATTTCCACAGGGAATAATTCATTTTTTAAAATTTCCTCATGTATTTTCTAAAGTATAAAAGGATTTTTCTATAATAATGATACTCCTGAAAGTGTTATGTCCCTGCAGGTGTCTTATTTTAAAATGGACTTCCAAAGTTAAAGCTGACTTATTATTCTTTGTTAAATTCAAGTATTTGTCAGACTTTATTGAATACCTACTATGTGTCAGGTATGGCTGGGCACAGAGATAGATAAAGAGACTTTCTCTGCCCTAATGGAGCTCCCAGGCGAGGGCAAGCCTAGTCCCCCTCACCAATCACTGTGATGCACCAGGGTGCGAACAGTAACATGGGGATGGAAGACGTGCTTCTGGTGGGCCGCAGGTGAGGGAACCTTTGACTCTGCCAGAGGCGGTTAGGGAAAGGCCTCAGGGGCCCGCCCTGAAAGTTGAATAAGAATTCTCTTGGAAAGGAGAAAAGATCTTTCAAAGGATAGAAACTAGTTGGTAAATTCTTGGCACAGTACGTGTTCATCCTTCAGCTCTTGCCTTTACCAAACGTCTTCTGGAAATCTGTCCCTACCTGAGGCTTTCAAGCTGGATGATGTGCACCCCTAGGCTGGCTTTTAACCATCACTCGTAGCTTTCATTCCTGGTTTTAGTTATTTGCTTCTCTGTATCCCCTCTAGGTATTTTCCAAGAGGATCAGAATCACTCGTTGTGGAACCCCTAGCCCTATGCCTGGCATTCAGTAGCCACTCGTAGAATGCTAAGTAAAATAATGCTTGGGATAATCTAATGTGATATGAATGTAGGGGACATGGAGGTCTGAGCCAGGTTGCAGTGGGCTGCTGAATGGTGTTACAGATTTCATCGTGTGCTGAGCAGCAGAGATTCAGTGACTCTGAGTGGTTGGGTGGGGGGCTGGTGGCAGAGTCCGGTGCGGGTTGGCATGGGGAGTGACTAACAGCTGGGAGACGTGTCCCTGGTATCCCTCCATCTCTGAGTGGCACAGTCACAGGGGGTAGAAAGTGGAGCACCCCAACCTGCAGCAGGTTATGGGCTAGGGGGGATGGAGGAACAAGGGGACAGATTTTGAATAATAACATCCTGTGGGATTTCTAAGTTAGTCACCAAACTGGCAAATGAATCTAGGTTACTGAGTTCCAAAACATGGAGTTGGAGGCACAGGAAGACCAAGAATAGGAGGTCAGGGAGTGAGGACTGACAAAATCCCCCAGGCTGAGCAGCTTGTGGCCCCAGTGGCCATTTACTCTGGGTGTGGCTTGCAGGTAAAGGTAAGGAAAGATCAGTGGGCAGAGGGAAGAGGAGGGAGAAATCAAAAAAGTCTGGTTTGGGTAATTGGCTGAGTGCTGACACACTCACAGGTCAGGGAAGGGAGGAGGAGGAAGAGCAGCAGCTTGCTGGGGCTGCCACGGAAGGTACAGCAGGAGGAAGGAGGAGCAGGTGGCAGATAATAAACACATTTCGTTGAGTTTCAGTTGGGGAACGTAGAGGAAAATCAAGATTTTTACATTGTGTTTTAAAATCTGTAAGAATCGCTTTATTGTACTTGTAAATGTAGCTTATTATGAACAGAAATGCAAAGGCGTTTCTCCTAATTCTAAGAGAGTCTGTTCAATTTTTTTATACCACCTTAGTTTATTAAAAACCAGATGTGGGAGGTCTGAGTCAGTGGGTTAAGCATGTCAAGGTTGGTGAGTAAGATCAACATCCTAGGGCAAATGGCTTAAACATTTAAGTAAACTTTTTTCTGTAACAGATATTTTCTGTAGTTTCCTATAATGAACATTCATAGTCCCAAGATTATAAGTCAGCAGAACTTGGAACCACCTACACAAAATGTTCAATAGAAGAAGAAAGAAAACAGACTTAGATCAAAACCTAATTTTATGTGACAAGATACAGAGTAAGTGTAAATTTAAAATACATTTATGGTAACTGGTATGTAAATATTCTCAAATCTTCTCTCATCTGTCCAAACAAAGGCTAATTGATAAGCCAATGCTCTTGCATTTTCAAAATTACTTGTATCAACATCTTCATAAACTTTCTCTTATTTCTTTTTTGTCAAAATGATTATGACCGTTGGCTTTTAGTTATATTTTTATACTGTTTTGTTAACTAGCTTAGCCAAAGATATTTGGGGCTTATCATAATTTCCTCATATTGAATGAAATGTTCTGTTACTCCCTCTTTCTTACGGTATTTTTTTTCCTCCCAGCTCAGCATAGGAGTATTCATTGCTTGCCAGAGAGTATGATTGCTGTGCCAAAGAGTATACATTTTGAGGAACTTGAGGGCTGAAAAATGGATGGGGGAAGGGAGGACTAAATAATTTAACACATTTTTATATTAAAATAAATATGCTATATTATGCTAGAATGAAAATGCACGTGAATTTATACACATTAAAAAAGAACAGCAACATAAGGCTTCAAATAGCAATGATGCTATCTGCCAGGGTTTTCAGCTTCTCCCTCCATCCCTGGGTGAGATCTCCTGCTTTCTAAAGCTGGTCTCGCACACGGGGCGTTTATACCCCTCACTCTGGGCACTGTTCTAAGCAGGCTTCAAGAAGATGTTACTACAGTACAAGGACCGCTCCTTTCTATGTTCACCACCTTCCTCTCACCACCCTCTCATCACAGGGTCTGAGCGCCTATGAAGATACAGGGAAGTTATCTCACCACATAACAGTTGTTTGCATGTCTCTCCGAAGTGTCAGTGCCTGTGAGCAGGTTGGTCCTGGCCTTCTGCCCTAGTCCTTTTTCTATCCCCATCTCCTAGCTCCTGTCACGGAGTATTTAATAAAATGTGTGTCGAGGGAGTGGGTGAATGAATGAATGCATGAATGAGTCTTAGGAACTCTCCGGGACAGACCACAATTCATACACTCACTCACATACTCTGATAATGACCCTGGGGTTACCCTCAGGTTTAGCCTGGGATGGGATTGATCATGCTCTAATGTGACAACCGCCGTTGCTGAATTACAAGGGAACAAATCTCGTCATCAGGGCAGGAAAAAGGAGAGTCTCCTGGGAAATAAAATCTCCATCAGATAACCAAGGAAACTAGATTTGTTACATTAAAGAAGTGTACATACTGCAGAGTCACTGGGAGAAGAGACCCTACCAAAAGATCATCCACTTTTCTGGCAGCTAAGAAAAAAAGGCAGGCAAAAATAATACAGTGAAAATGATGTGCTTTAAAGACTCTGTCTACTGACCACAACCAAATTGATCTCTTACATTCAACACATTTGTCATTCCAGTAATCCATTATGTCCAAATAGATTGCATCATTAAGAGCATAAAAATATCAAGTCATCTTGGCCACAACTCATTTTATCAGGCATCCAGACACGGTCTGAGAATTAGTGGATTTCTTAAATGGTAAAAAATGAATTGACAATGAAAGTAAAGTGATTTTTGCACGTAGATAATGAACCTAAACTATGGGGCAGTTAACTATTTCAAAGCTTGAAAGAGAAGGGGATTTCATTCATTCAACAAATACTTGAATGCTATATATGTGTCAAACACTATTCCAAGCAAAATGAAGGACAAAATAAAATATGAGCAATAGGCCAAGTAAACATCAAAATAATTTGTCTTTCAATGATGTGTCCATTTAGGAAATTGGAAGTTTTAATAACTTTTAAGCCTTGTTGTTTGCACTTTTACAGTAGACATTATATGGTAGGTGTTCAATGAATGATGTGGTAGCTACATACCTCCCTAAAGCGTGAACATGGGTATTTTCCGTATCAGTTCTGCACACTTCTGATGAAACATCTGGTGAAGAAGAGGCATCAATGCAATAACAGAGCAGTAATTTTTACACTCCTATTGCAAACTTGAGTTGCAGGCAGTATGAGGATGGAAAATGAGCTTAGTATGCCTTGGTTAGAACCCTATTTCCACCACTTACTAGTTGTGTGACCCTTGGGCAAAGTACTTAAGCTCTCTATGCCTTAGTTTCCTCATTAATAAGCAGAAATAATCTGTTTATTATCCCACCTACCTTCCCATGGTTATTGGGATGAAGTGAGATGACCTGTCTAAAATGCTCAGAGCATTCCTTGGCATTCAGGGGTATATTCAGGATAGGCAAGCTACTATTTACCTGGAATCTTGGCAGACAGCAGAAACATTTGGCTAAATAGATAAAAATACCTTTCTTGGAAGAGGATTTTTAAAAACCCAAATAGACAATATTCTGGAATGGGAGTAAAGTCTAAAATGGTGGATCAAGGAGCTAAAATCCACAAATGTCACTGGACACTCATTATGTCCTCAGCACTGCACTAGATGCTAAGGAGGATGCAAAGGCCTGAAGGCCTATTTCTGTCCTGCAGAAATTTGTATTTTCTTTGGGGCAACAATACAATAACAGATGGAAATAGTTAAAAAGTCAAAGACTAAAATAACCACTTAAGGACCACAATAAAACATCACAATACAGTATATTAGCATTTTGTAGTCATACTTTAAAAAAGCTTGTGGAATTCCAGCATTAAATTATTTATATTGTGGTATAACTTAAATATGTACAACTGTAAAACAGGTATACTCCATATGCGTGCAGCTCTTACATAGCTATAAAGCCAAAACAAATTTATAAATTAAATATGAACAGAATAAAGCCACATACTCCAATGAACAATTATCCATTTAATATGGTTAGTGATATTGTTTTACTGAGACTAAACTGCCACTTTCAGGGTGAATGCAGCGTTGACTCCAAGGCACAGGTTCTTTTGAATTTGACATTCTTTCATGACTATGCTGAGTGATGACAATTCTTCAAGCACTTTTTTTTTTAACTAATGGATGCTTTTCCTGCATGTAGAATACCTTGCTTTCATTTAGCTTTCACTTAATGCAAAAGCATCATTTGCATTTTAAGTCTGCATATGCTTTTTTTTTTGTATTAGCTTGTTACAATTAAAGTGGTACTTCTTAGAACCAAAACGGTAATAAACACAAATGGGCACTGAAGATATTAGGCAGTTCTCAGTTATAATATATTCACCAGATGATCCACAGCATGCCTCTGATAATTTTTAGATTATCGTTGAAATGAAACACACATGTACATAATCACCTGCAAATTCTCATAGAGAACTAATGGTAACTGAGAATAGGTTTGAGGTTGCAAAAGACCACAGTAAACAGTTAATTTCTAAATGGATTTTACAGACAGGAACTATAAGTATTATACAAACTCAAGGAAAGATTGTTTTGTACTCATGTGATAAATGAGGTAGGGCTTATGGATGAGACAAGACCTTGGAATCTGATTATTATTGTGGCATAAGAAACATTCAGGCATGCTCTTGGAGACAAATGTGTGAGTGACAGAAGGTGCATCCTACTTAGAGATGTTAATTCTTAATTTATGAATGTCTTCAATAGCATACAGAGTTTATATGAGAGTAAAGAGAAAGCATGTAGGACAATGTGATGTTGGGAAAGAATTATATTTCTAGGAGAGTATCTTAATAAAATGCGTAAAGGATTTAGTTTTCCTCATCTGTGAGATGGTGAGGCTGTGGCTCTCGCTGATTCATAAGCAGCCTGTTTTAGGGGAAACCCCTTGTGTTCGACAGAGCATCCCTGATATAAGACGAAAGGGTCTGCACTTATTAGACTGAACTAACCTTGGAATGCCCTTGTTAAGAGAGAATGTTTGCTTCTGGACTGCAGGTCCTAGTGGTCTTTTACTAATTTCCTACTTCTCTAGCATAGGTAGAAAGTTTTAGAACCAATAAGAATACTAAAGCACAAGGTATTCACAATCCAGAGTTCTTACACTAAGGGGATACCTCTGCTGAATAACCGGAGAAGATCACTCACAAGGTGTCTGCTATGAACTGAATTGTGCACCCCATATATTGAAGCCCTAATCCCCAATGTGACTGTATCTGGATATAGCATCTTTAGGAGGTAATTAATGTTAAATAAGGGCCCTGATCTGATAGGATTGGTGAAGTTATGAAAAGAAGAAGAGAGAGCGAGATCTTTTTCTCCCCCCACCATGTGAGCACACAACAAGAAAGCAACTGTCAGCAAGCTAGAATGAGGATTCTCACCAGAAACCAACCATGTTGGTATCCTGCTCTCAGACTTCCAGCCTCCAGAACTGTGATAAAATAAATGCTTAAGCTACCCGGTCTATAGTATTTTCTATGGCAGCCCAAGCTGACTAATGCAGTGTTAAACAAAATTACTTTTGACCTGCATTATTTTCTCTTACTTTCATTTCTTCAACATGCTTTTGTCTAGTAACAGGCTTCCAAGTTGACAGTATGGATGATGGTATGATAATTTTCCCTGGTTTGGTTTTATTCCAAATTGTTTTATGAAGGCAAGAAGCTGTGCTCCAATTGACCTCCAGAATGGTATTTGCAGTACAATTTCTAGGCTGCAAAAACCTGTATTCACTGGTGAAATATGATTCTTGTTTCTGGCACAAGTTGCAAAATTGCTCCAGGTGCCAGGTGAGTTCTTTCACCCAGGGAGAAGAGAAATTTCACAGGTTTCATTTTGCATGTGAAATTCATGCCCCTAAAAACTATAAACTATGGAGCCTAAATATAATCCATCAAGGGTATGAAATGTGAATGAATAGCAACGGAAACCAAATTGTAAAAGAAAAGAAAATGGGCTGCACCAGAGCTTTCAGCTTATTTAAATTCTCCTTATTACATTCCCAGGTGTCTGTCTGAACAGCAGAATGAAATTCATGATTATGGAAATTGGAAGAACACAAGCATGGGGCATGCTCTTGTGTCTGCTTTCACAGAGAGGTTGTCACAGGTTTAATTGACCTTTTATCCTGCTGTGGACTGTTGCAGCCTATCAGAGGAGCTGTCTTCAGAGCAGAAACCACAGGAACCTTTGTGGAGGGGGAGGGCCAGTGAGCTCTTGGAAGACAAACAGCCCTGAACCTCTCAATGCCCCTTGCCTCTCACCTTTAACACGTTTCAATCCACTTCATTACAAACAATTTGACTGAGGGTGATCTTTCAGCATGGGTTCAGATTGTGTCTAAAATTTAAAACTGATCAATGGCGTGCTATTTTCATCTTCTTAAAGCAAAACAAGAGGTCTTTGGCTCCCAGCTTGGGGAGACATCCCTGATGATGCGTTTCAGGTTAGAGTTAATTACGATGTGGCAAAAGGTGAGTGCTTTTGCAGGTATGAAACTTAGTCCATAACCTAGGCTCCCATTGCACCACCTTCACTGAGGTGGTGTCTAATTCTGGGGCCTTCTTCACTGCCAAGGCATGATTTCAGGGACTGGTATCTGGTACAGGTTGTCATCTTATTTATTGGTGCTCAGGTTGCTCTTTCCCATGTGATTTTCAGTAGAGTCCACGTGAACCCATTCTGCTTGGGTCTGTGTTTCTCTGGGCTCACTGTCTCAGGCCTCTCAGGGGTCTGGCTTATGCTGCTGGGCCCGTGAAGTGCAGGACCATGCACAGCTTAGTGACCGTTATAGCCCTTCATCCCCTCCCTGCTATGCCTAGCACACAGGGAGTACGCTCCTGCTCTTGGCTTGGGTGGGAGGCTCCATGGGCCTGCTCAGGCCTGTGTGCCTGAGGGGCACATAACCAGAGTAATTTTACTCTGGGGTCTTGTGCTTCTCTGATTCTACATTGGAGGATGGGCATGCATCCCCTCTGAATTCAGATCCCAGACACCAATCTGGTATGTCTTCTCTCTCTGCCCCATTTCTGGCCTTGCAGTTCCTAACTCCACCTCTAACTACCATCTTCAGCAACACATGATCTCCACTCATAATTTGCCTCCTCTTGGTCTCTCCTTGCCCTTGACCCTGGGAAACAGCTCTGTCTTGATAGTCAAGGGATCCCCATTCCTGAGTCTGTTTGTGCCTCTAGTCCTTTGTCAGTCAAAGGCTTTTTTTCTATTTTGTAAGAGCACCCTTCCCGGAAGCATGGATGCTTCATGATTTATAAAATGAATTATTGTCTCATTATCCTGTTTTATGTTCAAATTCTTTCAAATGGATAAGGTTGATGCCACCTTCCAAAGTAACTCAAATCAGTCTTCCAAGTTTCCTCTAAAATGCCACTCCATTTTCTGGGAAAAGAGGAGAACAAGGGCGGACCATCAGTACAATGATGACATTGATCATACTTATCTTAAGTACTCATTGTCACCTATACCCTCTTTCTCCTTCCTCCCTGGATTTCCCAGGCTCCCATTAAGACCTAGTTCCCTTACTCTTGTGGCTCCTCTCCTCTGCTCATCCATGGATTACTGCACAGAGCAATGCCTACTTTATAAAGAACCCTCAGGTAACGATGTGTGCTCCACACCGATGTTAATTTTCCAGGCTATTAAAGCTCACCTGTTTAAGTGAAAACTTTAAAAAAGTTGTAATGGCTTTGAATGGAAAGTTTCTCAGACTTCTTGGCATTGTTTCTTATCTTTGAAAACAGGAATTTAAATTCCTTTTTCTCTTGGGTTAATCAATAACCATTCGTTCAACAAACATATTGAGTGTCCATCCTGTGAGAGACTCAGACACACAAACCATGAACACAGTAATGCCCTTCCATTTAAGGGCTTGTAGTCTAATTAGAATGAGGAAGCCAAAGACAAATGACTACAGTTCAGGGCAATAGAGGCTGTACGTGAGCTGTGAACAAGGCAGGGATGGGGCGTCTAGGAGACACAGGAGAGCATCGACTCTGCCAGGATGAGCGAGGAGGTGCCAGGGTAGGCGTCGCAGAGGGCTGGTAATCTTTATTAGGGAGTCTGCCCTCCTTGGGGGGTCCAGATGGTCTGCAGTTTGAGTTCCTCTGTCTGGCCGCTATGGTGATTCCGTTTTCCCCTCCTGCAGCCAGACTGTCAGCTGTCAAGACTCACTCCTGAGGATGTGCTTGCTCCTAGCAGCCTCTTCCCCTTCTAATTTGCGTTTGTAATCATCTGTGAGTTGGGAAGCCTTATAACCAAGCTCCTCAGAACCAGGGCTCCCTTGGAGTAAATAGGCTCTTAGCAAGGCTCCCAGAGGCTCTACTAGGATAATGGGCAAGAGGATTGTCTGATTGCTTATTTCGATTGGATTATTTTGATTGCTTTGTGCTTCTTTCTTCATTCTTAGGTGGTCTATTCAGTTTGGTAGATAAGCAACTTCTAAATAAAATGAGAAGTCATTAGGGGTTCATATCAGGAGGGTGTTAGGAGAAGGGTTTTTAATCTAAAATAAATAATATCTCGCTTAATGAGCATCTGTTCTGTGCCAGATTCTTTACCTTTACTATTTCTTTAATCCTCACCATAGCCCCACAATGTAAGGAAAGTGATGTCCATTTTATGGAAAAGGAAACCAATACTCAGAGACTATACAATTTACTGCCTTTGTCATATTTGACAAGTTTTCTGGCCTTCGTACCCTTCACCTGTAAAGTGGGACAATACTGCTATGTGCCTTTCAGATTAGTTGTGAGAACCAAATAGGAGAATAAATGTAAAGTGCTTATGAGAGGGCCTGGGACGTAGGAAGATTCAGGGATGGTGACTGCTGCTGTTGTCATCCTCGTTGTTACCAAAGTCATGCAGTTACTAAGAAGCAAAACCAAAATCTCAGGTCCATCCTACAGCAGGTACTCTGACACCAGGAAGTAGAATTACTTTGGAGAGGGCGACCTTTCTCAGCACGGCTCATATTACACATGGAGGCCACAACCTGTCCTGCTCGGGTAATATGAGGACAGGGTTATTATTCTTACCAGTGTTGTCCTTATCATGGGCACCTCCTTCCGCCCTCCCCCAAGACTCACTACAAGTGCACTGAATTATGATTCAAGGAAGGTGGTAAAGCAATTGCTTGCTTCATACTGTTTTTGAAGTTTGTCTCAAGGTCAAGTTTTTGTTTGAAGAAGCACAAGAGCAACTAAAGCCTCCTATCACAGCTTTTCCTCCCTTAGGAGGTATGGTCCAAGAGCTTTTTTAGACTTCTTTGACACCTACAGGTACAGAATTCCAATATTCTTCATGTTGGTCCGTTATATTAGAAAATAAGCCTCCACCTTGATGTGCAAGATAATCAATCATGACTAAGATTGATGGATTAAGAACAAACACAACATGTCTCCAGTCATCCCAAGGTTCTGTCCTTAGAACCAACTGTTTACATTATGGATAGGACTTGGAATAATCATTTGCATGGATTTTACTTGGTTATTCTCTCTCTGTTTATTTTTTGAGACATTGTCTCTGTCACCTGGGCTACAGTGCAGTGGCATCATCGTAGGTCACTGCAACCTCAAACTCCTGGGCTCAAGAGATCCTCCTGCCTCAGCCTTCTGAGTAGCTGGGACTACAGGTGCAGACCACCATGCCCAGATAATTTTTCTATGTTTTGGAGAGATGGGGTTTTCGCTATTGCTTAGGCTGGTCTCAAACTCCTGGCCTCAAGCAATCCTCCTGCCTCAGCCTCCCGAAGTGCCAGGATTACAAGTGTAAGCCACTCCACTTAACCTTTCTCTTTAATTTATTGAAACTTTAAAAAGGAATGTTAGCATGAAATGTGCTCTTGCACAAATAATGCTTTCTTCTACTATCTTTTGTTCCAACTGAAAACAAAACACTTTACTTGAAGGGTCGCTGGAAGTTCTCTGAAATATAATAGTTCTGAAATTTCAGTAAAATCCTGATTTGCAATGGGAGACTAGTGATTCCATTTTCCTCTCTTTAAAAAAAAAAATCCTGTAGCAACAATTAAAGGCCTTCCAGCATAATATAAAATAGGGTTCTCATCAAAACACACTTACTAGCTGTTATTCTTGCATGATCCTATGCAAAGATGTTACTGTGTATATAGCCCTCACTATTTATTAAATCGAGTTAAATCTTGTTACCTTGTCCTGTCCATTCCTGCCTTCTGGAGATCTACTATAAATGAATTCAGCTAACATAGCACAAATGATATCAATATTTACATTATGAATTTAACATGGAGTGAATGTGTTTTCAGAGCCCTAAGTTGCAAACATGCGTGGAATTTGTCTTGCTTAAGTGTTCAGTATGATTGCTTCTTTTGTTTAATAGTCTGTGAGGGATTCTAAGACAAATGGAGCTTGAAGCCATACCTGAATGAAGCAAGAAACACTCCTTGGCTAAGAGGAGGAAGGGAATGTGTTGGGGGAGGGTGGTGCTTCAGGGAGGCCCAGTGCCCTGGAGGAGACCTGGAGGCTCTTGTAGGAAGATCAGACTGACCAGTCTGTGATCTTGTGATGTTTAGCACATTTTCAACTTCAAGTTGGGCTGCCAATACAAATCAAAAATGTCCTCTGTTGTTTTGATCCTTCCTATTATAGATGCCAATTTTCTCTGAGGGTGGGGAATCTACATGTTATATGGAAGCCAAAAACTGAAGTAAATTTTACAAGAATTCGGCCACCATAGGAAACAACTGACTGTTCCCAAAGCTCCTGGGAAGTGGAATCTGACCTTTCTGAAGGCCACTTTGATATGTGGCCACACACTTTTCTCTGAGTTGTGGGACTACTTGATGTTAAATGCTGGTAGAGTTGGGAGGTAAGAACGCCAAGTAGAGGATGTGAAGAGGCTTTTCAAGTCTGAAAATGCCTCCTGTAATACTTTAGGAGAGCATTTCCCTGCAGCATCTGCCGTGGAAGGAAGGATGCCTCTCCATGGAGGTGGGCTGCAAAGGGAAGGGTGCTCCAGACCAGCCTGAGCCGCCGCTAGTCACTTCCTAGGCAGCTTGAGCCATGATAGGGAACTGGGAACCCTGTGGGGGTGAGAAACAGACCTGGCAAGTCTCAAAGCCAGCCAAGAGGAAGCTAAGTCAAAGCGGGGAGGGTTTCCTGTTTCCTTGTAATCACTTGCTTTGTTGAAAGTAAGGCAAGCACAAAAATGAGGTTTATTGAGGAGAGAAAGACAGGATTGATTATAGGGCAAGAGCAAGATATAGGTTTACAGAGCATGATACATACTCCACAGATGACAGCTGGACTCACTGTTGCAGCAAAGGAAGAGCAAAAGGAAGGGCACAAAAGGGCCTGGTTATGGCCTGTGTCTTGTTTTATATTGTCCTGATTGGGACCTCCCTCATGGCTCAGACATCACCATGGAACCACTTTGATTGGACAGTTGGGAGTTGCATGACCTGAGTCTTACTGCGCATGCAGACCTCCCATGAGCCTCTCTGAAAGCCCAAATGGGGGTGGTGAATCACAGTAGCACCCACTTTCATCCCTGGCAGACCTGGAATTCCTTATTATCTACCTGACAGTGCTATCTACCTAACAAAATCATGGCACCTTTCTCCCTAAGACACCTGGGCTAAGGAGGCAGAAATGTGGCACATCTCTGGGCCAAAAGGACTGTTGCTGGAAACAGCTGAGTTGATCAGGTAAAGAAGAACATGTGATAAACAGGGTCTATCCTCCTGTCTACTCAGGAGGATCCCTGTGTTAACACCTGGTCTTTCCTGGCCAGAGGGCCTGGGAACACAGCACACTGCCCCCTAATCTCCTTCAGGAGCATGTCTGTGCAGTGAGTCATCAGGAACCTCACACTCAGTCATACTATTTAGAGTGCAAGAAACTCCTTTTGTACAGGTGCAAAATCCCAGGGTATCAGACTGCAAACAGGTCAGCATATTACACGTTCTTGCTTGGCACCACTAGACGTCAGTGTGGTTTATTTTTATCCCATTGTACTTCTCTGCCCTTGGGTAATCATTTTTAGATTGATGGTATAAAAGAAGGCACACTTTCTGCCTGGTACATTCTCCCCCAGAGTTAGGCTGAAACTGCTCTCTGGGTCCTTCTCCAGCATCCTAAGCTAGGTGCTCTAGTTCATCTTGTCCTCATGCCCTCGAGTCTCTAGAGATAGTTTTGTTTTTAGGAACTGAACCTAAGTCAACTTTTAGATCTACTCACTCTCAACCCCTGTTTTAATGAACTCACCTCCCTTCCTTCTGCACACACTGGTCTCCTTTCATCATTTGCTCTTTTTTCTAGTCTGCTCCACCTTTGGCCTCATACATTCAATTTTTCCCCATGGCCTTTCCTTGTACCCAGTGAAAAAGAGTGCACCCACAACACACAGACATTGGAGGGGTGGGATGCCCATCACAAAAATGGCAGGGGGTACATGGAACAAACCAGTTCGTGGTGGTCAAGTGCAAAACGTTTATGAATGAGATGTTGACATGGACCCAAGGACTATAGAACTGGAAGAGAATTAAATTGTCTTTCCTAACCACAGTCTAATATTTGACCCTTCTCTTTGAATGTCCCCTCCCAAAGGTCATTTAGCCTATGCTTGAACACTCTAAGTGACTGGAAACTCATTATCTTCCCTAAAGCTTATTTGGTATTTGGGGAGCTGTGGCAGAATAGTCTTTTATAGCGAGAGCTGAAATCTGTCTCCCCATGGCTTCTGACTTTTGGTCTTTAGGTGTTGAGTGTGGGATTCTAGAGAAGGGATCCGATCTCTTTCCCTACTTACTGGGGGTGGGAGTTGGAACCTCCTTTAGGAATTAAATAAACGAAGGCCAACTATTGAGGAAAGGAATTGAGAGGTTCTTTGAGAATCTAGAATCTAGCTCAGACTCCTGTTAAAAGTCAGAGGCAGGCTACCTGTTACCATAGGTCCATGGTATTAAAATTGCTGCTGCTATGGGCTGAATGTTTGTGTCCCCACAAAATTCATATGTTGAAGCTCTAATGCCCATTGTGATGGTATTTGGAGATGAGGCCCTTGTGACAGTACTAGTGTCCTTACAAGAGCAGATACCAGAGAACTTGCTTCCCATCTCTCCCTGTTCTCTACCATGAGCAGACACAGCAAGAAGTCAGCCATCTTTAAGCCAGGAAGTGAGCCCTCATCGAGAAACTGACCGTACCAGCACTGTAGTTTCGGACTTCCGGCCTCCAGAACTGTGAGAAAGAAATGTTTGTTGTTCCAACCACCCAGCCTTGGGTATTTTTGTGAAGGCAACCCAAACTGCTAAGACTAAAACAGTTGCTTTGTTGGAACATTTTCTAACCTGCATTATGTTTACTTTTAGCTGAGTTAGAAATTAGTTAACTTAGGGACTTAATTTTAAAGTTAGGCTATGACTATGGTGCCTAAAGCACATAAGAATTTCTTTTTTCTCAACAGAAGTCCGGAGGTAACGCAGGTGTTTGCTACTGGCACAGACTCTGAGGCTCATGGATGTCAGGACAGGGTCCCTGCCATTATCTGGGTCTTTCCATGGTGATGCCCAGGATGGATGCTGAAGCTCCAACTGCTTCATCTTTATTTCAGGCAGAGCAGAAGCATAAAGGAGGTGGTTATTATATCAAGAAAGCAAAGCTTACCCAGATATAGCCTCAGCTGACACCTGTTTGGCTAGAATTATGTCCGCAGCCATGCTTAATTGCCAGAGAAGCTAAGAAATGTAATTTTTCCTTTTAAGCTGAGGGCATTACTACCCCCCCAATGGGATTCTGTTAATAAGAAAGAGGTGCAATGGCTATTGAGTAGGCAATAGGGTTTGCCAAAGTGCATCAATATATGTATGTCCTCCCTGTGGAAAGCCTGTGTAGTGTTAATTATAAATATCCACACTCTCACAGGCAGCATAATCAGCTCTGGTCAGGTTAAGCAGAGGAGAGTTGCTTAAAGGATGTCAGGTGGCTCACAAACTTCTCTGGGAGGGCCAGAAGAGCCACCTTGTGTGCAGTCAGCCATGGAAAATGCATGTATGAAAGACGCACAGTTGCCTCACAGGATTTTTATTGTTAAACAGTCACTGCTGCACCCACTGTTCTCTACTTGCCACCTAATATAATACACTGGGAGCAGACACCAGAAACCCCACCACAGCTGCCACAGAGGAAACGAGCACCCACCCGCTACCTGCCTGCGTGAACAGCCGCTCTCATGTTGCTCACCTCCACGGGCAGGCCCCTCCCAGGTGGGACTGCATGCAGGACTTAGAGGTAGTCCTACGCTGTCCAGCCTCTCTGCTACGCGGAGCCAAACTAATCAGGGGTTGGGGTGGGTGTTGAAGGAGCCAACATATTCTACCCATCAGTGTGTCTTTAAAATTGGGGCACCAAGAGTTCTATTCAGTTATGTTTTGTCAGGACTGACTGGTAGTTTCACATGGCTTTGAGACCTGGTGGCAAAAAAGGCATCGTCTGGTTCTAGAAAAGAACGGCTTACTGTGAAAGAGAATGACACAATTTTTCCAATTCTATTTTTTCTTCTGCATTGCATGCTGCTTTTTTGTAAAGATAACAGATGGGAATCCTATATTCATTAAGGAGGAAAAAACTCTTCATCTGCCAGTGTTTTAAATAAGGGAAATATGTAGTATTTACTGCTACCCTTTGAAGACCCTTTGAAGATTTTAATTAGCACCGAATATGATGTTCCATCTGCTTAAAGGAGCAGGCTGCATGGGCCCAGGCCTCTCTTGCCAGGTTAGCGAGCCAATCCATGAGGTCTACTTGGTAGGAATTAATAAAAAAATAAATAAATTAAAAGGACTCTATAAATTACCCAAAAGTTATCTTCATTTTTAAAAGATTTGTAAGAAAATAGCTTGTGTGTGTGTGTGTGTGTGTGTGTGTGTGTGTGTGTGTGTGTGTGTATTTAGGGAAGGAGAGGGAGAGAAAGGCACACACAAAAATTCAAAAAAAGGCCATTCAAATACATCTCTGAATTCAGCCCAATCTCTATAGTGCAATGATTCATGATGATATGATCTTTTTTTAATTAACATTTGTATGGCATTTTACATTTCATGGAACACTTTCACATATTGTTACATAATTCTCCATTCTCTCTAGCCTGTGAGGTAAAACAGGGTAGATAGTATTTTCTCTAATTAAAGATAAGAAAATAAAGGTCCAGAGAGATCCAGTGATTTGCCCCAGCTCAAAAAGCTCAAAACAGACTTGCCTAACCCTGTCACAGAAATCTGTTGATTTCTATCCTGGTATCTATCCAACAATACAAGCTTAATCATGAAAGGAAGAATCTCTCCATCATTAGATATTTTACGTCAGGTAGACTTTACTTAGATTAGATCTGAAATATAATGCATAGTGGAAAAGCGCCTTCAATAACCTGGCAGTGTGACAAACTGGTTATGACCATTGGGAAGAGGTGAACAAATGTGGGAATGAATCCCCATATCAGCTACCTTCTAGCTGAATGACCTCAAGCAAGTAAGTGCTTAATCTCTACAGGCTCAATTTTCTCATTCATAAATAGAGGATATAAATAAAACCTACTCATACAGAAAGGCAGCACACATTCTATGTTCCTTAGAAAATCAAATCACTCTATTGCTATATATTGCTATATATTATTACTATTGTTAATAAATTGAGGCTTATTCATTTATTTTAAAAATATCGAACACCTACCCTGTGAAGACTATTGTTCTAGACATTTAAGATACAAAAGTTAAGAAATTCCCTCCCTTAAGGTATCAAAGAAGATGTGGTCAATCTTACTTGGGTTAAACATGTTGAGGGGGGAAGTGCTAGAAAGTTGCTATTAATGTAAGTGATTTTGACTATACGTCTCCAAGAGCTAGAGTCCTGCAAGCATTATCTACATCAGTTTATGGGAAAAGGGGAAAAACTAACATATAACACAACATACTGAAAATATCAAAATGACCTTTTGTTTGGGACTTTTTATTTTAAACTATTTTTGGCCTATGTTATGGTTTGAATGCTTATGTCCCCTCCAATATTCACGTGGAAACTTAATCCCCAGTGCAGCTGTGTCGGAGGTGGGCCTTTTGGAAAATGATTAAGTCTGAGGGCTCTGCCCTTCCGAATGAATTAGCATTTCATAAAAGAGGTTCAAGGGAGCACTCTAGTGCCCTTTTTACTTTTCCATGTCTTCCGCCATGTGAAGACTCGGCCTTTAAGGGTGCCACCTTGGCAGCAGAGACAGGGCCCTCATCAGACACCAACCCTGCCGGAGCCTTGATCTTGAACTTCCCAGCCTCCAGAAATGGGAGAAAGAAATTGCCATTATTTATAAATTACCCAGGCTCAGGTATGTTATTATGGCAGCACCAACAGACTAAGTCTATTATGTTGTTTATACAACACAGGGGAGTCAGGTGGCATTTCCATTATGTTGATGAAGAAACTGAGACCTGTAGAAGTTAAAGCTCCTTCAGTGTCCCCCAAAAATCGGTTCAGGCCCTGAGCTAGATGCTTGAGACACAAATGTAAACAAAACAACATCTCTACCCTGTAGAGCTGTGGATTTCACCATGGCACTCGCAGGTAGACATGTTGACTAACCACATATGAGGTTTCTTATAATTTAGGGGCACAATTTAATTCGTGTATCTGATTATGTATATATTAATAGTCATTTTTATTTTTCATTTTTACTTTTTTCCCAATTTTTATGTCAAGTGCATTGGAAGAAACAAGGTACATTTTATTTCTGATGTTTTAAAGTATTTTCTTGAAAGTGTAAATTATTGGTTTGCATTTTTGACATTTTTGTTGCTTGAGCCATAAGTTGCCTACAGATCTTAAGTGTTCCCTCAGTGCATTTGACAGATGTATATGCCCACATTGCAGTCACTCAAACCAAGAGATAAAACACTTCCTTAACCTCAGAATTTTTTTTCGTGGCCTTTGCCAGTCAATCCTCCATCCACACTCCTGTCCAGAGACAACCACTGTCCTATTTAGTTTAGCACCATTGATTAGTTTTGCCTGTTGTTGAACTTCGTTTAAATGGAAACATAGGGTATGAATTCTTTTGCTCAACATAATGTCTGTGAGATTCAACCATGTTATTGCTTATATCAGTAATTCCTTTTTATTGCTGAGTCATGTTCTATTATATAAATATCTTCCTTATTGGCATTCTCCTGTTGATGGACATTCGAGTTGTTTCCAGTTTGGGGCTGTTATGAACCGGGTCACCATGAACGTTCTCATACAAGTCTTTTTGTAGAAATATGTATCCATTTCTTATGGAGATATACCCTAAGAATAGAATTGCTGGATCTAATGTGATTTAAATAAAAGAAATATTACTAATAATTTAGACATATAGCTACCTCTCAATTAGCTATACTGATATGTTTATATATACCAAAAAGTCACATAGTTCAAAGTGGCCAAAAATTCCAAATACTTTGAGTTTGTAACTTTCTCAGAGTGTTTATTTTCTCTAACCCAAGCCTGGAGGACATCTGTTAGATACCATCTTGCATTTTATTTAGTATGAAAAAGTTGGCCCAGGATCAAAATTTGTCAAGGATAATATCTTTGGATGCATGAGAGTTGACTACCATTTCCCTTATTCCCAATAACAACTATTTGCCACTTTAGCTAAATTTAATAAGGTTTGTACATTAGAAAGAGAAGTTATCAGGTCTGAATTAAGGTGAAAGGAAAATTTTTTATTCCATTCAAACCTTTCATGAGACAATACCCACCTTCCCTCCACCAAAGAATGGAAATATTAATACAATGTTTTTAGTTTGAAATATTTATTCCTGTATTTTCCCATATTTTGGTTGTAGATACCCTATGTTTTCTAACCAAAACTATTCCTTACCCCCTTCAACAAATAATTTTTGAGCATCTACTATGAGCAAGACTCTGTAGCACATCCTAGAAATAAAGCATTGATAAAAAATGGATAAAGTCTCTTCCATCATGAAGCTTGTAATTTAATGGACATAGATGTTATGCAGCTAATTACACAGTTCTCAAAATAAAATTGTGATAAGCTCTATGAAGTATAGGATGTTAAAAGAGAGTATTACAGGGCTGTGAAATAAGCCTTGAGACTTGGGCAGGAGGCAGTTTGACCAGGCTTGTCTTCATCCTCACAGCACTCAGAGGGCACTGGCCTGATTAGAGCTGGACTTTCATGCTGCAGCCAGAGTGAAAACCTAGAAAGTAAAGGAAGGATTGTTTTGGTAACTTTCTGGGCATGGCCTTTCATTGCCACATTCCACCACACGCAGGGCCAGGAACCCATTGCCTTCATACTGCCACAGCCCACCTACTGGGGCTTCCCTTCCCGGGGCTACCTTGATTCTTCTGTGTCAGAGCCTGTCCAGGTGAAGTGACCTAAAGTGACCTAAACAGTTTTAAGCTAAGGCTCTAATGGCAGAGAGTACATTAAGGTGTTACCCTATCCTCCACCTCTTTTCCTCTGCCCCAAATATAGTAAGAATCTTTTTACCTCAGTACAGGGGGTAAGAAAATAGGACACTTCAGTCATCAAGGTTAGCTGGAAAGATATTTTGCATATAGGTGATCAGGATGTTCCTCATGCCATAAATCCTGTCAAAATAAACAGATAACATATGTAATCTATGTACTTACCATCCTAGAATACAACTTTTTGTTTATCATTCCAGGAAGGTTCTAGTGGCAGGACCAGTTCCACAGTGGATGCTATCACACAGCTGGCTAGCCAGCCCTTGCAGCATGTAGAAGGCCTGGGGTGCGTTCCAGGACATGTGCAAATTTTATTTGTCCTGCTGCACAAGGGCATATGCCTTGACTGATTCTTGGAGAGAAGTAAGGAGAGCCCCTGATTGCATTTCTGATCTCATTTTCTCTGTCTGGATTCCACCCCCCCCCCCCCACCGCCATCAAAGTTTTGCAGTGATTTATCTGTATTAAGCTAATCCTCAGTAACATTGGAAAGATGGAAAATGGAAATCAAAGAAGAAGACGGTCAGGAAGAAATGGTGTCATCCTCCTGTCTTTTAAAGGAGTGACTACAACTGAGAATTTCAACCACTAAAGTGCAGGAAGGGACAGGAGAACATCTTTGTTGAACAAGTCCTTGCTGTGCCCTTCAAAGCTGTTGCTGCTGCTGCTGCCTCTACAGGAAAATTGTTGAAATGTGCACCAATTAGGCCCCTGCAATCTGGAAGGAAGGCTCGCTCTCCAGGGCACCCCTGGCAGGGGAGGAGCTTGCTGGCACAGCCATTTTGGCCAATATAGAGCTGCAGCATTATTTCTCTCTGGGGTCTCGGAGAGTGATTCATTACAGAGAATAATACCAGAAACAAGTCTGAGCTACAGAATTAGCATCCACCCCCAGTAGCAGCTTTTGGTTTATTTGTTATAGGCACTGTCCAAGGGGAAGCATAATTCACTTCTGAGCGGCTTGAACTAATATCATTGTTTCTCTCTAGCTTATATATCAACTTCACACCAGAATTAGAGTAGATAATCTTTTCTTTTTTCTCTAGCAAGCCAATCATGACAGGTCTCCCAGTGCCTGAGCGTTCTCAGCCTGATAAAATGTCTAAGAATGAAGAAGGATGTACCTTGCATTCTGAAAATGGTTAGGTTTCCAGATGGTGCTGGGGGAGCAGACGCAGATAATAGCAACACTGAGCTTCTAGCAGAAGACTGTTCATATGCGATATGTGGAAGCTCATCCAAGAAAAGGCAGGTATCCCCTAATTTGATTGGGCAAGTCATTAGTGACCCACTCACTGGGAAATTAAAGGAAAATAAATATATGAGCTAATCTGTTACCAATAAAATCTAATAAATAGGCTCTCCACTTTGCCACCTTTGAATTAGAGGTGGAAGTCATAGAAGTGAAAATAGCACACTTGTCAAAACACTTGGTACTGTGGTGTTAGGAGCAATATTAATGAGGCTGAGAAAGAGGCTGCAATTCAGGAAATCACATTGCTTTCTGCTCTTCTGTATCTATTATGACATACTTTCTCAGTGAGGGCCAGTAGAATAAGTTTATCCTTAGATCTTAGTATAATACAAAGAAGTACATTGAAATCAGATCACCTACATTTGATTCTGTAAGAAAAAGCCATTCATTCATTGTATCATTTATGTGATATATTTATTTATGGAGTATAATTATTGTTGATTATTCATTTGTTGATTCAGTTACCTGTTATGCCTACTAGGTCAAAGACACTGCATAATATGTAGATAACAAGAAATAATCCTCATAAAATTTAGAGTAGCAGTTTTTAAACTTTAGCATGCCTCAGAATCACTCGGAGAGATTCTGACTCAGTAAGGCCTGAGGTGGGGCCAGATAAGTTGCATTTCTAACACATTCACAGATGCTGCTGCTGCTGTTGACTGGGAACCACACTTTGAGAAACAGAGCAGTGCTTCTCAACCTTGGCTGCCCACGAAAATCACCCAGAGACCTATTAAAAATCTTGATGCCCAATTTATAACTCCAGATGACAAAAATTAAAATGTCTTGAGTAGGACTTAGATATCCAATTTTTTTTTTCTTTTTTTGAGACAGAGTCTCATTCTGTTGCCCGGGCCAGAGTGAGTGCCGTGGTGTCAGCCTAGCTCACAGCAACTTCAAACTCCTGGGCTTAAGTGATCCTACTGCCTCAGCCTCCCAAGTAGCTGGGACTACAGGTATGTGCCACCATGCCCAGCTAATGTTTTTTTCTATATGTATTTTTAGTTGGCCAGATAATTTCTTTCTATTTTTTTTAGTAGAGACGGAGTCTCGCTCTTGCTCAGGCTGGTCTTGAACTCCTGACCTCGAGCGATCCACCTGCCTCGGCCTCCCAGAGTGCTAGGATTACAGGCGTGAGCCACCTCACCTGGCTAGACATCCAATTTTTAAGGGCTCTGAGAACCAGCAGCCCTGTGGGAAAGACAGACAAACCAGAAAACCAGCTGGTAGTTATAAAAGAATCAAAGGGCAATGGCAGAGAATGGGAATGGGAGCCTAGACTGATTAGAAAAGACCATTCTGATGACCTGAAGGAAAAGCAAACAAAAATGTAATGAACCATGGAATAAATATTTCAGGTGGAAGAACCAGCAAGTGCAAAGGCCCTGAGACTGCAGAAAATTTGCATACTTAAGAGATTGAGAAAGGGCTTGCACAGGCTGAATCATATTGGGTGAACAGCAGAGTTGGCGAGCTGTAGCTGTGAGATTAAGCAGTGATGTGGAGACTTGTAGGCAAGACTAAACTTTGAGGAAGAATGAGAAGCCATTGACTAATGAGATTTACATATAAAAGATCATTCTGGCTTCTATAAATAGGTTGGAAAGGGGATGATAGACATGAGGGATACTAATTAGGACTCTGTGGGAGTTCACCAGGCACAAGGTTGCCAACTAAAGGAGAAAAAAGGCAAGCTTTTATGGAATTGAAGTTAGTTTTATTCAGAAGTCTTACTGAGGACTATAGACGTAGGTCTATGGTCCAGGAGGAGTCCTTCAGGCAGGTTCTGTCAGATGGCTCCAAACCAGCGTCTCAACTCATTGCTTACAGGTGGTAGGGGGTTCAGTATGTGCAAAATCTCACCAAACTTGCTCAGAAATTACATACAGGCAGATTCACATCAGGGTTTGTCTGTAAGAGTACACCTGGTTATAGATTACAGGGGCATAATAGAAGGCAAGGACTAGGGTCATTTATCTTTTAAGGAATATAGTGACTCAGGCTAGAGACATGGAGAGCCACATGCTCTATCCTGTTTTGTCTTTAAAGCATCTTTCCAGAGAGCTGCACATCATCACAGAGCTGGGGGCTTTATAAAATTAAGCTGGCAAGTAGAAACAAGCAAACATGGATTCTTAACATTTATTAGTTTTTCTCACAATGTGATGCTGACCTGGATGGGGTGGCCACAGATATGGAGAAGAATGGGTAGATTTTAATTTGTGTTGGAAGTAGAATTAACAGAATCTGATAAGAGATAGAACATAGAGAAAAAGAGAAACAGAATAATCAAGAGTGATTCACAGATCTCTGGCTTTGGCAGCTGAGAAAATGATGATACTGTTTATTTGTTTGAGGGTAGGGCTAGGTTTTAGGAGAAAAATCAAAATTTCTGTTTTGGACATATTAAATTGGTTGCTTGACAGACTTTGAAATAGAAGTATTAAAAAATCATTTTGTTACTTGAGCCTGGAACAGAGATGGGAGTTTGTAAATGGAAAAAGAAATAGTTGAGAATCATCAGGGTTCTTTTAATTTTTTTTTTTAACTTTCAGAATATTTTGGGGGTACAAACATTTTTGTTACATATAATGCCTTTGCTCGCCCAGCACTCTATGGAGGATAGAATCGCTTGAATCATCAATTTTTATAGCCATGGATTGGATAATTATTATATAGGAAGAAAGTAGAGAAGGCGGCCTGGAGACTGAAAAACAGAAGCATGAGAGCTAAGAGGCAGACCAGGCAAACAGAGTTAGAAACCAAGATAAGGCATGTATCAAGAAAGAGGAAAATGATGAACTTGACAAATGCTGCTAAGAGGACATGGAAGATGAGGCTGGGTGTGGTGGTTCATGCCTGTAATCCTACCACTTTGGGAGGTCAAGGCTGGAAGATAGCTTGAGGCCAGGAGTTTGAGACAAGCCTAAGCAAGAGTGAGACCCATTACTACAAAAAAGTGAAAAATTAGCCAGGCGTGAAGGCGCACATCTGTAGTCCCAGCAACTCCAAAGGCTGAGGCAGGAGGATTGCTCGAGCCCAGGCATTTGAGGTTGCAGTGAGCTAGGCTGATGCCACTCCACTCTATCCCAGGCAATAGAGTGAGACTGTGTCTCAAAAAAAAAAAAAAAAGGAGTCATGGAAGAGGAGAGGAAAGTGTCCTTTATAACCCAGGTCATTGGAAGATAGGGAGCTTCCTTGTTATGGCTTCTGTTTTTCTCAGTGGAAGTATGAGAAAAGTGAGGTTTTAAAAAAAGACATAAAATAATAAACTCAAGAGTATGGGAAAGAAGCTTACCTTGAGGCTGAACAAAATTCCTATTGTAAGGAGAAAATACTATCAACAAAATTCGTCTTAGAACACTGTTTGGTAGAAAATGCATGGGGCAGAAAGTGAGATCTTCAAGTATCGAATGCTAAAGTGCTACACATTAGACAAAGAGACAATTTTACATGATTCCAGAAAAGGAAGTAAGAGAAGAAAGAAAGGGGAAGAGAGAACGAATCCAACGTGAGGGCAGAGGCTGTTCTCTGTGTTGTGTGAACTACTCATGTGACCCCGACCCTCACCCCAAATCTCTAGTAGAATCAGTTGAGCTCACAGAACCTTTCCTGTGTGGGTTCCTACTGGAAACACAGGAGCACAAGGCACCCAATACCTTAAAAATATGAGTCCTCACGGATGAACATAAATTGTGGGGAGAATTTGGACATCTCTAGGCCTAAAATTAGGACTTCAAGACAATCTTTTCTAGATCTTCATCTCTTAATACCCAGATGACATTTGCATCTTAAACTGAGGATGCCAGAAGGAAAGACAAGTGAAAGTCATGCTTGGGATGGAGGGATGTGAGGTGTGTCTCCCACCCTCAGTCTTGGGAGTCCTGTCAATCTGCTCTCCTACATCTGAGCTCTGAAATCCTCCCAAAGTGCCTCTCCTGTCTTCGCCGTCAATGCCAGTAAGATTTCTGAAGGAAGTGTTACCTGAAAAACTGCATTCATTTTGTGGGATTCTGAACCTCTCAGATAAGATTTATTGGAGAAGGCTTGGGGAATAGAAATGATCATTATTAGGATGGGAGACATACAAGGAGAAAGACAAAGGAGCTCAAACTGTCAACCACCACAAAGGTACATCCAAATCAACAGTGTGAATGGACCCCCCCCCCACATTCCCTCCTGCATGTCTAAATGAAACCAAAGTTTCAAATATACTAATATGCAAATATACTAAGCAAAACTGACAAAATGAATTATACAGTATCTGAGTACTTGCCTCTTCAGTTTTTTCAAGCCAATAGGCCATCCTGTGGAGGGGGAGATAGAGAGTAGGAAAAGGAAAAGGGAAACTTTCAATAATTGCTTGTCCTTTGCTGGCAATGCAATATCGAATATTTTCTACTGCAGTGAACTCTCAAATTATTATTCCCACATGAGCTTTGTACTAATCTACTCTATTGGTATGATAAATATTCTTTTCAGATTTGGAATCAAGACCTGAAGTTGGGTCCAGTTGTTGTCATATTCAATTGTTTGACTCCAAGGAATAAATCTCCACAAATAACTCCTATTGCTGAGATGGTAGGAGTTTATCCACATCCTCACACAACCTCCATATTCCAGCCACACTGAAATGCTGTTTCCTAAACATTAAAAGGACTTGAAAGGGACTCTGCCTCATGCTCCCATCCTCCCCTACCCTTTAGGATCACTTTTATTTGTCCTTTAGACATGGTTCATGGCTCAGATTCTTCTAGAAGCCTTCCCTTGTCCCTTTATATCCCTTCCAGTAAGATGGTTGACTTCTCAGATTCTCCTTTGTATTTCTATAATATCTTGTGCCTATGTCTATGAGAGTATTTCTTTCACTCTAATGTAATTTTACTGTAATGACATTACTGAGTATCTCGGCTACTAGACCAAGTAGTCACTAAAGATGGGTATTAGGTATTGTTCATTTTAAAAATATCTACTGCCCAGTATATCTTATATATGCAAATATCACAATAAATAAGTAAAAGAGGAGAACCATGAATTAGCTAGGATAGTGAATAGTGGAAATTAATTTGTATATCATCAGGACAAGCTAGATAAACTTTTACAGTAGGTTTATCATTGGTGGCAAATTTTCTCATTTTGTTCTTAGCCTAAAATTAAATGTTCAGATACTACATGTAAGTTTATTATCAGAAGTTTTATTCAATTCAACAAACATGTATTAAATCCTTATTATATGTCAGACATTGTGGTGGACACTGGGAAAACAAAGACAAATGAGACACACCTCTATTCTTGGGAACACATAGGTACATTAACGAGCACATACATGATGCCAGGGGTATCAAGAATGATAGGGTATTCAGGAAGACTAAGGATAGCACAAATATGGGAGGGGCCAAAAGAACCTGAGCTTGGGAAAGTTCCCAGAGGAGGTGACACCTGAGCAGATGATGGCAAGAATGGGCAAGGGGCAGGGTGTTGTGGATCAGCAGCTTGCTTGCCGACAGAGGGCAGTCTGTCTTGTCATAGAAAACCCATCAATACCATTTTCGTAATGTCCAGAAGTCCATTCAGACATTTTGGAAAATGTCTCATCTCTTTGATCTCTCCTTTTTTATGATTGGCTCTTTCCTCTCATGACCCAATCACGCTCAAATGTCTCCCATCTTTAAAAATAAAATAAATATCACATATAAATCTTTCCTTGGCACTTAAAGTATAAGAAATGCCAAGTTTCTTTATTTTTTAAACAAAATTAATTTCAGTTGGAGGGCTCATCTAAGTTGGGACGAAGTCCACTCCCAGCCATTAGGTGTAGCTCCCACCTTACCTCAGGCCCAGGGACATGTGTGGTCCATCCACAGGCCAATGCCTCCACTAATGGCTGCACTTTCCTTGCTCAGCTTGGCCACTGAAAGCTCCGAGGTTCTCAAGGCCTTCAGTTCTTCCTGCTCATCCCTGACATAGGCTCCACCATCTTAGGACACCACAACTTCCTGACCTTCAAAATCAAACATCTCCCTAGAGTCCTTGCCTGCACTTAACCCTCAAAGTACAAAACCTTCACATGTGGTCATCTAACCACCTGAATCAGAATCACGATGGGTGATTGTCACATGAGGACATTATGATCACCTCAGGGCTGCTCCTTCAGAATCTCTCTGTGGAGTCTGAGCAAACTTAGATTTCTCCTGGTGATTCTTAAGGACCCGCTGACCTATAATCTTAACACCAAAGGCTATCCTTGCTCAGCTCCTCCACAATCTCCAATTATTCTTCTATTCTCCAGTGCTCACATTTACATCTGTTTCTTTTGTATGGGCAAAATGCCCTCAACATGGGCCAGACTCTCTTGGAATATTCAATATGGGCAGGGAAAAAGGGAAGAGACATTACAGTTCTTCTGTGATGTGTATATGGTAGCAAACAAATGAATGATAACTACAAAAATAAAACCGAAGACTCAAAGCACCAGTACATTTTTTAGCAAGTCAGTCTATAATAGGAAAGTATTCCAAGGTTCTCTTAACCTTCCTCTATCCTCCCCTCAATCCCAACCGCCTTCTCTCCCTATCCAAGCTTTCAGAAGGAATGATTTATACTCACTCTCTCCATTTGGATCGACTTCTTAACTCATCTGGATCTGTATTCTGTTCCATTGTGGGGTCTTGGAATGAAAGGAGAGGCTTCCACCTTTGAAGGAGTCATGGGGACCTGAAAAATCACCACCTCAGTGGAATTCATGATGAACAAAAGACTAGAGGAACTTCCACCAATTTCTGGACACCATGTAAGCCTCCAGAAATTCTTTTGACACACTGGGAGTATTCAGCATTCCTGAAATTAACTTTTTTTTTTTTTTAAACCACTCTGCCAGTAGGGAGCTTCGAAGGAAACTTAATAATTTAATTTGGATGTAGAAAAACAAAGCAATGTGATATTCTTGTTTCCAAGTATTTATGAAATGAAGTTCATATTCAAATCAGTGGTAGGTACTATAAAGCACACTTGGGAGTCGAAAGAAAAGAGGAATGCTTGGGGCAGGACATAAAATATAATCATCTGTTTGCTATTGAACTCCTGGTTGAAAATGTAGTGTTCTCTCTTCATGTGCTCGTCATTCTTGTCTTCATGACAGCATTTGTTATGGCTTATCTCACTTTCCATCTTTCCACTACTCGGCGATCTTTCCTCTGTTAGTTTTCATGATGCCAGTATCTCTTACAAGCATGTTACTAAATTCAATCCTCAGCCCTCTTCTCTTCTAAATTCATATTATTTCAAAATTTTCATCTAAAACTGTAGACTTGCCTAATGCTATGCCATGATTCTCAAATCTATATGCCTAGCCCAGCTGACTTCTCCATTCCTGACCTGAGTCTTCACTCAGTCACCAACCAGAGACCTGGAACTCAACCAAGACTTACTCCATACATGTAATGAATCACCAAATGCTTGCAATTTATCTTCTAATAATAGTTTGGAGTCATTAGTTCCTCTGTTGCTACTGCCAATGACTTGCTTCAAATTTTCATCATTTCTCACTGTATCTACTGAACTTCCTCCCTAGTTTGTCTTTCTACTTCCAAACTTGCACTGTTTCCAAAACATTTTACATGCCAGTGCCAGTTATTCATATATTAAGTAAAAATTGAATGGTGTGAGTTCCTTTTTTAAAAGCCTTAATTGTTCCTGTATCTCTCAAGACTCAAGACTCTTAGTTATATCAAGAGAAATGCAACTCAAACTGGTTTATTCAAAAGTGGGATTTGTGGGGCTCAAGTACCTGGAAGTCCAAAGGGAGAAGCACAGTCATATCCACCCACTCCTACAATGACATCAGGATTCTCTCCTTCTGTACCCTTGCCTTGCTTTCTGTTTACTTTATTCCTAGGCAAGCACTCCCAAGTGATAGCAAAATGAGTACATGCAGTTCTAAAATTAAAATTTCAACCATTTTATCTCCCTGGCAGAAAGAGGGCACCTCCTTCCTAATATTTCTAATTAAATGTAGGGGCTGAGTCTTGTTGGCCTATCTTGGGCCACATGAACACCCTGTGGTAGAGAGAATAATGGCTCCCAAAGATGCTGATGTTTAAATCCCCAGAAGCTATGAAGATATTACCACACATGGCAAAAGGAACTTTGCAGATGTGATTGTGAGATTCAGAGCTTATCCTAGATTATTCAGACAGTCCCAACGTAGTCCTTCTAAGAAGAAGTTAGGGAGGGGCCACAGTCATAGCAGGAAATGTGATGACAGACCAGAGGTCAGAGAAAAATTTGAAGGACACTGTGCTGCTAGTCTTAAAGATGGAGGTAGGAGCCATGAGCCAAGGAACACAGTTATTCAGTGCTGCTACCTAAAGATGGCATAAAATAATTCGCCTCCTGTTACAATGCCCTACCTTCTCTCCCATCTCCATGCCTGGCCTCCTTGCCCTAATCAGCTGCTGTTCACATTTCTGACCCTCTAGAAGCTGGAAAAGGCAAGGAAACAAATTCTTCCCTAGAGCTCCCAGAAAGAATGCAGTGCTGCTGACACCTTGATTTTTGGACTTCTGACCTTTAGGACTATAAGATGATAAGTTTGTGTTGAAGCCTCTAAGTCTGTAGTAATTTGTTATAGCAGTAATAGGGAAATAATACCACCCTTGAACCAACTACTGTGGTTATGATAATGGAATTCTTTGATTGGCCAGGCCTAAGTCATGTGCCCATGAAGATAATATTGTTTGATTCATCCAAACCTGATAGTCAATGTGGGGGATGGATGGTTCTTCAAGGAAAATCAGGGTGCACTTACCTTCGTAGCGAACAGATGCATGATATGTAAAAGTAACAGATATTCTTTACAGAACCTCCTTGTCTTCAAGGTAAGGATTCTTGGTGAGACAATCACTGGCACCTGGCACCTAAGATCTGGTTTGTTCTTCTTTCTCTACTGTTTTCTTGTTCCTCTTTAGTATCCTCTACCTGGACAACCATCCCTTCCTTCAGTCTTCACCTAACTCTTATGTATCCTTGAAGATAGCTCAAGCATCACCTCTCCCAGGAAGTTTTCCTGGATTGCCTGAACTAGCTGACCTTCCTCTGTGCTCTCAGCATAGCCTACCACAGCATTTATCATCCTTGCTTACAAGGGATGTTAAATCCAATGATAATTCTCATAACTAATCACAGTAATTGTTCTGGAGGAAACTAATCACAGTAATTGTTCTGCTATTTCCAAAGCAAAATAGAATATTAGTTATTTTTGTAAACCTTGTTTCCATGGATACAAACAACATGACAAAAGGGATTCATTGTGCCTGTATTTGATATAGTTCAATAAACCGGTATTTCTTTCCCATTTCTTTCTCTAAAGAGATGTAAGGTTCACTTAGAAATCTACTCATATGATGATTGATAGAATTATTACTTGAGCTTGATGGAACTGGAAACTATTGCTGCCTATGGATAAAATAGCTTTCATTTTCTGCCCTGACTCCTAGACAAAACTGGTATTTTACTTTAGAATGTAATTTAAGTAAAAAATTATAATGCTAATATTGAGGGTTCTAATTATGTATTACTTCAATATTCTCTGCTTAGAACAGAATGCAGTAGGTCAGAAAAAACTACGTTTTAGTTCTTACTCTTATTTTCTAATATGAATTGATCCGCTCCATGCCAGTAAGTCCTCCTGACATTTTATAGTCATGGCACTAAATCACTAAAGCATCGTGTCAAATGAAAAGGCAGCTGAATGTAATGGTATTAAATGATGATTTTTAGGTCCTGTCACCAACTTTAAAATGTATTCTTGATAAGGCATTGGATTTATATGTTAATGGCTATATTTCACCAATCCTGCCTAATATATCTCTGCTAGAGTCTATAGCAAAAAGTTATTAAACCTCCAAGGACCCTTTGAGAGAAGTTTTGAAATAAATCAATAAAAATGAGCACAGCCGATTTTCTGAGCATGGCACATCATGCTTAGAACAGCATGGCTGTTTGACAGAATGAGCACAGTGTTTGCTTGTTTTTAATCCAATAATATCCCTTAATTTTTGCAAGCTGTGGAAAGCAGTTTCATGGAACACAGGAAATATATTCAGTTATTTCATGCACAGAATGAGGCATGAAGGGCTAAAAGAAAACAAGAGGCATCTTCAAGATTCAGTTGTCCTCCTTTTGGTAAAAATGAGGTTTTCTTTTTTTTTTTTTTTTAGTTTAACATCAAACCTAGATTTCTCTAAGGAGGTTTATATAATAGCAGTGCCAATTAGCCTGATGTGGCTGTTCTGATACGTATTTGTTCTATATTATTATTACTTAATTTGTAAACCTCAAAAAGTTTAAGATTTACGGAAGTAAATGAACAAGCAGCTATGTTTCATTATGCTAGCTCTGAAGTGCTTCTAAAGAACATAAAGTAATTCTTTATAAAGTTATTCAGTGCTGGTACCTAAAGATGGTGTGAGACAATTCGTCTCCTGTTGCAGTGCCCTACCTTCTCTCCCGTCCCCAGGCCCGGCCTACTTGCCCTAATGAGCTGCTGTGCACGTTCTGCTGTGTACCTCTGCTTCAGGAGAGAACAGCTTGACCCCACACAGCTTCCTCAGCCTCCTGATAATTATTCTGATGCTTAAATGCTTTGTAAATTCAAACAGGAAGGGTCTTGCCGATGTTTTTCTATGAGGATCTCAGAGCAGCATGCTTTGAGGATTAGCATAGGACTGTCTACGTTGTTCCTTGCCTAAGGAAGCAAGAGCCTAAGTACATATACAGATTATTTTAATGCAATTTCCAGACACTTCTAGTGGTTCTCTGGTAAAAACTTGGTAACAGTTGCTTATTCATCCAGAGAAATCCTGCTAGAAACCCACACTGATTAAGAAATGTTCCATTTGACGTCAAGAATGAGCTCCTCTGATGAGGCTTCAGGGTCAGCATATTCTCACAAACTTGATCAAACCCATTATTCCTACTCTTCATAAGAGGATAGAAAATATGCTTAATTCTTGGTTCAGAGTTTGACACATCCTAGTTCAAAGTATTTCAATGCCATATGTAGATTTTTAGTTCAAAAGTTGTTTATCCAAGGGTCAGGTTTTCTGAGGTTACAACAGACGCTATGAAAAAGTTGAAGGAAGCCAGTGTAGCAAAAGCATTAGCAGCATAGCAGGCATAATTTATGCAAGCGACTTTGCTGGAGAGTTCTGTCAGGGGTGGGTAGAGCTGGATGCCACTCACCACATGCAGGGATTCTGGGGTGGCAGCCAGTCTGGAAGCGGGGTGGGCAGCCTGCAGAAGGACAAGGACTTCGGGAGGGAGCCCTGAGTCAAGGTCAGACTCATACAGATGTAAGGGAGGTTACTGCAGCACCAAGTGAGACTTTGTTATTTGGAAACAGGCAGAGCCTCTTCACACTGAAAAGGCCAGGCCTGACATCCTCATTGCTACGCTCCAACAGCATAGCTGCAGCCTCTTCACTGGGACCCTTTGCCTCACTGGCAGGGGTGGGCGTCCGGGAGCAATGGCAGATTGCGTCTGATTAGATTTCCTCCGTCTGGAATTCCACAATCCTCACAGTCTAGGTTTATGTAAAGGAAGTTTAGTTCAGGCAGGGAATAGAATGTGAGTAATGTCCCAGGGGCAGGTAACACAAGGCGGTCCCAGGAGCTGGAGCAGCTGGAGATGGCTGGAAGATGGGGCACTGGTGGGCATGGTACAAAAAGAGCCTAGGGAGGAAGACAGGGGACATGCTTCATATACAGGATTCCAGTTAAACTTGAATTTCAGATAAATAATGAATAATTTGTTAGTATAGGTATGTCTTAAATATAGCACTAGACATACTTATAATTTTAAAAATCCATTGTTTAAAATTCAAAATTTAACGGGGCATCTTGCTAATCTGGCAAACTTACTCATATGCCCTACCAAGGACATGGACCCCTCCTGCAAGTTGTGAGGGAGCATTGGAGGATTTTAAACAAGAGGATGTCATGGCCAAACCTGAGCATTCTGTCAGCAGAGGGGAAGGTCGATCAGAGCAGTAGGAGCCTAATGCTAATGTGGAAGATCTTGGGGAAATGAAAAAAAAAAAAAAAGTGAAGAACTTCACTGAAAAGACATACACCAAAAATATGCCACTTCAGATCAGACTAGCTATCTATTCTGTCCAATACTCCATCTGCCAGTAGTGACAAGCAGTGCTCCATAAAAAAAGAATGACATGGTAAGAAAAACATCAGTCCTGAGTCTGGTGACAGAGCTTTCAGCCTTTATAGGCCATTTGAACTTGTACAAATCAAGTACAAATCACCCCAGTAGCTAAGCATCCTCAATATACACAGGCTTCCATACACAAGTTTCTATTTTATTCTCAAATATTAAGGACATTTCCCCAAAGCCCCTAACACATTAAGAAGGTCTCCTGGTCTAAATGCACAAATGAGATAAGGTTAGAAGGAAGCTGTTTCTTGTCATCCTCAGAATCCTCTCTTTGTCTTCTAAATCCAATCTCTGCTTTCATTCAGGACTCTGCCCTGGGTTGCTGTTTCTCCTCGTCTTCCCCCTCCACTTCATAATGGGCTCTCTCCTGCCTGGTAAGTTCATTTTCTCTCTACTTCCTGTAACTTTAAGCCTCTGTGTGTGCTTTTCTTCTGCCTGGAAATATCATTTGACCCCTCCGTCTCCTCTAAAGCTGTTTGGTCCCTTTCTTCTGCTTAAAGGTCAGTTCTTCCATGAAGTGATTCTCATAGGTCGGCTCATACTCTCATCTGAGGATGTCATGTGCTCGCACCACATTTAGGTGTAAATCCCTCTGTGTGACTGCCTTTTCTCCCAGCATTATTACTCATGTCTTTCTGTATCTTTGTCCCTTGAAGGCCAAATGGTCCTACTCTCCCCACTCACCAGGGAGGGGCTGCATGTGCTCCTTCGTGATTATTTTCCCATAAGATGTATTACAGAGCTGTGGACTGTAGGCACCAAATAAATATTATTGATCCTCTTACAGTGAGGGTCCATGTGTTGAGTCAAGAGTGTGCCTTGGCTTGGCTGACTTAAACAAAGCCTAACATAGTCCAAAAAAACTGCTTTTCTTTGAGATTGAAGTAGGGAAAGAGGACTTACTAGCAAAATGAGGAAGAGAAGCTTGAGCCAAAGAGGAGAGGGCCATGACAATAGTTTAAAACATTTGAAAAATGCAATGTTAATTTTTGTACCTAGAGCGTAATAAAAAAGCTTGTATAAGCTTTCAGTGTTGTGGATATACTGTTGAAAGAGAGCAATATCAGAAATGTGAAACCATAGGTGGCAAAAGGGGGAAAGTTTTAAGGTGATTTTAATATCAAATTCACCAGATTAAACAAACAAATGATGTCGGGGTTTTTTTAAGTGGTGCACTCTGATTTTTTCTTTGTCCATAAAATATATATCTGTGTGTGTGTGTGTGTGTGTGTGTGTGTGTGTGTGTGTGTGTGTAAGAAACAGAGTCATTGTATTATTTGGATTTTTCTGAATATCTAGGATGTATCTGTCATGATCCAACCATGAAACAGAAACCATTTTGAATATTCAAAACAGATGGATTAGGTACAGGGAATTCGTTCCATAGGGGATAAGACTGCGCAGGACCAGTGAGGCAACCCGAAGACTGACAACCTCAGGAAGCCACTCTCACCCCTAAGGGGCCAGGGGAGAGCCACAGCGTTCGCAAAGTCCAAGGACAGGGGCCACCCAGAGACACTGGGCCTATCTGTGGTGGCCTGCCCAGTGGAAACTGGAGCCACGAAAGGAAAGTGACCTCTGTCCAGCCTGTGCTCACAGCAGAATGGGGAGGGAAAAGAAATGCCCTGGCTTCTTCCTTCCTCCCACTCTCTGGGCTCCTGTTGCTGCCTCCCATTGCGCAGGTCCATGCATAAGCCAGTGGAGACAGGAGCCTCGCAAACAGTCTCACATATAGGACACATTGCTGAGCAGGAAGAGGCTGGGGAATTGATCACGACTGACACACAGGGTTTCTCACGTAGATAATAATCTCTTAATTCATAACTATTTATTTACTTCATTTCTCTGAGGATTAGAGGCAGAATCATCAACTAATACTTTTTTTCCCTATTTTCATATGGCATCACAGAGACATAGCTTAAAATCATAAGGGAAAATACGGAAATGCAGTCATTTGTAGGTAAAGCGCAAGTACTTTGAAAGAAATCATTATTTGCACAAAAGGAGCTTCGTCACATGTTAGGTTTAATTTATGCAGCAGTTACTTACATTTGAAAATATATCTTTAGATCTTTAATCCTCTGGCTGCTTCTGCATAGAAGATCGTGTTTTGAATGTTTCATTTCTCTAAGTTTGTGTGTGTGTGCGTGTGTGTTGGAGGGAGAGAGTAGGGATGTGGGTAATGCAACTGACTTTCAAAAGCAAAGGAAATATGCAATTCTAGGGAGATGTGAGCAATGGGATATAAGTATGCCTTTGTTGATGATAAGATTATTTCTATTCTGTTTTCGTGATGCATCAATAATACATGAAGTCCTGAAAAAAAATTCTAGTTAAGTACATTTCCATTTTACACTGGAGAGGAGAGAGCCTATCATACATAAGACTTGAGACACACAAGACAGGGCCCAAGTACTTAGGGCATACAAAGCTCCATTCATATCATGGCTTGGGTTATAATGGTGCCTTTAACTGCCATGTAAAGATTATTATAAAAAGTCACATTTCCAAATGATGATGTGATGTTGAGCAGGAAAGTTTCCTCAAGTACCACAGAAGTTGATTCTCAGTGTGCAGAGTAGTATACAGTGGGTAGGAAACAGAACAGGATAAGAAGCCAAAGCCAAATTTTCATCACTTTTTGTACTCATTAGGAATTCCACATCTAAAATATTCATCTATTCCTCAGATAGTTAAATCCGACAGTATTTGGAGGGATACTTGTTCAGCACGCAATAGCTACTCAGTAGATGGTGGCTATTAGTGTTATTGTAGAGAGAAATCAGGAATGGGAAATGATAAAATATCACCAAATTTAATGGATTAGGCTGCCAAATGCTTCAGCAATGTGTGCAGGGGAGGGGAGCAGGACACAATCTAGGATGTAAAGAACAGAATAGATGGTAAGAAATGAAAGGCAGCTACTGTAGGCCATTTATTCTAAAAGTTTATTTAGATAAGGAAGGAGAAAACAGAATAATAGTCAAGCACCATCAGCAGGATCAAGGGAAGCTTTTCTTTTCTCCTAAGCCTGGGAAAACAGTGCATATTTGAAGGCAGAGTTGAAAGGTCCCACAGCAAAAGTAAGAAGGAGAGAGTGAATAACTGAGAGATCAAAACCTTGGGTAAGATAAAAGAGGTAATATAGGAGGGGATTAAAGGCACTGGTTTCAAGGATTCTAAGCATTAGCCTTGGAATGATGTGAAACCACTTTTTCCTCTGATACATGATGAAAAGGAAGAAAAAATGAGCTTGTAGCATATAATATTTCATAACAGGGTTCATTACCTCGATGAGACTTGGCCTCATCAAGAGATGGGAGATTGGACATGATGACCAGGGTGGGGCAGGACTGTGAGTCAGAGCCAGGTATAGGTAGGGGGAGAAGTCTACACGGGACAGGAGTGCACGGTACCCAACTCACGGTGACCAGGAGAAGGTGATGGTCCAGCACATGGCCACCATCAGGGCAGTGTCGCATGGGAGAGAAGATTGGAGTTCAGGTTATAGAGAACTCTGGTGGGGATTCTGGGGGTAGGTGTTAAATGGCAGCATTGAGGTATCTAATAGCAAATGACAAGGTTCTAGCAATAGGATAGTGATTTAGACAGAACCTTTAATAATCGAAGCTGGTAGGGAGAAGTGATTGCTGAGTAAGAAAGACAATGTTCGCCATGGATCAAAAGAACAAAGCAGAAGCTCAATTATTAAAACTAGCATAAAGTCAGAGTAGGAATAACAGTGTATTTATCCAGGTGAATAGCTTGAGATACTTCCTTTGGGAACAGGATCTAGTCCAGAGTCTCAGGTTGGGCTGAGCTAGAGTCACATGACCTTTTATGAGGGTAGGAAGGGGGAGACAGGTGAAGTCAGATGGAGCAGGAGTAAAAGAGTTCAGAACTGATGGCTTTGATCTGGTCAGAAAAGAGGAGATGCCAATTGTCAAAAACCTGGGTAAGTAGGTAAGATTCAAGTTTGAGACTGGTGAAGATCTGGATTAGCTTTTACAGCTAGACAGCGCATGTAGTCTTCAAGAGAGGCCTGAAAGGAATACCAAATAACAGAGACAGTCCCATTAAGATAAGATGCATGAATCCATAGTGGCCCAAATTCACCATCCTTTCACAGACTAAAAAAAAAAAAAAAAATACCTTCATATAGCCTCCACTTATAATCTTTTTAAAGAATTTTCCTGCTTCAGTTTAAACACTTTAATTACCTTTATACCTGCTTTGATTCAAATCTTTTTAACCTCAAACCTTAAATGGTTCTCCTAATTTTCTTGATGCAGTGCTTCATATCACTGAACAATACCAAAACCTTTTAGATTTTCATTTTATTAACAAGTGAAGTATATCTTTGTCTTGTTTCCTAGTATACAGGTTCTCAACCTAAATGGTAGGTTTTTTTCTTTCAAAAACTAGATTCTGTTTGGGAGAGGGCAAGAGCATGATGCCTGAAAACAAAGGAATAAAGAATATTGTGCTAACATGGAAATGGTCTGGAAAGAAATCAGTGAAAAAGAAATCAGATGTTAAATAAAAGAAGAATGTTGAGAGCTCATAGCCTCACAGTTTGGGAAACAGTTGGCCAGATCACATCTTCTAACCAATTGATTTGAAAGTAACAGGGACTAGAATTAAATTACTTGCAGGTTCAATGGCTCATCACTCAGAAATAGCAAGAAATAAAATTGGTTGAATATGAGTTCTTCTTCACAAACTTGTACCAATTATTACTATAGGACATGGTCCAATGATCATTTTTCCTTTCCAGCAAATAATGGAATTGTGCCCAGCCACTTTGGTCCTCATGGAAATCAAGCAATATAATTTGATCTTATTATTTTAGTTAATCAATGAAAAAAACTGTCAAGTCTGCGGCAGTGTCATGTCCCTAATTGGCTAATATTTTTTAAAAACAAAAACAAAGTAAACAGAAAAATACTCAGTTGTGTGGAATGCTATATACATCTCACCTTCATCTTAATTTCTTTGCTATTAAATAAGCAAAGTGGCACTTTATCAAGACATCAGTGATGTCTCTTAAAATCTTTCTGTAAAAAGCCTGTGTCAAAATACCAAAAAATGTCATTGAGAGAAACTCACAGTTTTGATCAAAACTGTGTCTTTCAAAGTTTTCAATAACACTTTGTACGTAGGTCAGAATTTTCTTCTGGGGTATCAGGGAGCTAATGAATAACAATTTTTCTATTTCACAAAGAGAAAAGTACATATAAAATTACTCCTAATTTCTTGTGTCAACTCAATTAACTAAATCTATCGTTTGAGAAATGACCCTAGGGAATATTAAGGACAAGGATGAGTATTAAATTGAATTTAAGCTATCATTCTACGGTAAATGTCAGAAAATCCCTTTTAAGGGACATCGACAGGCAGAGAATGGAGGCCAATATGTCACGAGGACCTTTTTGTCCCATTCACTAAGTGCTCTAGAAATATTTTCCACACTGAACATTTTAGTGATTAATATGTTTATATTAATAGCAGATCTATTTTGATACAGAAATGATTATGTATATCATATAAAGATGACTATGTGATTATGAAACATTGACTGGAATTTAGTTCTGAAATTTTCAAATTGTCCTTGGTATTGCTTCTATGCCTGGCTTCTCTGAAAGGTGGTCATACTTTATCTTCCTCATATGATATGAAATTTCTACTCCATTGCTTAAACACCTCCATGGTTTCCTCTTATCTATCAGACAAAGGCTAAAATATTGAACATTTTCTTCATGGTCCGTCTAAGACCTATATGTCTAGTATGACCTCATGCGTCTACCCTCCAGAGAGACCATCAGTTCTTCCCAATATCCATCCCCCACTTCTCCATTAGTGTTATAATAGAACCCATACTTCTGTCTGGCACATGGCCTCTCAGCAGTCTTCCAATCAAGCAATTAAATCTGTATCCTAACTAATACAAATGTCATGTAGTTAAGACATAGAAAGAAGTGTAAATGGAGAAAAAAGCTCTGAGGTTTTAACCCAAAACTTACCGACAACATCCTTATTACATTGCCCCAGAATCAGATCATGGCCTTGTTTCTTCTCCAACAAAACCCAAGAGGCTGTTATAATTCTTCTCACTATAATAATACATGGAAAGTATTTTGAATAAAGTGTACCATGAGGGTGAGGCAGCTGCAAGTTAATACACTTTGAGCACGTGTATAATATGTGAATTCACAAATGCAATAGAACAGCTAGAGCTTTGGCCTACAATCAATGGAGACCAAAATCAGACCCATTGCAGACATGAAGACTACAAGTTCTCAGCAACTAAAATGTCCTTTAACATAGACCAGTACTATTAAAAGAGAAAAATCTGTGGGTGCTATAGAATCATGATGGCCACTAAAGAATCTTTCAGTGATTCCTGGGTAAGAGTTCATTATGGGATTCATTACTCTTTAGCTTTATCTGCATGTTTTTAGTAGTTTGTACATATGTTTATATTTAAACTAAATATTTAGAAAAGAAATTATGATTCTTAATCTTCTTATACTTATCAAGCCCAAAGTTGAACCTCCTTCCCCATTAGATACTATGAAGAAATGTACCTGGGCTAGACATTTGCCACAGTAGGATAGACATTTTCCACAGTAGGATAGACTAGAGATCTTAAAAACCTGCCAGTACAAAACACTGAAATGCATAAAATATTTTATAAACATCTTTTAAAAGTTATATATGAATTTTCAAGAGAGTAAGGAAAATCCTCCGAGGCAGGAAAGTGAAGCAGGTGTACACAGCAAGAGAAGTAAGAGAGTCCTAAGTCCATGGTACCCTCAGGAGTAGGAGGGATGGATCTTGGAATTAGCAGTTGTGCACAGGGACCAGAGGCAAGGCCTTGGATGCACATATGCAGGGGAGTCTAGCTGAAGGTACATTATATAGAGTAGAGACTCAAGAAAGACTCTATCCTTCAGGAAAGTGTGAGTTAGGAAGAAAACAAACAAACCCTGCCCGTGGAGACTTGTCTGCCTTGGCTTTGGAGAAAGGAGAAAACACTTCTCCCTGGAGAATTCAACGCTAAGGGCCAGTACTTATGGCGGTTGGGGCCTGATATCACACTATTTATCCTCTACAACCTGAATTCAATAATCGTATCAAAGTACACCAGAGTCTGCAAGGCCTTCATATGCCCAGAAACAAATGCAAATCCTTTCCGGAAGAATGCCTCCTCGATCCAGGCCTCAAAGTATTTCCATACATAAATTACAAAATTAAACTCATAATAAAATATAAAATTCTAAGACATCCCAGGTAATAGCACCATAACTAAAAATCAGCAAAAACCAAAAAAGAAACATCAGAACTAGATATTTTTAGACTTCCAATATTGAAGTTATTGAACAAAGCACATAAAATAAGCATACTTCATATGCTTAAGGCATGTAATAGAACAAAAGGTATTTTTGTTTTAGAAAACAGTCACATTTGAAAAAACCAAATAGAACTTTTTGAAATGAAAAATAAATTCATTGAAACTTTAAAACTTGGATGGTTAAACAGCAATCAAATTTAGCTGAAAAGGAAAATCACAAACTGGAAGACAGATTCTAAAAATTTTCCTAAAATGTAGCACAGACAGAAACAGAGATAAAAACTATGACAGAGAACTTGAGACATGGAGGATAAATGTCTAAAACATGTCCTGTTAGAGCTCCAGAAGGAAAGAAAAAAAAGGAAGGGGAAGAGAAAATATTTTAAAAGATAATAACTGAGCACTTTCCAGAATTGAAAACACATCTATCTTCAGATAGGTTAAACCCAACAAATTCAAAACAGGATAAATTAAAATATCAATATTAAAACATATTACAGTGAAATCCAAAGAAAGATAAAAGATCTTAAAAGCAGCCAGAGAGCAAAGACAGGCTGGCTAAAAATAAACAACATTTAATCTAATGGCTGCCTTCTCAGTAGCAAAAATGGAAGGCAGAAGACAGGGGAATTAGTACCAATCTGCTGAGAGAAAATAACCATCAATTTAGGTTTATATACTCAAGAAGGTGAATAAAATAAAGAAATTTTCAGACAAAAACTGTGAGTTTAGTACCAACAGATTCTCAGTGAAGGAAAATCTAAAGGATGAATTTTGAAAAAATAAAATTTTCCAAGTAAAAGATCTGAGATGCAAGAAGAATTAGTGAATCAAGAAAATGTTGTGATGAGAATAAATCTGAACAGTGAACGAAACAATAATAACTATGTTTGATTTGGAAAATAAAAACCATTGAAAGTTGCAAAGAACTATAAAATAATGAACAAAATAGAATGGAATCTAAAATGTAGTGTATGTCATAGAGTTAAATATTCATAGGTCCTGGAACTATTCAGGAGAAGGATAAACATAATTATTAACTCAAGTTTTATTAAGTAAGCACAGTACAACCTCAAGGGTTTGACTAAGAATAAATAAAAATAGCATCAGGAACATCCAAACCAGTAGAGGAGAAAAAACTGAATAATAAAATTCTATCAACTTAAGAAAGGGGGGAAAAAAGAAAGGACAAAGAGAAAACCTAAACTTTTGCTAGAAATTAATAAATGTAAATGGACTGATTCCTCTCCTGTTAAATACATAGGTTGTCAGACTCGATTTCTTAAAAAAAATAGCCAGATGTCATGTATAAGAGCCATACCTAAAACCAAAAGGCACAGAAATGTTGGAAAGAATGGAGAAAAGATACATATGAAAAGTGCTGAATAAAAGAAAATTGATGCAGTAAAATTTCCATACACAAATATAGTTTAAGGCAAAAAAGCATTACTAGAGATAAAGAAATTTACTGCATAATAATCAAAATTTCAATTCACCAGAAAGATATAACAATTGTAAGCTTTTAACAATAATAATAGTATAACTTGAATTATATTGTACCACTAATAATATATATTATACCACTAATAAACTCATTGTATTATACTATTAATAAAATAAAATAAGCTAAACATAACCTGGCAGTCAAAAAAACCAGTGCATCAATATTTGTAAGTGAGACTGGCACCTAAGAGCCTTTTCAAGTATTGTCCTTATCTGATTTGGTCATCAAACTTAGCCTCACAAGATGAGTTGTGGAATGTTCTCTTTTTTCTATCTCAAGTTTAGAATCATCTCTAAACAGAGTTTATTTTATTGTTCTTTACCAACTTTTTAAGGTCGGTGGCCAGCTTATTAATTTTCACTTTCTTCTTTTCTAAGAAAGCATTTAAATTTAAAAATGTCCTTCTGCATACCACTCACCTACATCTCTAAAGTTTTGAGTTACAGTATTTTCTTTATTGTTCAATTCTTAGTATTTTTCGATTTTCAGTCTTTTTTTTAAACCATGAGTTATTAAAAAATGTATTTTTAAAATTCCATAATTTGCTTTTTTCTGCACGTGTACAAGAATGTAAAATTTGCTTTATTTTAATCTAGTTTTGGTCAGAGGTGGAATTCCATGAAAAATTAATTCTTTGGAATATACTTGTACTTGCTATATGGCCTAGAGCATTGTTATGTTTTGATAAATGTTTCAAAATTTGGGTAAATATTTCTTGTAACTTGAGCTGGGTCCAGGATTTTTTATGTATTCATAAGATCAGTGTTTACCAAACCTTCTGTATGATGACAATCATCTGAGGCAGCTTTTTAAAATACAGCTTTCTGCGTCTCTTTCCTGGAGATTCTTATTCAATAGGTCAGGTACTGGCCCAGTGGGGAGGTTTGGAAAATCCTGCAGTAAAAGTAAACCAAGCAATTTTATTTTTCCACCCAAATCTTCCTTATTTGTACTGATTTATGTCTTTTTGATTATCATTTATTGAGAGAATTATGTTCAAATCTTTCCATATGATGGATTTTTCATTTTTTCTTTTAATTTTGTCATAGATAAATATGTGTGTGTGTGTGTATGTATACACACACACATTTATACACACACATGCTAAAACACCTTTGGCAGGTATATTAAATTTTCTTCAGCTTCTATGTCCTCATTTTATAAAAATCAGAAGAGGAAAATAATGGTAATTATTTTGAAGGATGAATAAATGATGTAATGCATATAAATAAAACACCCAGTCCACAGTAATTGCTCAATAGGTCATAGTTAATATTTTCTGTAAGATCACGTTCAAAACTAGAATTATCTACATACACGTGCGTGCAGTTCATCTATCTAAGCACAAGCATAGTATGTTTTATCCTTGGATCCAACCACCCATCCAGACTCTTTGTGCATGGACTTTCCTCAGGACACACTACCAGACATAGATTTGTCGTGGCAATGTTCCTGAGAACATTGTCCATTACCTCTACCAGTGTGTCCAACACAAAGACCTAGGAGAGAATATTTTAGGAGCTAACTATTAACTAGAAGCTGTGATTCTCCCGAGGAACTTCTGTGCCTCTTTCTTGACATTCATATGTAATGAAAATAATTTAATGGTCTGTTTTCATTGTTACTTTGTCAGTCATAAAATTCAGATCTAAGTGCCTGGCTCAGCTCTAGGGACTAAATAGAAATTTGTAATCTTCTTAGGCATCATATATTCTCCCAAACACTATATACATCATCTATGCTAATTTAGATTTTCCATGTTCTATTGTTTTATTTTCTTATTTTTGCTTTGCAAATCTATTGCATGTATTTACTGTTACCACCTAAAGTCTTTATGGAATAAGCCAGGATATAAATTCATACATAGATACATAAATGATAAATACTTATATAGATTCATGACTTTCTACTCATATATGAATTTAATGTATAGACGAAATGGAGGCCTTCATGTCAGTGTCAAAGACCCTCTGCTAGAAAAAACAAACTACAGACATATTACATACAATATTTATATTATTTAGAGAGAGGAAAAAGAAATGCCTCCCTTAATACAGTGATACACTAATATAACTATAGTTTTCAGAGCAAGGTTATAGAGGTACAGGATTTATGGATTTTCTACTTCTGTAGGTATTGCTTGTAGTCGTAGGAAGATTACATCACCTTTTATATTGGCGCCTTCGTTGTGGCTCTCTGGTTAGTCAAAATGTCATTTTAAAGAGAAATGGCTTATTTTCAGAACAGTATCTTGTTTGCATAAATTCATCTGCTGCGGAAAAGAAGGAAAGTTTGTATGCATTGGTGGAGTCTGCATTGTTCTGGCAATTTCTCTAAATACATTCTTGGAGGACTGTGGAGCCTGCTGCTTTTGTTTCAAGTCTAAGACACTGGTGGTGATTATGTAGGCCCAGCTGTTTAGGGTGTTTTACTGGAAATGTCTGTAAAACAAAACTTTCTTCATGCCTCCTAACCTCCTGTCTTCTTAACATTAAAACTACCCTTTGTAATTTCCTTGTTTTTCTCACATTGACTGGATCTGAAGGGAACGTTTATTTATGCCATAGCAAACACAGCTTAACTGGTATTTTGTCTGACAGAACAGCTTTGTTTATGTGCTTGTATAACCTCCTCTTCTGACAGCAGAACTTGGGGAGTTAGCCTTCTTAACAAACGGCCTCTGCAATGCCAGCAGAAGACATAGTGATCTTGTTATTACAGGAACACAACATTGGTTGAGGTTACTTCATTTTTCATTTATTGACTTAAGAAAAATAACTCAATGAATATTACCTCAGAAATCAATAGAGATTGCACTGCAGCTAGCTTTCAAAATTAAGGACAATTCTTTCATCTGGTACTGATAGCTTTAGGGCACTATAAATGTTCTTCCAGTTTCTTCATATGGTCCACAAAGACTGAGAAGGGTAATGAGGCCCGTCAGTTCTGAGGGAGGCTAGATAAACATGGTTTAAGATTAAATTGTTTCCTAGCAAAACAAGAATTATTAGATCACAGCCTGTAGAATCAACCAATTTTATAGATACATAAATGGAACAGGTAAAATGGTAGGCATTCTTCCCCAAATGGAAACAACTGTGTTTTTCCATTTCTGTTGAAAAGGGTCTTGCTTTTAAAAGAAACAACAATGACAACAAAATCCTAACAATCAAATGAAAATTGTGACGGCAGGCATTGCTCTTCTTCAGTAACATAATGCTGTTTCAGATACTTCTGGAATATTTATGGGAAACAATATTCTGTTTTGAAAGTCCATTGGTAGGCTATTAGTCTTCTTGTTTATAACTCCCCCCACCCCAGAGTTCAGATTACAATCCTAAAAACAAAAGAGAAGATATAACACTACTTTTAAAATGATAACATCTCTTTAATATTTGTTATGCCCTTAACAATACATGTTAGACTTTCTTTTCTGTATTTGGAGCAGAAAATTATTAAAAAGGAATCCATTGTCTTTGAGACCCACAGAGAATTCAGGTCCGAATTGGCACTTGAAGACACTTGGAGCACCCTTGGTGGCAGTCTTCATTGTATGCTGTACTGACAAGAGGTGGGGGAAGGGGAGAAGAGGGTATCCTCTGGGTCCTTCTAAATAGTACATGAGCTGAGCTTACAGGCAGAGGGCAGAGTTCATTTAGTCCCTGTTTTCCCATGACTACACTATAAGCTTGTTATCACATTTGTCATGTGGTTGATGAGTGCCTGTCTTTATACCAGAGGCACTTAATAGGATTCTACAGGAAGACAAATGACACCGGAGATAGATTATATTAATTTAGGAGTCTGCAAGCCTGGCCCTGTCCTGACTCTATCCCTGTGCAATCTTGAACTTCGAATTCTCCAAAAACAGCAAAACTAATCCTTACCAGCTGATTACAGGGCCAGGAAAGTCAAATTTACAAGGTAATTTGAACTTATTAACAAAAATCGTCTATCACAGTGTATCACTTATTATGAAAAAGAAATAACCTGTCTGCAATTTGCTTTCATTTTGCTTTTGATGAATTGTATCAAGTATTGTCAACCAAGACTCTGCAAGGAAATACAATCAATGTTGTCTCCGTTAATGATAATTGATGGTTGACAGGGAGCCAGATGTCTATATAGAAATCAGAAAAAAACTTGCTGACTCTGCTAGTATGATCTAATTTAAATAAAGTAATAATTACTCAATTTCCCTGAAATTTTTAATCAAAGACCTAACTTATAAAGCAAATGAAATTGAGAAGTGAAGATGATGAAGGAGTTAAAAATATCTGTATGAGGAAAAGTTAAAGAAATAAAGTATTTGACAGGGGAAGGTGGAGAATTGAGATTGACCTAGTACTAATGGCTTTCAGGCTTGTAATGAGTAATTCTATGCTTTGAGCTGAAGTTCAGTAACTCTAGGCTACTTTCCTCTTGGTTACTCTCATCCTATGCCCACTCTTTTGATTAGACCAAAACCATCACCTTCACTTACCCATTTATGCACTCATTTCATACATTTTATTATTTACTGTACATAAACTATGCTAGATGTGTGTGATAGAAAAATACATGATGTAGTCACCTATTCTTAAAGAGTACAGATGAAGACATAGACGCAAATCACTCCTATTTAAAGAAGTATGACAAAAACTAATACAAGAGCACAGGGAAAAGGGAAAAGATCTATATCCAGCCCTGTGATCAGGGAAGCCTTTTGAAGAGGGTTGTTTCCATCTGACTCATGCTATTTCCCAACAGTGCTCAAAAAACTTATTATCTCTTACACCAGTAAATTGAGTAATGCTGAAATTAAGATAAATTGGTATGACAGCACAAAGTTTCAGACTATCTCTACTTCTTCCAAGTAGCAGAAACATTCTGTCCTCTTGGCTGGTCTCTATTTTGTGAAGTCAGTCTTCAGTTCTCCTAAATGTGTCCCATAAACAGGTGTTTCCTCTGACACACAGGGTCGGGTTGCTACCTTTTGAGATCTGGATGTTTAATGACTTCTTGCTCCCTACTGGAATCTTGTTTGGGAGCAAACTTAAAAGGTTAATGGTACTTTCCATCTGCATTAGTTGTTACTTAGGGTCATGTTGGGCACCAAAATGACAAGAGTCAGATTTCACCTATGATGGTGTGAGGGACAAAGGAAATTATTTAGCTACTAAGCATCTGGATGAGGGTAGGACAGGATAAAACAAAGATGGTGACACAGACTGCATATCAAGTATCTGGGGATTACAATTTTTTTCTCCCTTAAAAAACTCTTTCTTACACCTTTTTAACAGGAAATAAAATGGCAAAAGAAAGAATCCAGTGCAATGATGTTTCCAGAGTAACAATAACATGGTTTCTCTGGACCTTGTTCAGATCCTCACTTAAGACTCATACCAATAAGCTGGGAGATTAAAGTTTCTCATAGGAAATATATACAATGTGGTCTGAAAGATGCTGTAGAAATTTTCAGAAAGGCAGAGAAAGCCATGAAACAAGGCCAATCACTGTAACTATTCACCCAGGATTTTTTTTTTCCCATGGAAGGGTCATTCCTCTTCTTTCTAAAGTTGGTATTTCTTCTCTTTGAGAAAAATGAGAAACTTTGGATGTCTTAGAGATAAGAAGCTGCTTTTTATTGAGTGCCCACTTTATACTAAGCACTTTGTGTGCTTCATTTAATCCTTACCTCTACTGTGCAATATTATCCTCATTTTACAGGTAAGAAAATAGAGGCTCAGAGAATGTGTGTCTTGATTCAGGGGGCACAGCTTACAAGTGTCAGAGAAGCCACTCAAAACCCGTCTCACCCAAAACCTATACATGATCCCATAGGCCACCATGCCACAGAAACCCTTCAAGATAACAGCTAAACCTAAAATCTGCCTTGCCAGGAAGAGCATTCTTCCAAATCAGAACTCTAATAGCCTTTTGCTAAGTGTTTGTAATGGGAGAACAACCACCGGGGAACATAAAGAATCAAACAAAAGCATTCCATCCACTAAAAGTGAAAATAAAACCAATGAAATGGCTTGCATGTATGCAATGCATGTATACAATAATTTGATGCATATGAAAATATTATAAAGCATTATTATGTTTTTTATGTGGCTAATATGTTGAGGCATAGTGTTCACAACCTTCTATAGTTTCCTGTGGCCTTATGTATTTATTCTGAAACCCTTTCAGGGCTAGCTGAAGAGCCTTGATGTTTGTGATGTTTCCCAGGAGTTTGGCAAGGCTAGAATTCACAAGCAGGCTGTGTTCCAGCTGTCCTTGCTCTGCCATGGGCTCCCGTTCTGATGGCTTTTGAATTTCTTGCCTTGAGTTCCATCTTCTCTGTGATGCGTGTGTGACTTTATACAAATCACCTAACCTTTTATTATTTCAGTTTCTAAATTGTAAAAGAAAATGGAAATCGTCTTTAAAATTTCTGCATCTCTAACATTTCATAAATTGTAACTGAAAGTCCTCTTTGTAGTTTTATAAAACAGGTATTTATGTATTAATTTCAGTTAAATAACCAGTTATTTTAAAAATCATTAGTGAAATTTCAGCAACCATGGAATAACTGTAAAGATTCCCAATGTGGTTATTTATCAATTATCAAAAAATGGTTATTTGATGGATTTGAACTCAGTTTATTATTTAAAATGTAACTTCTATGGCTATTAAATATATAACATTGCATTAAAATTAAGGTATCATTTTATGTTCATACAGATTTATCTGAATATAAATCTGCTTTTTTGAGGATTAAGGACAGTATACTCTAAACTAACTTAATAACCTAAACCAGGGGCAATTAAGAAAAATAATATGAGAAAATCTTTATTTAAGGCTTTTGTTTGTTTTTCATCCTTTTTTCTTCTTTATTTCATTTTTCCTTCTAAATTGAAATAAAAATATTAATATCTTATACCTGAATGGCCTTCATGGTTTGCAAAACACTTTCATATGCAGGAGAGTTACATCCTATGTGGAGATTGTATTCTAAAGTCATTTCATAAGTTGAAAACCACATATGGATAAAATTACCCATAACCCATAAAGAATAACATGCAGGGTTTTATATAAACAACCTTTTAAAATATAAATATGTATGAAGATTATTTTCTATAGTGTAAAGAAAGTATACAATAAAGATTAGTATGCAAAATTTACTTCTCAAAATATTAATTGCATAAAAGAGGACATATAGTTATATATTTTAATTTCATGGAAGAATGCACATTATTTGTATCACATAAATGCAAACATGATGCTACTCCACTGTATGGATCTTACAACATCCCTGTCAAGTTGGAAACTATTATTTCCCTTACAGAGGAAAATAATGTTTGGAGTAGTTTTAAAACTCTTCTAAAGCCTCAAAGCTAGTAAACAGCAAAGCTAAATCCAAACCTTTAAAATTTCGGGTCCGGTTGTCTTTCTAGTACCTCATAATTGGCTCTGAATTTATGCTTCTCTCCTGCTGACGTATCTAAACTTTTTTTTCCACTTCACTGAATTGCACAGGGTTTTTCAAAACAGTTAATTTTCCCAGATAAAATTCTCCTCTTCAAATCATCCATTTCACTGATAGAATGAGAGAAAAATGCTATCATCTTTGATTTGAAAAGTATCTGCCAATTAAATGTAATCTGATCAGCTCATGAACTAACATTCTAAATTTGCTGCTAGGCTGCTTTAAATGTGTGAGACTTTGTTGGGAAAAGGTTTTGTTGATAATTTCTCCACTTTAAAAGAGAAAGGGGATAAAACAGATATTTAACTGCAAGTAAGGAGGTCACTGTTTTCTTTCCTTGGCTCTGGTCCAAAAATGAATTTTAAAATTTCCAAGAGAATTTGAATTAGCTGATATAGATAATAGTGATTAATATATTCATTCTTATCGATCTGATACATAAAGCCTCATTGCAAGGGAAACTTTGTATTTAAGCTCTATACTGAATTCTGTTCCATGTCATTTGCTTTTTTGGTCATTTGCTTACTTTCATTGCCATTTCTCTTGGAAATAACAGTAGTTTGTATGCTTTGGGGCTGAAATTATACTTAAAGAGATGGCTTGGCCAGGTGTGGTGGCTCAGGCCTATAATCCCAGCACTCTGGGAGGCCAAAGCGGAAGGATCACGTGAGCTCAGGAGTTTAAGATCAGCCTGAGCAAGAGTGAGACCCCATCTCTACTAAAAATAGAAAAAATTAGCTGGATGTTGCGGTGCGAGCCTGTAGTCCCAGTCCCAGCTATTCGGGAGGCTGAGGCAGGAGGATCGCTTGAGCCCAGGAGTTTGAGGTTGCTGTGAGCTAGGCTGATGCCATGGCACTCACCTGGGCAACAGAGTGAGACTCTGTCTCAAAATAAAAAAAAGAGTGATGGCTCATGAGAACAATGAATTTCGGTTTACCCAAAGACCAAGACACAGAGTTACAAACCTTGACCTAAATAATTGTCCAATTAATAGTCTGGATGTGAAACCAGATAAAGTCACTTCCTAACCTATTTAGCTATATCTCCCACACAGGAAATAGCATAGTGGCAGATTTGGACATGTAGAATAAATAAATAATAAATAATGCAGCTGTGAGTATATTAATGTGAACATTATAAATGCATACACTAATTGTACTGGAAATTGAGAAGTTCCATTTATGTAATTTTCCTGTTATTACAGCTTGTATGTTACTTTTCCAAAGCAGAGAACACCTACTTACTATAAGAAAGCCCTAATCACCCTCTCAGCTTCTCTCTTTTTTTTTTTTCAGACACAATCTGACTCTGTTGCCCGGGCTAGAGTGCTGTAGCATCAGCCTAGCTCATAGCAACTCAAACTCCTGGGCTTCAACGATCCTCCTGCCTCAGCCTCCCGAGTAGCTGGGACTACAGGCATGTGCCACGATGCCTAGCTAATTTTTTTTTCTATATATATTTTTAGCTGTCCAGATCATTTCTTTCTATTTTTTAGTAGAGACAAGGCTCTTGCTCTTGCTCAAGCTGGTCTCGAACTCCTGACCTCGAGCGATCCTCCTGCCTCAGCCTCCCAGAGTGCTAGGATTACAGGCATGACCCATCGCGCCCAGCCTTCAGCTTCTCTTTTAAAATCTTTCTACACATCGAATCACACAAACATTTCTAGACTTGATGGTTACCTGAACCCATTATTTTTTAGAAGAGAAATTGAGGCCTACCAATGTTAAATGACTTCCCCGGGAACATTTAGAACTGGGATTAGAATCAAATTTTTATTGATTCATTGATATATAAAGAGGTATTAAGAACCTACTGCATGCCAGGAATTTTTTCTTTTTTTACTACACTATAACAATCAGGTAGGATTATCATGTTATTAACAAATGCAAAATAATAAGCTAATGGGACAATGTGAGTCCCCTGTGTTAGAGATTTCAGGTCTTGATCAATGAGAAAGTTTTGTTAATGGTGATTCTCAGGAAGAGAATTTGCAGGAGCTGCCTTCTGAACTGCCTAGCTAAAATAAGGCAAAGATAGATAGTAAGCAAAGAGATCTGGGGCAAGTAAACCTTTACTGTCTCACCTTGTGTTTCCTTTGGAAGAAAAGAGACATTTTCCCCAAAAAAGTCAGCATTAAAAGAAAAAGAGAAAACATACAATAAGGCACAGAAATTGTGGATTGTATCCTCCCAGCCACGGGCATGTAATCTGTGCAGTCGCACAGGGAGCAGCACCGGAAGGGCCCCACTCATGATTTAATGCTCTGCGGTTGCCATCTTGGTTTTCTTAATAATTTTTTAACAAGAGGTCCCTGATTTTTGTTTTTCACTGGGCCATGCAAATTATGTAGCCTTTCCTGCCCCTGCTTCTCTTAGCAAGGTCTGTTCTGTCTCCCTCCTCCACAACTCTGGCTTTCCTCACCCTCCCTGCCCTCTTTCCTCCTGGGCCCCACTACCAGGACCTGTTTCTTGTATCTGAACACATCCTTAATATAGATCTGGTTTGTATAATAAATTCTCCCTCTGGAATTCAACTTCCAGTGGGCTCATTTGGAAAAATTGGATACTGTTATAAAACTTGCTTTTTCTACTTAATAGTGTTTTGAGAACGTGTTTTTATATCAGTAAAAATAAATCTGCCCTGTTCTTTTATATGGCAGTAAAATCTATATGTAGCCTAGACATCCCCATTGGCAGTCCGCTGACCCCTAGAGATCTGATTAAACTTGGTCCAAATCCCAATTCCACAGTCCTGTGAGAGAAATTCCATGGTTTCCGCTGGTTTCTGTCCTGACTTCTTCAAGCCCCTCCACTGCCATGCGTATGCCATTGCATGGGATGACTGGGTTTAAAATGTATTACTCCAAGATGAAGGTCTCAGCTCCTTCCTCAGTTCCAGAAGATAAAGAGTAATATACATTTTATGTCTTTTGTGTGCATTTTACTAAAAATCTGAGGATACCCAGCCTGAGAGGAGAAGTTCATGTCAGGGGATGTACGGTTGTCTGCAACCTAGCTGACCTCTGTTCTCTTTCTTTCTCTAAAAACAAGTAAATTCTTGCTCTTGTTTTGCATAAAAGTTTTCACTTGTATCAAGATCCTGCAGGATCTGACATTCTACCTGAAGCACTTTCCCAATCAAACATAGTTTGATTATAATGTTGATTAAAACCATCTTGTAACACTAGTTTAAATTGTTAGCAGTGGTTTTCCAAAAAAGGGGATGATGCTGAGACTTTTTCCTTGTGATTTACATTTCATGATTTTTGGAATTTTTATATAAAAGATAAAGTGGCATTAAATGACCTAGATTTTTCAAACTGGGCATAATACATATTTCAGATTTTGCAGCCTCATTCGGAAGTCCTTTGTTTTCCTTTTTTTTCTTTCTCCTCTAAAAATATTTGTTAGTTATAAAAGCAGCTCTTTTTTTCTAGGTCACAGAACAACTTATTTTCTATTTTCTTTTTTAAAAAGTGTGAACGAAGTGCTGTATTTTTCAATATCAAAACCTTGGTGGGAAAATAATTAAGATTCAAAGCTATTAGAAAACCCTTTACCCATCAGTTTCCATCGTAACAGGTATATTAATTAAATATTTTTCATAAATATATTTTGAAGTGATGCTTTCATGAACTGAGAGTGTATTTTCAATTTACTAATCACATTTGCACTAATTTATTTAGACCTCAGTGATACTTACTACTTAATTACAAATAGACATTTGATAATATATGGGTTCGATCTCATTATGCAAATAACCTCCCTAATGCAGTTGTTTAGGAGAGGGGGGCAGTCTGCTGAGAGTCAGCATGAATGATTTACATAACTGTTCTACATTAACCAGTACTTTATGCATGGCCAGTCATTTCCTCCTCTTAATTGGAAACTAGCCAGTTAGCCTATATATAATTAGTTTGCATATGAAGCAAATGAATTATTGAATGAAAACACTATACAATGGAGGACCAATCAGGATCAATCTGCTGGAGTAAACAAGCTCATAACCAGCTACTCTCAACTCCAAATAAAAAGAAGAGAGAAAAGATTTTTTAAATATTAAAAATACATAGTAATCTCACACCATATCAAAAATTAACTCAAAGTGGATCATAAACCTAAAATTATAAACAAAAGAAAAATTTTGTGACCTTGAATTAGGCAAAGATTTCTTAGGTACAACATTAAAAGCACAATCCATAAAAGAAAAAAAATGAAAAAAATTGGACTTCATAAAAATTTTAAAATTCTGCTCTTTGAAAGATATTTTTAAAAGAATAAAAAGACATGCCATAGTTGGGGGAAAATATTTCCAAATTACACAGTTGATAATGGACTAGCATCTAGAACGTAAAAGAACTCTAAAATTTCAATAATAAGAAAATAAATAACCCAATACTTAAATAATGGGCAAAAGATTTGAGCAGATATTTTACCAAAAAAAAGTATACAGAATGTAAGTAAGCATATGAAAAGATGCTCCATATTATTAGTTGTTCGAAAATGCAAATTTAAACCACAGTGAACTGCCACTGCACACCTATCAGGGTGGCTGAAATTAAAGTGTGACACTTAGCTTTGGCCCAAACAGAAACCCTTCAAGATAATTGTCACTGGAGCTATACTACAAGAGGGTTAAACATCTAGAATTTTTCTACCCATGTAGAACAAAGACTCCAAACTGCTAACTCAGAGTCTTTAACCAAAGGTCTAAATACTGCTACAAAACTATGACTGGGCTTTGGGGGGTCCATTAACTTCCTAAAGTTGCAAATAAAATGGTATGTGTATATGTGTACATGCATTTCTTAGGGAAAAGAAAACAGGGATATTATCAAATTTTCAAAGGGGTCATTTAACAACAAGAACAACAAATTAACAACCCACCCTAACCAATAGCCTAATTGAGCCAAACAACACAGAGAGTTGAATGAAGCTGGGCACTGTGGCTCACACCTGTAATGCTAACACTCTGGGAGGCCCAGATGGGAGGATCACTTGAGCTCAGGAGTTCAAGACCAGCCTGAGCAAGAGCAAGACCCCATCTCTACTAAAAACAGAAAAATTATCCAGGCATCGTGGCACACGCCTGTAGTCCCAGCTACTCGGGAAGCTGAGGCAGGAGGATTGCTTGAGCCCAGGAGTTGGGGATTGCTGTGAACTAGGCTGAAGCCACAGCACTCTAGCCAGGGCAACAGAGTGAGACTCTGACTCAAAAAAACAAAAGTTGAATGAGGCAATCTCGAAACCACTGGATAGGAAGAGGTACAGGTAAAAATAAACACCCGTCAAAGATAAGATCATAATTGAAAATTACAAAGCACATAGCAGGGAAATCCTTGCTATGTGTAATAGTCAAAAAACCCATACACTGGCAGAAATCATAAATGATAAAATGTAAATAAGGTAGCATTTTTCATTTAAAACAAGTATGTTTAAATTTCTCAAAGAGATAATTGGAATGAACAGTGTCCTGGAGACAAGAGCATAAAGTTATCAAACAAGAGCAGGAATATATGAAAATGGGCCAAATGGAAACCATAGAAATGAAAAAAGATTACTGAAAGTAAGAAGGATCTTAATAAAGAGTAAACTAGACATCCCAGAAAAAATAAAAGTAGTTATTAGAAAGATAAAACAGAAGGAATCACCCCAAAATATGACATAGTAAGAGAAGGAGATGGAAAATGTGAAAAATACATTAAGGAAAATGGAAGATAGATTAAGAAGTTCCAAAATATAAGTTAAGAATATAAGACTATGGCCGGGCACGGTGGCTCACGCCTGTAATCCTAGCACTCTGGGAGGCCGAGGCAGGTGGATCACCCGAGGTCAGGAGTTCAAGACCAGTCTGAGCAAGAGCAAGACCCCGTCTCTACTAAAAATAGAAAGAAATTATCTGGCCAACTAAAATATATATATATATAGAAAAAAATTAGCCGGGCATGGTGGCGCATGCCTGTAGTCCCAGCTACTCGGGAGGCTGAGGCAGTAGGATCGCTTAAACCCAGGAGTTTGAGGTTGCTGTGAGCTAGGCTGATGCCATTTCACTCACTCTAGCCTGGGCAACAAAGCAAGACTCTGTCTCAAAAAAAAAGAAAAAAAAAAAAAAAGAATATAAGACTAGAAATAATGGAATGAGAAAATATTTGCAAAACTAAAAATAAATTTTTTCAAGAACTGAAGAAAGACATGAATTCTCAGATGGAAAAAAGTCCCACCAAATGTTGAGCAGGGTAAATAAATTCTTTAAACTTACAATACTTATGATACACTAAATATCAAGGATGAAATGTATATATGAAAAGCTACTACAGAGAAATTTTAGATTATCTACAATGCAGAGACACTAGACTGAACACAGATTTCCCATCAACGGCAATAAATAAATGCCAAAAAATGATGAAATAATGTATTCAAAGTGCTAAAGGAGGGTAACCCTTATTCACGACAGGGCCAAAAATACATTATCAGGCATGTAAATACTGAGACCTCTCACTGAAAGAATTAGTAACAAAACAACAACAACAAAATGAATTCAGGAAGAAAACACAAGAAGCAATAGTGAACAAAGAAATTGTTCAAGGATGTAAACTCAAATAAATATTGACTTAAAAAACATACTGACAAAAATAATTTCTGAAGGGTGAAAATGAGCCTGAACTAAAATTCTAGATAACCCTCATGTAATCTGTGAGAAGGCAGTTTTGTTGGATGCTAGAATCCTTGTCTTGTTTTGGAGAAGGCTAGAGATAGTTATTAACTTTAGGCTTTTTAATAAGATACTAACTCACATTACACTCATATATTTTGTGAATACTTGATTTGAAGAAAGTTTTTGTACACTCACTTCTAAAAATGCTTTTATGTTTTTTTCCCTTAGAAAATAGTCATCTTGATGAGCACACGTGTACACAGAGGGAAGTAAAGCTCAATGGAAATCAAGCAGGGGTAGGGGAGGAGGGGAGGACGGGATGGGTGAAAACCTACCTAACTAGTACAATGATGGGCACACTTGGGTGCCCTGGGTGACGGGCACACTTTTAACCTTGACTCAAGCATTACAAAAGCAATCCATGTAACCAAAAACATTTGGCCCCCATAATACTTTAAAATGAGAAAAAAAAATAGTCATCTTCCTCAAGTGAAACAAACAATTGATCCATGGAAAGTGGAATTAACAGTTGAGCTACACACATAGAATATGTAATTATTTAATTATCTTCTGGATTTTCCACACTAACAGGATGGTGTAATGTTTTAAATACTTATTAAATGAGCTGTTTCCTAACATTAAATAGAAACTATTTAATCAGGATGTATATGGATAAATCACCAAACTGCTATTGAAGATCATTTCCAAATACAAAAATTAGCTATAATAATTTGTTTTATAAATTGGAAACAATGAATAGCTCTGAATAAAAGTTCTGTACTGTAACTGATTATGATGCTACATAGTCAATGTTGCTAGGTATGCAAAGAATACTAAGACAACGTAGACTTGGAGGAAGTTTCCTGGAATCTGTGACATATGAACCAGTGGTGAACCATGCAAAGAAGGAGAGCTGGCCTGGGGTAAGGGGAGTTGTTCTGGGAATAAAGGAAAAGCATATCAAAGCAGGGTTAAGTAGAAATTCCCAGGGCATTACTAAAGGGGCAGACCAATCATCTTCCATCATTTTACTCTTGACTAAAGGGAAACTGACCCTTTCTGGAACTTGTTTGCATCCAAGGAAGTACTACTACCCTTTTCCTTTTAATCTTACTTTGCTCTAAATGGATTCCTGTTCCTCCAACCTAACCCCCAGCCCACCTACAACAACTTAACCAACTTCTGATTTATAATTGGCATCCAACAGCATGTCTGCTATGTGTAGAGCAGTGGGCTAAATAATTGAGTAGGGGGACAAAAGGAAAACAATAAAAATACAAATGTCATCCTCTGCAATATGTCTTGGTCGCCAACCATTAGCTTCTAGGAAGGAAAGTCTATATGGCTTTGTCTCAGACTTAACTGTCTTTCAAAGAGAGCTATGCCTGACCAGCATCTACTGTCTATCTCTGAGAATCTCATGACTTTATATCTGTGCTCTTTTCCTAGAATTGGTTGGTTGAAGTGGAAAATGCAAAACAACCACTCTTCTTCATCAGTCATTGCATAGAATGAGTAGCATCCCAGGTATAAAAGAATATAATTGTTCTTTCATCATGATGATTTTAGCAATTAAAATGGAAAATTAAATCTTTATCCATATTAAAAAATACACTATCCTGATTTGGAAATCAATAAGAAATTTAACATTTTTTTTCTCCATGTGTAGACGATAGGGGATAAAGCATTAAGCTGATGGCTGGTTGTCACTTGAAATGCATTTTGGTCTGTTTACTGGAGGACAAGAAGACTGGCATTCAGGGAAGGATGGTTATCTATTTCCAAGCCCACAGTCTGATATCCAAATCCCATGGAACCAGATGTGTTTGGAATGCCAAGGTTGTCAATATTAGAAAAGGTAAAATGAACATAGAGCAGATTCTTCTTCCAGATTTGGGGCAATATCCCCAAATTAAACACAGTCATATTTCTGCTAAGAAAAGTATAAATAATTCACACTGAGTGGGATAAAGAAAGGCTATAAACAGCTTCATCTTCATCCAGACCTGATTCTGCTGCCAAGAGAGTTCAGATCAGGTATTGCCATCAAATGAGTTATGAAAAACTTTTGATTTTCAAAACTGTGGATGTAGGATTATGGACCTGTATTACCTTCAGGGAAACAGGAGTGAAGAGAGTTCATACTTTTCTTCTGTTTGAGCAAAATTTAGTCATTGAATCTCCTGTCATAGAATATTGATTCTCTTCTTATCCTAAAAATACCTTCAATGTATTCTGGGTAGGCTCTAGTGGAAGTCTAAAAGTCAACCAACAGTTTAAGAATGTTATTTTTTTTTGTCTTTTTTATTATTATCTGGCCATGAATCATGTTAGTTCTATTCTTATTGGTTTCTAGTAAATAAAATAAACATAATAAAATTAAATGTTGATATTGTCCTTTATCTTACACTAGGCCACAGATTCAGTTGTGCACATTACTATTATTTGGTGTGCATGCACCTGGCCTGCCTCCCTTGTTGGTTTTGCTTTATAAATGACAGGGAGAACATCAAGAAGTACCCAGAGCTCCCATGCATCTTAGCCAGGCTCCATCTGAATACTCATCATGTACTTCTCTGGGCACAAAAAAGTGTCAGATGAGTATGGCTGTAACATATATATCCTCAAATCTCCACTCATGGTTTATAAGGTAGTGCAAATACTCAAGCCAGACCATCCTCAATCCAGTCTTACCTGTAGTGGAAGAATCTCCCCATATCCCAAGCCTTTATTCTCTGAAAAGAACACAGGTAAAGTAGATACTTCTCACCAGATAAGTTTTGAGCAAGCCCTCTGTGGCACTCCCTTATTGCCTAGATAAACTACCTTATGCTATTAGCGCCCATAAATTCTAAAAATATTAAGAATGTACATCTCTTCCAGCTAGGAGCTTATGCTAGGCTTCATCCTAACAGGGAGGAATGACCCTTAGGTACTGACAGTTTGCAACAAATCACATTGGGCTACAAACAAGAACATAAGTTTATTTTCCTTGTATACTGTTTCATCGTATTGCCTTTATATGTTTATCTGCCTTGCTTGTTGAAGGTCCTAGAGGATTAAGATCTCAGCTTAGAACAACTCTTTCCTAAAGAGAGTTAACATGTTTTAATACCAGATACATTTAAAAGGATTTTTCTCACATTTAAATTTCTTTGGGGAAAATATTTATACTTGGTATCTTTAATGTATTAAGTCTTATGGGAAAAGACACTATTCTCAAGGGAAGTTCAATCTGGAGGGGACAATGGATACATAAGATATTAAAATGTTACTACTCTATAGCTAGAATGGCAGGGCTAGAAGGATAGGAATATGTTTCCAAGGTGTGGAAGGAAGGAAAGGGCATTATGGGCAGTAGGAATAACATGGCCAAAACACAGAGGCAGGGAAGTGCTACAGGTCATATGGTGTGTCCAGAACATGGGGTGTTGAAAGGCTATAGAAGAGCTTAAGTCTGGAGAGGAAGAATAAATGAGTCAATAAAATAGGTAGATAGTGCCAACCACAAGCGAAACCCAGTCCAGAGTAAAGTAGTGCTGTTACGAACTAGCACTTTCACTACATCTGTCTTTCAGACTTGTATAATAAAGCAGCAAAAGCTGATTAATGTGCTTTGGATTGGGCCAAGTATGTTCAGTGACCTTTGTAAACAAATAAGTACACAGTTAACTAAGACTGAAATAAAAGGCATGTACAGTTTATGATTTTAACTGATACCTGAATAGCATTTGTAGTGATGGACATGGACTCTAGAGCAGGCTGTTTAGATTCAAATCCTGGCCCCCAGACTTACTTACTGTGTGACCAAGGATATTTATTTAACTTATTTGCGTACCAGTCTGCTCACCTGTAGAATGAGAATAACAATATACCTATCTCAGAGTATGGACTAAATAAGTTAATATGTGTGAAATACTTAGAACTGTGCCGGGTACATATTTCGCATGACAGAAAGAGAGGGAAAGAGGTAGGTGGAAGGAGAAAGGGAGGGAGAAAGAAGGAAGGGAAAAGCCAATACATTAGAGAAAAATTAAGTATTCTCTGTGAGTGATCAGACAGTTGTGTCTAAAGCCATCACCTCACTCTTTTTCCGTGGAATACCTGGGTTATGACTGCTGAAGAGTAGCATCCAAGCTCCCCATGGACAATGCAACTGCCTGGCATACCCCAATTAATCTACACCACTGCAGTCAGGCAGCTAGGAATGCTCCCTATGGCTTGCCCGGATCCACTGAAGCTGCTGCATTTCCTGTCTTTGAATTGGGTCAGTATTCCGGTGAGTCTGGCCCCACTCTATTTGTGTTTCTATTCTTAGACGTTTTAAAGGTTGTGTTAAGAGGGAGAGACAATGAAAGAGAGAGAGAGAGAGCCATGAAGGCCTATAGTGGGGTTTTTTTTGTTTTTGTTGGGTTTTTCATGTTTTTATTTTTTATAGCTGGGAGAATCCCTGAAGACCAAGGAACAGAATGCCCTCATTTGACACAGGGAGATACTCATGGAGGAGGTCTTTTTTTTTTTATTTTTAATGTCCTACATTCATTTTTTATTTCAGAATATTATGTAGGTATAAACATTTTGGTTACATAAATTACTTTTGTACTGTTTGAGTCTAAGTGTGTCAATACCCCAGATAGTGTTCATTGTACCTACTGGGTGTGAATTTACCTATCCCCACCTCCCCTCTCCCACCTGCTTGATTTCCGATGAATGTTATTTCCATATGTGCACATAAGTATTGATTGATTCATTCACATTTAATGGTGAGTATATGTGGTATTTGTTTTTCCATTCTTGTGATACTTCACTTAGAATGGTCTCTAGTTCAATCCAGGTTAATACCAGAGGTATGAGTTCACCATTTTGTTTTATGGCTGAGTAGTAGTACTCCATGGTATACAGATACCACATTTTATTAATCCACTCATGATTGATGGACACTTGGGTTGTTTCCACATCTTTGCAATTGTGAATTGTGCTGCTATAAATATTTGAGTGCAAGTGTCATTTTTATAGAATGTATTTTTTTCCTTTGGGTAAATACCCAGTTTATTGTTAAATTTCTTATTGGTTATTTTCTGTCTGGAGGATCTGTCCTGTCCTGTCAGAGGGTTGTTGAAGTCTCCGGCTATTACTATGTGGCTGTTTATCATTTCGTTTAGATCAAGCAGGACTTGCTTTATGAATCTGGGTGCACCTGAGTTAGGTGTATAAATATTTAGAATTGCTATGTCTTTGTGTTGAATTGTACCCTTCACCATCATATAGTGACCATCTTTGTCTTTCATTCCTTTTGTTGATTTGAAGACTAAGTTGTCTGAAATCAGAACTGCCATGTCAGCTTTCTTTTGGCTTCTGTTTCCTTGAAATATTGTTTTCCATCCCCTCTCCTTGAGTCTGAATGCATCCTTTTGGGTTAGATGTGTTTCCGGAAGACATCAGATACTTGGCTTGTGTGTATCTGTCCATTCAGCCGGCATATGTCTATTTAGTGGGCAGTTCAAGCCATTCACATTTATTGAGATAATTGATCAGCAGGAGCAGATTTCTGTTCATCCCGTTGAGTTCAACTTTGTTGCCTTGCTTTCTCCCTCAAGCCACTGTGGTGTCTGGCCTTTGACATTTAGCTTTTGGATTATTTTTACATTGGTGAGTGTTTATTGTGTTGATCCGTGTGCAACACTGTTTTGAGTGCTTCCTGGAGAGAAGGTCTTGTCTTGAATTCCCTCAGTCTTTGCCTGTCTGAGAAGGTCTTTATTTCTCCTTCGGATATGAAACTTAGGGTTGCGGGGTACAAGGTTCTAGGCTGGACATTATTCTGTTTAAGAAGAGTGAGAATGGGGCCCCTGTCTCTTCTTGCTTGTAAGATTTGACACAGACATCCCGAAACACCTGGGGCCAAGAAAAATAAAAAAGGAAAGCAAAATGAAACTATTCTTCGAGTCTTTGCATACTGGCTCTGTGTTGGGGCACTCCTTCAGCACTTAGCCAGGTCATTTGCAATTCTGCCTTAGCCTTCACTTTCTGCTTGCAGGGAACCTAAGGTCAGCGTGAAAGCTTAGGGTCTTCTCAGGTCCTCTCTGAGCATGTGTCCAGCCCTGGGCACATCATGGTCTTCTAATTCCCTGCTGTGCAAAGGAGGTTTTCCTAGCCTTTACTCCCCCATGTATCTCCCTCCCCACCCTCTTCCTTGCCAGGATTTCCCATCTCTGCTTGCCCTGACTTTTATCCCTTGCCACAGGTGGCTGCAGCTAGTATATTTGTTTTGAGATGCTTCGGACAAACACAGACTGGGGAAGACGCTTCAGTCAGGAGAAACAAAGGCTAGCCTATCTGAGATTCTGTGTTTTCACCGGCTCACCACCAGACAGGTGAAAACACAGAATCACAATTAAACACACAACTAAAAACCCAATCACAATGAATTCAAGTAATTGAGTATTAATTAATTAATTCACAATTAATTCTGTGTTTTGTTTTCTTAATTTTTTATTTCAGCATATTACAGGGCTACAAATGTTTAGGTTATGTATATTGCCTTTGCCCCACCCAAGTCAGAGTTTCAAGTGTGTCCATCCCCCAGACGGTGCACACTGCACCTATTAGCTGTGTATATACCCATCGCCTCCTCCCCCCTCCCATCTGCCTGACACCTGATGAATGTTACTACTATATGTGCTCTTAAGTGTTGATCAGTTAATACCGACTTGATGGTGAGTACATGTGGAGCTTGTTTTTCCATTCTTGTGATTCTTTACTTAGTAGAATGGGCTCCAGCTCTATCCAGGATAACACAAGAGGTACTAGATCACTGCTGTTTTTTGTGGCTGAGTAGAACTCCATGGTATACACACACACACACACACACACACTCACCACACATTTTATTAATCCACTCATGTAATGATGGGCATTTGATAATTTCCACATCTTTGCAACTGTGAATTGTGCTGCTATAAACCTAGTGCAGATGTCTTTTTCATAGAATGTCTTTTGTTCTTTTGGGTAGATGCCCAGTAATGGGATTGTTGGATCAAATGTTAGTTATACTTTTAATTCTTCGAGGTATCTCCATACTACTTTCCATAGAGGTTATACTAGTTTGCAGTCCCACCAACAGTATATGAGTGTTCCTATCCCTCCGCATCCACACCAACATTTGTTGTTCTGGAACTTTTTGATAAAAGCCATTCTCACTGGAGTTAAGTGATATCTCATTGTGGTTTTGATTTGCATTTCCCTCATGATTAGTAACACTGAGCATTTTTTCATATGTTTATTGACCATTAGTCTGTCTTCTTTTGAAAAGTTTCTATCCATGTCTTTTGCCCTTTTAATGGCGTTGTTTCATTTTCTGTTGCTGATTTGCTTGAGTTCTGTGTATATTCTAGTTATCAGCATGCAAATGTTTTCTCCCATTCTGTAGACTGTCTGTTCACTTTAATGATTGTTTCCTTGGCTATGCAGAAGCTTTTCAACTTGATCAGGTCTCATTTATTTATTTTTGTTGTTGCTGTGATTTCCTTTGGGGTCATCTTCATAAATTTTTGCCTAGGGTGATGTCTATAAGAGTGTTTCCAACATTTTATTCTAGAATTTTTATAGTTTCATGACTTAGGTTTAAGTCTGCTTTCCATCGATTTACCAGACTTCAAGCCATACTATAAGGCTGTAGTAACCAAACAGTATGGTATTGGCACAAGAACAGATACATAGACCAATGGATTAGAATCCAGAACCCAGATATAAAACAATCTTCATGGTGCCATCTGATCTTTGACAAAGCATACAAAAACATACACTGGGGAAAAGAATCCCTATTCAATAAATGGTGCTGGGGAAATTAGATAGCCACACATAGAAGACTGAAACAGGATCCACACCTCTCACCAATCACAAAAATCAACTCATGATGGGGTAGGAGGTCTTTGGCACCTCTGACCCAGGCAGTGGAGAGATTAAGTAATGTGTCTTTCCTGGGTGTTTTTGCTCATATATATGTCCATGTTTTATTAATTCAAAGAGAAAGTTGAGCTTTTATTTACTTGGGCCAGCCATTATTCTATAATAATTGATGTTTTAACTCATTTAAGATGAAAAGGAAATGGAAACAGCATATTAAAGTGAAAATATGATTTTATTGTTCTTGGCTTCAAATATTCTTTAACTGCTTCGCTTTGGGAGTCAGTGTGATGCTGTTGTATGAATATGATATTGGGAATCAGAAAACAGTGATTGATTCCAGGAGATTCTAATTATTAGTCTGGCCTTGTACTGGCTACTAAACTGCTTAATTAATATGTAAAATGATATCTACCTTCTAGGATTTTGTGAAAATTAATAAGTTAACTAGAGGAAATAATGAATGTGAAATCCATGGGATATGATAGGTATTCAGTAAATGTAAGTCTCCACCCATGCCTGTCCTCACCTAAGAGATGGAGTTTTAGTGAGGACACCACTTAATTTTAATGTGACTACAATCCCTTCTTTATTAATCATTTCCTCCTAAATCAAAAGCTGACACAAAACTATTTTTTCCCTCTCTGGATTTGCTTCCTAATTTGTAAAGTGATGTGGTTGGTTTATGTTTCCCTTCCAATATCTTCAAGATCTAGGCTTCTGTGGCTTCTTCCTAGCTCTTTGTTGGCCTGGGAAAATACAGTTCATCCCACCCATTAAATTCCTCCCTTTGCTGAAAGAGAGAATAAGTTGAAATGCTTTTAGATGACTAGAGGGGAAATGCCTCAAAATCCTCCTTTATGAAAGTATATTTTTCCATTTTCTATTAGCTGCAAAATACTATATGATCATACAATTTATTATTATTAATACTATTATCATTAATACCCCTCTCACTATTCAATTTTCTTCCTCTCCAGCAGTTGGATGGGAGAAGTAAAGTACTTCATATTAGGATGGATGTATAACAAGGTCCATCAGAAAGAACAGCATATGCATGTATACATTCCTGCTAATTGTACTGATTGTAGTTTGTGTTCCATTCCATCTCTGTTCAGCCCTGTCTATTCGGTAGCTTGCTGTTCTTTCTGACTGGAGTGGTGATATTAATTGCTCATGTTCTTCCTGTGGTCAGAAATCCTGGCTGCTGTTGGTATCACCACTTAGGAGGCCCCTCCTTAATTCTTGCCTGACAAGGAGAACTCTCTGCACCTATGCACTGGCTTGATTGGAAAATAGAGGGACTTGGCTTCTCCAGTAGTCATCTGGAGTGGCTGAAAGGTCCTACTTAGGAATGTGAAGGTGCTGTTGCCCAAAGGGGCAGATTTCGACCAATGTGGGAGAAGAGAGTCCCAGCAGTTAGTGCTCTGTCTTCCTCTCCTGTCTCATCTCCCATGGCTTTTCCGAGATGTGGCTCCTTCATACAATCTCTCTTGAGATGTCCTATGATAATTGAGCAACCAGGCATGTTTGGTGATTGATGTGGCTCTCTCATAGGTTGTGGTCCCTGAGAAGCAGACTCTAAGACAAAGTTTAGTGTGCAGTATTAAGGAATACTTTTGGAATCAATACCTGTAGAAGGCAAGAGAAAGAAGCAGTTTGAGCAAAGAAAGAAGAAGGACTGTGATGTAGTCTCAATTAAGACATCGGCCATACCCACAGGGAGCTTTGAAGTTATGGTGTCCCCCCACCCCACGCCCAAATTATACAAAATTGGTGCACAGGGGCTGAGTACTTTTACTCTTACATCAGCCAGTCATTGGATGTGGGCTGTCCAGGGAAGGAAGCGTGACACAGAGAGGCAAATGCTGAAGAGGATTGGCAGTTGCATGTTGTTTTCTGATAGCTGTCCCAGAAGGTAAGGGAATGAGTCCTGAAGGAGGATGTGGGGGGCATATCAGCACATCTACTCCACTGCACCCTTGTACAGTGAAGATCTAATTCTTTGTATCAGTCCTGGGATCTGCTCCTTCAGAAGTCTCTGATGGGCTTCTTTTTCTGGGGGAAACTTGAAAAGGGAAGATTAGTAGGGTGAACTGCAGCCACCACTGCTGCGGATGGTCAATCGATACTCATCATCTCCCTCCTCATTGTCCATTCTATTAATAGATCCCTTCACCCTCAGCTAGCATGTCTGCTGGCCTCAGTGGCTCACCCAGTGGCATGACTCAGTCTCTTGAGCCCCTCAATTACTGTGCCCTTTGCAGACCCTGGTCACTGTCTGAAGAAACACCCACATGAATCATCTGGGAGGCAAATATATTTCTTCCTGTGCTCATTGTGTAAGCTGACCTCAGTCTTAGTGAATCCTGGTAAGATAATGGCTTCAAAGTGCCCAGGTAGCAGTCATAGCTTAGAGTTCAGTGGGACTCATCTGAACTCTTCAGTGGGATCTCATCATTCCTGAAGTGAGACCTGGATGGTGCATTACAACATCTACTAAACTTTGCTTCCTTCCCTGCATCACTCCTCCTTTCTTTTGCTCTTAATTTCTTGGGATGGCACCCCAAATAAAGCATGGGTGTGTAAGTTTTGCCTCAGGCTCTGTTTTCCTAGAGAACCTGTGCTAACAGACCTGGGCTATATATGTTTGTTTTGGCTTCTACTTCAGAGCCTTAAATGGACCTGCTGCAAAATGGAACTGTCTACTATAAATGGAATGTATAGCATTGATACCATACACACACACACACACACACACACACACACACACACAGGCACACACACAAAGGCTTAGTGCAACATGGATTATGGGTCAGGACACTTAACTTCTACTGGAGCTCAGTGACTCACTGTGAATATTAGGAATGTGGCTTGGTCCCTTATATTTAGTCTCTAATTTAATATAGCAGGCATAACAATGCCTGATTTTTCCAGCCCTGTAACAATGACATCAAGAGTATGTCATAATGTACATCAGAGCACTGTGTAAAATCACAAGATCCCTGGTAAGAAACTCTTCTCTTTCCCCATGATATTTCTGGGCAAATGAATTAATACTATGTGATGAAGCAGCGGTGCCATGCTCCAAGGATCATTATCAGGGCCTTAGGGTGCATAATCCCTTACAAATATGATGATACTAGACAGAACACTAGAAAGCTACCAGTTCAAATGTCTCTCGCGTCCCCTGCCAAGTTTCCTGATGCTCCACCACTGGAGACCAAGGTTTTTTTTTCCCCCTTAAAGCCTGTTTGATCTCTCAGTGAAAACAACAGGGTCATAGTGTTGCCCATGTTGGGGCACCATTGCCACTTGAATCTCAGAATGAGGCCACCTGGGGTTAGGTGAAGTGCCTGAGAGTAAGAAAGACACCTTCCTTCTCTGTGGGAAGGAAAATAGAATTGAAGGAGAGACATTGGGAGTCAGGGCGATGAAAAAGGAAACTGAAACGTGAAGTCAGGGGAAAAGATTCCACTTACTTCTTGTTTTCAGTAAGGTATGGCCCTGGTTAAATGTAAGTCTAGGTCTCTACCAAGGACCACAAGGGTTATACACTACATACCACAGGATAAAGCCAGAGATGTTCTCTCCTGCCCATAACTCCTTGCCAGACTACTTTCTTTCCATCCCCCTCCCCTTGAAATCATCAATGGCTTCTCTCAGTGGGACTTCTACAAGTCTCTCTTTTGACCTGTGTTTGAGAGGGTGATGTTCATAATTATTAGAATAAAAATTTTAGTCCCTTAACTTGAGCCTTACAATTAAAAAGACCTTCATTCTGAATAAGGATGGGAAGTTAGAACATGACCCACTCTTGCTTAATTAGCCCCCTTTTTTCTTGCCAAGATTGAATTCTACAAGTCTTTTGAAATGCAGCATGCTAGAAATGAAATAACACAGAGTCCTCGAGCATTCTCAGGGGAGGAATGGGGAAAAGTCTTTCAAAAACAGCAAAAGTAATGGGAAAATAATTAAAGGAAACATCTCTGACATATTAAAACTAAAACAAACCATATGCTGTGGCAGAAGGTTATTTCTCAGAGCCCTGGATAAAGGCTGAAAGGGGAGGCCCAGTCTGGGCCAAGAGGGCTAGTCTGGGCCAGTCCCTCTTGGAACCTCGGGGCCTATTCCCCTGACCCCCCCGCTCTGGGTGGCCATCCTGCCCCTCAGTATCTGCCACTGAGCCTTCCACAGAACCGGTGGCAATTACTGGAATGTTGGCACTGACCTACTTTCCAGTTTTGTGAACGAGTAAAGCTAATTTAGTGCTCGCTTTTCAATAGCACAGACTTCATTGATTTTTCAGACAGATCAATGCCAGTCACCTTGGACCAAGGCAGTCTCCAAACAGTTCCGCTATGGTGAACTATACTGCAAGGACAACTGCACATGGGCTTCTACAGTGTATTCTTTATCGTATCCACACAGTCACTCTGAAATGAATTATCTGTAGGTAAATCAGCAAAGTTACAGAGTGTCATTTATAATCCATGAATTGAAAGGAAATGGCAACATGCCAAGCAGCTAAGCCTGGGGCTTGTCAGTGCTGGCCCAGTCATTTTTAAGGTCATTTGAAAAACACCCAAATATTAATTCAACTCAAAATAGAGAATCATACAATGTCATAAATGGAAGAGACCATAGAAATGATCCAGTTTAGTGATTTTCAATTCACAAGTAGGCTGCAAGTTGGAGAACTGTTCATTAAAATCACAGAGAGCTTTTTCGAAGTATGTATATGGGCTACCTAGAGCCTCCTGACTCAGTCTAGGAGTATATTAGAATCTGGGAGAGTTGTGAGCTGGTCTTACAAATGTTTTCAAAGTTCACCAAGTAAATCTGATAAATGACTAGAGAACCCACTATTTTAGAGATAAAGAAATTGAGTCCAAGAGACGTATGGTGTAGCAAAAACCACTCAAGTCATAAAATGTAGAACTGGGACTCCCTACCCAGATGTTCTGATTCCAAATTCATAACTCTTTTTATGAATGGACTGCATTCCATTTAGAACATAATCTGTTGTCAAATTTAGGGATTATTCACTATAAACCTTTGTGTCCCTCCATCTGTGCTTAGCTCACCTCCTTAAAGATGGTATGAGTTGAGTAACTCTTAAATTGAAAAAATAGATTATAAAATTTCTTCAAATGTTATGATTTTATTGCAAAGTAGGTTTCTTAAAAACAGCATACAGTTAGGTTTTCCTTTTAATTGTCTGACAATCTCTGCCTTATTGTTGGAGTGGTTAGACTATTTACATTTCATGTAATAATCAACATGGTTGGGCTTCATTGTGCTACTTGCACTATTTATTTTGTTTCTTTTTTCATTTCTTTCTGCATTTTTTGAGGGGTAAGGGAATTAATTAACTAATTTAGTTATCATTTTATTTATTTTTTCTCCATTCCTATGTATTTTCTATTTCTTTCCATTATTATTATCTGTGCCTTTTTGTTGTTGTCATCATCGTTGGTTTTTAGGGGTTGCTCTAGGGTTTACAGTATACCTTATTATTATTTTTGCTTTAGGAAGTCAATTATCTTTCAAAGTAAAACACTTAAATAGAAACAAAATTATTTTATATTTACCCATTTTCAATTTCTAGTGCTTTTCATTCCTTTGTTGACCCAAACTCCAACCTGGTATCATCTTTTCTTCTACCTGAAGGGCTTCCCATAATGTTTCTTAGCATGCAGGAGCCAGGTCACATAGGCTTGCAAGATTGTGTGCATCTCTTCCATACTCTGTTTTCAGAGACGCCTGATTGATAGCATGAAATTAGCCACTGTAGGAGTATTTGTATCATGAAAATTAGAAAATGCTACAAATCTAGATTTGTTTTTTTTGGAAAACTATTTGTTAGACATTTACCATCATACAACATAGTGCTGGTTTATTTGGTAATAAATTCTCTCAGTTTTTATATGTCTGAAAATGCCTTTATTTCATTTAAATCTTTTGAGAGAAGTTTATGACTCCAAAATGGAGAAATATGAAGAATATAACAAAACTGTACATCATACTCAAAATACTAAAAATAATGATTTAAAAAATCTTGAAAATGTCCAAAGGGGGGAAAAAAGATACATTATACAAAGGAGCAAAGATAAGAATGACACATTTCTCATCGGAAACACTGTAAGCCCAAAGAAACTAGACATCTGTCATTATTGAGAGAAATAAACTATTAATCTAGTATTCTATACCTAGCAAAAAATTCTTTCAAAAATGAAGGTGAAATAAACGCTTGTGAGATTTAGAAAACCTGAGAAAGCATGCTCCTATCTAAGGAGGAATTCAGAAATGTCCTGATGAGTTTGACAAATTTGGGGCAGGTTATCTAAAAGTCTATTTGCAGGAGGGACTGAGGCATCTTTTGGATGAAAAGGCATCTTAAGAAAAAAGGGAGCCAGATTGGTCCAGTAGTAAAGTTAAGTCATTATGGGGGCAGAGACAGTGTTACTAGAAGTGCAGTATAAAGTCACTTAGATTTTGCATGGGGCCAAGCCCCATGTGATTCATGTCTAAGGCCAGTAATAAAAACACAGACTTGACTGTAATTAAAAGATGCTTTTTCCCAAAAGTTCTATGAGACTTTAGGGAATAATCAAGACCATGTTGACATCCTTTTAACAAACTATAGCACCAGAAGAATTGAGAAACACTGTCCAAATTTACCCGCATGTGATAATTGCCTAGATTTGTCTGAAAGTCACACAAAATATTAAAGGCATCTTTTCTGAGGGCTGAAACTATGCATTAGCTAAGGGAAAGAGCAAGTAAGAGCATTTTCTTTGTTATGGACTTTTGTCATGGATATGACCAGCACCTTTTGAATTCTCTCCCCACTATTTGGAATATTTCCCTTATCATGTCCCATCTCCCTGGGGTAGAAGTCAGAAACTCTTTCCCAGCCTTTCTTGCAACTAGTATGCAAGCAGTCAGGTATACCAGCATGAGACTTCTATACAGAAGTCTCTATATTCTATGCCATTGAATCTCCTATTTTATATAGAAAGAAGTCAACATAAAGAATGAGATACCAAGGGGAATCCCTTGTCTGGAAGGAATGACCAAAGAGACAGCTGGCTTACAGAGCTAGCAATGATGAAGGTTCTAGAATCAAAAGCCAAATAGCAATGAGGCAAGTTGTATATCTGTGCCAAGTAGCAGCAGCAGGGTCTCTGTTGAATTAGCCTCAAGGTGTAGTTTGGGCATTTTTCCTGGTTCCATAGTGTCCAAGGCCCATTCTCTTTAGATATCTCAGAAAGTCTGTGAGCTACCTAATAACCTCTAGTAAATTCCTTTACTGTGTAAACTAATATGATAGGGTTCTGTTGTTTTCATCTAAGAGGTCTAGCTGATACAATTCCTACTGTGTCCTGATGTTCATGGTCATAATCAGTACTTCCAAAGCATTCCCCAAAGCATCTTCCAAATGAGCACTCTCTCATTCGCCAAAGTGCTAAATTTTCAGGATTCTGACGTTGCATACTCACATACACTCAACTGGCAGATAAAATATTTTTCTTAGTGTATTCCTGACATAGCTCCAAAGAGCCTTGTAAATCCCACAAGACCTCAACTTGACAAAGATTGAGTATATTTTAAGGGCACCAGAGGAATGTTGAATAAAAGGCATGATTCAGGCTTATCCTTCGGAATCAAAATAGTTTCATTTTCTCTTCTGAATGGAAAGGGAACCTCTGGTGGGAATTGTACCATTCTTTGTACATCAGGATGCTGGTAGAAAAAAAAAAAACAAAACCCATTCTCCAACATGAAAACTCTGCCAAAGGTACTTGGAAGAACATTGAATGTTTTGGTCATCTAAGCAGCCACTAACCGTAACTTCTACAATGCACACTTCACAAAAAGAGGAGAATAATTTATAAAGAAATCAATCTGGTAGTCCTCACTGTGTGAGCAGGAGGGAATTTTGACCCACCAAGTAATTGTGTTGAAAGAAATTAGCTGTTCAAGTTTGTGACATGACTTAAATTCCTCCTCTATTTTTAGAAATAGAAAAAGATGTCTTGAACATACAAGTTTTCCCTATCATGTTTAAGTTTGTACTTGATCATAAATTCATATATGTAGTTGGCACAATAAATGGAATTAATATAATTTCAGCTCTTAACAGCTTTTATCTCTTCATGCCCCTGGGATTTTTTTCTGGGATCCTTCCTCCTCTGGGGACTTTTTCACTCCACTCACCATCCTTCCCTTTTCCAGCACTCAGTACACCTTCTGCCCTTCACTCCATTAGTCCTCCAGCAGGGCAGAGGCAGATGCATTCATGTATACTTATGCGATTGATAATGAGTAACAACTAACTCTTTGACAGATGTTTGCATTTCAACTTTAAGCCAAAAGGATGAATTGATATGAGAGCCTGCCTTTGGCTTTCTTGTCACTTCTGGATTCATATCCCTAGTGCAGCTGCCAATACTACTCACAGCCAGTGTGTAGGGCAATAACGTAGGGTGGCCATGCCTGTCTCTGCCTCAGAAGCTGTGTGTACGTTTCCAGGTGTTCCTCAGCTGAACAGAGCTGAAAGCCTCTCTCGGAGGCCTTCTTGCTAAGTAATATGTGCAAGAAAGTAGCAAAGATTGAAAAAATAAAAACATAAAGACAAGTCTCAGAAGTCATTATAATGCCTGTGTGGCACCCTGTTCTTGTACACAGCCATCACCGTGATGTTGTCTGACTCTTACAGGAACTGGACCTGCTGCAAGGATCATGTGTCTTTAGGAGTGACCCGATAGCTATCATTGGTGAGGCCAGGGGCGCCCGCAGAGGTCAAACAGTGTCAGGAGCACAGCCGTTTCACCCATCCTGACTCCAGGCTTGGAATAAGCTACTAGAATTTGTTACATTGCCTAATAATCTTCAAACACTTTCATATACAGCAGGTTTGGGAGGACAGCAGGAGAGGAATTCTCCCTACTCAATAGGCAGGTCTCAGAGTTAAGGGTGACACATTTAGGAGGGAGAAGGGACTCCAGCTGATTGTAAATCTAGTGCTCTTCCTCCCACACCCCACTCTTTGTCATGCATCTGCCTTCACACGCACACAGTGTCGACACTGATGAATACCGACCTAGCCTTTGTATGAAGAATATGTTTATAAGGATCTGCAGAAGTATCACAATGGCTTGGTAAGAAAATAAAACTCTTTCTGGATAGAAGGATTTGGCCCTTCATACCACAAATACTTTGTGTGAGGTGCTGGATGAGGTGTTGGGATACAGCAGTACATAGGGTCGATAGGGTCCTGGCCCCATTGGAGGGAATTTAACCATTAAGAAAATGAGAACCGTTGATCACCTTAGCAGCTAAGGTTTAGGCTCATTTTTGCTTATGACCTGAGCCGATTGCTTGTACCGCTCACCTGTCACCCATCACATTCTGCCTTATGCCATAATTTTCTTATAAAAAGCTTCTTTTCTAGCTTGTTATAAATCCTAGAGGGCAAAGAGCACACATTTTTATAACTACCATGTCACAAGTCAAGGGAGGGGAAGGGAGGATAATGTGTGAAAAATTCCGGGAATGGCTCTCTGTGAAGGGAGTGGATGGCTGTTGGATGGATTGTTAGTCTTCACCTTTCTAAATCACTCCAGCAGGCCCCACTGGATTCATATATTTTCTTTATGTAAAAAGAGTTACCTCCCAAAATGTAGGGAGTTTGGACATTCAAAATGTGTTTGAGTCTATCAAAATTGTTTGAACAAAACATTAGAGTTACTCATTTTATGTAGACAAGACATAGATCTCTAGCCACATAACAATGTCATGTGCTTCACTGTGGCCATACACGGCATGAGACACCTGTATATGCAGCTTTCATTTTCCTGTAAACAGATGATAGCAAACAAAGAGTCCAGATGCAGAATCATGAGCTTGCCTTCTGCTTCTTTTTGTCTACTCTCCTTCTAGGATCTATCATATTTGTGTTCTATAGCAAAATAGGAAATAATCTTATTTGAGTATTTTACATTTTTTAAATATTTAAATTCAGCAAACATTCATGCATGTCTGCTATGTGCCAGCAGCTAAGATACTGGTCGCTTCTCTTAGAGAGCTTCTAATCTGTAGAAGAGATAAGAGACGGGCATGCAAAAGGATATTGAACGTTACTAACACAGTGGCACAGAGGCACATAGCAAAGGGATGGGAAAGTCTTTAGAGACAAGTAAATTTGAGAATTAATAGATAAATGATTAACTTGTTCATTCAACCAATATATATTTATATCATATTTTAGGAATCTTAGTTACGGGAGATACAGAAGAAAATAAGTTAAGTCCTTGCCCTGATGAAATTTAAATTCTGGTGGAAGAAATAGGTAATAAAGAAGCAATGAATGTCATAATATATCTTATTACATTAATCTTAATTAATATCTTAATAATAAGATATATATTATTAATATATCTTATTTCCAACCAACCCTAACATGTTCTCTATGCTACAGCCCATCTGGATTACTAGCTATCCTTTATATGAGCCATCTTCATTTACATCCCTCAGATGTTGTATCCTTATGTACAAAAATTTCCTCCACTTTCTAGTCTGACTTAGAAGGTTCCCTCCCATCCTTCAAAGCTCAGCTCAAAAGTCAGCTCTCCTTCCAAGCCTTTCATCATAATTTCAAGAAAAGTTAACACTCCCATCTTTTGGGTTGCCATAACACCCATACCCTAGGCCTCAATTTCTGCAGGTGAAACACTGAAGTGCAAAAATTTCTTTGTATGCCTTTTTCCCATTAGACAAGGGATCTCTCAAGAGAAGGGACCATGGCTGATTTATTCTTTCCATGCCCTGTGCCTGGAAGATCACTCACACATGGAGATGTACTATTATCAACCACAGTGATAACAATGACACAAACTGAAAATGCCAACTATGCACTGAACACTCTGCAAAGTGAATGAATTCCAAACACTTCTCTGAATTATGTATTTTATTATTATCTCCATTTTGTAAATTAGAAAACTGAGACCCGTGGAGGTTATGTGATTTGCCCACAGTTAGAAAGCTAGTAAGGGATAAATACCCAAGGAATGAATAAATACATTGATTTCTATTTTATTATAACAAAGAACTATGTGCACATGTGTTTGGCCTTAAAACTTAGATATTCATAAGGCATAAGCATCTGCTCAGAAGTATTTTTAAAATTTGAGAAGTACTGATTATCATCATAGCTGCAAAATCGTTACATATAAAGTTTCATGGGCCTGAAAAATGAATATAGTTTTAAACTTAAAGAATAAATGATCCACATGAAGACACCCTGATGCATACAATTCCCAGAGGAACACTTGAAAACCTTCGCCTTCATTTTTTCCTGAGCATATATTTTCTCCGATTCTCCAATTTCTCAAAGATAGCTATTAGAAGGAAATGAGGCAAGGGATTTAGAGGCAGTCATGAGACTCAAAACTGGAAAAGTACAATTTTTTTTTTTACCATGAGGTATCTTTTTTCCTTCTCTAGCACAATGTACTACACTTGTGACCACATGGCTGAAATTCATGGATCTGGGACAATCACCATGGACATGGTAGCTCATTGTCATAATTAACACAGAAAAGTTGAATAAAAAATATTCACATTTTCTGACTTATTTGATTTGCCAATATTACCAAATCCCAGGATTCACCAGATTGTTGTGCATTCTTATGCTTATTGAGCTTGAATAGGGACTATAAAGACAAAACCTGAACATGTTAATTTCCATTGGCCTGAAGTACTATATTAAATTTGTTTGTAAAAGTCTTGAGACCCATACAGTGAAAATACCATGAAAAGGTAGGACACTGCCACATTTCTTTTTAACAACATTTTCCTGGCATCCATTTCTTTGCAATAAAATTATCTTTCCTGATCTAGAGATAGGGAATAAAGCAAATTTTGACCATTCTCTCTAGAGTCATCTTAATCAGTCTACTGCCTTAGCATTCACATAACCAACAACATTCATTTTGAAAAGTTCCTTTCAATCACCCTAAATAAATGAACCATTAGAAATGCAATCAGTGATGATGAGCTTGGGTATTATAAACAGCCATGCTTTGAATCTTGATATTTTAAAAAATATTTATATGTAGGGCTAGAAAAAATTGTTACCTATAAGCAGTATTAAACTGGTTATCATTTAAAATCCATATAATTTTGCCTGTCTGTTAAAAACACGTGAGATAATAGTCAGGGACTGAGCCAGGCCTCAGCAGAAACAAGAACTGGTCACATAAGACAAAGAGGAATCTATTGCTCTGGTCAAACTTAAAATTAGAAAGAAAACTCCTAGAGAAGGGAAATTAATAGAAGGGGTGTTTAGTGAGCTCCCCTACCTTAAACAAATGAAAGCCCCATAGGAACCTTTGTTGTTTCAGACAAAGCCAGGACCTGTAAGTCAAGGACCATGACTGCTAAGATTTTTCAGCCTTCTGGGAATGTTTGTAAAATCTCTATGTTAGTTACATTTGCTGTCCCCATGCTTGTTTTCTATTCTGAGTTGTGGTGAAACCCTTAAAACTAGGTGGGAGGCATCAAGAAAGCCAAAGGGCTCTAGAAGAGCCCAAAGAGAGAGAAAGCAGTGTGATGGCAAGGACAGAAGTAAGTGGATATGTAAGTGGAAATCCATGAGACAACCCATGAGGAAGGGGAGGAGGGAAACTCTTGAGCAGAGGCTGATGCTGCCGTCCACAGGTGGAATTTCTTCTTCCTTGGGGAAGTCTCAGTTCTGCTCTTAAGGTCTTTCAATTGACTACATGAGGACCATATTGAGTATTGAGGATAATGTTTACTTAAAGTCAACTGATTGTACATGTTAATCACGTCTACAACATAATTTCGCAGAAACACCTAGTTTAGTGTTTGATTGACTATCTGAGTACTATAGCATAGCCAAGTTGACACATAAAACTGACCTTCACAGTCTACTGTTTGTCAACTTGGCACCCATGCACATCTTTTTAAACCATACTTAATCTCCAAATAAAGACAATAACAAAGTTGCACTTCCACCTAACATGATACAACTATCCTACATGCAACTGAAAATATGATAATCCTTTTCCAGGGGAGGATGCAAAGTCCTTGGGTGATGTTCATTCTTCTCTGTAATATCCTGTTACTTAAATATGGTGGTGTAAAGTTAACTTATTAATATATCTTATGTTAGATGATAAGGCAGGGAGGAAAAAATTGTTTATGTGTATATATATATATATATATATATATATATATATATATATTTGTGTTTCTCCTACTGGTTCTATTTCTCTGGTGGAACCCTGACTGATACAGATTTTGGTACCAAAAGTGAGGTGCTGTTGTTTAAAATGGTATTAAATTTTTCTGTAGCCTGATTAAATATATCTATCATTGTAACTTATCATGTTTTTGAGAGCTTTAACTATTTCTCTATTTTTATGCAACCATTTTAAAGATTGTAGCTACATTAAATTAGGTTTGCTAATAATGATTGAATCTAAATTCAAAAGAGGATAGCAGCATTAATTCCAAAGGAGAATTTTTATATTCAAATGTGGAGATAAGAGGGTATTTCATTATATAGCCCCTGTCATCAAAAAGTTTGTTCATTTGTGTACCACATTGAATAGCAATGTCTTCCTAAGTTTGTGAACTGGAAGAAAGTGTTTAAATGTATTTTCCTTAAAAAAATTTGGTGATATCATCAATAATCTAATGTTGGTAAAAGTTCATGTTTATTTGTTGAAGATTTGAGCTCTCTTTAAGAGTTCATTTTATTTTAAAGGAATATATACCTTTAATAATTCTGTGGGCATGTTAAACAAAACTAGATAAGAAAACCATGGTGCTGTTTAATTGTAAAAATAGATTGGTACAAGATTTGACCAATACTTGATGTGTATGATTTTAGCATATAGGGTGGTTATGTGCTTTAAAAAAAAAAAAAAAAGCTCAATTTTTCTCTTTGGGAAAAAAAATACCTAAAATCATGGAAGTGGCTTTGAGTAGAGACTGGAAGAATTCTGAGGACCATGATAGAAAAAGCCTGGATTATAATGAGACTGTTGGTATAAATATGGAGTTTTAAGATGGTGTTGATGAGGACTCAGAAGGAAATGAAGAACAAGACAGAGAAAGCTTTTATTGTCTTAGATAATATGTATATCATCATGAACAGAATATTGGTAGAAATATGAGCATTAAAGGCACTATTGGCAAGAACTCAAATAGAAATGAAGAATATATCATTGGAAGCTGGAGGAAAAGGAGTGTTGGTTATATAGTGACAGAAACTGTAAGTCTGAATTATGTGGAAAGCATAACTTGTAAGTGATAAACTTAGATATTTAGCTAAGGAGATTTCCAAGAAAAGTGTTGACAGTGTGACCTGGATTCTTCATGCTGCTTATAGTAAAATGTGGGAAGAAAGATAAATTTGAGGTAAGAACTGTTAAGCAAAAAAAAAAAGAAAGAAAGAAAAGTAACCAGCACTTGGTAATTTCAGAGGTACTCAGCCTATTTGGAGTGCAAAGAATGCTAAATTAGGAAATTCACCATTGGGAATGCATGCTCTGGAAAAAAGTCTAAGAGTTTGGCTGGACAATGTTTGGTGAAGAAATTAGGTGTGTTGACTCATGAACACACTGAACCATCTCAGCAAAATACAGCAAGAGAGATGGGATCATCCAGGAAAAATCTGTGGAGTGCACTACTGTCTAATGGCATAGATCTCCATGATATACACAGGAGACCTACAGGTTTTTGAGACTGTAGTATAAGCAGAAACACTGCCAGTGTGGACTGAAGGAAACAGAGATAAGACAAGTGCAAGAGGGCTGTTGGACTTCCAAAATTCCACACTCAGGAAATGGGCTGATAGGGCCTCTCAGCTGCAGACATGAACCCTTGAAGAAAAAGGAAGAATGATTCCGGGGACAGCAGCATGGATGCAGAGGCAGAGGCCAGAGTCATCGTGATAGTCAGAGACTGGAGTTGCAGGCACAGAAGTCTGTGGAGCTGCTGCAGGCCCAGAAGACAGCACCTTGAGCCACAGAAACTGAACAGAGCTTGCTCTGCTAGATTTCAGACTTGCTCGGGGCCAGTTACTCCTTTATTCCTTCCATTTTCTCCCTTTTGAAATGAGAATGTCTATTCAATACCTGTACCACCAATGTATTTCGGAAGCATATGACTTGTGTTTGTTCTAGTTTCACAGGTTCACAGATAGTTAGGAATTTTTCTCCAATATCAGTAATGCCCAGAGTCTCCTCCATGCCTGATCTAGATATATAGATGATGATATTTGGAAATTTTCAAGCCAATGAGAATTAGAATTTTGAACTTAGAGTTGACACTGTGATGGGTTGAGGCATTTGGGGGTGTTGGGATATGGTGAATGTGTTTTGCACCTGGGACAGATGTGAATTTGGAGAAGGCCAGAGGGTGTAGTGTAGTTTTGGGATTGAGTGGTGCCTAACCCCAAAAAGATATGCCCATATTATAATATCTGGAACCTGCGAATGTGATCTTATTTGGAAAAAGTGGATAAATTCATTGACAAGTGTCTTTATAAGAGACACACATAGGAGAGACACACAGAAAAGGGGGCGGGGTTGCGTGTGAAGATGAAGACAGAGCAGATAATAACCCCACTAACCCAGGAGTGCCAATAGCCACCCCAAGCTAGAAGAGGCAAGGAATGGAATCTCCTCTAGAGCGTCTGGAGGGATCAGCCCTGCTGACACTTTGATTTCAGACTTCTTGCCTCCATAACTGTGAGAGTATAAATTTTTGTTGTCTTTAGCCACCAAGTCTGGGGTAATTTGTTACAGCAGGCCTAGGAAACTAATAAAGTCACTGTGCGATAGAAAATGTACATAAGGGTCCCTGACACAATTTTTCCACAACATGCCAGAATATGCACAAAAGAATGATCTCTTTTGAAAAGTCACCTTGGATCTCAGAAGCACTGTGCTAAGTAGAAGAAGCCAAGCTCACTTATAATGTGCTGTATGATTCCCTTAGTATAACATTATGCGTTTACTCTGAAGAAAGCTGGAAAAACTATAGTGCAAGAAAAGAGACTAGTGGTTGTCAGGGGCTGGGGTGAGGGGAGAGGATTCTCCACGGAGGGACACAGGGCAACTATTAAAGATGACGAGCATATTCTATATGTATCTTGTTTATGGTGCTGGTTATACAACTGTATAAATTGGGCAAAAGTCATAACACTGTATACCTAGAAAGGGTATATTTTACTGTATGTACATTATACCTCACTAAAGGTGACTTTAAAACCTTTTACCTGCTGGTGCTATAGGTTTATGTTACTCTCGCTTTAAACTGCTTGGAGCAAGTATTTTGAAACCACACAATTATCAGTCTCACATTGATATTTATTTGCAACTGTAACAGATTTAGTTTTACATTTTTTTTTACTGTTTTCTGATATTAATACAGTCACTCTCAAAGGACAATGATTTTTACACTATTGAGGATATATAAAAAACACACACATATTCTGTTCTTATTTCCTAAATAAAATTTGAAAAAATGTTTTGTTTATTGAAATAAATGTATAACATCCAAAAGTAACTAATTTAACAAATATTTACTTAGTATCTTATATAGAAAGCACTATGCTAAGTGCAGGGCTGAAAGTAGAAGGGATTATACAGAAAATTAAGAAACAATTCTTCTATATTTAGAAAGAAGTATAAAATAAGCAAATAACTCTAATAAAAAACAGATTCAAACAAAATGTTTTGGGGTCTTTGATGGTAAAGCAAGTATAACCAGTGAGAGCATCTCTTTCAAATAGATGAAATGCTATTTAAAATGAATAATGCATGGTTGTGAATTTCAATAAAAGGGGACATTCCAGGTAGAAGGAACTGCATGGGCAAAGGTGCAGAAATAGGAACATACTCAGGGAACAGTGAATAGTCTTTGACCAGAGATTATACTGCCTGCAGAGGAGAGGGAGAAAAACTAGAAAGGGAATTTAAGATAGTGTTCTGCGTGTCTTAACTGCCAACTTGAGGCATTTATACTTAATTGAGTGGTCAGTGGGGAGTTATTAATGAATCTATTAATGCATCTATTTAGAGCTTGAGAATATTAAGAATTTGGTAAAAGCTATAGACACATTTCTCCAGAAAAGTGCACAGGTGTACAAAATGTTATGTACCGTTCACAGAGACCTGGAGCTCCTCCAGCCCCCTCCTTCCCTGGGAACCCCTGGATTTAAAAAGTTTTGAGAAGGAGCCTGATAGGAAGGGAACTATCATTTCATGTTATTTTATTTCATTCCTCCATACATGATCAGAATGGAGAATTAGAGTGACATAACTTATGACCTCAAGTAGGGTTTCCTAAAAATGAGATGTATTATTAGAATTACCTGCAGGGCTTATACTATAACACATCCATATTTCTAATTCCCACCCTAGATATACTGAAAGCTTCCAGTGGTGGAGCTAGATGAGATACATTTTTAACAAGCACCTAGCTGACAGTAATGCACACTTGACATAGAGAAATGCTGATCTAGTCAAGAAGAGGGCATTGTGGTACGGGACAGCCTTCACTTTTGACTTTCCGGCACCAGAAAGAGACAGGAAGAACTCAAGAAAATAATTATAAAAGATATTTTTTTCAACTCCACCAATTCTTAAGACATTCCTACAATCAGTACCAATTTAGACCAAGCACAGGAACATCTTCAGCTACAGTGTGTTAGGGCTGCATTTACCCTGGAGAAGGCTGGCTGCTTTACATTAGCCAGAACATTGAAGAACATTAGCATCATAGAGTCGCAGTGTCAAAAGCTACTGATGGGTCCCAGTGGATTAAGGTAAACAGTAATCGTCCTTAACCTTAAAATGATCACCTGCCACAGCAGCCAGAGACACTTCTGTTCTGTGTCTCGCTTTAAACAAGATCCACAGTTTCCCTCACATATCAGTCAATCTTTCTAGAAAGGATTTTGCAAACTGACAGTAATTGGCAAGGTTCTGGAATCAGTAGGGTCTGTTGCTCATCAGAGTTTTATGAGATTCTGTCATCTTTTCATTTCTGTAAAACCATCACCATTACTGTATTCTAAAAGAAAACTCTATTGATCCCTGACAATTTTTTTTTTCATTCAGACATTCCACACATTCATTTCTAGTTAGGAACACAACATTTTATGATTTAATATTAAACTAGCAAATCAATGTGTTACACATACTGATTACTTTTTAACCAAAGGAAAAAAAATGTGAATATGATGCTGATTTAAGAATTAGTTTTTAAATGAAGCTATCATTTTCATTTTCTTGAAATTCCAAGCCTGTTCACTCGCTATGAATATTTACATAGTGAGCACATATACTACTATTTGTACTCAAGTGTTCAGTTTATCCAAGAATAAATAGCCATAGTACCTATATAAATAGCCATTTTTATTCTTCTTTAGGTATGGTAGTATGTGTACATTTATTGTTTCTGACTTTCCAGCACCTCTTTTTCTCTTTTTCTGGTTACTGAAACACCTCTTCTTTTGGAGAACTCTTCCTTCTCTACTCTGGTCACAAGGATGTTTTGGAAGCTGCCAATCACAGAACTCTACCTCCTGTCCCAACCTAGACCAGTCACTCCATACATGATCATCAACAGGCCATCTGGTTGGCCTAGAAATGGGCACAGAGTTTCTTCCCAAAGATTTTTTGAACAGGAACTGGAGTAGTGAGGCAAAATGTGATAGGGAGATAAAGAGTTCTTTCTTTGCTGATGAAGCTAACAATGTGTGATTTCAGAAAGGCTGGCAGCCATGTGCCCAGACACGCTGAGAAATCAGAAGCATACACCAGTGAAGACATCACACAGAAGGAAAGGTGGTTATTAAGTAACTCCTTCAATTCTAAGAGCCACTATAACTGCATTACTATGCTGTCTAATATGGTAGCCACTGGCTACTGGGCACTTGAAATGTGGCTAGTTCAAATTGAAATGTTCTATATGTGTAAAATAACACCAGATTTCAAGGACATGGAAAAAAAGCATGTAAAATATTTCATTAATAATTTTTATAAGAATAAAAATTGAATACACGTTGAAATTATATTTTGGATATACTAGTTTAAACTAGATTTTAAAGTTAATTTTATCTTTTTTTTAATGTGGTTTCTAAAAATTTTTATATTACATGTGAGTCTCATATTTCTATTGAAACAGCACTGCTCTCTAGTAAATCTGTGTTTTAGGTTTGTTTGTTTATTTTTTTAGCTACTTTGGGTGGGGTTTGTGCCATTGGCAACCAACAGAGCCCTAATTAATGCCAGAATTGGTAACAGCACCAGCGGCACTGTCTGGGACAAATCTGAAATGTGGAACTGGCTATGTCCAGGTGCAGAGGGGGCAGGGAGGTTTTCCCCATCCTGAGTTAGGAAACTCAACAGCAAAGCACTTAGTTAATCATTGCAGGTTACTTATTGTCATTCAGATCATGTGCCTATTCCCACTGGGCTTACAGCTTTACAAGACTTGGTAGAAAGAAAACAGGATTTGAGAGGTGTTGGCTACTTCTTGCCAACAACAAGTGCACCTTCAATAAGGTGTTCCAAGAGAAAAAAAAGTGGTCCAAGCAGAACTATTTGAAAGGGGAGCAGGACCTTGGCTCAGCTATATAAAATAAGGCCATTCTGTCACTGGGCATGTTCTGGATTTCAAAAGACAATTGCACTACCAAAATCCAGTCAGTGTTCAGCCAGAATGAAGAAACCAGATCACCCAAGTGTCCCCAAAGCACTTCCACCTGCCGAAAGTCATCCTCCTTTCCCCAGATTACAAGGCACTTTGGGAGTACCTGGAACAGAGGGCCTGTACCCTGCCTCATACCCAGCCCTCCATGCAGAGACAGAGGCCAAAGCAAGACCTCCTGAGATGAGGCCCATAACAATGGGCAGTGCCCCTGAAGAGCTATCAAGAATCTGAAACTGTGAAGGGGCAAGGGCCCAGATTCAAACATCTTGACATGGCAAGAGAACTGGCATCAGTTACTAGCAAAAGGAATTCCTAAACAAGCAACCAACTAGGATCTTAAGGAGGTTCTATTGTCACCACCACTATCCCCAAACAAACAAACAAAGCACAGAAACAAGTCTGGCTGAAAGGAATCCAGGATTACTCATAGCTTAGGGCAATTCTTCAAGCTCTATATCACTGCCCACAGGAAATGCACTGCTAAAGAGGTATAAGCCCTATAGCCAAGACACTTGGTATCCATGAAAATTGTTTTCCCTTCTTTCAGGCACTCAGCTAGACTCCTTATACTTAGATGTGGTCCTTTGACTAAGTTATCATCAATGGCATACGAGAAGAAGAGATGTCTCCCTCTTCCGGTACTAGCCCATGAAACCTCATACATGTGCTTCTCCATGTTCTTTCTCCCATCTAGCTGGCAGGGGTGGGGCAGAACACCAGGACAACTTTGGAAACCACGAGTTGAAAATGATAAAACTGAAGCCTTCCTGGACTATGATGTAAGCAAGATATAAACTTATATACCTTGTTGAGCCTTCATGTGTTTACTTCTATTTGCTATCACAGCCTAGCCTGATACATCTCTCAATAGAAACACCCTCCCAAATGTCCCTGATGACCAAATCATGTAGGATATTGAGCAAATTAAATCTTTTTGGTAGATAGTAGTCAGGCCAGCCAAACTGACTAACCCAGTAGATCATTCATTGCCATAGAAGAAAGTACCAACAGAGGTAACTTACTTCCTTCTCTAGCAAGATAAGAATAGTGTTGTTGCATGCTGCTGACCCCCACTTCTATGCAATAATCTTCTGTAAATGGAAGTTTGTGTTAATCAATGTGTGATGGTTAATTTTGTGTGTCAACTTGGTTGGGTTAAGGGATGCCCAGATAGCTGGTAAAACATTATTCCTAGGTGTGTTTGTGAAGGTGTTTCTGGAAGAGATTAGCATACTGAGTAAGGAAGATCTGCTCCCACCAGTGTGGGTGGGCACCATCCAATACATTGAGGGCCCTGATAGGACAAAAAGGTAGAGAAAAAGTGAATTCTTTTCTCTCTCTTGAGCTGGGATGTCCATCTTCTTCTGCCTTTGGACATCTGAGCTTCTGTTCGGACTACACTAGTGGTCACCCCATCCTGGTTCTCAGGCCTTCAGCCTCGAATTGAGTTATACCATATAGCTTCCCTGGTTCTTAGACCTTCAGATTCAGACTGAATCATATCACCAGCTTTCCTGGTTCTCCATCTTGCAGGCAGCATATAGCGGAACTCATCAGCCTTCATAATCATGTGAGCCCATTCCCAAAGTAAATCTCCTCTTATATACCCTATTGGTTCTCTTTCTCTAAAGAACACTGTCTAAAACACAGTCTTTCTTCCACTGATGGGTATATTGGATGTGTTAGGGGTGCTTAAATTTCTTATTTGTAACATAAATAAGAGAGATCACAAGGAGCCATATCAAGACCTAACTGAGAAGAATGGACACTAAATGGACATTGTGGGCTCAGAGACGGCTGCAGTAACTGGGTGGAAATGTGGGTTGTGACCCACTGGGGAGAGGGTGAGTACATGTGGAATAGGAGGTGTAATCTTTGCAGTAGGTTAGAGGAGGGAATTTGGAGAATTATTCGTAACTATAAAAGAATGTGTTTGTACATTAGACACTAAGCTACACAGAATCCAATCTTAGGATGGTACAGTTTAGGTCAAGATCCACATGAAAATTTCTAGACATTGTCAAAAACTTGACTGATGGAAAACATGAAAGAACTAATCAAGGTTGAAGCACATGTACTCACCATCAAATTGGTATTAACTGATCAACACTTAAGTGCACATATAGTAATAACAATCATTAGGTGTCAGGCAGAGGGGACAAGGGGGGAAAGGATGGGTATATACCCACCTAATGGATGCAGTGCGCACCATCTGGGGGGTGTGCTTGAAGCTCTGACTCAGGTGGGGCAAGGGCAATACACGTAACCTAAACATTTCTACCCCCGTAATATGCTGAAATAAAAAAAATTAATAATAAACTAGAAATCAATAATGCAGAGATAACTGGAAAATCCCAAAATATTTGGAAGTTAAACAAAACACTTCTAAAACAACCCATGGGTCAAAGAAGTCTCAAGACAAATTGAAAAATATTTTGAACTGAATGAAATAAAACACAACATATCAAAATCTGAGGTTTTCAACTAAAGTAATACTTAGAGGATATTTTATGGCAATAAAAGTTTATATTATTAATAGGAAACAAGAAAGATTCAAATTAATCTTTCATCTTAAGAAACTAATAAAAGAAGAGCCAAGGAAACACAAAATAAACAGAAGGAAGGAAATAATAAAGATAAAAGCAGAGATCAAATTGAGAAAGGAGAAACAATAAAGAAAATCATTGAAAACAAAAGCTGTTTCTTTGACAAGATAAAATTGATAAGCCTTTAGATAGACTAACCAAGGAAAATGCAGGGGGAGAAACTACAAATTACCAATAATAAGAAATGAAGAGATATCACGATAAACCCTGAAGACATGAAATAGATAATAAAGGAAACAAGAGGAACCCTTTTCCCATGAATTTGACAACTTGGAGGAAATATACCATTTCCTTGACTGACACAAATTACCAAAACTCACTCAAGACCTCAATAGCCTGAATTGTCCTATATTCGTTAAAGAAATGTAATTCCTAGTTGACAGCCTTCCAAGAAAGAAAAACCCAAGTTCAGATTGTTTTCCTGGCGAATTCTACTAAACATTTAAGAATAAAAATGACCAACTCCACATAGTCTCTTCCATAAAATAGAAAAGGTAGAAATACTTCCCAACTCATTTTATGGAGCTAGCATTGCCCTTTATACACAAGCCAGCAATCCCACTCCTGGATATTTACTCAAGTTAAACAAAAGCCAATGTTCATTTAAAAAGCTGTGCCTGAGTGTTTACAACAGCAGCTTCATTTGTAATTGTTAAAAATAGGAGGCAACACAGATGTCCCTCAACTGGGGAATAAATAAACTGTCTTACCTTCATACAATGGAATACTAAGCAGCAATAAAAAGAAAGGAAATATTGATATATGCAAGAATATGGATGAATCTCATTTGCATTATGCTAAGCAAAAAAAGACTCAAAAGACTAGACACTGTATGATTTCATCTACAGATGACATTTTAAAAAAGACAAAACTACAGGGACAGAATATAGATCAATAGTTTCCCGGCAGTTAGGGTGAGATTGGATAGGACCCTAAAAGATTACCACAAGAGAAATGGGAAGTGGGGGTGGGAAAGTGGTGTAATTGTTCCATACATACCCTTATTGTGGTGGTAGTTATACAACTCTGTCAAAACTAGTAGGAATATACACCATAAAAAGTTAATCTTAGTATGTGTAAGTTGCATAAATTTCACCAAAAAGGGTAAATATTACTACATGTAAATTTAAAATATATTTAAGTGAAAATTCAAAAATATCAATATAGTCTACCACCTATATAGTTTAGAGAAAACAGCCTTTATGGTCATATAAATAGATGTACAAAAACTGTAATAAAATTCAGGAAATTTTTGTCATTTTTTTTCATGGAATTCTAACAACCTAAGAAAGAATACCTACAAAAAGCATATCATAAGAAACATACTTAATGGTGAAAAGTCAAAATGGTTTCCTTTAAGATCAGGAAAAATACAACTATCCCCCACTTACTGACCATTGCACTGGAGATCTTGGCAAGTACAGATAGAGAAAAGTAAAAAAGAAATAAAAGTATAAGAAATGAAAGGTGTGTGACCAGTGAAGAAATCCTAAAGTACAGCTATATGATTAAAATTAGTAGCATTTAGCAAGGTTTGGTAAATAAAAATGAATGTACTACTCCATTTTATTTGGAGAATTTAACCCCTCTTAATCAGTTATTACATCTCACAAACTAGAATCAACATCACTAGCTGTAAACCTGCCTACTTTATAAAATACACGTAAAAGGCAATGTAATAATAATGAGGTACATGGATTTCTTATGAAGCAGAGCATGAGGTGATCCAAAAGGAGCTGGAATAATTTTCTCTCTCACAAACTTTACTCATGATTTGGATGAGGTGGGCCACGAAGGATTGCAGGCAAGGTTTTGGATTCAGACCTGGGTTCAAGCCCCGGCTTTACCAGTTATAAGCTGTATGGCTTATCCTCTGCTGGCATCAGCTTCCTCCTCTGCTACTTGGAGAGTATAATAATAGCATCCATTTCACTGGGTTGTCAAGAGAATTAAACTCTATTAAAATGACTATGCTTAGCCTTGTACCTGGCATATAGTAAGTCCTCACATCCTACCGTTAACAGCTTTAGAAAGGAATTGAAGAGACTTAAGAGAATGAATGAAGAAGGGAAGAAAGAACTAAAACTACTAAAAGGATGCAGGTATTTTTCTGTGTTATTGCCTTATACTTCAATTTCTAGAGTTAAAAATATTTATTTAGAAACAGGAGAAAATGCTTCAAATATGAGTGCCTTTATAACTCAAATTCTTTAGAAACTTAAGGGTTTTCTTATTAATTTGAGCAAAGAGAATTTATGAAATCACAAATGTCTTGCTTATGCTCTGGGCTCATTTCAAACTTCGTGGATCCTGAATGAGATGTGAGCTCATCCTCAGTGCATGTGTACACACAAGCAATAGCTGATTTCATAAGCTCAGGAAGCATATTGACTTTCAACTAGAAATGATCTCTTGCTTGGAAAATGGAACTGAAACCCCATTACTGCAGTAGATTCATTTTCGTTTATTTCCCAACAGATAATGGAGTTTATTTGGAGTAATGAAAGATAATGCTTCTCTGAGGTTGACTATTATCTCGTTTACATGCAAATATTTTTATCATTCTAGAAAAAAAATCATGTTCTATAAAGTTGATCATGCACACAGAATTTAATTAATGACATGTCTACACAGAACCAAGATAAAAAGCTGAAATGGGAAAAATTCATGCAGGTATATTTGGCATCACATGGCTTCAAAGCCCTTGACTGTTTTAGTAATTTCACTCATTTGTTCATTCAGATATTCATTAATTTAACAAATATTTATTGAGTCCCTACTATATATTAAATGCTTGTTTGTGATACAGACACATAGATGGAACATAACTTTGCCTCCAAAAGGTTACAATCTAATAGAGAGACCGAGGTAAACAGAAAGGATCCTTCTTGCTCTGATGAAAGTAAGACCTAAGTATTATACGCTGGCAGCATGTGTTCCCCAGGGAAGAACAGGTAAGTGTCACAGAAAGGTAGTGCCTAACCAAGTCTTAGAGAAGATGTGGAGCGGTGGAGGGTGTGCCAGGCAAGGAACCACGCCCAGCATTGTGCACACCTGGGTGTTTGGGGAACTAGACGTGGCTCAATATTCACAGAATATAAAGTGGTAAGTGGGAAGAAGGGCTAAAGAACAGGTGGGAGTGGAGACTGGAAATGTGGCTTTAAAGGAAAAATTGTAATTTGGGATGATACCCTCATCTCTGGCTTGGGCAGCTGGATTAAGAAAGTATCACTCACCACTTACAAGATAAGAAACCCAGGAGAGGATTCACGGGGGCAGGGTGTGGGATCATTGCAGAAGGTAACGAATTCTGGCTGGGCCACTGTCACTGTGAGTTGTCTAAGCAGAGGTGCCTAATAACCAAATAGAAATGAACATGTGGGGCTCAAGAAAGAGGTGTACCAAAGCTATAAATCTGGGAATCATGGACATTTAGGTGATACTTGATGTTGTGGTATGAATGAAAACACACGAGGAAAATGTAGCATAAGAAGAGAAGAACCAAAATGGAAAACTGAAAGGATTCAGAAAAAGACAAAGAAGAAGATTGAAAATTACCTGAAAGACAGCATCTGGGAGACCACTGCTGACTTTCCAGAGGAACGTTTTATCCAGAGGTTAAGTCAGAACGCAGGAGGCGGGGAGACAAGAAACTTGCCTGTGAAGAGAAGATCCAGGGAAACAAAGAATGAGAAGAGGGTTATTGTGGGTGGGAGGGAGAGGTTGAAGGCCTGGGGAAAATAAACAGCAATTTATTAGATCAAGTCCTATGCATTTGATTTAACTTTTCAAAAAAATAGAGTTAAAATCAAACATTTAAAACAACTTAAAAATAAACATTTTCATGGAAAAAAATGGTGGGTGGTTCTACCTGATGTTAAATAATTACATAGAGTACATTCTCACTTTTAACTAGAAGTTTTTGCCTGATATAGTGTTTTAAAGTTCATTTTGGTTGATGAACATAAAAGAGTTGATTTGCCAAACACGAGCAGCATTTGAAATGGTGGAGTCTCTCTGAGTTTAGAAGGAAGGACGTGTGTTCTTTCTGGAGCTCATAAACTCTTTTTATGTAATACAAGATTCATCATAACCTTATTAATGCATGACAAACTTGCTTTTGATTAAGGGTTGCCCTTTAATGAAGTGTGTTGTTTAATGTGTGTGGTGATACTTACCTAATGACAAGGCAAGCTTCAAGGAGCAATCCTGCAAGCCACAAAACTTCTAAGGGAAAAGATTCTCAGGAAACCTGGTGTCTCAGATACACTTCTGCTGCTATTGCTGCCGCTGCAAACAGCTCAACACTGGTCTCCTTCCCCAAGCAGAGGTACCAATGATGCAGGGCAAAGAACAGATGCCATGGCCAAGGCCTCCCTCCCCTGGGGCCAGGCCTGGGTATTTTCAAGTCCCTGAGACAAATCTGAGCCAACACTGAATGGGCTGTGGTAGGTGCTAGTAGAAGACAATGGGAGCAATAGAGAGAGAAATAAGCCTATAATTCCTAGAGAGCAGGAAGAAGATAGAGGATGTAGCTGAAAGACAGGGGAGGACGAGAGAAGAAGCAGAGCCCATTTAGCCATTTGACAAGCAGATATCAGAAAACTATTGAGCTAATAATGTGCCTGGTACTGAATAAATACAACTATCTAAGACACCTTCCTAACCTACAGGATATAAACAATCTACACCAGGAAAATACACCTAAAATTTTAAGTAGCAATGCATTTATTTGCTCAATATATAATATATTTTATATGGCCCACCCAACAAAAACACAGATTTTCATATTAAATAAAGGTATATATATGTATTTCTAGGTATTCTTTATGAGCTTAATATTTCTGTTAACACATGTCTACATTGCCCAATGCATTCTAGTAGTCATTTCAAAAATACTTCACCATAAATAAAGGAATCTGCTTCTAATTTAAATCAAATTGAATATTTCCCACTAAAATCCCTTTATATGTATGTGAAAGGTGGCCTTACTAATAACCTACCTAACAGAGGAAAATAAATTATCAAACAGAAAGTAAGAGAAATAAACTCACAGGATAACTGCCCTTTGTTTTGTTAAACACCTGTGGCTTCACTCATTGTCTCTAAGAGTTTTTTCATAGCCTTGAAGAGCCCTAAATGGACAGTAGGGGTGCAAGCTGCCTGCTCCCGTCTCTGCCTCAGTTCCTCCCGGACTAGATTTCAAGGACCTTTGATAAGCCGGCCTCACAGAGAAAAGAGAAAAATAAAGAACATCTGCAACAGCTTCGCTGCCACTTCTGTTATCAGTCTGCTAAAGCAGAGGGGGAAAAAACGTTTTTACCCTTTAAAACTCTGAGCAACTTTCCATCAGGGCCTGGCACTTGAACTCCTTAATTTGTGTGCTGTGGCCACTCTCTTCTCTCTCTCTCTCTCTCCCTCTCTCTCTCTCTCTCTCTTTCTCTCTCTCTCTCTCTCTATCTCTCTCTCTCTCTCTCTCTCTCTCTCATCTCTTTCTTTCTTTCTCAAAAAGGTAAAATAAACTTTCCTAAAACTATTGTACTCCTGGTATGAGAAATCTTTCTTCAACCACACTGTGAGTTCCTCGTGAAGTCTCTATAATTTCAGCTCTGTTGCCCAGGATAGAGTGCAGTGGCATCATCACAGCTCACTGCAACCTCAAACTCCTGGGCTTAAGTGATCCTTTTGCCTCAGCCTTCCGAGTAGCTGGGACTGCAAGTGCACACCACCACACCTGGCTAATGTTTTCTATTTTTAGTACAGACAAGGTCTAGTGTTTGCTCAGGCTGGTCTCGAACTCCTGGCCTCAAGTGATCCTTCCACCTCGGCCTCCCAGAGTGCTAGGATTACAGGTGTGAGCCACTGCGCCTGGCCAATATTACACATCATGGCACATTTAAAAAGTTTTTTTATTGCAAGAGCAAAAATGTAAAATATCAGCCAAACTGAAGATCCTACTGTGTTTCTTTTTAAGCCTGATTGAATTTAATTTATTAAAAAATTGAATTCGAGGATATGAGGAGAATATGAAAAATCCTTAGATGTTAAGGCTGGGTCTCAAGCAATATGAGAATCAAATTTATATTCCAGTTATGTATTTTTGGAGGGCAGATAGTGTATATTACCTCAGGAGCTAGAAATGCTGAAGCAACTAAAATGGCAACTGAGGTTTCCGAGTCCTAGGAAATCTAATCTGAATTGTTCACATCAGTTTTTCTGAAAGCTTGGTTATGAAAACAGAAAAAATATAAAAGGTCTTTGCTATCTACTTCTGAACATTCTGTGCTCCTGCAATAAATCTTATCAAGACATTTCTCTTATTCATATTCTGACAATCTGAGCATGTGGAGAAAATCACTCTAATTAATGGGAAAACTCAGAAAAATCACAATAATATTAAGGATAAAGATGTAGGTTACATGTGTCTTTGTCTTCTCACGGATTTATCAGACTAAGAAGACAAAATGGAAAATATTCAATTAGGGCTATGTGTAGCATTTTAATTCTCATCGAGGGTCACTCAACCAATTTACAATGCCAGCGTGCCTTGTTTGCTAAACTATTAATACCTGGGCATATTTCTAGTATGTCAAACAGCCTTCCAGCCCTTTCTTATTCAACTTAAAGTGTGTTGAATGGATAACTGGGCTAGCCTACTGTTTTCTCAGCATGAATGTTTTCTCTCCTCCCAAAGGTGCCTGTATGGACGTCTCCCTCTATAGCACATGGTCTGACAGTACATTCCAGGTCCATCATTACAGAGTCTCCCCATTGGAGACCAGGATTTCAAGAATAAGGAGTTCAAACAAAGCATATTATGTTGATCAGATACACTGACTAATACAGTCTTTCTGGTCAAATTTGATGACTGTTTTTCTTGGTCTTGGAAAGACAACGAGCTGAATAAAAAAGAGAGAAGAGAAGAAACAGAAACACAAGAGAACAAATGAATGAACAAAAGGGAAAGGGCTATGCTCACAGAGCAGCAACGATGAACAGTATTGAAATTGAGTTCATAGCATGCATACCTGTGGGTGTCATTATGTAGCATAAAACATTTTGAGTTAGCATATCACAGCAACCCAGTAAGAGAAATGTTATTATGTCCATTTTCCTTATGTAGACGTTGAGGTTCAGAAAGGTATGCAAGCTGCCCAAATTCACAAAATCAGTAAGTAGAAAAGCCTAAACTCAAATTGGCTACTTCCCAATTCCATTCCCAGTCCTTTCTTCTTCCCAACAAACCTGGCTTCACTGAATGCTGAGGCCAGAAAATCAGATACGGCTTGCTCATGAGTTTCCTAAGTCCCTGAAGTCACAGGAGCATGTTCTGCTCAGTTCAGGTACCCTCAGTGTCTATACATTGAGACAGTATGATTATAATAACTGCATCATCGAATATTTTTGAATATGAAATGTCCACACCTGGACATCTTTCCCCTTTCCACTTCATCACCGGCCATTTTCATCTGGGTCTCTCATCGTGGTATTTTCCTGCTCCATGATGCAATTTTGCTCCAGAGGCTACACGGCAAACTTTCTCCTGTGGGAGACTTCTCAGACCTCACCGGGCCTTGTCCTGGTTGTTGAGGTCTGCTGTTCTTTGTTGACAGCACTGCCACCCCCTGGGGCAGGATGGAGACAGAGAAAGAGAGGTGTGGGGTCGAACATCACAATACAGTGACACAGACCTCCTTCTCCACAGAGCGACTACACGTGTGAAAGAACGGAGGGTGGTGGGGGTGGCAGAAATTCGTGGGAGGCACCATGTGGCAGAGCAGGCAGCTGTGATGCGGATCACACGAAGGGGCATCCTGTATGCTTTGCGACACTCTGTACCGTGTGCTGCTTCTGCAAGCACAGAGCTACACAGACAATGCAGGGCCCTCTAGGATACCTGACTCCTGACATAATGACAAAAGCAAAAACAGCCACGGGGGCCCACTTTTTGTTAATGTATATCATTTAAATTTTGCAATTTGACTACTGTAAGTAGATGCTATAAAGGAATTTTCAAAGCTCTGAGTGGGAGCTGTGAATACTGGAAACTAAAGAATCAACTCGCACGCTTAACAATTCTATTCTAAACAACCAAGGTGTTTGAAAAGGAACACAGAGCTCTCTGCTTTTCAATTGCCCAATTTTCTATAAACACACTATATTATTAATAGGCCAAGTCGCTGGACTGTTCTAGCAACGATGCCAACCACACCGGGTCTAACTCTGCCCCCTAAATGCGCTGCATTCATTGGGCACAGGGGTCAGGGAAGGAGGAAAAAGACTTCTTTGTGATTAAGAAGCTTCCAGAAACCTTCCATTCTTTCCAGGAGCCCCTCAGGTACACAACATGTAAAATCATCTCAAGACTCCCCATCTTTTAGCAGGGAGCACGGAAAAATCTCTGAGTTAGAGAAAAAGAACTAACATATGCAAGGCAAAATAAAGGCACTTCTAGTAATCAGTACTTTTCTTAAAAAGTTGTCAATCAAATATCAGAAAGTGTGTGTGTGTGTACGTACCAGAAGAATTTACTATTATAAAAAAAAAGCTTTGGATAATCTTTTGTTAATACAGAGTATCTTCTGGTAGCACAAAGTCTCATTTTTCTGTTTTGAAAATTCATATTAGTCTGAACCTTTTATTTTTTGATGTCAAGGTACATTTGCAACTTTGTATTACCATTTCACAGAGAGTAAACCTGAAGACCAGAAAGGTTACCTGGCTTAATTTCAGTCACCTGGCTGAATTTCCCAGCTGCCACAGCCCTTAATTTTGCTGTCTCGTGGGGAATTGGTAGGAGGGCAGCTACCGGGGCCTGGCTCCTTGTGTTTTGTGTTACACGGGTACGGCTTCTGAGTCATAGCTGCAACTGTGACTCAGAAGGATACTGATATTTTCTCCACATGGGAGGACCTTGGAGGGTCTTCTCACTTTTCTAAACCAGAACGTTCAGACTCAGTTCAATGTTTGCTCTTCAAATTTCAGAACCTGATGGTAGGAGGAGGTGGAGGGGACCACATGTGAAAGTTCTGGAATCAGATGGTCCAGGATAAAAACCTGGCTCTACCACTCGGAAGCTGTGCAAGCTCAAGCTGGGTATACTTAATTTTTCTGAGCCTTCAGTTGGTCAACGTTAAAACTGAGGCAAATAACAGCACCCACTTTCTTAGGTTGTTGTGCAGATTGAACGAGGTTTTCCGTGGGGTCCTGACCTGCCCTGCTGCTGTCCCTCTCATCTTGATCCTGCCGTAATTCCCCTCTCGCACCCCGCTCTGGGCACACTCAGCTCCTCCCGGCTCCTTAAGCATGCCAAGTCCGCCCCCCAGTAGGGCTTTATTCGCTGCTCCCAGGCCTGGACCCCTCATCTCCTGATAGCTGCACGGCTCTCCAGTGCTTCCACTGGGGCACTGATCAGATGATCACCTTGTCAGAGAATCCTGCTGTGGTAGGTGGAATAACAGCGCCCAAAGATGTCCACATCCTAATCCCTGGAACCTGTGAATACGTTACCCTCCGTGGCAAAATAGACTTTGCAGCTGTGATTAAATAAAGGCTGTTGAGATGCGGAGAGTAGCTGGATTATCCAGGTGGGCCCAACATAATCACAGAGTCTTTATAAGAAGGAGGAGGGTGAGAGAGTGGGAGGCAGGTTTGAGGTTGTTACCCCGCTGACATCGAACGGAGGGACATGGACGGCGAGCCTAGGAATGCAGACAGCCTCCAAAAAGTGAAAAAGGCAAGAAAATCAATTCTCTCCTGTGGCCTCCAGAAGGAATGTAGCCCTTCTGACTTTTTTTTTTTTATTTCAAGATATTACAGGGCTACCTTCTGATCTATTCTAGATTTCTGACCACCAAAACCGTAAGATGATAAATTTGTGTTGTTTTGTGCCACTAAGTTTATGGCAACTTGTTGCAGCAGCAACAAGGGACGAATAGATGTTCTCACTCTCTATGTAAAGTTGCTCCCATCTTCGCCCCCACCCTGTCACTTTCCATTCTGCTTCCCCTACTGCATTCACCTCCCTAGCACTTCATGCCCGCTTGACATAGGTTTTTGTTTTGTTTTCTGTCCCACCTTACTAGAATGGAAACTTCGTGAGAGAGGAGTCTTTGTTTTATTCAGTTTTGTTCTTTGCTTCGAGAGTGCCTGGCACCTAGTAGGTTCCCAACACTATTTCTGGATGCACATAGAACCTGCCATACCATAAGCCCCCATGGTTGCTGGAAATTGAGAACACATCTGTCAGTGCACAACCTCCAAACAGCAAGCTGCAGGCTCAACACTGTATCGCAGATGAATTCCAGGTGTGTCTGACTTGGGTCTGCAGGTGGGGCAGCCGTGTCTCTTTATCCAAGCGTCCCTGCAACTATGTGTGGCCTGATGTAAAAAGGATGTGGTGACGTGTATTTGAGGGCATCAGCAGTGACTACCCTGTGAAAATCAGGGTTTTTTTTCTGAGAGTTAAGATTTCGAGGATGCTCTTCTTCCCTCCCAAACACGGTTGTCTGAGCATGCAGCAGGTTTCCGTTTGAAGGTAGTGAGGTCAACAGATTCGGCTGTTTCAATCTGGAATCGTTTTATGGTTGGGAGTGACTTCCTGGAGTAGAATGCCTACTACTGATAGCAGACAAACACAAACTCCAGGGATAGGACATCATCTGTAGTTTCCATTGGGCTTTCCGGGTTCACTCTCTCTCACTTTAGCCTGGGCTTTTTTGTCTCAGCTGCCTTCTCACCGGATGCCCACATTTCTTGGCTTGCAAGACCCTCTGTTTCACCTGTATTGACCATTTCAATCAGGTTTCCCTGTCTCTGATGTGTGGAGTTTTTTTCTTCTTTGCCTTTTTTAATTGCTCCAAATGTTACAGGATTGTTGCTCATTAGCCATTTCATTGGCTCTATTCTTACTACTGTCACATGAAGAGCTGACTGCTCTGATAATCAGAGCTGTTGATTCCTGGAATTTGCTGACCACAAGGTCTACGCTGACGGTGAGTGTGCTGTTGGAGACCTGGGCTCATTAGATTAAAGCCATCTAGGGCTGGCCTTCTGTTGTGATTCACTTACTCATCCATTGATCTATTAATTCAATAGTTATTAAGTATTTAGTACATGCTGGGCCCAGGGGATAGAGAATTAGATCCACACCATCCCTGCCCTAATGAATGTGGCAGCCCACAAAGAGAGTTAGATAATGACCACTAATGACAATATGTTGAGCCTACAAAGGAGAAAACAAGAATTCTAAAAGAACATATGATATATTCAATATTCGGCAGTTATTGAGTAAGTGGCTACTATGTATGAAGAACTTCTTTATCGGTGCTAGGGATTCAACACTGAATAAGACAAGCAAAGTTCCTGGCCTTGTGGAACTTACAATCTAGTAGGGGAAGGAGAAACAACAAATCAAGAGATAAATAATGTCAGAGGATGATGACTGTTGTAAAAATTTAAAAAGAAAGGAATGACAAAATAGTGAGCGGGTAGTCATAGACAGCCATCCTGAGGATACGACGTCTGCATTTGACCCTTAATTATGGAGCCAGCCTCACCTTCTCAAACTTCTTGGAAGGCAGCCTGAGGAGGAGGAGGAGGAACATTCAGAGATATCCCCAAATTTTCAGGGTGGCTTGCAATGCCAGTGTCATGATCGGTTGAAGATTAATCTCTGTCGAGCCTGCAAATGCTATTCATGTTCCCATTAATACTTTAAGAGCATGCCAAGTCCTTTTATGCCCATACAATAATCACTTAGTAATTCAACTTTTACGAAGAACTGCGGAATAAGTTCTTTACAATCAACACCTATTAGACAAGGGTAGGAAAGTTATTTCTGAGAAAAAAATTAAGAGTTAAATTTGGGTCTATGGGAGGCTTAAATGAGATGCAAATGTTAATCTATTAGCAATAATCTATTTCTAGCCTCGGCAAGTTTTTTTTCATGCCCATTTGAGGATAATACTCTGTGTGTGGACTCATTGACAAGAGAGCACTATGAATAAATGAATAGTAGGTTTAGGGTCAACCAAAGAGCAGACATTTATTGAGCACCTACTATATGTGTGGCTATGAGTTTCTAAGCAATGAGAAACTGGAACCAGGAGAATTTCTTCTCTTGTTGCTTTTCTCCACCTAGAATGCACTGTTACACCTTGTACCTCAGCTGGTTCTATTTATGGTGCAAAATGCAAGAAAGATATCTTATGCATACACCCTTCTCTGAGCTACGCCTCTCCATCCAAAATAAGATTAATTACCACCTTTTGTATGCTACATTCTAGGCTTCTACACACTTGTAATTTTTGCTCTTACCATCATGAATTCTAAGTATTTGATTACATGTCTCCTTGAGGAGAGGAACTGTGGTTTATTCATCTTTGTACTTTCCATGCCTTTCCCAGTTTTTCCCCAAACTTCCCTGAGGATAAGAATTACCTGGGGATACTTGTCAAATATCTGGGTTTTTTAGCCTCTCCCTGGAAATCTGGATTCAGTAGTTCTGGGATAAGGCCTAAGAAAATTTAATTGAATGAATTAAAAAACTGTAGATGAGCAGAATTTTGTCTTCTCCTTTAGATTAGATAATCATTAAAAAATATACAGTGTTCCAAAAATGTTTCTCAGATTAGGTTCCTAATGTTGGTGAAATTGGGGAAAAAGCAAATATGATTAATCATTCCACCTCCTTGGACATGATGGGGTAAATTAAGAGAAAGAAACTGACAATTGCTGCTGATAATGTAGTTATTTATCAATCATTCACAGCTTTGGCTGCACTTTAAGCAGTGCTTCTCAACTTTGCGATTTTGCACCACCCCCATCCCTGCTCCCCAGGGACTATTTGGCCATGTCTGGAGACATTTGGTTGTCACAGCTGGAGGAGTGTTACTGGTGTCCAGAGGGTAGAGGCCAGATATGCTGCTAAATGTCCTACAATTCACAGGACAGTCCCCCTCAACAAAGAATTACCTGTCCCAAAATGTCAACAGTATTGAGGTTGAGAGACTCTGCATTAGACCCACCTACAACCTTTTTAAAATCCTGATGCCCAGGCCACTCCCTACGCCAATGACCTCTGAATGTCTGAGGGTGGGACCCAGGCATCAGTATTCTGTAAACTCTCCAAGTGATCTCAATATGCAATTGGGACTAAGAACTACTGCAGAGCATGTAGGATGCTAGAAAGAGAGGATGACTAAGGAACCTAATTTTAAGCCTGAGGTTTGACACCTGTTAGCTGGGAAATTAGGCATGTCTGTTTCTTCATCTGTAAAATAAGAATAACACCTAAATCAGATGTTTATTATGAGGATTAAAGGGATAATGCACATGGCAGTGCTTTGTAACTATGTACACAAAAGTAAGGTATCATTACTGCTCCCTGTTAGGGCACCAGTCCAAGTGGCAGAACTGGGTAGGTTACTTACTCAACATCACAAATACATTCTTGCATGCAAATTCATTCTTGTATTTTTGCCTAAAATATGTTTTGCATATGCCAAAGAAGTGAGAAAACTCATGCTTAAGTGCATTTTTTAATGTCATAAACAATATTCTCCCACTCTCTTGTTCTGTTTGATATAGTTGAATTTATATAAGGTTTCAATAAAGCAGTCTCTGTTGTTTGAAAATAATACAGTTGGACTTGCAATCCACCAGTTACCTCCTTGTAATCTAGCGACAGACCACACCTGGGAAGGCCACCACTGGTCTGGTATAGCTAAGGTTGCGGCTAAGAGCAGGAGAGGCTATAGAGTTGCAGAGGACCCACATGTTTAAGGAGAGCAAAAGTTACAACATTACTTTGGAGTATGGGTTAAGATTGTTGAGTTAAGGCTAAGAGTCCTCTAGTATCATGTTATTTCAGAGTGGGGTCCACAGACCAGCAGCATCCACGTCAATTGGGTGATGGTTAGAAATGCAGAATCTCAGTACTCATGTAGATATTTTGAATCAAAATTTTAATAAGCTCTCCAGGTGATTTGTAGGCACACAAATTGCATAACACAATTTGTAGGTACACAAGTTGTATACATAATTTGTATAATATTAAATTTACAGAAGCATTGCTTTAGCAAATCTTACATGGGAAATTAGACAACTCTGTTCTTCCAAACATCAATCATATGAATGTCCTCCATGCATCCATGTCAATTTTAGTTCCTTGCACCTCTCAAATGGAGTCAGATTGCTGCCCACTGCACACTTCCGAATGCCCTCAGTTTGTTAATTCTCACATCCTTTATCACCTCTTGGTTTTTAGCAGCTGCTCTAGGTTAATAGGTAATGATCTTAAGAGTTTTCAGCATAAGTTTATCCAGAAGATAATCACTACTTTTGCCATTAAATTATTTGAAACATGTCATTTCTTTGTTTTCATTATCCTGAAAAAATAGTTTACCTGGCCAAAGAAGGGTTAATTCATGAGCTGAAAAACTGGTTTCTTTTGTGCTAAGAGAACTAGGTGGCTCATCCTTCTTGCTGAGAGAGGCAGTTAATCAGTGTATAAAGGCCTGTGATTGATGTGGCATAACTTCAAAAGGTGCATGGTTTATTTCTCAATGTAAGAGCCTACTCCCTGAGAAGCAAGCTAGGGGAGGGCTGGAGTGGGGCTCTGGGAAGGCCACACATCCTCTCATTTCTTCCTCTTCCAATGCCCTGCCTGGTTCTTTTAATGTTGGATCACCTGCAACTATAGTCCTATAACTTCTCTGACTTCAGATTCTCAGCATCCTTTCAAGAGCATGTTTGTGTTGGTGGGGCAGCTTGTTCTATAATGACACTGGTACCTATAAAAGAAAAAATTATTCATGACCTTTGTTGAAGACAGTAAGGTTTTATTCAAGGGGGTACTATTGCCATAAGTATAGTGACCACTGCAAATAGGGTCTTACAGTGGAGGGTAGAGACTGGGCTCACCTCTGACTCCAACATGGACAAATGGGAATTTATAACCAAGGAGCAGGGTGGGGGTCAGATAGAAAATTACTAAGAGAAAACATTAAGGGAGATTCTGGCTAAACCAACCTAACAGGATTTTTGCTGGAGACAGGCCAGGGTGATCAGACATCACCTGGGGGATGGTGAAGGATGAGGAACCTGATTAGATATTGAGGGTGACCAGATATGGAGGATGGGGGATTGGGGCTAAATTGACATAGCAGGATTCTTATGAAAATTGGACAAACATGGAAACCCAAAAGTCAAGGCCTGGTTGCTGTGATGACACCACTGTACTTCAGCATGAACAACACAGCAGAACCCTGTCTCAAAAAAAAGAAAAAGAATATAAGATTGTGGGAGAAGCTTGTTAGATGATGAAGAGCAAAAAGTCTGTTCTTGAAACCATGCATAATAGCAAACCATTGAATATTATCAAAGGAGAGAGACAGTATAAAAGAGCCACGTACTGGAAATCTTACCAAAATTATTCTGACAATAATGTACAAAGTAAATTGGAAGAAGAATTAGAAGCAGCACAGTTAATATTGAAAATGAACCTCATATATAGTAAAATGTAAACTTTTTAGTCCTCTAATTCAGAATTTGAGATAACCAGACTAGGTGTTGTGATTTCACATCTTATGTATGGTATAGGTTTTATGATAAAGTCAGTGTATCAAGATGAAAATTGCATGTAGTTAAAAACACCATGGGGAATCCCTTAGGATTCTAAAGGACAAAACTTCTTGTGTTTATTTTTGCATTTTTGCTGTGGTCTCTCCCTAGAGTAGTGGTCAGCAAACTTTTTCTATAAAGTGCCAGAAAGTAAATATGTTAGGCTTTGTAGACCATACAGTCTTTCTTGCAACTAGTCAACTTAGTTGTTGTACAGCAAAAGCAGCCATAGACAATATGTAAATATTAATGAGTGTGACTGTGTTCCAATAAAAGTTTATTTACAAGATGAGGTGGCAACCTGGATTTAGTCTGTAAGGTGTAGTTTGACAACCCCTCACCTAGAGCATTGGAAGCCAGTCTTTACAGTGAAGAGCCATGAAGGAAATTAAGGGTGGAGCCTACATAGTTTAATTACATAATAAAATGTACATGAAAATCAACTCTACTGTTTATAATGTAAATAGTTTTATGAGATTGTTTTATTTTTTTCTCTACATGTTTGAGTTTCTTGTATATTCTGGATATTAGTCCCTGTCAAATGAATAGTTTGCAAATATTTTCTTCCATTCAGCAGGTTGTTTCCTCACTCTGTTGATTATTTATTTTGCTGGGCAGAAGCTTTTCAGTTTACTGAAGTTCCATTTGTCCATTTTTGTTTTTGTTGCCTGTGTTTTTGAGGCCTTAGTCATTCATTCTTTTCCAAGAGTGTTTTCCCTAAGTTTTCTTCTAGTATTTTATAGTTTCAGGTCTTATGTTTAAGTCTTTTAATCCTTGTATATGGTGAGCTTTTTGTATATGGTGAGAGATAGGGATCCATTTTCATTCTTCCTCATGTGGGTATCCAATTTTCTCAGGACCATTTATTGAAAAGAGTGTTCTTTCCCCAATGTAAATTCTTCTCAGCTTTGTCAAAGATAAGTTGGCTGTAAATATTTGGTTTTATTTTTGGGTTTTCCATTCTGTTCCATTGGTCTATGTGTCCATTTTTATAATGCATAATACCACGATGTTTTGCTTACTACAGTCTTATATATATTTTGAAGTCGGGTAATATGATGCCTCTAGCTTTGTTCTTTTTGTTCAGAATTGCTTTGGCTATTCAGGCTCCTTTTTGATTCCATGTGAATTTTGGGATTGTTTCTCTAATTCTCTGAAGAAGGATGTTGGTATTTTGATAGGAATTACAGTGAATCTGTAGATTGCTTTGGCCAATATGGTCACTTTAACAATATTAATTCTTCAGACCAAAAAGTATGGAATGTTTTTCCATTTGCATCATCTATGAATTATTTCATTAGTATTTTGTAACTTTCCTTGAGTAGACCTTTCACCTCCTTGGTTTAATTTGTTCCCAGGTTTTTTGTTTGTTTGGTTTTTTTGTTTGTTTGTTTGTTTTGTAGCTATTTTAAATGAAATTTCCCTCTTGATTTCTCTTGGCTAGATTATTATTGGTGCATAGAAACACTACTGATATTTGTACGTTATTGTGTATCCTGCAATTTTACTGAATTCATTTATCAAATCTAAGAGTTTTTTGGTAGAGTTTCCTCTCTGGAGCAATGTCTCTGTGCAATCTCTTGGTAGATCTCTGTGTTAGGCTTGAGGCCTGGGTGGCTCAAGGAGTTCTCCAATAACTAAAATGGTAAAAGACTGTGGCAGGAGTGTGGAGCCCTGAGGCTTTTTCTCTTACCCTTTCCCCATGCCCAAGAGCTTATTCCAGCTCCCAGTCAATCCTGGCCAAGCAAGCGGCTTTGCTTCCCTCTCCTTTTGCTTTTGGTCCTTCGCATCACTTCTCTTTTGAATCCCAGTGTTCTCTCTTAGATGATCTATTCAAACTGTGAATATGTACTTGTTATGTTGGTTCCTCTCCATGGCAGAGATGCATACTAGCTGCATCTAGTCAGCCATTGTGAACCAGTTTCCTATTCTCCAGTTTAGATAACTATGCTAAAGGGATTAGTTGAGAATTAGAGAACCTACACTGTAGAAAGAGATTTCTATTCTAATACCATGTTACTTTGACAACCACAAAGGATATGTGGTGGGGTAGTGATATTTATTCCCATCCATTCTTGATAACACTTTAGTGATCATCCTTAGCTAGGCATAGTTAAGACAATACTCTGGTTCTAGGCTATCTTTTTATTTTATTCCTCAATTCCATTAAACCAGCTGGGCATCTCACAAAGTTATTGTTATCACTGATCTACTCTGTAGTGCTGTTTCTTTAGATGAGAGCCCTTGTTGCTACCGCTGGATATCTTAAATCTTTGATTATGCATATACTCTGAGACCACTTTAAGCATCAAAGCTTTGTCAGTAGGAGCACTAAGGATGCTTTACTTGCCTCTAATGAACTCTGTAAAATTGGCTGCCTGCTTTGTGTATGACTCCAGAAGTAGCAGAATGTTACCATAATCTGTCCATTCTATGTAATCTGAGCCTTCTCACTCTATAAATTTACCCTGGGTTTTCTGCCAGGGTTGGAGCTATATTCAGCATCTTTTGGCTCAGTAATTCTCACCATAGAGGCATGGAGTTCTGGGTTTGGGTATGGAAATTAGAATTTCTGTCAGTGGGTATACAGTGTTTATAGTAAGAAAATGCATATTTAGCATAACAATGCAATGTGATATGTTGAAAAACAATTGTTTTTATCATTCAAACTCCTGAAAATATAATTCAAGTATCTTCTTGGCTGCTGGGAATATACAAATGTTGGTGAATTTCATCAGCGTTAGGAGGATGCATTTCTGAATTAGCAAGGGGTTGGATTTTTTAATTTATCAAAAGGGGCATTGGGTTTAAAAGGTAGAGAAGTTTTTTATTAAGGCAAAAGCTGAGAATAGATCCCCCACTGGGCAGAAAAAAGAAAACCACGCCATGATTGTGAGGTGTGAGGGTAAGTGGGTCAAAAAGGAAGAATTCAGAGCAGCAAGCAAGGGGATACCTCTGGGGAATCTTTAAGAATACAAAGGTGGGCACTAGACCTACCATGGTTGTATGTGATAGGAGCTCACATTATTTTATTTGTATGTTAACTGAAGGCTGATAAAGTCGGAATCCCTAGAGTTGCATCTATGTTTGGAGAGATAACATGTGACCATCTGTATAGCCAAAATAACAAGCCTATCTGGGCCTTGGTTTCATCTATAAAGGTGAAGGATGATAACTCAGGTCTCTTCCATTCAAAAATTCTGTTATTTTTGGAGACGTCCCCCCCCCACACACACACATACACGCACACAAAGTCAAACAGTTAGCTAATAGTCAATGAACAAACGTTTGTCAAGTCCATGTAATGGTCAAGACGTTGTGGCTAAAGTTCTATTAAGTGTTGCAAAAACAGAATATAGACTGTTTACAAGGAACTTACAATGTATTTGGGAAGACAAGTTATTATTGTAAATGATACAAAAAGCACATAATTTTTTATTAGAACAGGGCAGGCAAAATATGGCCCATGGGACAAATTTGGCCAACACCTGTTTTTGGAGATAGAATTTTATTAGAACCCAGCCACACCCCTTTATTTACATCTATGGCTGTCTTACATTGCAACAGCAGAGTTGAGCAGTTGCAACAGACATTGTTTAGCCCACAAGCCTAAAATATTTATTAATACTACCTGGCACTTTATGGAAAAAGTTTGCCAATGCTTATGTTACAATAGTCAAATAATGTCACAAGGCGAAATAGGATCAATTGCAAGAGAGTGACAGAGAGGATAGAGGTATTGGAATTGAGAGGCCCAGCCTGTGGCAGCTTGAAAGGATCCCACAGCCAGGTGCTAGAGATAGACAGGAAGACAAGGAGACTCCAGGTTGTTTCTACAGAAACAAAAAATTGGCAGATGGGAGGTCCTTGTAATTTGTAAGAAAATGCTAAAAATAATTGCACATGGTTTTTATTATATCCTTTTCTTATTTTTATATGCTAGCTCTCAAAATAATTAATTTGGAAAAATCTAATCCTTTTAAATATTCTTCACAATGTTGTTCCAAAATCAACATTGATTAAAAATTCACCACCCGTCTTGCAAGAAGCAGGAAATACTGCTGCATAGATATTTTTAATAAATGGGATTTTGTGATGCACTCTGAAGATAATGAAAGGAATACATAAATGAGTTGCAAGAGAAATTAAGGCAGGAAAATCTAGAGTTAGAACTAAAATGCCAATATTTACTGTATTTTGATTGAGAGATTTCTATTACTATTTGTCCTTAATTTACAGGTGAATTTTGTTAACCACCATAATTTTGACAAATAAGAAGACTTGAAGATAAATGGTAATTGCTACAGTTTCAGGCCCTAATTATTTTTCACCGTATGAAACTTTGCTATTGTAGTGAAACAGTTAAGTTTCACATTTCTCAGTGCCTTTAGAGCCCTTTGGATATTATGGGATCAGTCATCCACTGTAGGTCACGCTCTCAGGCCTGCCCTCCCCACACATGTTCTATGTTCCAGAATTTTCTTTAATCTTCTCCCCGACCCCAATCCACATTTAGTTTCCTGTATTTGCTTAGTATCTTGTATTTGCTACTAAAAGATAATTAGGCCTTTTTATCAAACCTCTACTAGTATTAGGATACAGCACTAAGATATGGAAGAATTCATTCACTCCTAAAACTTCCTGTGCTTGGTGACATGCTCAGGGACACCAAGGCGGATATTAGTTTGGGAATAGCTCTCTGTCTCCAGCTGTGTGTCCCAAAAGGGGAGGAGGGTCCCTAAATAATCTCCAGATGAATCTCCTGAGCTGCTTATTAAAATATGCAACTATTTAGGCTCCAAAAGGGGCTTCCTCAGTGGGGATACCTGTGGAATCCAATTTTCAGCATGTTCCCATTTTTCTGTGTATTAAGGTCAAGGGGAGATAAGTCTTGGATTTGAGACATCTGTTGATCAGAAGTTGAAAACTGGCAGCCATGGGTAGATTTGACTTGCAGATACAGTTTTTTAAACTAGGAAATTTTATATAAACATTTGATTTCTTCCTTCTCTTAACAAATGAGAAGTTCGAACATCACTGGGTCTGTATGTCTTGACTCAATTCAAGGAATTGTTTTCCCTCTAGTTGGACAGATCCTGTGTACTCCTGTTGGCCGGAGTCCCCATCACTCCCTATTTGTCTTACAACCTGGCCAGCCTTAATCAGATATCCTACACATTTGACCCTTATAATCATTTGATGTGACTGTGTGATCTAGCTTCAAGCAGATAATTTTTAAAAAACAAACTGGATAACATTAGCAAAGTTTTTATCGGTGTCTCAGATAATTTTAGGCTAGGACTTAATTCTGTGCACAATGTCTGAAAGGACTTAGGATGGGAGAATTTAAGGTTCTGGAGCACAGAGTGATTAAGATATTTGGGGCAAGTGGTCATTTTCCATCTTGTAGCTAGCATGGGTTTGGTTTAGGCTGTTGAACACGGATAGCAGGAAACAGAATTGAAATCTCCTCATTTCTTTCTAAATCTAGCATTTCTATAGCAATTGTCACCATGGTATCTTGATGTGTTTTGACAGGGGAAATTTCATTTTTAAAAAAAGTGTGGTAATGAGGGGAAGAGAAACTCCTTCCATGCTTAAACTCTGGAGGCATTTCCTTAATAAAGAGCTCAGAAACATATATATAGGACAGAAATTCCAACATGGTCTGACCCAACTAAGGGCTTTGGGGTTTCTTAATGATGAAGCTGTCTATATCTAGCTGAAAAAAAATCCTTGAATGCGAAGGCTGGAGGGCAACTCAAGTTCATAATACTACTTGTGTAGCTCTTTTCAGCATTCAGGCACTTGTACATATTAATCTCATTTAATCCTCACAACACCCCTGTGAAGTAAGTATTGAAATGATCATTCCCATTTTATGGAGACAAAAACAGACTCTCTGAAGATCAGTGCCTTGCTTCGGGTCACAGAGAAACCATGTTCCAGCAAGTCTTCCTATACCAAACCCTTGCACTTTAAACCATACCAACGTGTTTTGAGTCTCCTTATTCAGACTTCACAGGCTTCCGTGGAGCTTGGAGATGCCATCTACATAGCACCAGGTGAGTGGTGCCCCCTGGAGTTGTGCAGTGTGGGTAGTTCTGAGCCCTGTGAGATTGATGGAAATGTTTGCATGTGAAGTATACCATAGGCATGTGACAAGCTTTGTGCAATTCATGGTGGACTGGCTAGAGGTCTATTTTCTCAGATTCATTAAAGCATATTCCAAATCAAGGGAATGAAATGGTACAGAAATGACTTTGAATCTTGTAGGACTGACTATAGTTCCCCGCCTGCCAATTCATATGTGGAAGCCCTTAGCCCCCGATGTGATGGTATGTGGAGACGGAGCCTTTGGGAAATAATTAGGGTTAGATTAGGTTGTGAGAGTGGGGTCCTCATGATGGGATTAGTGGCCAAAGAGGAAGATACTCCGTTTCTCTGGACTTGCTAAGGAAAGGCTGAGGACTGCTTTTAGAAAAACACTTCCCAACTGTGCTTTCCTCTAAACTCCACAATAATCAACAACACAGAAGAAGACTTCTGTGACCAGATAGGGGTTTTTCTCCACACACCAAGTAGCGAACACCAGCTGAGTGTCCTCTAATTCAATTCTGACACTATCTACCTGGAGATAGTATCAGATCCTACCAGGTGAGGGCTCAGTCCCTGCCCCCGGACACCAGTTGCAAGTCTGGGCCTCCAAAGGTTCTCACAAACCCAGCTTCACGTTAGGGTTCCCACAGCTCCCTCCCTCTGTGCCTGTGATTAATTTGCTGGAGCAGCTCACAGAACTCCGGGAAATACATTCACTGTTTTATTACAATGGATATTAGAAAGGCTACAGATGAAGAGATGCATGGGGTGAGATATGTGGGAAGGGGCATGGAGTGTCCATGCCCTCCCCGGGTGCACCACCCTCCGGGAACCTCCTGTGTTCAGCTATCGGGAAGCTCCAAAACCCAGTCCTCTTGGGTTTTTATGGAGGCTTCATTACATAGGCATGATTGACAGCCATGGAAAAATGTGATTGGACAAAAAGCACATGATCTCAACCCAGAAAGGCCTGTCTGTTCGGATTCTTCCAGGCTTCTCTAGGTAACATTCATTCCTCCAGGGTATGAGGCAGGACCCTGCCTGGAATGAGGGTCTTTTGACTCACAATCAGATTAGAGTCCTGCCTTGGGCAGGTGAAAGGAGGACAGGAGAAGGTCAGAAAGAGAGATTCTATCTTCTGAGGCTCCTCCTGGGGCCCAGAGCTCCCAACATTATAACAAGGACTATGGGAGTTATGAGCCAGGAACTGTGGTCAAAGCCAATATATATAATACCACCAGGATACAGCAAGCAGTCAGCCATCTACAAGCCAGGAAGAGGTCCCTCACTAGGAACCGAATCAGCCGGCATCTTGATGTTGGACTTCCCAGCCTCCAGAACTGTGAGAAATAAATATCTGTTATGGCAGAGCAAGACAAGCTGGGGAAGACAAATCTGATCTCATTTTCAGTACCCCCCCTACCCAAAAAAGCAAGCTTCAGTACCATGCCTATTAGTGACGAATTCCTTTTGACAAACTTCAGGATTGCACATAACAAGCCAGTACATAGAAACACTTCCAAGAAGCACCATGGCACCGCGTTCTGCCTCAAGTCTGTCTGTAACTTCCTACCCTAGAGAGGTGAGCTGGTTGATATGACAGTCACTTGTGGGAGAGTAGAGGACAAATAAGTTCCTTCAGAACAGATGCTCATATCTTTTTCAGAGGACTTACAAAATATTAGTATGCATTTGCCAGTGGATGCCAAGTCCTATACCACTAAGACTTAGACATGTTTTCAAGTTCAAGTTTCTTTTTTCTACCTTTTTTATTGAGATAAATAAGATGCATTAAATCTTCTTGGAATCACATAAACTATAATGTTTTGTATCAGGGATCACAAATTTAAAACGTTATAGATAAGCAAGTAATGTAATGATGCAAAGTAAGCAGGTAAAGTAAAATAAAACAGGGCAGGTGGAGATTCCAGCCAGCTGGAGAGGTCATGCCTCCATCTCTAAGGCATTCAGTGTTAGCCCAGTGGTATCAAATCTTCTCAACTTTCTAGAGGTTGGAAAGTTAAATTTTTTTTTTCCAGCATATTATGGGGGTACAAATGTTTAGGTTACCCATATTGCCCTTGCACACCCCCACCCACCGCCCCAAGTCAGAGCTTTAAGTGTGTCCATCCCCCAGATGGTGAGGAAAGTTAAATTTTTATATGAAATTTTCCAATCTCTAATTGTTGGCAGTTTTTTCCTTTTTTAAAAAAAATTATTACATGAATCAAACAAAACATGGCTGCTTACTGGAGTTAGCCCATTGGTTTAGATTTGGCTAGAGTTGGACTTAATGTCTTAGATTAGATCAGAGCTTGTGACCCTGGCTCTCTATAATCCTTGGTGATATTTTTAAAATGATACTATGTATTATTTTATTAAAACTTATTTCCTCATATGATAAGAGGTATGCCCTAAATGCAGCAACAACCAATTTGACCTTCCAGTTTATATGACTCATCCTAAGTTTCTCTATTAAGACTTTTGTAAGTACTTATTGAGAGTTTTTAATATTTAATCTAAAATCATGGAATATTTGGTTTAAAATTAAAAATTTATACAAATATCCCTGTTAGGCCTATTGTATAGTTGTAGAATAATTTTATTAAATTCAAATAAATGATTTCTTTTGAAAATTTCATGTGTATTAGGGTGATTATTAATTCTTTAGTAGGTATATAAAGAGCATGAAAATAGTAATAAAAGTCAAAATTTATTGGGACCTTACTGGGAGCCAGGCACTGTTCTAAGTGCTTTAAATGAGTTAAATTAATTCTCTCAATAACCCTGTAGAGGCAAGAGCCATTATGATTGCCACTTAGCTGAAGAGACTGAGACATAGTACTTGCCCAAGGTCACACAACTAGAAAGAAGCTCTTAATAATGTAACCCTGCACTTAACCCCTGCTCTACAGTATGTGGACCTGAATTGTTGTTTTGTTCGAGAGATGGGGAATTTGGTGATCTTTAAACTGGCTCCTTCTCAGCATACCCTACTTGGCCTATCACATCTAAATTTTAAGGCCTTGAAATAAATAAATTAATAAATGCATTTAATACATATATTTTAAAAACCCAAATTTTTAAAAAATGAATATATTTTATGTTTGCTAACTGCTCATTGATAGCGTTTATTTCAAATATGATGAAATTTAGGCACCAGGACACAATACACCTGGTAGTACTTATGACTGTGCCACAGTAGAAATGAGATGTTTTAAAATCTCAGTACAAAAGACAGGCACGGTAGTGTGCACATGCAGTCCCAGCTATACTGGAGGCTGAGGCAGGAGGATCACTTAAGCCCAGGAGTTCCAGTCCAGCCTGGGAAACATAGCGGGATCCTGTCTCTCTCTCTCTTTTTTTGTTTTGTTTTGTTTTGTTTTGTTTTGTTTTGTTTAAAAGATCAGTACAATGTTACAGAGATCTCAAAATGCCACTTACACTCACAGAAACTTCAAAATTATATCAATTATTAGGCTTGCCACTATATCTTGTTATTTACTATGCTAAAAAAGAGACATTTCTATTACTACATAACACATTTGGTTTTTATATGCAGAATTCTGATCAATGGATTTTAATAGAACTGGTTTTCTTTATGATCCTATGTGTTTTATTTTATGCCTCCGAAACCTTTTTCTCAGAAGAAATTCGTGAGCTTCACCAAAATGTCAAAGGGACTCATGACAGAAAATTAAAAAGTAGTAATATTTATTTCATCCATTTACCCATCTGTCTTTCCATCTATCTACGTGTCCATTCCGTTCAATTAATTTGAATATTTATTGACTGCTTGTCATATGCCGGGCTCCATGTCAGATACTGGAGATGTAGAGTTAATGTTCTTACAGATCCACTGATCTGCATTTGACCTTGAAGTCCAGAAAATCTGCCAAAGTTTCACAGAATGTACTAGAATCTTCCAGTTTGAGATGCCCTTGTTCTTTGAAACATCCTGTTTAACTAATCAGTCTCTTAACTTAGGAAAACTCAAAGCCACCCTCACTCTATTCATCCTCTTCCCTTCTTTCCAGTCCCTAACTTTTCTGAAATCCATATAGGTATGCCACTCCCTAGAAACAAGGGGCTCATCGCTACATTTTTAGAAGTGGTAATAGAGTCTTACTTTACAGCATTATATTCTACAATTGCAATGTCATCCTTTATTGTCAGCATGGCTTTTCATGTTGGTTACAGATGAGCTAGCAGATTGGTGCCTGGATTCTATTTGTCAGTGGCAATTGGAGCATCTAAGCTTGGTTCACCCCCTCTCTCAGGACAAAACAGTCCTGTATGTAATCCAATTAGGCAAGGAAACATTGGAAAGTTTAGTTATAAACACTCTCTCTAAAAGTAAGCACATGTGGTGTTCAGTTCCAGTCATGACAGAGTAGCCAGTATTGGGCTAACGCTCCTACTGAAACAAAACGAAGTACAACATATACAAAAAACTGTTAAAGGCATTGCCAAGTCAGGGAAACAGGCTGTACTGTAGAAGCTATGATGCTGGAGGTAGGATGGGTTTGGGGGCAGTTGAGGAAGGAATAAAGATGAGTTCTACTGGGCTAAGAAGATAGTCTCAGAGAGGAAAAAAGTTCAGAGAAGGAGTCCAAAAAATCTGCATGCAATTTCCTCTCAAAATTTAGGCTGAATTCTAAGCTGCGCATGTGTGGGATGAAACTCCAATAAAGCCAGCAAAAAAAAAAAAAAAAAAACAGTATCTGGGTGGCTTAGGAGCTGAGCAAAAATTTCATAAACAGGACACACACAAAAAGCTAACCAAACAAGAAAAAGATCGATAAGTTGGATTGCATTAAAATGAAGAACTTACGTTCTGAGCTACAAGTTCAGGAAAACATTTTCCTTCTAGAAGTTTTATTGCTTTACCTCTTATGTTTAAGTCTATGATTCTGTTTTTGTTTGTTTCTATGGCTCTAAATGATTTTGTATGGAAAATAGAACAATGCAATGTGGTATGTGGATATCGGGGGGCTTTACCCACTATTCAAAGTTGGGGGTCTCGAGCAGGTTTGATTCAACTCCTCCCCTGCCATCACCTCCAATTTTAAATTCCGGGAGTGAGGTTCCCTACCGCCATTACGGTGGGCATCTATGGCCACATTGGGCGAGGGTAGAGAGCTGGTTGAAGTAGAAAAGTGTCAAGGAAAGGTGTTTTGTGACCCAGATGGCATATTATGTCTTTTGGATGGTCAAGGTCAATGGTTAGGAGGTGGAGGCTGAAAGCTGACAAAGCATAGTCCTTATGAGATGTTTGAAGGGAGGAAAAAGTTGTGGTAAAATACATCCCAACTAAACTAACTCTTAACAAAGATATTAACTCTGAAACTGATAGATAATGAGTATTAAGTGATGATGAAATGATAAAGGGGTTGTTGACTCTGGCAGTAATGGCCAGCATGTGGCTGTCTATCAGGAAAAAATATTTATTATATTGCTAACATAAAAGATTTTCAGTAGTTAAATGTTTCTTTGATTTTCAGCAAAACATTCCAGATAGCCTAAACCTTAATGTTGACTTGTCAGGAGTATATTTCTTTATTGTTCTATACGTAGCTTCACATTCCCCAGAATGAAAATAGCAATAGCAATGCTTCTTATTCTTTCAGTTCTTGAATCAAGAACAGAAATAAATTAAGCCTTCTAGTCTAGCCATGATGTCATTTTATAAATGTTATAAATTAAATTATATTGTATGTTTATTGGTTAATTGAATAACTCCTATATATGTTTATATTATTTTCAAATGTTATCACATTTTCAGGTGATTTTAAATGAGCCCAACTGACTTAAATTAACTGAAAAATGTCCTGATGGACTAAAAACCTATTGTTATCAAGTGATATTTTGGGCAGTGTGAGGTGAAATTTATGTCTCAAAAATTCCAAAGGTATCTGAAACTCCATTAATTTGGTATATAGCAAATGATTATAATTACCTAGAGAATGTTGATGTATTGGTTTATTTCAGAATTTTACATGGAAGCGTTATACATTTATGGCTTTCCTCTTGTTTTTTGTATCCTAAGTAAATACTGAGTCAAACATAAATGCCATCTGCATATTTATTAAAATCAAAAGGCATCATCTTTAGTTTCCTTATTAATTCTTTAAATACTACATTTCTTTTGTATTGAACAATGCATGCCCCTAAGTGAAAGAGAAACTTCAGCTTTGGTTTTACAGCTGGCTCCACATTTCTAATCAGAGGAGAAAAGGGTCTGATCGTACAACTTATTTATATAGTTTTTAAACTTTCTAAGAAAAAGAAAGCTCTGCTATAATTAATACCTAATGGTATAAACACCCCTGCTTTAGTGGTTGCCTAGTAACTACATATTTCAGGCTTGTGGGGCTGCAAAAACAGGCTGAATAAACGGAAATATTCAGATCCATTTCCAATTCAGGTGAATAAGGAGCAGCAGTGGCCAGATTCTTTTGTTAAAATTGTTTTTCCATAATGTTTGCACTAAAACATCCTTCTGCACTAAAACTTGTAAATGACTTCTGCAGATAAGAGTCTAAACCAACAAGTAATGATTTAAAATTTAAAAGACATCCGGTAGAACTGAACCAACACTATTTTATTGTTCTGTTAGGCAGTTTCTGTTCTTAGAGTGACTGGATTAGGGAATAATTTTCTTAAGGTATCTCTATCTTTTCAATAAAATCTTATATTTGGACATGACTTCAGCAATTGAATGACCAGATACAATTCCCAGTTGAAGTTGGTATTAAAAGGGGCTGGGAGTGATTATAATGATTATTTATGTTGAGCTTTGGCTTGCTTCCTACATAGCAGATCTAATTTCCTAATTATGTTTTGCTTTAGCTTAGGTAAAATTAGCTAGCATTCCCTTGGCACAAAACAACCGTGGTTGGTGGAGGAGGCCTTCCAAAACCATAGGTTGTTGACAAGAGTGGATAACTAGATTAGAATTAAATGTACTGGGTTAAATCCACAAAAAGCCTAAAGCACATGTAGATAATGACAAGTTGACTATGAGGGAATGTAGTTAGTTCATATGAAAACTCATTTCTGGAAATGTCTTGATTTCAAAAACATGTGATAGTTACAGGGCACTCAGAGCCCTCTGCACTCTTTGTTCCAGAGTTCCTAATGTCAAGATTTGGGGCTTCCTAGGTTGGTTGCCACAGTGTAGACAGGGAGAAGCGTGGTCTGGAATATTTAAATTGTATAACTATAGCCTTGTGGATATAGTCCGAAATGATTTGCTACTCAGTAATTTTGTCATTTGGCAATGCTAAGACATGATGACATATGGTTTGCTCTTTGAAATTAACATAAATGTTGTCATTTGACTGAAATAAAGAATTCTCTTATTCCATGATGGAAACTGTTTTAGGATATGTATATATTCCTTTATCTTTTCACATGGAAGGAAGCATCCTGTTGTATCATTATGTATAACTCTTTGGGATTTTTGGTTTAGTGGGTGGGAGGATGTGGCTGGGGAGGCCAAGGATATGGTTTAGTCAGAAAACCACTTGGCTCCCCAACCACTGTCTGCCTTCCCGGTTTCAACAACTCATTTCACTGGTCGGTGCATTGTTTCACCCTGGAACAGGGCTATAGCTCAACACAAACGCCACCACTCTAGGGTTCAGAAAATAATTAGTCTTAAATTCTTTTGTCAGTGGGTCATCAACATCATTACGTTCAAAAGAGAAAAGAATGTAATTAATAGTTTTCTCTATTTGCAATATATTCACTATCTCTCCTTTCATTTTAATGCTAAAATGAGTTTTCATCATCCATTTTTGTTATAGGGATTGCTTTTCTCCCTACTTATATATCTATTTCTCTTTTTTTAACCCTCCCTTTCAGAAATTTTCACTCTAGCCCTGGATGTCTTTGATTATCATTATTATTTAGCTGTTTAATGAAGCTTCAGAAGCTTTAATCTCTCAAGCTATCAAGTCACTACCTTTTCAGATCAATTTGCTTTGACTGTAATAGAGCTCGTCTTTGTGCAAGGAAAGTCTTTTAGAAAGAGTTAATTTGCAATCTTAACAGAGGCTAATTCTCAGGAGAGAATTTAAAGGGGCCAGCTTACTCCTGGGTGGAGCAGCAGCCCCAGGCCAGGCCATGGGTGAGGGCATTAACCCCTAGTGTGCCACCTTTGTACTACAGGCAGGAGGCTCAGCCCACCCTCCGCACTGACAGTTTTAAGGTGGAATCCCATGCTGATTCTGGATTTTGGCGGTTAGAAAATGTGCTGTTCTATGATTTTTATACCTGTTATTTTTCATTCACAAAAAAAAAAAAAAAAAGGAAAGAAAGCAAAAGAAAGAGAAAGGGAGAAAACCACTCAGGGATTGATTTGTGACATGATTCTGCTTTATTTAGAGTAATATGAGCTATTTCTTCCCATTGATGATTTTTTTAAAATCAAGCTGCATGTGTAAAATGAAAGGAATTTGCTTCCCAGAGATAGTATCATTTCATATTCCTAGTTCCTAACTCCTAAGTGAAGTTTATAATTTTATTCTTTTTTTTTTTTCCAGAAGTGAGCCAGTTAACTATTTGGAGAATAATTCAACATCAGTTTCATGAAAACTGATTGCCTTGTAATGTGTGGAAATGCATTTTGAAAAGAACAGGGAATGCTCTTGGTTCCAACTTTAAATTTTTACTATCAGTTCAATGTCTAACTTTTACCGTCAAATGCTTTTCTTTCATTGTATAAGGCATCTAGTTATTCTAATATTTAGCAATTTCTGAGAATATTTGATCAAAGAAAGTGGAATAATGAACAGGGATGGATAGTAAAGGTATAAGAGAGGTAGTAGCTATCAGAGTAAAGTCAGAGAAAATAAATAAATGAGCACCTCAACTCACAGAATAACCTGGAGGTGATTCTAAGCCTCTGACCCTTAACCCCAGAGTTATAGGTGAAAGTTCTTTCTTGATCTCTCTTCTGGAAGAGAACTTTTTACAGTTTATGGATCAATCCCTTTCAGGGTCTTTGCAGAAAAGATTTCCTCTGCCCTGGTTTGTGTCATATTTGGATCCAATTTGGAAAGTGGAGCAACTAAAGTGTCAAAACCTTTCATTAGAAGTCTGCCATTAAAAAAAAAAAAAAGCTTTGATCTGTAACCTTTGGACTACACATTCCAATCATTCATCTTCCAGAATTTCAAGTGCAGGATTTGGTTGTGGTTTGATTTTACTTCTTTGAGACACAGCTTGAATGTCTCAATTTGATTTTGTGCTTTCAACACATTTTTTAGGGATCTGGTGATTTGGGGAGGGTTGTACCATATGGTCTTGATAAGGTGATAGATTTTCACATTCTGGGAATTGGCAGGAAAGGATAGGAACTGAATTAGATGAGGGAAGAGAAAATTAAGGGTTTGGGCCTAACTCACTTGTCTCATGAAAAATCTGAGACCTGTAATTCCCATAAAATCAATTTTTACAAAAATTTTTGTTTTGTGTATGTCCACATGTCCTCACATGCAGAGAGGAAATTTTTAAAATTTTCTCAAAAGTAGAGGGCATCCTTTTAAAGGCTATGGCATTGAACGGTTCTTGGTTAGTCCTTCAGAAGAGACGTCAGACTTGGGGCGTCAAAAACCAAAAACATGTCCGCTCCACCGTCCTTGAAAAGGATTGTGCAGAAAGTTAGGAGCTGACAGCCTCATGCAAGGTACTAAAAGATAACAGGACACGTCGTTTTCATCTGGGAGTTGGTGGTTTTCGGAGGACTAGTGTCAACTATAGACTAAAACAAAGCCAGGATATATACCAGGAGGGCAAAAACGCCCTTGCAGCAATGATATTTAAGAAAAAGAAATTTAAGAAGAAAGGGGTGCCCATGTGATTCCTAGCGGTGGGATAGAGGGAGCTGAAGTGAAGGATTTTCCTTGATCTTGCACCGAATTCAGATTGAGGCGGCCTCACATTTAATCCGGTCCGCTCACGGTCGGGTTGGTGGGGGCTTTGCCAAACGAAACGCTTCCCGGGCGCCGTCTTCCCCGCTTCCCCTGGCTCTGATCGCCCCACCTGCGCGCAGAGCCGCCGCCGGGCCCGGCCGTGTGCCCATCCCTCCTACCTCGACGGGCCGGGCGACTGCCGATCGCCGCGAGCCGGGCGCGGGGCCGCGGGGCGGGACCGGGGCGGAGACGCTCCGGCGCGCAGCGGGTTAAGCCGGGAGGGCGGCGGCGAGGGGAGGAGGCGGCGCCCGCGTCCCCGGACCGCGGCGGGTTAAGCGCCGCCCGCGCCGAGAGGGCTGAATCCGGAGCCGCCGCTCCGAGCTCGCATTCGGATCCGCTAGAGCAGGAAGATGGCGACGGACGGCGCGAGCTGCGAGCCCGACGCGTCCCGCGCCCCGGAGGAAGCGGCGGGGGCCACGGCGGAGGCGGCGGTAACCGAGTTCCCGGGCGGGCTCGGGGAGAGTGTGGACGCGGGCCGGGGGGGCGGCGCTGGGGCCCCGATGGACCCCGGCTCCGCGCCCCCGGGCCCCTCCGGGTGCCCCCTCCTTGGGGTGCTCCCTCCTCGGGGTGCCCCCACGGCCGGAGATCGGCTGGAGTAGGGCGAAGGGCCACCCGGCTGGAGATCCCTCCTGCCCTTTCCGAGCCCCACGGGAAGCGGCCCGGGGCCGCCCGGTCCTCGGGGGTCCCCGCGTGCGCCCCGTGCGACCCCTACGCCCACTCCCCTCTCTGCAGTGTGCTTTGGTTAGGGGCGAGGGCTGGGGTGTGTTTCCTGGCGAATTTGACCCCCCATTGTTCACCTCCCGCTACGCCAGTGGTTGTGAGCGCGTGTCTCGCGGGTGCCCGGCACCCCTCTGCGGACCCGGGAAAGTGGCGCGAGGGAGGCGGGCCGTCGCCGAGCAGGTGTGGGGATGCCCATTGTGTCTGCTCGTGCGCCTTTGGGAGGCCCCTGGGGAGAGGCCCCGTGCCCAGCTGTGGGCGCCGCTGCCGAGCGCCAGCGCGTCGGGTCCTGGCTGCCTGCTGCCCCGTCACTCGGTAGGGGGTTGGGGGGAGGGTCGGGTCTCCCGCGGCAGCGCCCAGGCGAGGTGGAGGTTCTGCACCAGGTTTCGGGACATTGTTCTCCGTCGCTGGGGTGTGGAAGCCGAATGCGCTCCCATCCGTAGCTGGTCCTCACTTTCACCCCCTGAATATCCCCGTGCAGAGGCTCGCTAGTGGCTTCCAGCTGCCACCCTGGAGGAGGGCTGCACCCACATTTACTGGGTGGAAAACGTTCCCATGGCTTGGGAAGCAGCTTCGCAGGAGCTGCAAGCATCTGCAGAGAAAGGCAGATCTGGGTGCGCCTCCCACTCTTGGCCCGATCCGGCTGCTCTCGCCGAGGATTCCGGGTGGGATGCAGCGAGCCGGGCGTGGACGCCCCCTCCTTCCCTCCCACCACCGGAGCGGAGCCCGTGCCAGAGCAGCGGAGGGCAGGGCCGCTTCAACTTCCTCCCACCTCTGGAGGTAGCGCTTTCTGGAGAGGGACTGGAGAGGTCTGGAGGAAGGTGAAATGAAAGCAGCTGAGCCTAGGAACGAAAGGAAAAAGAGAGGGGGAGGAGGACTGCTGATTGCCACTCGTGAAACCGGCAAGTTCTGATTTGAAACTTTAGGGAAGACTGAGTGTTCATTCCTTGCATAGAAAATGAGAACTGTCTTAAGATTTCAAATGAAACCTTTCCACTGTGAATCAGTTCCTCTCTGTGAGGTTACAATAAGGGATCTAGCTATTCAGACAAGCTTCTCTAGGAAGTTGAAATGATGGGGTGCTTTCCTCCCCAAGAGATGGTAAGGGAAAGGAGAGAAGTGGGTGGGGGGTGTGTGTGTATTTCTTCCCCAGGAAGGTTGAATTTGTTTAATCTACTTAGAATGGGCTTCTTTCTACTACCCTCAATACTTTAATCACTTGGCAATTAAACCAAACACAAACAGCTGATTTATGGTCTGTAGCTGATATATAGTTTTATTTGGTTAGATTGTAAACAAACCTTGGTCTCCAAGCAGATTTTTTGTGTTGACAAGGTCAGTGTTCCTTCTCTGCTGTTTAAATTTTTCAGGAGTCTGATTTTCATTGCTGATAGTTGGAGATTTGACAATTTCACCCTTGTTAATGGGAATAGCCATGGAAAATCTGTGAAAGTGAACCTCCTTTGTTATTTCCATAGAATCCTTTGGGGTTCTGAGATGAACCAAAGATTCTTAATCTAACAGGGTTTTTTTAATAGCTTTTGACTTTTTAGTGAAATCTTGGTGATGGCTTCTTATGCAGTAAACTGGGCATTTTATTTTACTTTTCCAAATTGTTTTGACTTAATAAGGCATGATCCTCTCACAGCCACTTGACCTGTAGACTGACTTTTAAATTAAAGAATAACTAGGGTAGAGGAGCCCAGGCGCGGTGGCTCACGCCTGTAATCCTAGCCCTCTGGGAGGCCGAGGCGGGTGGATTGCTTGAGGTCAGGAGTTCGAGACCAGCCTCTGCAAGAGCGAGACCCCGTCTCTACTAAAAATAGAAAGAAATTATCTGGCCAACTGAAATATATATATAGAAAAAATTAGCCGGGCATGGTGGCGCATGCCTGTAGTCCCAGCTACTGGGGAGGCTGAGACAGTAGGATCGCTTAAGCCCAGGAGTTTGAGGTTGCTGTGAGCTAGGCTGATGCCACAACACTCACTCTAGCCAGGGCAACAAAGTGAGACTCTGTCTCCAAAAAAAAAAAAAAAAAAAAAAAAAAAAAACTAGGGTAGAGGAATGATATCTGTCATCATAATTGCTCCTTAAAAATCAAAGGCACTTTTATGCATTTTGAGTTCTTGTCAACAAAAGACTTAGATTTTTTTTTTTTAGTTTAATCAACAATTCTTTCTTTTCATCTTAGAAATTTATTTAATTTTAAATTGGTTTACATATTGTGCATTTTTATATATACATTTGGCAGTAAGAAGCCAATGGAAGCTCCAAAGCAGTAGGCTATTTTTGAAAGTGAGTGTTTTCACTAAGCTTTGACTATTTAGAATGTTGCTTAGAAACAAGTTTAATTTATAGTTTTCAGTTTAATATCATTTTGGTGGAGTGTTTTAAATTTAGTTTGTGATTCTTGTTCTTAGCTTAGTTTAAATCCTGAAAGCATCCCAAGTGTAAAGCTTGGTAAGAGCTACATTATTCAATAGGATCGTATTAATAGTCTTTGCTGTGAAACATGCCGGGAGACCTGGGTTATTTTCAGTGCCTTAGCCAAATGTGATGACTTTTATAGGCCGTATTGCTATTTCTACTCTGAAAATAACTCCTAATGGATAAGGCAGTATGGAAAACAAAAATATTCCTGCTTTTTATTGTCACCAAAGAATTTAGGAGTGAAAGGAAAATGGAGATCTTTTTAGAGCTATGTTTGGGAAGCCAACCAACATTCTTGTCATTCTGAGCTTTTCTGGAGCAGCTAATATGCAAGAAGTAGGTATAAATTTTATCGTCATGGCAACAGTGACAAGGAAAAACTTGGACAATGATTTTGTTAAAAAATGTACAACAGTGTTGTTAAACAAATTAACAGCTGACACAGAAATTTTTGTTTTCCAGGTGACAGTATTGATGTAAATGCAAAGAAGCATTTTTAGCCAATTTTGCTAAGTTTTTTAAAAAAGAAAGTTATATGGCAGCTATAGACCATTTAAGGTTTCACAGCATAATTAAGTAGGAAATAATGTAGTAAAGTACCTAACACTTACCAAGATGGAGGTATGATGAATAACATCTTTGCTGCCCTAAAATAACACATCCCAGTGACTGACATAAACCAAGGAATCAAATCAGAGTCAATGGTGTCACGAGAGGTATAAATAATTTGCCTTGGAAGTTCGGGGAGGAAGAATCATGGAGAGAGTTCCTAGGTGAAGGATCTAGAAATGTTCCACAAAAGGATGGCATGTGAGCTGGGCCTTAGTCTTAGACTAAGAGTGCAGGAAGCAGTGTGCAAATGTGGCTGGTCCCTAGGATTCCTTGAGAGATACATGAGAAGGGCTTTCAAAGATGAGCATAGAGGTTTCAGTCTCAGCTATGTGCTTGAGAAAAATAGCTTAGAGGTAGAGGCAATTGGCTGGAATACTCCCCAAAGATGAGAATGTAACTGTTTTCAGTGTGATGCTTTTCATTCTTTCCTTTTTTTCTTCTCAAATAATTGGTTGTATGTTTCTGTTTACACCTGTTTTGGGAGTTTATTATTGTTGTTGCTGTCATTGTTATCATTTCTCACAGGAGCAATTTTGTTTAGGGAAGAATGTTTGTCCTCTCTGTGATTGAATCCATGAGTAGGCTAGATTGCCAGCTCTATCCTTGTGTTTCACATAACTTTATGAGGTGAGAAAATGTTTCACAGCCTTGGTACTTGGTCAGACATTTACAAATGTCACGTGGACAGCAAGGCTGTAGCTGGGAGAGAACAGCGTCTTCCTTCAAGGAGAGTTGTGTGAGTTTTCTTTTTTTTGTAATGGAAAACAAAGGTTACTTAGCACAATGCCAGGCACATGGTTAGTGTCCCACGAATATTTTTGAATGAAGAAAATGAAACTCACCAAGAAGTTGTATTATAATACTTAAATGTTAATGGGCTAATTGGAAAATATATACTTTGTATGTTACTAGCTTATAGTGAAACTATTGGCCTGTGATTTTTAATCATTAACATTATAGATATTGTAGATCTTATTTTAGAAAGATGACCCTGATTCTTATATTTTTTTAATTTTCATTTTAATATTGCCCCTCTCCAAAATGTTTTTCTCAATATCATCTCAGATACTTTCCAGATTTCATTTTTTAAATTTAATTTCCAACACTATTAGTTGTCTCTTTAGATTCTCTTTCTTCAAAATGATGGTTGAGCCTCAGGATGTGGTGGCTGGTGGTATGATGGTGACTGTACCTTTCCCATCCTGAATTCTTCCAATAATACAGTCAAGGCCACATCATCCTCTGGGGTGTGGAGGAGGGGATGATTGATAGGGGGTTAAGGGAGAAGTGTGGGGAAGTTTGGAAAGAGGAAAAAGGGAATGAAAGGAAAGATTGAGCAGGAAGGAGATTAGGCAAGGTTTTAGAATAGTCTGCAACTGCACCGAAATGTGAGACTACTATTCAACTTGAATGAGCCTAGGAAAGGTGAAGTACTGTCTCTTCCCACCACCCGTCTCCCATGTACTTTGCCTGCTAAGTCTATCTGAGTATTGCTTTAGAAGGAGACTTTATTTGGATACCCTTGATTGCATTTCTCTCTTTTGGGGCTCCTTTGCAAAGCTTATATAACATGGAAAAGGAGACTTGTCTTTTTCCCTTGGCGGTTAGGTAAAGAAATGCAGAAGGGTGATCATGATATTGATGGTAAAGGATTTTTAAAAGTTTATTCTGTTATAAATAACATACAAAAATAATGAGATCATATTACTAATGCCATGTACAGCATGATGCCATCATTCATGTAGAAATCCTGATTTTAGGGAGAAAATATTGCTTTCTTTAAATAGTTAGTAAACAACAGGGGATCAATTTAAAATGTTACAGTAAATGCAGTATAGCCAAGTTAACTTTGCTATGTGGAATGGATATTTGTTTGCAAAGGATTTGACTTTGACACTTTTATATTTAATTTAAAACATAAGATGGTTCCAATGGCCTGCCTGAGTTTTTCCACAGAAAGGTTTCACAGCTGTAAGAATATCATTTAGCCTCCCATGGCCCACCCAACCTCTTCATTTGAAAATCAGCATGGTGACATTTGCCACCTATGGATAATCGAGAGGATATTCTTCACTGCATTGTAAGCTTCTTAAAGGAAAATTATTAGAGCTGGATGTCTGCTGGCATGCAGAGGTGATCCGTGTTGGGCTGATGGAACACTGAAAAGCTGGATTAGGATGGAAGTAGACATTTGTTTCATTTGAGATGTAGTCCTTTTTTCCCCCCTCTATGAAAAGGAAATAGAGACTGAGAAGAGATCTGAAAGGAGGAAAAGGGAGGTAGCAGGGCTTAATTATCAGAGGCTGCCACCCCTGACTGAGCCACTTCTTTGCTTTTCATTCCAGCTTTCTCTTAGTTAAAATTAGTTACATCCATTACCAGGTTTCCTTCCTGACATTGTTTCCTTGTCAGTATTAACCTCCTTTCAACACTCCGAGTTGCTTGTCTTGCATGAAAAGATCCCAGGCAGTATGGCTGATTTGAGGTGTATTGCCTGGGAGAGCTGACACTAAATAGACTTCCCGTGGTCAGTACTCCATGTTGTTTTAAAGGCACAGGCCACGTTGCTTCCCTAGTTTAGGTTACTCTAAATGATTTTTGAAACAATGAGCATGATTGAATGCCCAGTTACTTAGTTGCCCCTACAGTGGGCTGTAACATTGTGTCTTAGTAAGATGGATATACTTGAGATATCATTTGCATGTTTTCTGTTTTTACATTGTGAGCAATAGGCACTTTATACCAAAAGAGGGGGCATATATGTTAGATAAAATCATTGAAGATTGAATATTCTGGCTGTTCTGACACAGTAGGGGTGAGAAAATAAGAAGTTTAACATGAGGAAGTGCATAAAGCAGGACATGACTAATTGCCAAGTGAAGTAATAGGACAGACTTTAAGACCAAATTGAGAGAGGAGAGATTTCAGGAATCGGGAAACATACAAAGGTGGGATTTGAGCTATGTGCTGAAGAAAGATGGGATTCAAATGAATGAGAGAAAAAAGGAGGGATTAGGAAGAACAAAATCAGAGATAAGCAACCCCGTCATGAAAATTCTTTCCTCCATGTAGAGAGAGAAATAGGAGGAATAATCTCAAGGCAAGAAGTAACTTCAGAGATTGGAAAATAGTTTGAGAGCATGTTCTTTTCATCGTGAAACTTATAATTGGCTAAATTCACATTTTCTTAACATAGTGAATGTTCTTATGTACTTAGAAAGCTGGATTTATTTTTTTCATGTTACTGATAGTCTTCAAATTTTGATCTCCTTGAAATTTCAAGATGGGTTTCATTGCTTTTCCTTCTTTATAGCCCTTGTTCATCCCCAAAAGCATAAATCTTGCTTACATAGAAAGTTTTAAATATGTTATTAAATATTAGCATGCACTATTAAACTAGGAGGAAAATACATTTCTGTAACTTCTAAGCAAAGAGGCAAAATCCGTTTTCCTCAAGTACTTCTCAAAGGCTTTTAGGCTCAGGAAATGACCTAAATAAATTTTCTGAGTCTAGTAATCTGTTTACCCTGATGGTATATAAAATCAGAACATTTGGGGGCTGGAGGAGATTTTTAGAGATCACTTACTCCAACATCCTCATTTTACTGATGAGAAACCTGAGATTCAAACAGATGAAATGACTTGCCCTCCCTTGCTTAATTGCTCACTAGGCACATCTCTCCTCATTCCACCTGGTAGTCCAACTGCTGTCTCAGATGCCCTGCCTCCGTCCCATGTGAAACTCATTGATCAAATGTAGGCACAACCCACTGGATTTTAAATTGGAAGAGATGCTCTTGGTGTTGGTGGAAAGAACCAGAGGATGTATGTGGCTTTGTATTTGGTAATCAAATTCTCACCCAGGAGCCTTGATAGGACTGATGTGTTTGGGCAAAGATCTGAGGGATATTTCTGCCCCTGTGGCTCCTCATATCTCCTGGAGGCTTTTTGGCAACCAATCAATGTGCTGACTCCATTCTTAAAGGGTATGGGTAAGGCTCTTCTGGACCTACTTGGCTGTGGCTATTGAATTCCCCATATAAACCCAGTATTTTAGATTTGGTGGTAGGGGATGGGGGAAACTTGGCATTGGCAAGTTAAGATGGCAGTTCTAGCCAGCTTCTGTTTTTTGGGGTCTCTCTCCTCCCCACCCCCTACCACATATGAGAGAAAATCCTGAATAATGCCCTCTCCATACTTGCCCCACATAATTCAAAGCTGTTCAAAGCTATTGTGCCAAACAGCTAACAGTTTGGGATTATTTCTCCTTTTTCACTTATGTGTATATTATAAATTATATATAATTTATAATAAACATATACAATAGAGTAATAATACATAATAAGTATATGTGTATATGATTTATTATGTCCCAAAGAAGACATGCTCTCTATTTGAAGACCAGACTCTGGATTAGTTTAAGCTGCCCTGCCAGATTTTTAAAACTAGGTGTTAAGAAGCACTTTTCCTGGAGTACTTTTCCTGGCAAATGTTACAGGCAAAAGAGTGGCCTCTGGAGTTGAAATCTAGCAGTTCTGGTTTTGTTTTAGGTTTTATGTAGTGATGGAAAGTTCCTTTCCATCACTAAAAAATGAAAGCTGGATTTTTCTTTTTTAATTAGGAAAAGCAAGTGCAATAATAAAGCTTAGTCTGTGAACACATCTGCTGTGATTTTTTTTTTTCCAGGGGAGGGGGTCGTGTTTTCTCGGGTGCCCTGATGGAGATCTTAATTTTTTGTTTGAGTGACAGCATTTGGATCTGTCCTGTCTTCTGTCTAATTTTGAAAATTTGATTATCAAGATAGTGTTTTACAAACATAGGATTTACAACAATTCCTTTTGCTCTTAAACCAAGAAATATTAATAGTATTTTTTTTTCTATGTCTAAGTACTTTTGGTACCATATGTGCATCAGAGTAATACACTTCATATGAAAGAATATACCTTTTTTGTATGGGATTTTTGCTTCTGGGCTTATTTTTCTAAAAATACCAAAGTGCCTTGTATTTATTTATAAAATACCTGGAGTCTTCAGATCTGTAGCATGTTTTCATGTACAGTACTTTTTGACCCCATTTCGTCAGAATAGGGGATGGAAATGTAAGGTGTTAGAGAATGAAAATTTGAAAGCATAACAATATTTTTAGTATGGAGGGCCAGGAATTAGTAGTGTTTTAGTGGAGAATCTGGGGTGGGGACATGGGTGGGAGAGAGGCAGGCAGGCAGACACACTATATATTTAAAACAATATATCACTTAATACATTGTGATGGGAGACAGAATTTTTTTTTTTAACATTCTTTGTGACATATGGTTTAGCAAGAACCCTTGTACCAGTGTGTTTTATTTTAATGAACTTTCCCTTTTTCTGACGGTGATATAAGGAAAAACAGAATGTTGGCTGCAGGTCACAGGCTATGATGCTGATGACAGAAGCAGGGCGGGCTCTCCTGACTCTAATATGCACCAGGATCTTGGCAATGCCTTTCATAATTTATTAGTTTTTAAAATGGAGCACTTTGCTTATGAAGCTTCAGAGAAACAAGGACAATAAAGTATACAATTAATTAAAATCTTTAGGGCAACCAGCAGCATCATTAATAAAATATTACCCTCTAAAGCACATAAGAATTGCCGCGTACCCTCCCATCTCAGTGGGAAAAACCAGGATAAAAGAGTCTGTCTTTCATCAGAGTCAATAAACTGAGTTTATTGGACCGGGGCTGATGGTACATTTTCAAAGAAATAGGTTCGTAGCCAATAGCCCACTCCTCTCTACATGAAACATCTGGGTTAATAATAACAATCGCCTGCCTTTGTTTAGCACTTACTTCATTTATATTTCTTATTTAATCCTCACAAGAACTTTGCAGGGTAGATGTTAGGATTTCCATTATATAGATGAGAAAGAGAGGCTCAGATAAGTTATAGAAATGTAGCACCAGCAGAACTTGTCATAACGGCAAATTCACAGTCCCACCTCAGACTTACTGAAACAGAATTTCCAGGGGTGGAGTCCAGCAGTCTGTTTTGAAATGAAGTCTCCAGGTGATTCTCATGCATGCCGAAGTATGAGAACAATTGGTTAATATGACTTTATGTGACACTACTATTCTGTGGTGGGAGCTGAATTTGAGACCTGGTGTATTAAATTTTTCTATCCACAGGGAATATCTCGAAGATGACCTTCAAAGCAGGGGGCTCCCCAGAACTACCTATCCTTTAGGCTTGCTGTGGGGTTGTTTTTTTCCTCTCTCTTTTTCCATCATTAGCTTCTGCCTTTACAAATAATTTCTCTGTCTAGTGTATGTACAAAAAGACAAAGTTTTAAGAGAAAGATCCTTTTAAAATCTTCAGAGAACCTCCTGGTTCTGGTCTCTTTCCTATTTGTACCATTGTATCTCTTTCCAAAAGATTACTTTGAAACTGAAATGTGACCAGTTCTGGTCATGCCTGTTTGAAAGCTTCTGACATCATTTATGGTCTCTGCTGTGTTTACTTCTGTGTCTTCACAGGGACAGCCTGGTGTGGGGTACACAGATGTTAAACTAGTTCTTACTGGCTGATTGACAGAGTGGCACCATTTCCATCCCATCTCAAAGAGCTTATTCTAGAATGTTGGTGCTGGTAAAATGTGCAGATGAGTCATGGCCCATAGTTGTATATCCTGGTTTTGCCACTTACTAGTTGCATTATCTGGATACGTTATCCAACTTGTCTGAGTCGTGCTTTTCTTAACTAGAAAATAGAGAGGGCAGTATGGCGTGGATTACATTTGCTTCTTTGAGAACACTTTGGAAACCACTGGGTGCTATGCAAATGTCAAATAACATTCTGGCACATTTTGAAGAATGGCTTCTGAGGTTGGGTGTACAGAGCCATTTGGGGATGAATGTGTGTTCCCCTTCCCTATGATGGTGACAGGGTTTGTCAAATGAGTCTGTCTAGAAGGACATGCATTATGGAAGAAGCTCAGGCTTTGGACTTACCCAGGCCCAGCTGTGAATATCCTGATGATCTTTTCTCAGCTTTATGTCTAAAATGGATGTCAGAGGACCCACTTGTCAAAGTTGTGAGCAAAGAGATTGGCATTGAGGACAAAAGAATGGAGAGTCAGTGGTATACCACTGCGATTTAAGCCGTGAGATTGGATGCAGTCATTCAGGGAAGGAATGCACAGGAGAAAACAGGAGGGCTTGGAAGAGAGTTGGTGAGGAATTAAGACCCTCAGCACCCTGGCACCGACCTCATCCTATAGCTCCGTCTCTGGCAGGCTCACTTATCTCAGCCTCAGTTCCCTTCCAAGTCTGCATTATAGAATGACAAGAAGCTACAGAGGCATTGCATAAGAGAGCATTCTGATTACCATATAGTGGGGGTTCCAAACTCACCTGACCACAGCCCAGATGACTACATAGGGGTGTCAGTCCAAAGTGTGTGTTCCTGTACCATGTGTGTGTTAGTAGGGTGGGTTGGCAACACGAAGAACATGTGGGACAGCTGCTACTTGGCTCTGTGAATTATTGTCCTATGGTAATGTGAATCTAAGGTTACTTGGTCATCTGACTTTTGAAGGGAAGCCTGGAATCTGGATTTTTTGGTGGCATTTTCAGACTTTTTAAATGTTGGCTGAATCAGGGTTGGGTAGAGGGGAGAAACAAACCCCTTTGTGGCCCAAGTAACACACATCTGTGGGCCAGATTTGGCATCAGGCTGGTGGCGTCTGCAGTGGAGTGTTCTATAAACATGACCTGTTATTATTGGATGTTCTGGAATTTATAACAACCTCCCAGGAGCCTTTCTGTTGGGGCCCTTCTAGGAATACATCCATGCTTTCTTTGCTTCCTCCAAACTCCCCTTCCCCACAAGATACACCAGGCCTGTTTTGATTCAGACTCCAGGGACTTTAAATTTGTGCTGCATTATTTGGAGAGACTCTGAATCTGTTCAGGCAGGCTGGCGAACAATCGCTCCTCAGAGGGGAGACTTGAGGGATTGGTATTGCTGGTTTTACCTCTCCTCCTAGAAGGTCAAGGCATAGACCGTCTGCTGCCAAATAGTACTCCGGTGCCTCTTGGATTTGCTGAGCCCCTGGGATAGAAATTATCCATTTCACACCCTTAGGATGTATGGATCTCTTTCAGGAATGTTTTTTTCATTGCCTGATTTTTTATTTGTGTTACAGAGAAAAGAGTTTGATGTGGACACCCTCAGTAAGTCAGAGCTGCGGATGCTCCTCAGCGTGATGGAAGGGGAGCTGGAAGCCAGAGACCTCGTCATCGAGGCCCTGCGGGTAAGCTCCTTGGAGGCCTGGTCTCATGGCTGTGTCATTTTCTTTTTGCAGAGGGCCAATGGCAAAGCTTCTTTTTCTTAATTTTTGAATCAAGTATAATATATCTTAAATGTTATAACAGAGCAAAATGTGCCCCTCATCCCAAACACCAACCCATAACCTTTAGAAGCCCAAATAAACACCGAAGTCAGATGGTCATTGAAATGACGAGGACTGGGAGTCAGATGTTGACTGTGGGAAACCTGAGAAGTCAGCTGTACGAGTTCAGAATCCTTTCATGTTTCACATGTTTATTTGGTTAAAGACATATGTTTCCAGAAAATCGGTAATTTGGCGTTTTATGTGCATGTGAGGGCAGTAAGGAAAAATTAAGGGAGTCATTTACAAAAAATATTGCTGATAATAGATCTTTTTCCTTCCTATATAAATTACGAATAATTTTTATTTTCAGAAACTCATAAGAATTAAAAAGTAAATGCTTATGTATATCTTCAAATATTTTAATTTTTTATCCTTATCTCATAGTGATTTTTGAATTATTTCTGTAATAGCTTGCAATGAATGTATTACTAAATGCCTCAGTAAAGTTTTCTTTTTGAAAAAAACAATGTTAAGCTTTCTTGACGCAGAGTTTTCTAATTGGGTATTCAGAATCTTGCACTTGTTTTGGTATATGAATCAAATGTAAGTTTGTGTTTGTTTTTTTTCCTGTGTTATATTTAATACTTTGCTTTTTTTCGTAATCAGGTATTTCCTAGCTCTTGGTCATTTGGCCAAGAATGATATATTTGTGATAAATAAAGTATGGGTTTATCTTATTTCACCAGGTAGTATTTCTGCAAACTTTGTCTTAGGGAATTTATTTTAGCATACATATGAAAATCTGTGGAATGTCATCATTTGTAACCTGGGCCAGCAGCTTATTTGGAGGAGGAGAGAGGTAGTATGGTAGGTGGTCAGAGGTAATGGAGACAGTGGGTGTGGTGAGAACCCAGTTGTGTGGGGAAGTGGAGATAGTTCCTGAGATCATGTCTTCACTATACTTCCACAGACTGGAAGTTGGCACAGTAGGTATAACAATTACTTCCATTTGATGACAGGGAACGATGGCCTCAGAAGAATGGGCCCATAGTTACACCATCTGCAAGCCAATGTTGAGTTGAAGGGTGTTGCTTTGTGAATGACAAGTTTTGCTCAGCAGAGACTTATGCAATTTGGTTGTGAGAGTTGTTCATCCTATTCCACATTTGGAACATTTGCATTGCTTGCCAATGTAGATTTTCTTGAAAGCATTTTTTGGGAAAAATACTGAGACAGTATATAAGTAAAATGTGTGACCCTCAGCTCATGAACAGAACAAGGGCACACTCAGCTGCTGAGGCCAATAGTGCAGCCTCTTGAGACCAAATATAAGTGAAGGGCTCCAGCTCTACCATAGGCATTTTTCTGTCCCTCTCTGTTAACCTGAGAAAGGCATTAGCACTGTGGAATTCCCCACTGCTCACATAAATGTTTGAACATTTAGTGGAGTCTGTGTTTTTATATGTCACCTTAGCAACCACATGTATTTCTTTTTTTAAGTTAATTGCTATACTTTCACATGTAAGAGTAGAGGTAAAGCCTTATTAATAATGATCAGCACTTGCCAAAGTAAATGTTTTCATAGAATTAAGGAACGTTAGAATTACAAGGAGCCTGAGATGATACTGTGGTTTGCATCCCTATCAGATCAGTATCTCATTTTGATAAAATATTTTCTATTACCCTTTCACTATTCTACAATGAAGTTTATGGACAATTGCATGTATAAATAAGTAGGTTATATTAAAAATAAAAAATCAATACATTGCCCAAATTGTGATATAAAGAAAACAGGAAAGTATTTATAATAAAATACGATGTAATCAATATGTTATCTAAATGCTCAGACATGACTATACTGAAAGAAATGGTAAACTAGGTGGCTATTTGCACCTATTCCTGGCATCACCACGAATGCAATAGTTGCAGAAGAATCCTGATCCCGGCATGCCATGTTGTGAACTCAGATTTGCTGTGGGTGAGGTGATTTTTCTGAAAATGGGGAATGAATCTTGGTAAAGTTCCCAACAAAAGCACACATGGACATGGGAATTAAATCCCTGGAAAATTCAATTTGTTAAAACAATTAAAACAACTTGTTTAGTAGGTTAAAAAAAAAAAGTTACTCTCTAGGCTCAGATGGCTATACTGAAGGTTCTAAGAAAAATGAACTGAGAGACATTTGAAAGTGGTGGGGAATATGGCACAGTTCCTGGATGTGTGGCAGATCCTTCACCGTGGCCCCTAAATGCCAATCACTGTGAAAACTAAAAATGTTCTTGTCTGTTTCCAAAACACCTCCTGGGGTACTGCGCCTGTGGAGAAGCACTGGCCAAGACCAGTCTACTTCATCTATAGTTTAAAATCAAACAAACGAACAAAAAGAAAGCACCAGAGATTGTGACTTATCTAAGGTCACAGATATGGCATGCTGAGAGCTTCCAATTCCATTTTAGTATGGCCTCCTGTGTGGAACTCAGGGTATATGGAGATTCTTAAAGCTTTTTGTTTTTTAAAATTGAGAATTGTGATTTATTTGTCTAGATGATTGTCATTTTGATATACCTGCGATAGCTGTCACAGACTCACTGCAGTGATTTACTGATTGACTGTTCTCTGGGGCGTTCACTGGAACTGGTGAAATATTTACTTGGGTCCAAATGCACCATTTACTTTTCTTTTAGTAGTAGAATATCATTTAATGACTGACTAGCGCCCCAGAAAGAAATTGGAAAGGAGAGAAGATGTGAAACTTTTATTAACCATTATGAAATCAACTTATTCCTAAATTAAGAATCAAAATCTCCACAATTGGTAATCAGTATACTGCTATTCAACTGGAAACGAAGTACATTTTGTTTTATAAAGAAAGTCCAAAGTAATGTTCCTCTGAAAATAGTAAATATTTTTTAACTTAATACATAAATTATAAAGATACCTAATTTGTACCCTGAACTTTATTCAATTTAGAAATGATTCTGTCATAAGGCATTCAAATTCTTTAGAATTTTAAAATATATTTCAGACCAAGCTATTTTATATTTTAAATCATACTATACTGATGCTTTGGACTTTCAGGTTATCATACAAAATTGCATAGATCATTGAGTTAATGGCAATAGACTTTTCAGAACAATCCATAAATATGATTAGAGTCGGGGAGGATATTGAGAGATTACAATATATACTTTTCCTATTTTCATGTGTTTAAGGTAAAAATACTTCCCAGTATAAAAAGTCTGTGGTTTTATAACAGATATAGTATTCAACACATTAATTTTTGAAGAGGAAAATCATATATATATATACATATATATATATATTTTTTTTTTTTTTTTTGGAGACAGAGTCTCCTTTTGTCACCCTGGGTAGAGTGCAATGGCAACATCACAGCTCACTTCAACCTCAAACTCCTGGGCTCAAGGGATCCTCTTGCCTCAGCCTCCTGAGTAGCTGGGACTACAGGTGTACTCCACCCTGCCTCTCTATTTTTTCTGTTTTTAGTAGAGTCGGGGGTCTCACTCTTGCTCAGGCTGGTCTAGAACTCCTGAGCTCAAGGGATCCTCCTTCCTCGGCCTCCCAGAATGCTAGGATTACAGGCATGAGCCACTGCCTCCAGCCATGGGAAAATTATATTTTAAAAAGTACAGTATTGACAGAAAATCTGAACTGCCTAAAATCATTTAACTGAAATATATTTTAATTTAATCTCATGGGAAATATTTTGTTTCTCAGTGATGCCGCCTCATTCCCACAAAGTAGGAGTGAATCTTTGAATAAATACAGATGAGGTCCAGAGGAAAAAACGTTGGAGTTTAATAAAGAATGTGCCTAAAGGGAAGCAGCTACATGTTCTGAAAACCAAGATATACTCAGAGCCTTTTGAATTCAATTGAATTCAATATTCAAAATTTGAGTATACAGTTTATCCAGAAATCAGTGATTCGAGCTAATTGCTTAGTTTGTAGAATATTCTGGCCTTGATTTTTCCCCCCCTCTTGCTACTAGTATTCTTATTGGTATCTCAGTCAAAGGGAAACAAAGGCAAGAAGATGAAAATAGTATAAGTATAAAATTTTAAAAGTCAAAATTAGATCTGTAAGCCTGCATTTACAGAGCCCAGACCATTAGCATGAGTTTACATAAATATCATGTCATTTAAACAGTCAGTTCCTTCGGCAATTATCTTTAGATTTCTTCTGTGTCTTCCTTTTCCTTTCAGCTTGGATAAGTGAGAATTGACTGTATTAAAGACAGGCAGTTCTTCCTCCTAACCTTCATATAGAGAGTGACTATACAATCTGGGCTTGCAATTATTATTGGCATTGAAATTTTTAAAAATTAGCCAGTTTAACATTTCTTCAGATAGAATGCATTTCTAGCACTGGCAACACAGGGAACTATCAATTATAGAGTTGCCTTGTATAAGCGGCTATAGCAAAGAGACCCAAAGTATAATAGATTAAATATGAAGTTTATTTCTTTTTCTGATTCTGGGAGGTGAGTAATCCCAGCCGGAGAGGCAGCTTTATGCCAAGTGGTCATTCAACAACTCAGGTTGTTTTTGTCTTATTACGCTCCTTGGGGAGTTAGTCTCGTCTGCACAGTTGAACCTGGACCAGTGCCAGCTCCACATCCCAGATTATGGTAAGGGGGAAAGAGAAGAAATGAAGGGCAAACAGCTTCCTCCAAGCATGTGCTTTCTTCTGCACAGTGCACACCAGTGCATTGGTGAGAACTTTCATGGACACACCTAGATGCATGAGGAGACTGGAAAATGAGGCCTTTGGTGGACATTAAAAATCTATTAAACTCCAAGAGGGGTCTTATCTTGATTTAGTGTTATCTTATAAAATATCAAATATCCCTGGATATGTTATAGGAAGATAGATCTTTCTCTCCTTCCTTCCCTCAGTAAGCATTGGTTGAGTACCTACTATGTACCGGGCATAAAAATAAACTTGGAAGTGCATGTAAGTGGAGATATATTATACCAAATTGTGTCTGTTTAGAAAATTCTATATCTTGATTTTATGTATTTAACATTATTCTGAATAGTGTCTTTTGGCCCTAAATTTTACTTTTCTCAGACTGTAACTCAGTATGTCCAGAGTTTGCCTAGAGTGATCTTCCTTTCCAAAAACCTGACCTGTTCATTGAATTCAAAATTTAAAATCTTTTTAAGGCTCTTTAATGATTTCGCTTTAAAGAAAGTTTTCTCAGCTTCAGCACTGTTGACACTTGGGACCAGATATTTTTTGTTACCGTGGGGCAGCTGTCCTGTACGTTGTAGGATGGGTAGAAGCATCCTTGGCCTCTGCCCACTAGATGCCCATGGCACCTCCCCAGTTGTGACAACAGGGTCTACCTACCGGGTCAAAATTGCCCCCACACTGCTTTAAGGTAATACTGGTCAAGGAAATGCCACTTTAAAAACTATTTTTGCTAAAATAAATGTAAAAGCTCTTAATTACTGATTCAATACATTGCATCATGATACAGTGATTTTCTAGTGAAATATTGTCTTTTCAAAGGTAAAAATTAATTTTAAAAATGCCCATCTTAACAAATTTCATGACGCCTTCAAAATGTATCACATATTTTCCTATTTAAAATTAAATTGTAGTTGCTTATACAGAAATTAAATGCCTTATTTTTCAAATTAAAAAGCTTTCATCCTTGTGTGGCTCAGTGCTGGAATCTTGACATAGAACAAAGCCAGTCTTTTTAAATAGAATAATGCTTGCACTCGAGTTTTCAAAACAGCTACAGAGTGTTATGAATGTTTTCCTCATATGACATGTCTGCTAAATACTGATAAAGGAATAACAATCTGGCTTTTTATTGGTTTCAGCTAAGTAAAACATGCCATCTTTTGTATTTCAAAATTCTCCTATGAATACGGGCAATTGATTGACCAAAACATACCCTTTTTTTTGTGCTGCTCATTTTAATCAATGAATTAATTAATTTGCTGAGAAGAGCTGAATTCATGAAAACATAAATTAATTCAGGTTTCCTTTCCTGTCTGCTGAGATAACGCTTTTGTTCCACGTCTAGAGAAAGGAAAAGGAGTGTTGACCGGACTTTGTGTTGTTTCTTCAAGCAAATCAGTTTTCATAAAGTACAAATAGCTGATGATTTTTAAGTAGCATTGTATTTTGCCCAATAGGACAAACACAGAAACTATCTATGTTGATTCTTCACTTCTGAGAAACTTTATTTTTTCTGATAAATGTTTATCATTAGTGGAAAAAAAGAATAATGTGCAAATTAATGCTTTTTTGTATATTAGGAAATAAAGATGAGGCCATGAAAGCAAAATGTTTATCATTACCATTTCTCGCTGATGTAATAAGCAACTAAAGTCACCGAACAATATTTTCTTGCTATTATTGGTCAATTATCAAGATATCTGTGAGGAGAATATATTAAAGGGGAGACTTTCCCAGCTTAGTTCCATATACTGTTTGATCCACACTGGGTGCAGGATAAAATCAAGGTTACAAATAAGATGAAACCAGGAATGTATTTTTGTACAATTTTTGAAGATTATCACAATTGTGGGTGGGGACTGTTAGTCCAATTAACAGTTCCTTTTTGGAATTAATGTGATCTGAAAATACAGGGTATTCCTTTGAGGCATTTTGACAACATTTTAGCCACCTTATCTTGACACTCAGTGGCTAAGCTAAAAGTCATAGGTGTTTGTAGAAATGTCTTTTGCCACATTTATGATTAATTCTATGCTTTGATTATAAGAGGAAACAAGAGTCCGAAGCAATACTCTCAAACTTTTACTTTTCTTCTCTTTGGTTATGGTTATTTTGGAAAGAAAAATTAAGAGATCTGTTTATATATTTTCTGAGTCAAAATGTAATATGTTTTTGAACAAATGAAGTAAGGAAGGAGACTATGCATGTCGTGTGGTAGTTGAACAGGGTGGGGAAGAAGGTGAGGGGATCCATGCTTTCATTCATTCAGCAGGTATTTATCATCTTGTGGTGCTCCGCATGTCCTGGGCACCAAGGGTAGGTACAGTGGTGAACAAGGGGTGTGATTTCTTTCTCATGGATCTTAGATTTCAGTGGAAGAGATGGGCATTAAACTGTTAAATGAAAAACTTCAGCCAAATTAAATTTAACAGTTTATTTGAGTAAAGAACAATTCATGAACCAGGCATCCCTTAGAACCAGAAGAGGTTCTGAGAGCTCCACCTGGCGACGTGAGCAGCACTGTTTCCAGGGGTGCGAGTGACCCCTGTGTGGGGACCTGGGGGTCAGTTGTGAGAGTGCCTTGGAGGGAGAGAAGTGACCTTTGTCACCTGTTCTTCAGCCCACAGCATTTTCTAAAGCAAAACCACTCCTCCCTCCCAAATAAGGCTAGGAAATTTTGGAAATTTTAAAGTGCATTGGGAATAGTATAACAGGTATTGTTATTTTCTTTCAAAAGTGCTTTTTTAAGTGTATAAAAATGGCATGATAAAAATTAGACTTTCGAATGGTTTTTTACACTTATCCTCCAGCTTTGCCAGTCTGTTTCCCACATCTCCATATCTAGGAAGCATATTCTTTATTATGTTAAAACTTTCAATTTTGGGTGGCATTGTTTTCAAGTTTGCATGAATAATTCTGTTTAAGACCACTTCTGTTCATAGTCATCTAAAAGTAAAAAAAAAAAAAAAAAAAAAGGAAGAAGGTGGTTTTATCCTTTTAAACTAAACAACTTATTTTCCACAACCTCCTCCTTCTATCCCAGGATGGTGGCTTAGGCACTAAGCAAACCAAAATTGAGAAAAGGAGAATTCCATTCAGCTTATGCTTCCTGGGAATCCTGAAGTTTACTGCTGTTCCCAGAAGGCTGAAGTTGGAGCAGGAGATGGAAGGGGACTTAACATTGTTGGGTTTTTGTTATATGCCAGACACTTCATATTCCTGTCATCCCTATGAAATCCATTGAACTCAGTCATGGTGCCCCTACTTTATAAATGGAGAGACTGAGGCTCAGAGACTATATGTGGTTCTCTGTCTGACTCCTAGCCTTGGCTCTCACCATGCCTCTGCCTCAAAGACATTAATGAAACTAAGCATTTTCCTAGGGCTAGAGGTTGTCATTTACAGATTCTTTATTTTAATTTAATTACTGTGAATTCCCAGAACAGTTTCCACATATCTGTAATCAATTGTAAATATTGAAAGTTATACAGACATTGAAGCTACAAAGAAATTGTTAGTCTTCTATGTTTAATCATTCATTTGCTACTTTCTTCTAATTGACTGCAGGTAATTATAAACAAATCCTTCAAGACTTCTAAGATCGTATTTGAATGGCAAGTATGATAATGTAGAAGAGCATCATTGATTTGTAATGTTCTCTTCTTCTCATTAATTACCATACCAAAAGTTTGTACTTTTGGTACAAAATTAGGGTATGATTCTGTCTTCCTCTGGACTAGGGAGAACATGCTGGTGCACGTGAGAATGCTGCATGACCTGTTTAAGGAAATGATGGAGATGTGTGAAATGGACAAGGACACAATTGCAAAGAACTGCTGGTTCCATTCTGATCATCTTCTCATAGTTCAGTCATTATTATTGGTTTTTTTTAGAGACAGAGTCTCCCTATGTCACTCAGGCTGGAGTGCTGGAGTACAGTGGCATGATCACAGCTCTCTGTAACCTTGAACTCCTGGGCTCAGGTGATCCTCCTGGCTCAGCCTCCCAAGTAGCTGGGACTACAAACAAGTGCCACCATGCCTGGCTAATTTTTATTATTATTATTTGTAGAGATAAGGTCTCACCATGTTGCCCAGGCTGGTCTCAAACTCCTGGCCTCAAGCTATCCTCCCAACTCAGCCTCCCACGGTACAGGGATTATAGGCATGAGCCACCATGCCTGGCTGTATTTCAGTCATTATTAAGTCTTTTTTAGTTGCATTTCATCTTTTGATTTTCAAAAATTTTTTTTAGCATTTAATCAATTTGTTTTTCTGTTTCATCTCTGAATAAAATCAGCAGGCAGTAAATTAAGTCCTTAAATCGGAATTTGGTTTGGTTTCTGTGAAAGGCTGTTGTACTGATTTTCTTGATGTTATATAATCCTTTGATTTTTTTTTGTTTGTTTGTTTGTTTCGTTTTGTTTTGTTTTCCAATCAGTGAAAGTTGCAGTGAACTTGTGAGGGTACATTATGTAAGCCAGGGTGTTGGTAGAGGAACTACTGATGAAAGTTCAATATTTTAAATAATTGGTATATTAAAATGCACATGTATCCTTGCCCTTGTTAGAAAGTTCAGGTTTCCTTTCACAAAGCCTAAATCAGCAGAATCTAGTTTTAGATTAGATTCTTTAAAATAAGCCTCTAAATAATCCCTAAAAGTTAACTTAGAGTTGATGGTGATTTTCTACTGACAATTCTCTTTACACGAGTCAGTGGGGATAAAACTTTCATGGACACTCTCGAAAGTGCATCGGGTGCCCTTCTGGGGCGTCTTAACAAACTGCCGAGACCTCACTGGTGTATCTGAATCCTGCCCTTCCATCGGGTCTGCTGGGCTACATCAGGTTCCATGTGTTTTGTGCCTGTTTGGGGGATGGTAGTAAGTTGTGGGTTTGGTTTGGTGGGACAGTAGGCAGGACAATTAATGGAAGCACTTTAGAAACCCTTAGTGGGTGTTGTTAATATGTTAAACTCTTAATGAGTTTAAATTTCAAACAGTTGACAGTTGAGATTCACTGTAGGTTCTGAGGTAGGGAAAGGATGTGACAAAAACAGTGTTTAAGGGAGATTATGTTCACCACTTTTGGAAATAGATTGACAGAAAAAGGGAGAGAAGGGATGTGAGGAAGCAATTACAATTGACATTAATGAAAGTATGGTTGTAGGAAGCTCTGAATTCCGGGTGATGGCTGTAAATGTACGTAATATGTTGTGTGTGTGGGGGGGGTGTGAACAGGACTTGAATAGGTAGGGGATTGCGAATAAAAATAACTCCTCCAGCATTAGAGTGCATTATTTTCTAACTGGTGACAGCAACCGGTTATTTCTAAAGCAATTGCAATGTCAAGGTAGAAACTTTTTTTAAGGACAGTGTATTTATGCTCCATGTCAATTCATGCTCAACTAATTTTCAGGCATCGGTTCCAGTTCTCCCAATAGCCTTTTTTTAGTGCTAGTCATTCAACATTCCTCCAACAAATGTTTTCTGAGTGTGTATTATAATGCCAGGTGTTGCGCTGGGCACTGGGAAGAGTGTACACTAGACAGTCTTGGTATTTGTGGGATTGAAGGTCTAGTTAAGGACACTAACATAATTAAAAAGTTCCATTTGTGATAAGTGCAACAACGGAAAAGGGGTGTATTACTATAACTGATAGGATGTTTTTCTAAGACCCACTGTGGAGGACTATGTAAAAATAGGGTCAAAGTAAGAATATTAAAAACTTAGTAAAACATGAACATTTATAATATAGTTAATACAAGGAAATAACCATTTTTCTCTGGTTTGGTCTCCACTTACTTGTGTTTCCCTATTTGTGTGACTCTCCTAAAGTTGTTTCCTCTTGTGCAACTGCTGTGTCCTGTGTCCTGATCTCTCCCTGCATGCACATCCTCATGGATTTCTTGCTTTTCAAAATTGATGTTGGTCTCTCCTATTTATCTGCCATTCTTTGGGTTACTTGAGATTACAAAGCAGTCTGACCATTTTGTACCACTGTACTTTATAGAGGCATTTTTTTTTTTTAAACAGCTCTATTTATATGTATTATATCCTGAACTCCTTGAACTTCTGGCACCACACTGGGGGCTTAGGCAACGTGAGGACTAGGTTTGTTGGTTCTTTGGGGTTAAAATGAACTTTTTCCCAGGGAATTTTGTATTTACTCACAAACAGATTTCCTCATAGGAGGATTTTCCCTCCAGAAATGTCTGAACCTTGCCTTGCCATGAACACTCTATAGAGTCCCGACCTGTGATCTCTCTGTTGGAGAGGAGAAAAGGATTCAAGGATAAGGTCATGTTTCTGCTTTGTCATCTATTGCTGTGTTACAGACCCCTCCAGGGCATCGTGGTTTAAACAACAGTCATCTACTTGACACATGCATCTGCAGTTTAGACTGGGCTTGGTGGGGGCAGCTCCCCTTCCGCACCTCCGTGCAGTGTGAACCCAGGCCTTTCTAACTCCAAGTGCACCTTCTTAACCACTCCCTCATTTACTCTAATGGAAGAAAGGTGGTTACAGCTACTTAATTATACTGCAAGGCTGGCTTGTTTAATGGTTACAATAAAGCACAGATGAAAGAGTTAATGATGGAGGAAGGTGGAGGGAAGGGAGCATGTGTTGGAGGATCCATGAAATACTTTCAGGGTGGCTCCCTCATATGCTGACTGTCTGCTAGGAGCTCAGCGGGCACTGGGGGCTTGGGCTTCCTTGTCTCAAAGTGGCTGGGATCCCGCAGTGAGCATCCTAAGAGACAGGAAGTAGAATCTGCTTTAGCATAGATCACAAAGTCACTTTCCATTACAGTAGTTCCAGTTTCAGTCACCCACTGTTAACCATGGTCTGAAAACGTTACATTCAGTAAGATAAAGATAAAACACATTTATGTGTTTTTTACAGGATATTGATATCATTGTTCTATTTTATTATTGTTAATCTCTTACTGTGCCTAGTTTATAAATTCAACTGTATCATAGGTATGTATGTATAGGAACAAACATAGTATATATAGAGTTCGGTCCCATCTGCAGTTTCAGGCACACACTAGGGGGTCTTGGAGCATATGCCCTGCAGAGAAGGGGGGACTACTATATATTGTATTGGTCAAGCAGTCGCAGAGCTCAGATTCAAGGTGAAGAGACAGACCTGACCACATGGGAGGAGTGTTGAAGAATTTGAGGAGGTTCTAAAACCTCATGGAAACAGCTACACTATCTGCCAGGCATGCTATTTAGTACTTTATATGGATTATTTCATTTAATCCTCACAAGTGTCCCTGGAAGGAGATACTGTTGTTCTCTCACTTTAAGGCTTATGGCTAAGTAATGTGTCCTGTGTCATACAGCTGATAAGTGTTGAGCCAAAACTTGGAGCCAGGCCTTTCTAACTCCAAGTGCATCTTCTTAGCCACACCCTCATTTAATCTAGTGGGAGAAAGCTGGTTACAGCTACCAATTGGACTGCAAGGCAGGCTTGTTTAAGGATTATAGTAAAGCACAGATGAAAGAGTTAATGAAGATGAGTTATAGATGGCTTCTTGGAAGAAGTGGCATTCTTGGAGTCTTCTGAAGGGTGAGTACATTAATGAATAAAGCAGTGGGAAGGGTATTTGTCTTAGAAAGGCAGCCTGAGCATAAGAATACCAAGCTGAAGCGTTTATGTGCTTACTGTGATAGGAAGGACAGAGTATTTGAAGATTATTAAGCAGGAAAATGGAATGGTCCAAGGCTTTTGTTCTCCAAGTGTGGTTTTTCAGATGGCAGCATCAACCTTATCTCATTAGAAATGCAAATTCTCAGTCCCCTCCCTCAGACCTGACTCAGAAGTTCTGAGGGTGGAGTACAGCATTTTGTGTTTTTACAAATCCTCGAGGTGATTCTGATACACACTCAAGTTTGGGAACCACTGATCTGAAGGATGGTCACTTGTAAAGCTGGTGTGTTTTGTATAGCGTCACGTGAAATCCCTGGTGCTAATTAGTGTCAGGGCTGCAAAGGCTTTCTGCTCGGTAAGCAGGATGGCCAGCAAATTGGTGGCTGATGCTGGTTTTAGCTGTAAAGGGATTTTGATGAGAAAAGACAGGGAGTAGCTCTTCTCAGGGCAGCTTCTCCAAAAGCCACCATTGTCAAGTGCCTGTAAGTGACTCAACCTGGATACAGTCTCAAGGAAGCCTGTAGAAATAGCATAGGGAAGCTTTCTTGAATTGTTGGATTAAACATGAATTATTAAAACATTAAGAACTATATGCAATAAACCAGTATGCTATTACAGTTGATTCAATCACTTTAATTTACTTACACCTCTAATTGTTCCACATAGGATTTGAGGTGGCTTACAAGAATAAAAACAGCAAAATGGAAAAAATATAAGTATATAAAAATTAGATACTAGAACAGTGGCTTCAGACCTTTTAATAATACGACAATTTCTTCTAATAAAATCTTACTTGAGCCCCAGTACATAAAACAGAAGCTCAGCTCCTGGGTTGAAGCAAACCGGTTGGGGTTCTAAGGTTCCAATAGGGAAAACAAAACAGGAACAGGATGAGTTACGTGATTTGTGTTGGTCCTAAGGGGGGAAAGAAAACATAGGAATCCTTCCTCGGGGAAGGCAAACTCCTCCTGGTACTGGGCTGTAAGATTTCTTCTGTGCCTCTTCAAATTGGAGGGGTTGGGTAACGTGGTCACATCGTTTTCAGCAATATTCACGTAAAAATGCCGTGGTTGGGTGTACGTCTGTGCTTTTGTGTGCCATTCATTGACACAAGTGAAAGGCAGGTTGCTTAGAGGAAGAAGCTGGGGTGGAAGTAAAGGGGTGGGGTGTCAAAGGGCGGGCAAGGCAGCAAGATTCAAAGAGAGGTCAGAGGCCAGGTGGTCTGCCATGACTGGGCTGCAGAAGATCCTCTCAAGAAGCAGATGGGCTGTGTGACCTTCAAACCATTTGCCAGTTTGATCTGATATCATGTGCTAATGTTCTTTGTTAATCATTATATGTACTTGTTTTTCAGACTGAACAAGTATATTATTTATATTCAAATATTGTTAGGCAAAGCAGTATATATAAAAATTTGAATATGGAACAAAAACATGAAAAACAGTTATCAGTGTTTCTAAAAGAAAATGAGAGTTGATGTCACGTAATGTTGGCTTGTAGCACTTTCTCAGAATGTATGATGAATGCTTGTAACACAAATGTTATGTTATGAATTTACTAGTATAATTTAAAGTTGAAATACTTTTAGTTAACACTAAACAGCATTTTCCGATAGCATGGAAATAATTTTGCTGAATATTTTCTCTAATCCACTTACTTCACATCAGCCTGAACGCTTATCGGTTTTCCGAGTGCTTGTTGGATTTTCCAGCTCCCTTTGTTTTCTGCTTTTCATTGTTTTGAAAATCAGTTTGGGAATTTTTTTTTCCTGGTGTACCTCAAATGATTTAAAATGGTACAAACACTTGGGTAACCCTCTAATCTAAAATTTTGTCATTCAGCTCTTCTTCCTGTCAGTGAACTGTATATCGATTTTTTGTGAGGCCTTATTGCTCTTTCTATGGTGTCTCTGACATTTTTGCTTCAAAGCAAGTTGAGCTACCCCTTTAAAATGAGAGTAGTTATGAGATGATATTAAATTAAGTAATTAAGGAAAAGTCAATGTTTAGGAAGCTAGTTTTTAAATCTTGATACATTTAACTGAGGGATGAAGATTATTAGACACCAATAATAGAGCAGCTTTTAACATTTTAGTAATTATAATTATGAAAATTAAAAGTTATATAATCTTTGTAAAACGTAACATTTGCTTTATAGGCTATTCAGATGTTCCCTTATTAATCTTTTTTTGAAACTATATAAATAGCATTGTGTGATATTTTACAGTCACATCTCATTTTCTTTCTTTTTTTGGTACATTAACTATGGGGGAGCCACATGGGATTAGTCTGTCTTCGTGACCCTATTTTCCTCACTAATAACTGCGTTCTAATCCTTCATGTACCAGAAAGTTATACTTCCTTTCCTTAATGGAAACGTACATTGTTTGACTGTTAAATTACTGCCTTAAAAATTTACCCATAATCTTACCACTCTAACACAGTTGTAACCAGGTTATCTGACAGTTTTATATTCTTTGTTTTTTAGTAAGCATTTTAAATATTTTCTAGTGTTTCTAATGTTTATAAATTGTAGCATTCTTGGCTATACTGTATTTCCCATGGTTGAAAAACCAACACCTCATTATTCTTCTATATTCTCTCATCTGCTGTTTTTCCATTAGCTATGAGCAGGGATATTAAAAATATTTAACAACAGAAACCACATAGGCATTAGTGAATCAGAAAGGATGCCTGACTAACAAGGACAGATTATATCCGTTACCAGGGGTCCCCAACCTATGGTGAATTGTATAATTATTTCATTGTATATTACAGTGTAGTAATAATAGGAATGAAGTGCACAATAAATGTAGTGTGCTTGAATCATCCTGAAACCACCCCCGCCCCGGTCCGTGGAAAAATTTTCTTCCATGAAAACGGTCCCTGGTGGCAAAAAGGTTGGGGACCACAGCTATGCCGTCTTGATGGGTACTGACTGAACAACAGCCCTTGCTATGGGTATTTTTTGGTAATGTTTTAGTTTGGAAATCCCTCCATAGAGAAGCACAGCCCAGTCAAATGCATTAGCTTGTAAAAATCTGTGTCATCTTAGCATTGGCAGTGCCTGTTATGATTTGAGGGCAACCTGAAATGTGTAATTTAGGTGGGTACAATTTTAAATGATATAATTTGCAAGAAATTTTGATAGCTGTGCTATTTAAAATCTGTGTAATTTTTATCTAATTATTAAAGGAATAAATGTTCTTCATAGAATATCTTCAAAGGCATAAAAAAGGAAATTTTCCCATCATTCAGAAGTAACCATTTTCTCTGCATTAATGAACATATATATCTTTCTGAAAACTGGGAACATGCTCTGCATAGTAATTTGTGCAACCTGCTTGCTTTTTCAATATATTGTGAGCATGTGCCTAGGTAGTCTTCAACTTTGAGATTTTTAATCACTGCATATCATTTATTTAATGAAGCCCAACTGTCGGGCATCTCCTTGGCCATCTTAGATCCCATGAGCTAGTGCTGCAGTCCCTCCTCTGCACATGCCCCACTCCCTCAGGCCTCACTGAGCAAAGCCCTGGTGCTTGTGAAATTGAACTCTGTCTTCCTCGTGCCCACACCAGTAGGGTTGTACAAGGCTGAAGGAAAACCATCCCCCCTGCTGAGTGCTCTCACTTTAAATGCACGACCGTATCTTTCTGTTGGCCCTTTGTGCTGCTTGGCAATTGTATGGCATTCCTAGTGCTTCTACTCACCTGTTCTCCTTGATTCTTCTACAGTTTATTCCATCTTCTGAGACCTGCAGCAGCACCACCCTTTGCTTCACTCTCAGCTGCTTTCAATTTCACTGAGCATAGATGCAATCAGAGCTCCATCGTCTCACACCAGCACATCACTGACTCACTGGCCCGGTACCCACATGCCCACTTGTCCTGCTCTCACTCTGGGCAAGCTGGCCATGTCTGTGGCTCAGGGTCAGCTGGCCATTGTGCACTCCGTTCTGTGCCCTCTGGAATATCCAGGGATACCTCTTCAGCAATTATCCCCACCTTTCTGTGTCATCAAATTTTTCCTCAAATTGACCCTGCCTCCAGTTTAGCTGTTGCTAAGCATTTCCTTTTGCCCCATTACAGTAAAACTCCGTGAAATGGTTGCCTCTTAGCTGACTCCAATTCCTTTTCCTCCATTCTCCCTTGACCCTCTTCTAATCAGGCGTTTACTGACACTCTTCCAACCAAAAATTGATCCATTTTTGAAGTTCCCAGGGAAAAAACAACCTTGGAGTAATATTTGCTTCCTCTTTGTCCTATTTTTCTCCTACACCCCAAATCTAATCTCTGTAAATTTTGTTGGCTCCAACTATAAGATACACCCCAAAGCCTACTGCTTCTCCCTGTCTCCACTGACACTACCCGGTATTAGTTTCCTATTGCTGCTGTAACAAATTATCACAAATATGCTGGCTTAAGAACAACACAAATTTATCATCTCATAGTTCTGGAGGTCAGAAGTCTAAAATGGGTCGTCAGGGCAGCCTGCCTTCTGATGGTTCCATGGGAGAACCCATTTTTTTGTTTTTTCCAGCTCCTAGAGGCTGCTGGCATTGCTTGGCTTGTGGTCTCTTCTTCCATCTTCAAAACCGGCAGGGCAGCACCTTCTAATCTCTGAATCTTTCTCTCTCTCAACTCAGTTTCTGTTGTCACCTCTTTTTGGCCGACTCTGAGGCTTCCGTCTCCCTCTTATGAAGACCATTGTGATTACGTTTGGCCAACCACATAATGTGGGATAATCTTCCCACTCTCAAGGTCCTTAACTTAATCACAATTGCAATGTCCCCTTTGCCATGTAAGGTGATATGTTCACAGGTTCCAGGGATTAGGATGTGGACATCTTTGGGGGTCGTCATTCTGCCCCTGTAACTCTTTTGTCTGTATTGTTTTAATAGCCTCCTAACTGGTCCCCCTGCTCCTGCGGTCCCTGTTTTCCATAGTAATCAGGTGATCCTGTTAAAACAAGAGTCGGGTCATGTCACGGTTCAGCTCACAGCATTCTAATGGCCACCATCTCCCTCAGTAAAAGGCCAGGGTCCTCCTGTGGCCTCAAAGCTGCATAACCTACCTCCCTTATGTTTCTGCATCATCTCATAGGACCTTCCCTCATTCTTTGTAGCCTTGCTGGCCCTCTTGCCCGTGCCTGCTTTGGGGCTTTTGTATTTGTTTTCTCTGCCTGGAAAACTCTTCTGAATGGATCTGTAACTCCTTCCCTCATGTTTTTAGGTCTTTGCTGAACTGTCGTCTTAGTGAAGGCTTTCTCTGCCCATCCTATTTAAAATTGCCACTTCTGTCCACACCACATGCAATCCCCATCCTGTCTTTATTTAGCTCCGTTACACTTATCACCATCTGACATATATGGTCATCCCTCAGTATCCACTAGGGATTGGTTCCAGGACCCAAGAAATACCAAAATCCGAGGATGCTCAAGTCCCTGGTATAAAATGGTGTAGTATTTTTATTTAACCTATACACATCCTCCTGTATACTTTAAATCCTCTCTAGATTACTTGTAATACCTAATACAATATAAATGCTGTAAAAAATAAGTTGTTTAGGGAAAAATGACAAGGAAAAAGAAGTCTGCATGTATTCAATACAGCTACAACCGTTCTCTTGCCCACCCACCCCTTGCAAATGTTTTCGATCCTCAGTTAGTTGAATCTGCAGATGGAGAAATCATGGATACAGAGGGCTGACGGTACTACATGTTTTTACATGTTAATTGTTTGTTTTCCTTTTCCCACTAGAATGTAAACTCTCTGAGGGCAGGGATTTTGTTTAATTCACTGCTCTATACCTCTGGCTCTATAAATATTTGTCAAATGAATGTATTTAGATTGACTCCAAATTTTCCTTGTTAAATATAGATGTATCTTTATACATCTGTAGATTTTCTATCTCTATTTTCTTATACCATAGATGATACTAGAGCCATTGGGAGGACAGTTTTAATATAGTACCTAGTTCTGTTGTATTCTTGAATATACATTTCTATGGAGCCTGGAGTACTTTGCTATACTCCGGGTTTTTTTTTTTTTTTTTTTTTTTTTAACAGACTTTTTTAGAGCATTTTTAGGTTTACCTAAAAATTGAGTAGAAAGTAGAGAGTTCTCTTATACCCCTCCCCCTCGCCAGTGTCCTCAAATATTAACATCTTTAACTCTACAATATGTAGACAGTGGCTGGTGGTCACTGCAGTGCCATGAAGCCTGGAAGGTCTCATAAGAAATTGTGGCCCAACCCAGGAGTCTCTTTCCCCATCATCTCTCCCCTGTTCTCCCCCAAGCCAGGGGAGCTGCTGCTGTCTCTTTTGTCTCTGGGTCTGAGTGCTTTTCTAGTAGCATTCCTGCTGTTTGCTGTCCTGGTTTGTGAATTCTAAGGGCAACCACTTCTGGTTGCTGTGGGTTTTTAGTTTTATGCTGTGACTTTCTTTTCATTTTAGTACCTCCTCATTTTTCAGCCATCACGAAAAAGACAAGTAATCTTTTATCTGACCACACCTGTTCCTAGTGTCTCTTTCTGCATGTGGCACATGGTCATGCATCAAGCCTGTTTAATTCCCCTGCATTCTTATGCATGCAGTTTCTGGTGGGGCGAGGTGTTTGACCCAAAAGTCATAGTTTTGTACCTGAGACTGACTTTGTTTGGAGAGGTATGGGGCAGACTCTTTTCAGGTCCTGAGGCAACCACCACATTGGAGTTTAATATTTGGGGGATGCTGTTCTTCCATTAATTTTGTGGCACAGTATAGAGGAATCTTCATTCCCTGTAGTAAAACTGATACAAGGTTGAAATATCCCAAAATGCTTAATGAAAGGATGGAGATGAAAGGAAAATAAAGACAGAAAGTGGCCAAGTCTAGGGCAGTTACTCTCAAGGTATGGTCCAGGGTCCCCTGGATCCCCAAGGCCCTTCTAAGTGTTGAACCATGAGATCAAAACAGTTTTCTTAATAGTACACATTTTCTTTTTCGTTCTCATTCTGTCGTAAGTGTACATTGGAGCTTTCTAGAGGCTTTCCAGAAGCTACAATGATAGAAGATTTTGCAACAGATTGAATGAAGAAAGAGATACGAAAATCTAGCTGCTTCTATTAGGCCAAATATTAAAGAATTTAGCAAAAATACAAAACAATGCCATTCTTCTCACTTATTTAGGTTTTGAAAATATAGTGATTTTTCATAACATATTTATGTTAACACATAATGGATCTGTTATTGTTTTAAAATAAATAGATGAATTGATTTAAAATTTCTCAGTTTTAATTTCTAAGATAACTAGCCATACTCTAAACCACATAAACAAAAGCCCTTCAGGCCGGGTGCGGTGGCTCACGCCTGTAATCCTAGCACTCTGGGAGGCCGAGGCGGGTGGATCACTCGAGGTCAGGAGTTCGAGACCAGCCTGAGCAAGAGCGAGACCCCGTCTCTACTAAAAAAATAGAAAGAAATTATCTGGCCAACTAAAATATATATAGCAAAAATTAGCCGGGCATGGTGGCGCATGCCTGTAGTCCCAGCTACTCGGGAGGCTGAGGCAGTAGGATCGCTTAAGCCCAGGAGTTTGAGGTTGCTGTGAGCTAGGCTGATGCCACGGCACTCACTCTAGCCCAGGCAAAAAAGTGAGACACTGTCTCCAAAAAAAAAAAAAAAAAGCCCTTCATATCTTTAATAATTTTTAAGAGTATAAAGGGGTCCGGAGACCAAAAAGTTGGGGAATCACCAGTGTGGATAATTTGGCTTTTGAAATATGGATTGCTCACCATCAGCCGTGTCCCGCTGTCTAGACCGATTCTCCCTCCACAGTCCAGGCTCTGGGGTGCTTTGTTCCCTCGATGACGAGGTGAGCAGTCTGTCTCCACTACCTGCAGTTTGCCTGCACCACTCAGATTTCCTGCTGGAGAACAAGCTTTTCCCAGTGATGCCAGAAATAATTGCCTGCAGCAAAGACCCAGACTCCTTCCCAAAGAGATAAGAGCCATACACTTTGCGGACGCAGCAAGATAGCTGGGCCATGACCAGCGTGTGCTTTTTCCAGGAGGCACCCGTGTGCTAAGAGTTTACATGTCTGGGGAGGACGTTGCAGGGGGCAGGGAAAGGATTTTTTTCTTCTTTTTACATCCTATCAGGTACCTGACCCCAACTTGATGTTGGGGATTCACAGGAATCAGAAATACCGCTACCTTTTGACTCTTTCAGACAATGCTGTTGGTTATTGTTGAGTGTCCTGCTTTTCCACAAAAGATCATTTTTTTCCCCTTCTAGACTATTTCTGGAACTAGAAATGTTTCAAAAGCCTATTGGGTTCAATAAAACTGTAATGCTTAGTTGTGGTTTTGTGCTTTGTAGCCTTTGAAAACCTTCCAAATATACCCTAAGTATTTATGATTGTATGAACAGGTGTGTGTATATATATCTTTGTGTGGATACACACATACAAATGCATGTGTTTGTATTTATTAATCTTTTATACCCCACATAAATTTGGAGTAGTGAATCTTTCAGAGTCAGGAAAATAATTTAATTTGAATCACAGTTTTAGAAATTTATGTTAATCAAATTTGATCATTATTATTAGAGTTAATAGTCATAAAAAATTTTACAGATAAAGTCTGCTTCAAAGCCATCTTAGGGATATTTTAGAGAAGTAAAGTTACATTACTCTGTAGGCCCCTGCAGGTGATAAAACAGAGGTAGAAAGGTGGGGCAGCGTGGCCAGAGTCCTGGAACGGGAAGTAGAGGCAGAACTAAACTCCACGTTCCTGCCGCTATTCAAGCTGACGTCAGAGATTTGACCTATTTCTTCCTTAGACAGAAGTAGCATTTTTATTAAATTAACCACATGGTTGAAATGCTCCCAAGAAAGCATTAAACAAGGGTAAAGTGCCGGATTAAAATGAATAGTCTACTTGCCTATTAAACTTAACAGTTTGTCACATTACAAAGTGTGTTGAAGTTTTTTGTTTATTGTGATCCCTTAGCTGTTATTAGAGAATTTTGCCAAACCATTAGATGCATCATTAAGGCTGTTCAGTGCTTCTGACACAGGGCTTAGAAAATAAGACCATGCTGCCCGTATTAGCTGGGTGACTTTAGGAAATTTATTCCTGTTCTTTAAATCTCAGTTTGCCGTCTCTTACTAATGGCATATAAATAGCTCTTTTAATGTGGTTTTCAGGATTCAATGAGGCTACATATATAAACTCTAATAGTTAACACTTACCTGGTGCTTATGATATGTTAGACAGGGAGATGCGGTGAGGGGAACACACTACACAAATAACTACAAACTGTGATGAGATTTTTGTACTAAGGAAATAAGAGGTAGGATCCTACTTTAGAATAGTATGGTTAGGGAAGGCCTTCAATGGAATATTTTTTCTCTGGGAAAGAACCATGAGCCTGTGGAAATTACATCTTGGAGGATTTTTTTTTAAAGTTCCCATTTGGAATATTACTGTGCATTATTAAACATAAATGTGGAAAACACTTTACAGAAATGAAGAAATTCCAAATAATGGTACTGTGGTTCCCAGCTGCTATATAAATGGATATTATTAAAAAAGATTTACAGGAATAAGCCCAGGAAACTATAGTAAACCTTGAAATCTTTATTTTTGTGCAGGTTTCTTTCAGTATTTTAAGTTTCATTAACATTTTTGTAAAGGCAAAATCAAAGGTGATATATAAGAGTTGCCCGCCATAAATGAAATAGTAGGTGTTGGAGACTTATTGCCTCAAATCTTCCAAGCTGGATCACTTGTTAAATAGCTGATCATTTGTAAAAATGACTGAATTCATATCTATAAATCTCTTGAACATCTGGAGTAGTTTTCAAAGATTGGGCCTGTCATTAATGTAGAATTACTCCATTAATGAACTTTTAAAATTTTTTCTTTTTTTGGTAACAATTAAATAGTATCTAAAGAGAAGAATTGCCTGTAGTCTAAGTTACCCCTTCAAACAAGAAGTCAGATAAGTACATTAGACTCCTTAATGGTATTAGCATTAGAGACTACGCTGAAGTTTTGTGCCATGCATTCTTTATAACAAGTCCCATTTTTCTAGATAAGAAATTACAGCTCATCAGGTGAACTCTCCACTGATTTTAGTGGCAAAACTCGGATCTTTGGGTTCAGAGTCTAGAAGTTTTGAGGTTTTATTTTATCTTATTTTTTTATTTTACCCTGGTGGTTGCTAACATCAAAGGAGGGTTTAACGGAAAGCGTTCAAATGTTCAGTGTTGCCAAGCAGCTTTTTATCTGGTACTTACCTCTAAGTGGAGTCTGTCTATCTCCCCTCAGGAGATTACATCTCTTAGGCTAATGTTTCAGTTCTCCATGGCCACATAACAAACTACACCAATATTCTGTGGTTTTAAACCATAACAGATTAATTTTCAAGTCTCTGAGGGTTAGCTGGGCTTAGCGGGGCTAGTGTGTAGGATAAGGTAATAGGAAGTGAGGCCAAGAAGCAAATGGAAGCCAGGTGATGGACACTGTGGGCCACAGCTTCAGGTGAATGTCACTTTTCTGGGGCCTCTAGGCCATTCTTTATAGACGGGCACAGGTTGAGAATCCCTAATCTGAAATTCATAATGCTCTCAAATATGAAACTCAGTGTCTACATGATGCCACACATGGAAAATTCCACACCTGACCTCACGTGACAGCTCACAGTCAAAACACAGACAAAACTTTGTATCATGCACAAAATTATTAAAAATATTATGTAAAATTACTTTCAGGCTCTGTGTATAAGAAGTATATGAAACATAAATGAATTTCATGTTTAGACTTAGATTTCATCCCCATTGTATCTCATTATGTATATGCAAATACTCCAAAATCTGAAAAAATCTGAAATCTGAAACAGTTCTGATCCCAAGCCTTTCCAATAAGGGATACTCAATCTGTTGTTGGTATTTCCTTAACTGAGAGAAGCTGGTAAAAGCAAATGACAGGAAGGAAGAGTATAAGATACAAGAGCAAAGAAGGTATGGAGGTGAACTGAGACAGAAACAGAAATCAGAAAAAATCTGATTCTTTCACTGGAAAGAATGCTGTCCGTGGGAGTTAGTGGCAATGAAAAGAAATATGAAAGTTTATTAGGCTGGCAGATGTTAGCAAGTGAACATTTTGTTATTTGTGGTATTGTGTTACAGAAGTCTGGAATTCAGTGCCTTACAATTAAGGAATTTTGGGGTTGCAAGTGACAGAAACCAAATACCTCCCAAGAAATATATTGGCTCATGTTACTGAAAAATTGCAGGACTACGTCTAGCTTTTAGGTAAGACTAGACCCTGGGGCTCAGATGATGTCAGCCGAACTCAATCTCACTCTTTCCATCTCTCAACTCTGATTTCTTCAGGTTGACTCTACTCAGGCAAAAAACTGGCCATGGATTCTCTGAAAAGTACAACATTGATAGAATTGGAGAATTAGGTGATTTTGTACAAGAGTAACATATTTATTAACTCTCTCAATCCATATCCTTAAAGTTCACTTTCTTCAGTTTTCTAAAGAGAATCATGGCGGAGGGGCATAATATGGTAAAAATTTAGCAGCAGTTCTTAACCTGCTAATCCAAGAACATAGCTTGTACTTAAAACTTGAAGTAGCATGAGGATGCAGAAACATCAGTCTTGGTAAAGAAAGCTGCCTCTATCCAATCCTCCAGCTCAGACTTAGTCTGAGTAGTTTACAAGAGCATGTCGGTTATCTTATTCTCTCTTCTTGAAAGTGACAGAACTAGACACTTTTCATTATGTCAGGCAACATGTTCTGTGTTGTAATTATCTGTTAAAGCCTTCCAATAATCCTGTGACTTAGGTATTATCGGATATTATTAATATTATAATAGCTTTTATTACTTTCTATTGTACACATGAGAAACTGAGGCTTCGAGTGGTGAGCAACTTTGCAAAGGTCGCAGAGCTAGGAAGTTTCGAGCCAAAACTCAAATCTAGGCAATGGGAAACCAGAGCCCCCGTTCTGGACTGAATTTACGTGGCTCTGCATCCTGGTAATCTCCACTCTCTTTCCAGATGCACAGCCAGATCCTCTGGCTTTAAGCAAGATGAACATGTGAGTGTTAAAAAGAAAAACTTTAAACAAATTAAATTTAACAGAGTTCAATTCAGCAAAGAATGATTCATGAATTGGGCAGCCCCCAGGACCAGAATAGGTGCAGAGTGACTCCAGGGCCGCCACATTGTCAGATAACATTTATGGACAGAAAAAGGAAAGTGACTACAGAAAACGGAAGTGAGGTACAGAAACAGCTGGATTGGTTAAAGCTGAGCGTTTGCCTTATTTGAACCCACTTTGAATGGTTGGCTGCCTGCGGGTTGACTGGAGTTTGGCTGCTGTGATTGGCTGAGACTCAGTTACTTGTTACAAGAGTAGGTTCCAGTCTGTTTACACTGCAAGCTGGGTTACAGTTCATTACGTACAGAAACCTTTAGGCTGAACGTGAAATATGGAAGGAGGGAGCTTTAGGCCAAACTTAATTTAACATGAGTTAGTGTGCCTATCTTTCATGTGGACAAGACACACTGATAATTCACCGTGCTGTCCTTGGGGCTCAGAAAGAGGCTCGTTCCTGTGCCTGCAAAGGCTTCTAAAATGCAGCTTCAGCTGTCCCCTGTGGGAGGCTTGTGTTAAGAGCATCCATCCATGTGTGGCAGCTGGCCTGATCAGGTTTAGAATTCCACTGGAGGATATAAGCATCGTAAGCTGTTTTTTCCCCTTTTATTGATGCTGGCAATTATCTGAAGAGTACGGGAAAATCGGAACACTGTTGCATCACTTTGAGGCATTTCCAAGAGGCACCTCTAAATAAACAAGTGGAACCGAACCGTTTTGCTTGTGTAGCTTTTGAAGGGCCAGAAATACTGTTTTGAGAACATAAGTAAACCCAACCTAGCGCCTTCTATGTGGACTAAAGAATAAGTACATGCATTCCTATCCCTGTATTTAAACAAAATAGAATGATTTATACAATCTCATCACCTCTTAAATGCAATGTTGAATGCTATCAATGAGCTTTCTCTAAATGTAAAGTGGAGAAGTTTATGGTCCACATTTAGAAAGTTACATGTGTTCTTTTTTTAATGTTAAATGTATTAGGGTTTTTTTAAAAATTGACATAGGTACATATTCTTTTCCTTAACCTATGTCCTTACCTAGAATTCTAACAATTAAGGATTTATACCTCAAACCGCCTTTCGTGGGGATGAAGAGAGAGCGCTTTCACATCATTTCCTAACTGGAGTAAATTATAAGGGGTCTTAAGTATGGAAAGAAAAAGGAAATTAGCATAAGTTCCCAGTTAGCTGAGAATCAGCTTGTCTTCTCCATTTTTTGGAGGTATTGCATTGTGAATTCTAAAGTTGTGTTGCATACCCTTATTCAAATATACATATGAAAATACATTCCAAAGTCAATGTGTTTGTTTAAGCCACCATTAAGAAGTTATTTATATTTATTTTGGAGGAGGATAGTATAAATGACTGAGAGTAAGTTGTGTCTAAGGTTTTGACTGATTAGCTTGTTTTTCTTCCAGCTGAGAAATTCTTAATATTCACAGCTCTATTTCAAAGCAGCAAAGCTGGTCATTAGCACTAATGCATACTGACATTAGTGATGCATACTTAAATTAATTCATGAAGAATGTATTGAGTGCTTGTGTACGAGGCTAAGTACACTCACGGTAAACATGAGTGTGGCCCAGTCTCTTTCTTGTAGCTCACAGCACAGCGTTGGACGAGAGAGAGACGGACTTGCAAACAAATCACTAGGTTGTGGTGAAATAGCAAGAATTCAACAAAGAGCTACATACAAAATACAGTGGTGGCACAAAGAGAAGGGGCTCAACATTGGGGGGGTCAGGAAAGGCTTTACAGGGAAAGACAAACTGGAAACTGGCTCTCACAGGATGCATGCAACTCACCAGTTGCATGCACGTAGGCGTGAAGCAGCCTCGTGAATGCAAGACTCTGTAAATAGTTTTGTAGTTGAGACTTGTTTTAAAAAATATACCTGGGATTTGTTTTAGATAGGATAAAGGTGCAAAGATACAGGGATGACTGTCAAGAAGGAAGAAGCTGCTCTTGTACTCAGAGATCGCTGGAAGCAGGAGGCACAGCTTGCCAGCAGGACCACAGGCGGAGGAACCAGGGTTGGCCAGGAGTGGGAAGCTTGGGCCAGAGCCTACTGTGGTTTCCATGGGGAGGAACCGATGAGCTGGGGAAGCAGGTTTAGGGTTACCTGTAGGGAGGAGAAGAGAGGAAAGAGATGTGTTTTGACACTCAGGTTTCAGGTGAGTTGTAGGTGGCAGTGCCACGGCCGGGGCAGGGAACGCGTGAGGTCAAACGTGTTGGGTGGGAAGGATGAAGAGTCCAGTTTGGTATTTGTTGAGTTTTAGGGGCTCATTGAAACATCCAGGGCAAGTTATTTAATAAGTGGTTGAACTGAAGGATCTGGAAGAAATAGTTTTGGTCACAGAATACTATTTCTAGAAACTTAGAGATAAAATGAAGTAGAGAGGGGGAAGGCAAAGCACAGATAGCATTAATAACCTTAGAGGCAAATAAATGATTTCTTTTAAGAAAGATAGTGAGGGGGAGAGCAGCGTGTTGAGAGTACTTGAGAAGGAAATTGTTCCCTAGCATGAATTGAAGGCAAGGTGAATGTCATGAGTGTAAGGATGGGTCAGGGTTGTACTGGAGGTTTGGGATGTCCACCATGGAGTCAGGGACATAAGAGGGGACAGGCCTCCTTCTAGCCAATATGATGCACTGAAACTGTTGTAGTCTTGGCTCCTTGAGCCTAGGAGAGTTTGGAGACCTCAAATGTACGCAGTCTTTCAAAGGTGCTGTTGTGCACTTCAGAGAGAGCACAGGTGGCAGACTGGATCGGGGCAGGGAACCTGTGGCTTCAAGGCCATGTGTGGCCCTCCAGATCCCTGCGTGCAGCCTCTCAACCGAACCCAAACTTCACAGAACAAATCCGTTTATTAAAAGGGTTTGTTCTGTAAAATTGGGATTGGTCAAAAGGCTGCACTCAAGGATCCAGAAGGCCACACGTAGCCCCAAAGCCTCAGGTTCCGCAGACCCACACTGACAGTATTGAGAAATGCTGGTTTGAAGAGATGGGACCATCTGGAGAAAAGTTAAGAGTCTACGCTGGATGGAGATAAAAAGTGGGTGGGGAGTGGGAGGTGAATTGGGGAAGAAGAAGGTGCTGAGGCCTTTGTGCAGTCTTGATGAAGCCATGGACATGAGGCTGTCCAGGACGAGTTCTAGTGAAGGCCATTGGAGCCAAGGATATCAGGAAATTGTGAGTTCTGATTCTTTTGCGTATCCACATTGACTCAGGGTTTCCTGGATAATGACAAAGTTCTCAGTGAATGGGGGGACTTAAGTTTTAGCCATTTTTATGTTCTGTGTGTCTCTGAGTGTTTGAACTGAAAGTTTATAAAATGTAGGTTTAATAGCCAATGAATATTTCATCCAAAGTTAGAGTTACCTTACCCTGAGGTTCATTTTCTTTGAAAAACAAAATTAACAAAAAAACTGACATAGGGAAACATTAGCTTTTTTTCTAGCTGATAGGATCCTTTGCTAGGCTGTTCAGCCCCAAAGTATAATGCAAGTATAAATTGCTGTTGTGACCTTGTGAAACAAAAACAATCATCATTTTTGAATTAATTCAGGCAGAGAGGTGTTAATTTCCTCTGAGGAGCAGGCAGCTTCCAGGAGGGCCAAATAGCCAGGGAAGAGTGGTGTGTTCATTCTAGAGAGGAGATGTCCTAATAAAGGAAGAGCAGTGAAACGTTATTGCAAAACCATCAGCTGGTTAATGACTCTAAGGCCTTCCTGGGTCCCTTCTCCCTCCACGTAATGTATCAGCTCTGAGGACAACATTTCTCCCAGTGGCTGTATATTTGACTTTCTAATTCTTTACTTTCATTAACAAACTAGTTTGAATGTTCTTCACACTTGAAGAGCCAGGAGTAAGGAATAGGAATACCAGATGCATTGGTGTTCCGATATGTCTCTGGCTGTTCACTCAGACATGAGCTAACCAATTTATTTATTGATCCCGGGGTAGATTCTTGGTATATCATGGTGCTGATGAATTTCTTGACCGTAGAAGGTTCTCCATGGAGCCCTTGCTGTTGGCCTCATAGTGTGTGACTTTGTGGCATTACAGAATGGTAGCAAAACATTGTAACATAGATCACCTTCAGAGATGCATTCAATTGTTATCCTCTTTGACCTAAAGATAATTTGATTGCCTGTTATACACTCTGTACATGTAGTTGTACATGTGTTAAAGAAACCTGTCATCATTAGAGCCATTTTGACATTGAAAAATAGAAATAAAATTCAGACTGTTGCTAATACAAAATCAGCTTCAAAAATAATTATCTTAGAAATGGGCTATCAAGATATTTACTTGCATAAACTGATTCTTTTGTCATTTTGATAGACTCTTCTGTTGATACCGCTATTTATATGGAATGGAGTAGGAATCGTTTCTATGGATGCCAGGCTTAACTCTCAAGTACATGTTATCCTTTACTTCTCAAACACAGCTGCAAGTATCCATGTGCCTGGTACCAATATTTAAAAATAGACCACACAGGCAAAACAGTCTGTGCATTCCCTGGCAAGCACGATATTATTTTAGAGGGATCTTAGATGCACGGCTGTACCGAGTCAGCTAGACGACTGTCAGGATGCCCATATGGACTCTGACAGCTCCTCCTGTGTAAATTCTGCTGTGCAGTTGGGTCAGTTGGTTCGAGCGTGGGGCTGTTGTGACCAGGGCTGTGGATGTAATTCCTATTTGGGGCATTTACTATAGCACAGAAGTAGTTAAATTGTACCCAAGTCCTTTTCCACTGGCTAGTGAGATGGTGACTAGCAGCAATGGGGCACATGCATGTGTGGTTCCCTCGTTCCTGTCCTGCTGTGTCCTGGGAAGGTCCATAGCATCATCTTCCTGATATCAAGAAGAGGCATGCAGGTAGAAAAGGAACTGAGTACCTTTGGTCTGGACTGGCAGTTCTGTCTCCTCTGGCTGAGAGGCTGTTGACCACAGGCTTTGGGCTTGCCCAGACACTTGTGTGCAACTAATCAGAGCTTGAGAACTGACATATTTTGGAAGAGGCCAAGGACCTTTGTCTCATCCTAACTTTGTCATTTTTTTTTTACCATCCTTGTGTTCTCTAGGAATCTTAACGGGAGACTAAGGACATTAAAGGACAGAGACAGATGCCTTCAGTAGCTGCTGCAGGATAGAGGGGGTGGGAACCGCCAGGTGCTGATCTCCTTCCTGCAGCAGATTCCAGCAAGCGCTGTTGTTTGCCACCTACACAGAGTGGTGTCATCTGCTCCAAGGCCACCAGGGCTTGCAGGCCTGTGCTCCACTTTCAGCAAGAAAGTGGGTGGCATAGCTTGGAGAAGAAAAAACATATTCTTACAGGAATAAACTTTAAAAATACAGTTCAAGTTTAGTCTTTTTTAGAACTTGATCACAGCCAGTCATAAATCATGTTGGAGATTCAGGAAATGACTCCCATTAGTCTTGGTCTGAACTCCCCTGGAGGAGATGTCACATTTCATTGTTTCATAATGTGTCACACATGTTTACAGTATTCTATCATTTATTCTGTATCACAGACTATTTAAGGTACACTGTCCCCTTCCCATTCTGCCCACAAATGCCCAACAGAATAAGGAAGACACGGGAAGCTGGCTACTGAAGAAAAATGGTACATGCATAGATGTTATTTGATGAATTTTATTGAATAGATGATGCAATAGAGAAAGAAAAGCCTAGCAGAAACATAAATAGTTGAGCATTTTCACCACTGTGAACCAACACAAACAGGCCTATGACAAATGACCTGTTCAATTTTATGTTATTAATAATACCAACAAACCTTTGCACTACACTTGATGGTTTATAAAGCTTTTTTTCCTTTTTTCCTGAGACAGAGTCTCCCTTTGTCACCCCAGCTAGAGTGCAGTGGCATCATCATAGCTCACAGCAACCTCAAACTCTTGAGCTTAAGCCATCCTCCTGCCTCAGCCTCCTGAGAAGCTAGGACTACAAGCATGCACCATGGCGCCCGGCAAGTTTTTCTAATTTTTGTAGAAGATGGGGTCTTACTCTTGCTCAAGCTGGTCTCGAACTCCTGACCTCAAGCGGTTCTCCCGCCTTGGCCTCCCAGAGTGCTAGGATTACAGGCACACCCGGCCCATAAAACAGTTTTTTTTATAGCTGTTATTGCATCAATTACAATGAAGGAAGACAAAATTGCATGATCTGAACTAGATGCTTACCCTGTTCCTGCAAATGACACTTGTCCTGCTGAGATCTGCCGATCCCTTGAACAATACCAGCTCTTCCCCTCACCTTTTGCCTAGGTCCCTGTGCCTCTGATTCAGGGGCAGCTAGGAGTGTCTTACCCAAATGTTTGCACATTTGCCACCTGAAGGGCACACACTTTCTTTATTGCAGGCATACAATGAAGTTACCCTCAAAGGACCTTGCTTTCTCCCTGGATCCCCCCATGATCTGTGTAGTGCTCATTTTCCGGCAGCCTCAGAGGTTTTCTGGTTTGCTCTGGGAGGAGCAAGAGGTATACATTATTTCAAGGATTAGAGAACATCTAATGGTGGTAAAAATTACTGGCAGGCTTTGAATAAAGACTGCTTTCAAACCGTTGACATTCCTTTTCCCTTGATTGTTTGTGATACGGAGTGAGTCATCTTCAGCTGGTAGATGGTGAGAATGTTAAGATCGTTCTGTTTATTTTTTCCAGATGCTCAGTACTTCTTGTGATTGGTGAGCTGCTCCTTAGTGGCCACGGCTAGTTCTGTAGGGATTTGGGAGGGGGGCGCAACTGCAAGAGAAAAACCGTCTGCACCATTGTCTCTTTATGTCCTAGGGAATTTTATTTTTAGCCAAGGCAACTTATGTTTCCTGGAGCTACAAAAGGGACTGTGTTTAAAATTTTTAATCACAACTTCTGCCCACAGAAATTATCTTATCCCCAGTAGACAAGACACTGCCTTTGTTTCTGTGTTTTTCACTTTTTAATTTTTTTGTATGGGGATGCTTATGTTAACTGTGTTCCCACACCCACTACTCTTTCCACATGTCTTTTCTCAAGCCACAGAGAAGTAAGCATTTCCAGAATATTATCAAATTGGCAAACTACATTATTCCTGAAATGTCTCAAACTACCTTGCCTTCTCTTGAGGTTTTTCATTTGCTTGTTTGTTTAGATACCTGTTATATGTTCAGTTTGTGCAAGATGTTTAATGCTTTTTTCTTCTGTTATGAGTCAAAATGTTCTAGATGATAAAAACACAGATAAAAGCTAAATGAGAAAAGGCTTCTGTGCAGCCACGATGATATGAAACACATGCAAGTGGTGGTGGTAGGGGGTGGGGATCCTGTCTGGAAGTTTCCAGAAATTTGGAACAGGAATTTGGTCTAGCAGACACATAGGCAGTGCCTGCCAAGTCTACCCCCAGCCCCTCCATGTGCTTGATACAGGGATATTCAGTCCCAGGAACGTGGTGATTGCTTCTCTGGACAGTATCAAATGACTTTTCAGAAGCCTTATGTTTCAAACATTTATTTTAAAATCAATGGTCAATTGAAATTTTAACCTTTTTTGTAATCTTTGAAAGCACATTTTTCTTATAGATGTTCTAAGTTATCTCTTTATAGGAGCCATACTATATTTAACTGGTTTATTATAATGTCACAGACTTTGCTAAGTTTTATGATGGGATGGTTTGTTAGAAAATTGTTATCAATTCAGTGTCTAGAAGCTTTAGAAAACTTAACATAAAGAATGTGATGTAGAACTTCAGCAGATGAATGGCTTCTATACATTTGTAATTTTAGGCCTCCAAAGAATATTTGTATGTTCATATCTAAATTTACCCTGAAAGCTGAAAAAAAATCCATCAATAAGGGCAAAGCTTATAAAGTTAATCGCATAACAATATCTCCTTTCTCTAAATGTGATGTTTCAGAACACATCATTTGACTTACATTAGAACTGATTTCATGTATGAAAGAGTGGCATTGAAATAGGATTCTGTTGTGTTTTGTTCTAAGTCTTTGCTTTTTGCTCTGTAATCCTTTGAAAGCTATCTCTTAAAAGAGTTGGTTGTTTATATTTTCTCTCTCCATGGAATGTTCTGTTCGTGCATGTTTCTGTAAGTTTTGGATGAGTTTGTTTTCATCCGTGGGCATGTTGATTACATTTGACATCATTGGCAGTGTTTCGTGAGTGCACCCACCGTGGTCGGCCCTCCACGGACACTGAGGGCTCTAGATTAACAGATGGTTAGGAGCACAGGGCTTTTCCCTTAAGGAGTGTGATGCAATCAGAGAGAACAGTTGTAAATGTGTGGGCCCTCCCATGAAAACAGTTACCCAGCATATTAGACGTTTGATAAACTTTGGTTTGGAGTTCTAGAACATGGTGACTTTGGCACTGGTATCTGGCCCCCAACTTCCTGTTTCTCTAATGAGACAACCTAAAAGACACAAAAATAGGGGAAAACATACACCAACATTACAAACTAGAAAGAGTGTCATCATTATTATAATGATAGCTATCGTTTATTGCATGCTCCTGTTGTACAAGTATCCAGCTAAGTGTCTTGCATGTATTATTTCTTCTTCAAAACAGCAACAGCAGAGCTCTGGGCTGGGTACTCTATTGTCTTCATGTAACTGGTGAGGGCTTGGTGGTGGGGTGTGTGTGTAAAGTAACCAGCCCAAGTTTACATAACTTAAAAGCGGCAGAGTCTATATTCAAATCCAGTTTGACCTCTGAGCCAACTCTTTGACTGTTGCGCTACCCATGTGCTGAAAGATGAAGGAACGCCTGCTAGAACAAATGTCTCTATGACCAGGCTGAGGGATAAATGAGAACTGCCTCACTTTCCGAGACCGTGTGATGCTCTTGAAAAGGGCCAGCCAACTCCTATCTTCTTGTATTTGGAGAGGCCAAGGCAGACTGTGGGAGTTGCTGCTTGAAATCCCTTTTGTGACTGCAAAAAAGTACCAGAAAGCAGCATCACAACAGTGCATGGCTCAGACAGAAACTGCCATGACCAGGAAGCTGTCTGTTGAGCATCAGGGCCACTCCTGATACTCTGCAAGGACAGAAGATGGTTCAGGCCTGTCCTTGTACCTAGTGGGCAGACACAGCCAGAGAGACTGCATATCCTCGACACACAAGGGAGAAAACACCTAACTGGAAGTGCATTTCTCCCTCAAGTCCTGCCCGTAGCTTTGACTCCCTCTCACTCCACTCAGATGAAAGGAGCAGTGAAATGTAAATTTGTCCTAGTCTACTCACTGACTCCTAATATTAAAGAAGCATTTTAATGGCAACCAGCTGGAGAGTTAAGATATTCAGGAAGATTCTACCCACCCACCCACACTGCTTATGGATAATCGCCAGATCTGGGTTAATTCCTGCTGGTCCAAGGATGGAGTCAACAACAGCAGCAAAGAAAACATACGGCCTGTGAAAGATTTTGCAGCATAGAACAAGGAAGATAACGTAACACTTAAAATGCGAAGGAACAACTTGCATTGACAAAATTATTATGAGAAACAAGTTTTAGATTGGAATTTTTGGGTAGCATCTGCTCTGTGTCTCACAATTCAAGGAAACATAGTCTCTGAAGTGAAGTGAGCCAGATTGTGACAGAGAGTAGACGAGCTGAGAAGCTGGGAGAGTGAAGGCATTGGATGGGGCATAGATCTTGGAGGCAGATTGCTGGGAGCGAGTCCAGGCTCCACCACTTCCAGCTCTGCAACCGGGGGCAAGTCCATTACCCTCTCAGAGCCACAGTTTTCTTATCTATAAAATGAGTGTTGTCATACCAACCTAATATGGTTGTTATGAGAACTTAAAGTGCGCCAGCAGAATTAAAGCATGTATTGGAAGTAATAGAGAAAAATCAACACCATAAAAAAATCGAAATCAATGAAACTTAAGAAAATCCCCCCAAAACCCAGAGAAAAGGATTAAGGTGATAAAGTAGAAACAAAGATTCATGTATATATGAGATACAGAATGGAAATCTATCAAGAGAAAAATTGATGCGCCTCAAAGAGACCAGGCAAATGGAATAAATGCTTACAACTAGGATGTTGCAGAATTTTTAGATTCAAAAGGCTGTGTGCCAGGAAGATACCAGCCAACACCAGGAATTATCTTAAATGTTATTTATTTTAAGGTTAGAAGGGCAATTGACTTAATCAGGCAGAAACACAGAAGGCTTGTAAAGGAGAAACCCCACCTGACCTCAGGCTTGTTCTCGTGTACAAGAATGCGGGAGACCTTGAAATGATATCTAGTGTTGTAAGGGGTACTACCTAAGAATGCTTTTATTAGACAAGGTGGTGTTTACAAAATAAGGAAATAGACATTATCCTCAGATTGGAAAGGAGATAAGATATCAAAAACTGCTTAGAAATGAAATGACCTAAAGGTTTACTTAGTTGGAAATAAGCATAAAGAAATTAACTGTGGAAATAATGGTATAAAAGTGTTAATGAAGAGCAAGAAATTGACTGCTAGTTTGTGTCCTTGGCTGGGGCACCAAAGTACTTAGGACAGTCATGGTAGACTTGGCCATGGAGTGCTGGGCTGACTCGGGATGTCTGCAGAGTTACGCAGGTGATTATGGTGAGGAGTCAGGATTGAGACCTACTGCTTTAGCTGTTGTAATCAAAATAAAATATATATACAGGAAATCAGGAAAGTGAGGTTATTGCCAAAGATATATAAAAGCATTTGTTCTTAAATTTATGCAAACTGATTTGAAAATATAAACCTTTCATAGGATATAAAAGCACACTTTAATATATGAAGAAACAAAATATTTTTTTCAATGGCAAGATTTATGAAAAAGTTCTCTCAAATGTATCTCTATACATAATTCCAATCAAAGTTATAATTGTTTTTTTTAGAAGTTGGTAAAAATAAATCTGAATTTCTTCTAGAAAAATAAGCTGGTAGCCTAGCAAATTTTTGGAAATGAATATTGTGAGGGAAGCTTGTCCTACTGGTTGGTAGCATTTACTAATACAAATTAAAACATCTATACTGGTGAACTATGAATAGAAAGATAAAGGAAACAAAAGATTGAAAAACATACCTACTATATTACAGAGATAATATAATTCAAAATGACAAAAGGGACAATTCATCACAAAGACATAAACGTTTATGTGGCTAGTAACAGAGCCTCAAAATACATGAAGCAAATATTAACAGAATTAAGGGGAAAAGTAGATAATTTCATAATGATGGTAGATTTTAATGCCTTGCTTAGTAGTTGATAGAACAATTAGAGGAAAACAGAAAATACGAATAACACTCTCAACCACCTTGATTGACATTTGTCTAACATTAGGTCCAGCAACTGCAGAACACACGTTCTTGTCAAGTGCGTGTGATACGTTTACTTAGATCATGTGCTGAGCCATAAAACAAGTCTTACTTTAAATGGATCAAAGTAATACACAGTGTATTCAGTGACCTCAGTAGAATTAAATGAGAAATCAGTCACAATTAGCTATTTAGGAAAACTCCAAATATATGGCAATTTTTGAGGAAAATCTCTGTAATACATATGTCAAAGACAAAATCGAAAGGAAATTAGAAAATAAATTATACTGACAACAGCAAAAATACAACATCAAAACATTTGAGATGAGGCTAAAACAGTGCTTAGAGGAAAATTTAGAGCTTTAAATGCTTATATTAAAACAGAGAAAGATGTAAAATCAGTGACCGAAGGTGCTACCTTAAGAAATGACAAGGAGAAGAAGAAAGTAAACAGAAGGAGGAAAAAACCTTTTTTGTCCCCTTTGGTTAAAGGACAGTAATCAATGGAAATACAAAAGAGACAATAGAAAAAAAATAAGCCCAAAGGTGGCTCATTGAAAAGATCAACAAAATTGACGTACTCCTAGCCAGAGTGAATACAAAAGAATACAAATCACCAATATTAAGAATGAAAAAAGGGATTATCATTACAGATCTACAGACATTGAAAGGATATTCAGTGAATACTGTGAACACCTGTGATGGCTTAGATGAAACACGCAAATTTCTGGAAAAAATACAACTTATAAAATTGATACGAGGAGAAATAAAAAATGCAAGTAGCATAATATCTATTTTTAAAATTGAGTTCATTATCAAAAACTTTTCCCAAAAGAAAACTCCAGGCCTAGATGATTTCACTGGTGAATTGTATCAAATATTAAAAAAAAAACAAAAACACCACTTATATACACAAACCTTTTTAGAAAATACATGTGGGGACATCATGACCCAACTCATTTTACGAGGTTCGCAGTACCCTAATTCACAAACTGACAAAGATATTAAAGAAGAAGAAAAAATTACAGACCTAATATTCCTCCTAATTATAGATGCAAAAAATCCTAAACAAAATATTAGCAAATTGAATTCCAAAGAATAATATATCATCACCAAATAGAGCTTAATATTCAAACATCAAACAATAAAATTCACCATATTAACAGTACAAAGGAGAAAAAAATCACATGTTCTTATTAATAGATGCAGAAAAACATTTGAAAAATTTTAACAACAAACCAGGAATAGTAGAGAGCATCTTTAAAATGACAAAGTGGTCAGCTACAAAACAAACATACAGTCAACATCATAATTGACAGGTGCAAGTTAGAGGTCAGGAATGAGGCAAGGGTGCCTGCTTACAACACTGTGTTCAACATTGTTCTGGAAGTCCTGGTCACAGCGATATGGGAATAAAAAGAAATAAAAGGCTTGAAAGAAGTAAAACTGTTAGATTTGCAGATGATATTCCTTATGTAAAAATCCTAGGGAATCTTCAAAAACAGCTACTAAAATGAAAAAATGAGTTTATCCAGTTTGCAGAACAAAAAATATTTTAAAATTTTTACATTTAGATTTTTTATATTTAAAAATTGGTCTTTATATTTAAAAATTAGTTTATATTTTAAAATTACATTCTTATATGCTATTAGAAAAATAGAAAGTGAAATTTTAAAGTTCCTTTTGAATATCATCAAAGAACATACAATCCGCGGAAATAAACCTAAGAAAAGGTGTCTAAGACAAAGCTTCTATGGTGAAAACAGAGAGAATATTCCTGAGAGAATATAAAGAAAACTTATCCAAACCCAATCGAAATTCCAGGAGACTTTTTAATAAAATTTACAATGTGATGCTAAAATTTATGTGTGAAAGCAAAGATCCTGGAATAACAAAAGCAATTATTAAGGAAATTCAGAGGATTTAACCTGCCTAATTTGAAGACTTATTATAAAGCAAAGAAATATACATATACATCAATGGAATGGGATAAAGAATCCAGAAATAGAGGCATACATATGTGGTCAGTTGATTTTCAACAACAGCATCAAAGAAATTCAATGGGGAAAAGATAGTCTTTTCAAAAAAATCATTGAAAACTAGACCTATATTTGGAAAAAATGAACATCAACCCGTTTTTTGTTTTTCCAACGCTATACACAAATGTTACTTTAGAGAGTGGATCATGGACTTGAATGTAAAACCTAAATACATAAAACTTCTAGGAGGTAAAATCTTCAGATTTCTGATTAGGCAAAGGTTTCTTAGAACATACAAAATATGAAACTTAAAAGTAAAAAATGATTAAATTTGATTTCATCAAAATTAAAAACATACTGTCTTCAAAAGATACAGTTAAAAACATGAAAAAACAATCCTTAGAGTTGCAGAAAATATTCATAACATATATCTGACAAAGGATTGTATCCAGAATATATAAAGAACACTTAAAGCTTAATAAGAAGACACTCCATTTTAAATAACGGGTATACACGTCACCAAAGAAGATATGCACATGACAATAAGGACATGAAAAGATATTAAATGTCATTAGTCATCAGGAATGCAAATTAAACCAGAGTGAGATACTACTTACTGCTCACTCATTAGATTAGCTAAAGTTAAAGACTGACCATTCCAAGTGTTAGCAAGGATGTGGAGCAACTGAATTCTCATGTGCTATTGGTGGGGATGTAAAATAGTACAACTACTTTGGAAGACATTTTGGCAGTTTCTTAATAAGTTAATTATATGATAAAGCCAGTAGACTACTAGGCATTTACCCAAGAGAACAAACATGTATACATACATATCCACAAAACACTTATGTGTGCATCTTCATAGCAGCTTTATTTGTAACATGTAATATCTGGAAACAACCAAAATGTCTAAGAATAAGTGCATAAACAAATTTTGGTATTCATTTAATGAAATACTGAGCAATAAAAAGGAATGGGCTATTAATATGTGCAACAATATGAATACATCTTAAAATCATTACATTAAATGAAAGAAGCCTGGAAAAATATTACATATAGCATATGATTCCATTTATAAAAAATTCTTAAAATGTAAAACTAATCTATAGCAATCTTAAGTAGATCAGTGGTTGCCTAGGGATTATGGGATAGTGGGATAGTAAGAGAGGTGGAACATACGTTGGTAGGAAGAAACTTTTGGGGGTAATGAAATTGTTCTTTTTCTTGATAATAGTTTCCTAGCTGTCTGTGTATACTGTGTATATATATCTCAAAACTGATCAAATTTTGCACTATAAATATATTCAACTTATTTACTTTAATTATACATAAGTCAAAATTATAAAAAGTAGACCTAAATGGTTATAAATACTTAATATGATGACATTTTAAGTTGGGAATGGATTCTTCACTGACTGGTGCTGAGGTGTAGTAGTGCTGACAAAATATACAGTTGATCCACTGTAGTTCAAACCAGCTATCAAAACAAATTTCAGATAGATTTATGACTAAAATATAAAATTAGAAATGTACTATAAGAAAATAGAGCTGAATATCAGGTCTCCAAACATGGATGACCTTCATAAGCATAAAGGAAATGACTGATAGAGCTAAAACTTTTTCGTGACAGTATCAGAAACAGAGTCTTGAAGGCAAATTTCAAGTTAAGGAGAATGTTCAAAATATTCAGTCAGTCATTTAACATCTTATGTAACATGGAAATAATCTTCATAAATCAGTAAAATTGCAATGGAAAAATGAGCAAACGATAATAAACATATCTTAGGCTCTAAATGAGAAATAAAAATATGAAAATTAACAAACTAAATTAGTAATAAAAATGAAAACTAAAGTAGCAGTGATTGACTGTCATTTTGTTGAGTGGAATTATCATTTTGTTTTTCAAATAAGCAAAGATTAGGTGAAATGATAATGGCCAGAGCAGGTTAAGGTACGAGAAAATAATCTTATACTGCTAGTGGTAGTATAAATATAAAAATATTTTTACTCTTTAATCTAGTAATACTACTCTATACCTTTACCCTAATATATGAAAGAAGTTATATATAGGTTTGTTAGGACAATGAAAAATAAACTAAATGATAAACAATGAGATTTTTCAAATATGCTGGGATTTGTTTATGGAATACTATTAAACACATTAATGTAGGTTACTTACTGAAATGGGAAAGAGTTAGCAAATCAAGTGAGAAAGGCCACTTAAAACATTAACTTAAGTCCTTGATAACTATTTTTAATATATCCTTGAAAAAAAACCTTGAAGACTATAAGGCAAACTTAATGGTAAACACCTTCTGACGATTGAATTATGGATTGTTTTATAAGTATTATCCCAGTTCAGTGAACATGTATTATTTTAAATAAAAACGTGAAATACTTCAAGTATGCTTATAGATTAAAATAAATGTGGATTTAGTTTTTTAAATTATTGTTGGGTAATAGTACCTCTATCATGAAATTTAAAGTTACTTTGTTCTTCAACATAAAAGTCCCTTTATATTAATAACTAATAGTCATAAGAAATGATTAATCCCAGTAATAGAAACTGTTACTTCTACCAACCTTAAATAAGTAACTGGTAGGGTATTCTGTTAGTAGCCCTTTAATTTATGAAGATGTAAAAAGTATGGTTTTAACTGTCCAGTAGAAGTAAAGCTATAGCTAATGGTAGCCATTCAGTGCTCAGGGCAGAGAGGGCAGGCTGGTTCATCTGTGCTCCAGTTCTTATTAATAGGTGGTAGCTGCCTGGGGTGATAAGACAGATTTTGGGGTTCCTGGATTCAGCTTAAAGTACACTGGTAATTTAAAAATGTCTACTCTGGGCAAGGGAGCTGAGGAGTGCAGCACTTGTGTACCATTCTTGACTTAGTGTTAGGGAATAAAGGTAAGCTTAGTTTCTACACATGAGCACGGGTTCCCGCATCTGGCTGGGGTGAGCACTGATGAGTGTGTGCAAGGAGATGAGTGACAAACAAGGTCAAAATGAAGTAGCGGGAAATTTCAGAGAGGGAAGTGGTTACTTCTGGCTCTGACTTCTGTGAAACCAAGCAATTTCATGGATTCTGTTAGAATGGTCTACATTTTGGAGAGAAAATTGGTGGTTTGTTGAAGTATGCTTTCCAGATTTTAGCCTCAGGAACCAAATAAATCAAAGTCTTGATATATGATACATAATGTGCATTATGTATGTTTTTGGCATGACAATCTCCGCACATCCAGGTTATGATGTCCACGAGCAGGGAGGACATTGTAGGTGGCAGAAAGGTCGGGGGATGAAGGTGGAAGGGGAGGAGGAGGAGGGAGAATTTGCTGTGGTTACCCAGCAGGTCACGTGAAGCCAGGACATGCTCCTTCGTTCTGTGGCTCACATATGTCTTCACACATAGAAGCAGTGTCTGAGACGAAGTCACTGAAATGAACTCTTCAGATGCTTTTGGCATTTAGGTCATAATTCCAGAAGTTATTTTTTGTTCCTGGCTAGTGAATTTCTAAGTCTTTCTGATCATTGAAGGGTAGGGATTGTCCCTCTTGGGAAAACTGTGTAACTTTTATATTGCTATTCCACTCTCTGCAGTCACCCACCCACTCCGTGTGTGTGTGAGAGAGAGAGAGAGAGAGACAGAGACAGAGACAGAGACAGAGACAAAGAGAGAGAACATTTAAACTCATATCATAGCTCACTGTAACCTCAAACTTCTGGGCTTAGGCCATCCTCTTGCCTCAGCCTCCCTAGTAGCTGGGACTGTAGGCACACACTACCATGCCTGGGTAATTTTTTTTTTATTTTTGGTAAAGAAGGGGTCTCACTCTTGCTCAGTTTGGTCTCAAACTCCTGGCCTCAAGTGATCCTCCTGCCTCGGCCTCCTAGAGTGCTAGGATTACATGTGTGAGCCACCATGTCTGGCCTCCATTCTCTTTTATTTACAAGTAGGATATTTCCCCCTTTCTTCTTAGAAGAACTCTTAATTTTAGTTTTATTTAATTTTGGTCTACTTGAATTCCTTACCACTAAGACAAAGATTTCAGGCTGGATAGATAAATTTTTATGCTGGCTGTTTGGGAAAAATCTCTATGTATTTTCCATCCCTTTTGATTTTGAATCATATGGTATTTTAGGGCTTCAGAGGAACATAACAATTTAGAAGCCAAGGACTGTCCTGACTTTTGAGACCCCTGCATTACATTTCTACCACTTATTTTTTCTTCAGCCTGTGCTTGAAACACAGCTGGAGACAGATTTCACTCCAATCCATTGCAGCCCTTTGTACCTTAAAACAGTTTAGACTCTTAAAAATTCTTTATTGGCCATAATTTTATTCCTTGTGAATCATGTAAATAAATCATCAAACACTGCTTTAAACATGAAATGCCTTCAGATATTGAAAGAGGACAATCATGGCCCTGTAAGTCTTTTCCTCTTTTAAGCGTAGTTCTTTCTACTCTTTCTCTTCAGTCTTTTCTTCAGATCCTTTTGCTATTGATCGTTCTTTAACTACTTCAGCCAAGAGTGAGCCCAGGAGTCCAGGTGTTGTCCAGCTCTGACATCTCTTTTCTATTGATTAATGAAGGCTGCAGTTGAGTTGCTGGTTTGGGGGAGGGACCGCCTCCATTTCATTGTTCACCCCTGAGTATCCTGTGGGTTGACACCCCCAGGTGTTTATGATACTCGCATCTGTGTTTGTCCTCAAGAGCTGACTCACGCTTCTTCCTGCAACAGTGCATCTTGTCAGATCGGACTCATCATTTCACCAGCCCCTGTGGTTTTTGTATCATTGGTACCCAAGGTTGTCACAGCTATGCTGAGTAGGCTAGAGCTGAGGACAGAATTCCCCAGCCGTCTTCTTGCAGTTAGATCTGTGTTGATGCTAGTTTGTTGTTGTTTTTAAATTTTTCGATAATCATTTGTTTGGGAAAAGCATATCTGGACACTGTTTTTTATTGTTGAATTGTATGTTACACTTAAATGATATATTCTGTGAAGAATCTTGAAAAAAACTGTTTAGTTAAATCATGATGACGTATGGTCAGTAATGATGGAAGTACATGTAGAGCACATAGAAAAACTCTGACTTCTTGGGAACGTTGTAATATTTTTGTCTTTCTTTTAAACCTCATTTCTTTGTACTAGTTTGAATAGTGTTATAAACAATACTGATTTTTGAGCCTTTTCTAGTGTTCCAAAATACTCCAGTCATATTATCTTTTAGTGCTTGAAAGTGCGGGCTTTAGAGTAAGACTTGCTTGGATCGAGTACCAGCCCCTATTGAAGTGACCTTGGGCAAGTTGCTTAATCTTTCCAAGCCTCAGCCTGCTTGTCTGTAAAACTTGAATTAAAATAATGGCTATTTCCCGGGTTTATTGTTAGGATAAAATGAATATAAAGCACCTAGCAATAAATAATAAGTTCTCAATAAATGTTATTTTTATTAGTATTTTTTTAACTGTTGCAGAATCATTCCAGCTTTTCATAAGATAAAATTATTTTAGTTACAAGTTTGACAGTATGTTTTAAAACTGGTGGTATGTTTTATAATGTTTCAATTATGACTCACAATGTGAGTTGGAGTTTCTTTCTCTGAGTATTATGTGATATAAGAAAAATTGGATATTTCAAGTATCCTTTCTTTTATTAATCATGCCCCAACTAGTTCAATTGATTGTATAGAATGAAAGCCATGGTAGGAATGTTGTATATGTTAACTTCTCTAGGAATAATGGCTGTGTTTTTACTTCTTGCTTGTAAATTTCTCAACAAGATAAAACTTAAGATTCTGATGAAACTTATGTTTTTTCAGGGTATTCATCAGTGTATTTAGGTTTAAGAGTTCCTTTAAGAGTCTGTTTTTATTATTACAGTTAATCTGTGTCTTCGTAATGACTCATTTCTCTGAAATGCATTTCATTCTCAAGTAATTCTGATGCATAAGCCAGGAAGTTATCTGCACATTCAGCTCTTGCTTTTTCAGGGAGAGTCCTCCGCAAACCCAGCATAGTAAACATTTCAAGCCATTTTTTGTTACATTGTTTCTTTATATATATTAAAACATGTCTATATTGTTGATCTGCCCTTATTAAATGGAATGTAGCACATTAAAAATAAGTACCCTATTACAAAGTAAGATGTTCTAAGAAAGGCAAACTTTTTATAAGAATGTTAAAAGGAATAAACATCTCATTTGTTAAAGTATGTAAAGTTAGGGGATTTCAAGTAGCTTGGACATGCATTCTATTGCAGATGCTTCCTTGAATCCAAAAGCTAAACTCCGAAACTTCTGAGATGAGCAAAAGAAGAGAAAGTGCAGTTAGGGCAGTGGTCCCTGGGGAGCTACTTGGGTGAAGGAGGGGAAGCAGTCCCAAGCAGCTAACACAACATGGACAAAGGCATTGGGGAGAAGGGTGCTGAAAGGCTTTAAGTGTTTTTGAGTGTTGAAAGGCTTTAAGCAGAGAAGAGACTAAGGAGCTTTCCATTTTATAAAGACTTCTCTGACAATTCTGTGGTATACATAGTGCCTCTATTATAAACAATTCAAGCTGGAGATGCAGAGAACAATAATTGGTGCAAAGACTTGTGAGCCATGGAAAACCAACTGCTAACTCCATGGTCCTTCCAAAACTGCTCTCAGCTGGCTTTAGATTGGAGTGTTATTGAGTCCTTCCTGGCATCCCCTAGTTCTATCTTGGGTAGTGGGTGAACTGATCCTTAGCTATCATTTTCTCTAGAATTAGTTCTGCCATGTCAGAGGAGTCTAACAGTGGCCTACCTTCCTCTCTAGGTTCTTAAGAACATTGTCCCCTGGTGAAGAGACCCTGTTTCCCTCCAGCAGGGAAATGTGGTCTGAGCTCTTTCTTCAAGAGGCTCTTGGATACATACTCTGTTTTCCTAAGTCTATTAGATGCTACCTTTATCCATTCACCACGTACTCCTTATGCACCTGTTGTATGCCCTGTGGTAGGCTGGATGTCAGTTAAATGAAAGTGTCCCCACTTGAAAGGAATTCTGAGCAAAATGTTTAGGGGAAGACAGAGCCCAGTGAGGCTCAGAGTGACTGGACTCTTTCCATAAATCAGAGATTACAAACTGGGTGTAGTTTTATTTTGTTTGACTGGCAAAGTGTCATAATTTTTTAAAAACTTGAATGTCCTTTGTTAGAGCATATCACCTCTAGTTCACCAAAAGTCTACCGTTCCACACTGATATATGACATGCCATACATTCATGTTGGCTGCCTGCCCGCCCCTGCGGGCATTTGAGTGTGTCGCCACTGCCCAGCATCCCAGTAGTGGGAAGCCTGGTTGTTGGATCTTAAAATTTCCAAGTCTCCAAAAGTTCCCAGATGGATAATTGGATCTACTATGTTCTCTCTTCCTCCATCTGGGAAGACTTATCCACTTGGGATAATATATGTTGATATAAAAAAATTTTTCTATTTCTGTCTGGTAAGAATCAATTTAAAAAATGAATATATTTTGTTCTAATACTAAATATATAAAAATAATTTTAAAAATCAGTTATTAGTCAATTTGTCATGTTCCATGTCATGAGTATACTAGTACATATTATAGCATCTTTTCTTCATATTCTTATTTAATCTGTGACTTTTAACCATGAAATCAAGACAGGCAATTGCATTCTTATTTATAAGCCTAATAAAAAGCTGTAGACAAAAAAAAAACCCATATTTTAAGTCTTAGAATTATTTCCAGAAACCCTACTGTAAGACAAGAATATAAAAAATACATGTTGACTATGTATAACATACATAAACAAATTTGTATATGGTCATAGAATAAAATTATTACCTGACATCTCTGAAGACAATAAACATGAGTTCAGGGGTCAGTTTAATGTTCTTGACATTCATTTTTACCTGAGGTTTCCATAATTTAAGGTCTTAAAAAAGTGAAATAAAACACATGGGGTCTTAGCCAATGATTCCCAACCTTTTTGGCACCAGGAACCAGTTTCATGAAAGACAATTTTTCAACGGGACATGGTGGGGTGCTGTAAATACAGATGAAGCTTCACTCACTCACCCCACTGCTCACCTGCTGCTGTGCAGCCCACCCCGCTTTTCCTAAGTTTCATGGAAGACAATTTTTCAGTGGGGAAGGGGTAGCAGAGCTCTGCAGCCTGATCCCTAATAGCCCTTGGACCAGTACTGGTCCATGGTGACCCACGGGTTGGGGACTGCAGTCTTAGACAACAAATGAGACCGTTTAATTTCTCTAACTTTGAAAACTAAAAATGTCAGGAACATAGCTACATGGCTAATTAGCAAGAAATACACAGCCCCCGTTTCTACCCCTAAAGGAATCTAATGTACACATCTTGTACTTCATTGTGTCAGACCATATTTGTAAAACAAATTAATTGGCTTTTTTATGTTAGTGATCCTGTATGCATATAATTATACATTTTCAGCAGAAAAAAAATTGCCCACGTTTAATGTCACAATGTGACTGTCAGTTAAAACTAATAATTTTAAAATAAAACCAAACACAACAAAAATACACACACACAAAACTATTTCACACTAGTAAAAAAAAAAAGATATTAAATATTTTTAGACCATAAAATCTACTGGGCAAAACAGGAAATGGGCCCATGCACGATATATGTATTTACCTCTTATATGAAAGTTAATTTTAACCCATTTATCAAAAGTTCAATCTGAGTTAAGAAATGGCTTGAGTTTGTGTTGTAAGTATTGTGCATCATAAAATATGTTGGATGGGTGAGTAGACATCAGGTAATTATAATGGGTTGTTAAAATGTAAGTTTCAGCAGGGAACCTGTAATGATAAATATTGGATACTAAAGTGAGGACCAATGACAAATTTTCAGAAGAAATATTTGAAATCTAGTTTTGACTTTTAAACCTCTTACCTACATTAAGGGTATAAAAGAATGCAGTTGTTGGAGATTAAAGAGAAAGATTTTTATCAAAGAGCATTTCTCTGCAGAAAATTGTGCCGCATCCAGTTGCTTTTCCCTTCATCTCAAGTCAAAAGAAAAAGGACTCAAGGGACTGTTTAATGACTTAATAGATTTGGTTTCTCCTGCAGATCTTGGTGGGCTGGGCGAAGGTGGTGCTGAACAGCCAGCCATTCTGTGGAAGGGAAGGGGAGGTGGTAGCAGTTGTCATCTTGCGCCGACTCCCAGCTTTTCTCATGAGTGTTTCCTGTAGACCAGGCTGGGCCATGGGCAGCAAAGAGTGGGAACAAGATTGATTCAGGTCCTATTCAATAGGAAAGTCTGGAGAGAACATGAGACCTCGGCCAACTACAGCTGGATTCCAGATGCTACCTAAAGAGTGTATTTGGGGCTGGTTTCATGGGCATGTAACCTATGCAGTTGTGGAGGCCACGCACTCAGCAGGGCTCCATGACTGGTTAAGTGCCGTGCTGTGGCCATCTTGAAATTCTTAATTATTTTTGAACAAAGAGTCACACATTTTCATTTTGCACTGAGTCATGCAGATTATGTAGCCTGTCCTAAATTTATGGCCTATATCAAGGAAGCTGTAGATGAAGGGGCCCCTGCAGTATGAGGCGGGGGGTGGTCCTCTAAAGAAGTCACTAGGCACTTCATGGGAAAAGAGAAGGTTTTAAACATTCGCCCCACTCAGTAAAGCTAGCTGACCAACTGAACCAGGCAAGTAGAGCATTCCTGTTCCTGTCACCTCCCCTTTTTCATCCACTTCCAGTCCCTTCAAACCCAGGAGGGACTAAAACAGCTTAGAAAGGGGGGGGGGGGGACAAAGTTTTGAAAAAGGTTGTCAGGAAGGGGAAGCTACCATTCCCCTGAATGAAGATGGATATTCTAATAACCAATTTGAGACTGTTTTTATGACTTAAAGTGACTATAGGACTTGATATTTTTATTAAAGTGTTTGGGAAAACCATGCAGCCATCTAAATTTTCATCCAGAGTTAGGGGAAAAACCATTACATTGAATAAATATTAAGGTAAACGTGAACAAAATGAAACTGCTTTTGAAATTGCGTCTCTCAAGTGATACTTATTCAGTGTATTGATTACATAAATTGAATTTGAAGAATCTAAAAACACCAAATGCTTTTAACTCATAAACCTTGTTAGCTTTTAAATTTAAAATGATCTTTTGAAAGCTAGCTTAAATTTAATGGTGAAGCTGGACTTTTTGTAAATTTTATTTCTTAATCTAATTTGGTAATAGGAAAAGCAATGTTAGATTTTCCCATTTGTCATAGCACTTGTGTTTATCTAGTTGTTGGCTTGCTGACAATGGCCTAAAAATGGAAAAGTTTGCTTGTTCAATGCAGTTGCCTTTAAACTGAGGAACTGTGTGTAATATTTCCTTAGAAAATGTGTTTAACATTCTGACAATTAAGCTTGACTTACTGTAATTTGCTTTTTCCACTGGCAGTGACACAGAACAATTTTTTTTCTAGAGGCTACTCCAAAATGACCTGAGTTAGGAAAATGTGGCTAGTTTTCAATATATTTCTGCTGCTATTTTCCATTTTATGCAGAGACTGTGGTAGGTTAATTATAGAGAATCGCATTTGGTGCTCATTACATGGGTGTGAAATTAACTTTGTCACCGATGGACTGACATTTAGAGTATAATTAGGTTGCATTCTTTCCAGGGATTCTGTGAACTACATTTTAATGCCCTTCAATGATGAGGAGATAGTTGCACTTCTTAAAATTTTCTGAAGGCTTTTATAGTTGGTCAAGCTTTATAAAATATGAGTATTGTGATTATTTATTTTTATATAAACATGTCACAAAGTATTTCTTCTTTAGCAAATATCCTTATAGTTTTTTTATGGCTATAAAAAACGTATAGGGGATTTATTTTGTGTGATTTATTTTTTGTGATACAACCTGATAATTTTTATTTGAAATATAAATTCTATTAATACAGAGATAATTTTGTTTATTTTTGAACTTTTGCTAAAAGTTATTTTAATCGTCAGTATTTCTGATTTTACTTTAAATCAGAAAATACTACACCTTAAATTTAGAACCTTGGGGGGAGTATGGCATCATGGGAAAAACTATATTTGCATCATTTGCAATATTCTTGAAGAAAATTTGAAAGCAGTCTGAATGACATGCCAGCTAGTCAGAGAATGGAGGTCACATTCGCATCTCACCACCTGATGTTGTAAGCCATCACTCACAGCAGTAGTGAATGCTATTTGGAAAAGTAGTTGTAAAACCTTCTTATAAATATCTGTGTATTTGCATTTCTTTCTTCAATACGTTTCTCTAATTTTGTTACAGGCTCGCAGGAAGGAGGTATTTATCCAGGAACGGTATGGGAGATTCAATCTAAATGACCCATTCTTGGCACTCCAGAGAGACTATGAAGCAGGTGTGGGTGACAAAGAGAAGAAGCCAGTTTGTACCAACCCCCTCTCTATCCTTGAAGCAGTCATGGCCCACTGCAGAAAAATGCAAGAAAGGATGTCCACACAGCTGGCTGCCGCCGAGAGCAGACAAAAGAAGGTATTGAGGCTTTCAAACAGTTATTTTCCCCCAACACGGTGTCGCATGAAGAAACCATCTCTGAGTTTCTTGTTTGTTCTTAAATATTATATTTCCAAGAAGGATTGCAGTAAATACTTAGAAGTGCAAGATGCTGGCAGATTGTTCTGTCCCCTTTAAAATGTAACTTAAAGTGTTTAAAATGTAACTCAACATTAAGCCATAAAGTATGACACAGAAATTTTGTTTCCATAATAGATACTTTGATACTTTCTTTAAGATATCCATATTAATTTTGGACTTCCTAGTTCCATATGACATCCTTGGCTGCTAGGTGGGGAATCTGGCAATGCAACCCAGACCTCTCTGATCATGTGGTGGCCTCCCCAACTCATTTTATCCATCTCTGCCTAAAATATTTCTTTACAATTAGAAATGATTTTGATTTTTATTATTTCTTTGGAAAATAGCATGAGGAGAATAGAATGAAAGTTTGCATGGTATACCCAGTCTCACAATGTGGCATCTCAAAGTCCTGGTTAGTGTCAAACTCACCTCTGGGATGTGATGGCCGTGTCAGCTGCAGACATCTAACCTCTTGCTCACATGTGTTTCATTTAAACCAAGCTGCTTCGCCCCTCCTCCATCCCCCACCGACACACACAGATTTCCTGCCCTTGAGTACATGCTTCAGAGAGTACTAAGCCTGAGAAAAACTTACTGCAACGCGCCATAAGGAAATAGAAATTTAAAATTTGTCCTATCAATATTCTGCCAAGACTGATTTTCTTTATTAAAAAAGAGAATGAAGTCAGAGAAGCTAATCTTGTCTGGTATGATTAGAATTAAAACTATAATAATATGTTCTCCCCCACCATTATTAAAGCATACATTAAAATACTCCTTTTGATTTTTTCCATAAAATTTTTTTTTTTTTTTTTTTTGAGACAGGGTCTCACTCTGTCACACAGGCTAGAGTGCAGTGGTGTGATCATAGCTCATTGCAGCCCCCAAACTCCAAGATTCAAGCAACGCTCCTACTTCAGCTTCCTGAGTAGCTGGCGTTACAGCCACGTACTATCATGCCTGGCTAATTTTTAAAATTTTTGTAGACATGGGTCTTGCTATGTTGCCCAGGCTAGTCTCGAACTCTTGGCTTCAGGTGACCCTCCTGCCTTGGCCTCCCAAAGTGCTGGGATTACAGGCATGAGCCGCCACTCCAGCCTTCAGAGAATGCTTGATATCTCACACTTAACACTTGATTGACAATTAACCTGAATGCACTACCCTATAAATATTTATGATATTGTCATTTAGTATGTGTGTCTTTTCCCTGTAATTATATCTTTACATTAACATATGAATGCCATTGTTCTGGTATAGGTGTTGAATACATTTTGCTCAGTACGTCACATGGTAGAAAACTAAAGCACTGAGTAAAATAGGAAGAATAGAAGGCCTTCTATAGATGTGAGGCGAAATCAGTTTTACTGTGGACTTTGCAAACCCTCTACAAAGCCCTGCAGACAACCACTGAAGTCTCTGGAGGTTTTCAAAACTCCCCACAAACCACATAAGCAAGAGCCAATGTATTTCAGCTGATGTCACTGAAACTCATTTGTATTTCTTGGATGGGCTAAGTTTCAATTATGTTCTTAACGTGTCAAATGAGCTATTTCATAATAAATTATTTATGCTGGATTTTATGCTGCATTATCAAAAATCAAGAAAATATTTTGTTTTCATTTAATTTATTAAAAATTGCATACTTTCCTAAATTTTACTTTATGCATTCATTTTGGTTATTTCTTTTTTAGGGGAAAAAAGGAACATTTCTAGTTTAATCAAAGATTTTATTATCTAGCTGATTTTTTTTTTTTTTTAATCAACTTACATCCTGTTTGTTTCTGAATGACTGGGTCATTTCCAACCTGGCTGGTTGTGAAAGGAAATTGTTTCTCTCCTATGGGTCCTGAGAGGCTAATATAAAATGAGCCAGTGGTCTGTCTGCCATGTATAACAGGGATACAGGAGTCCTTTATGGCCAGAGTCACTGGCTGTGCAGTTTCAGTGAAGAGTCGCTCTGACAGGGAGTGCTGCCTTTTGTTCTAAAAGAATATTCTATTCCAGCAGATCATAGCGTGTGAGAAGAATTACAGTTCTTCTTACCCTGTGTCTTAATTTATAAAGAAAATATCACAGCAGGCGATAAAAGAAGAAACACCAAAGTCATCTTTTTAACAGAATTACCTGTTACCCTTAGCCCTGAAAGTAAATATTTTAACCAAATGTCTTCCATTCCCTTGCTTACATATAGAGTAAATTGCAGCTTTAGAAATCTAAAAGCAATAAGGGAAAAAAAAATCCATTATTTTAAATGGGTCCAGTTCTTTAAATCACTGCCAGAATGAAAGTCTGGGAAAGCAAAGGCCCCATTATCTACAATTGAAGTATTTATTATCTGACGCTGGGCATATCTCTTTGGTAATTCTAAGACATTTGGCCTGAGCGCTGCTCTGGTTGGCCTCTCAGGGCAGGAGAAGAGACTCCGTGCTCATTCATGCGTTGGTTCCTGCTGAGACTACTAATAGGAGGGTTAACTGTCTGGTAATTTGTGTGCCAGGGAAATTTGGGCAAGAGTCAATTTGGCAAATGGACTGAGCCTGTAAAGCCACTTTGAATAAGCTAATGAGTAATCATCACGGGGAACTTTGCCTCCGGTAATCTACTTCCCATTTTGAGCCAGTTACCCAGGGTGTAATGATATTTGTTTTTTGTTTTTAGTCTCGTGCATCATCTTTTAATAGAATTTCTATTCCAATTTATCTGAGCAGTATGGAGAAAATCTATATATTTTCAAACATTTTATGCATATTTAGAAGGCATAATTTTTAGCCCAGAAATAGGAAAGAGCTTTTAATTTAAGCAGAGGTTTTAAAAGTAACAAACCAAAATAATAACTAGGAAATTAAGAGGGGGGGGCAATTCTTTTCACCAGTAAAAACACTAAAAATAGGTTTATGTATTAGATACAATTTCTTCTAGGTGGCAGCTCGGTATAATTAGGTGAATTGCATGGCAAGAGATGCCTGAGACAGGATTCTTTAGTTTTCAGCAGGTGAAACCAATGGTCACTGAGTTAGGCAAAAAGAGCATTTACTGACTGGCCTACAGAAATGTAAGTTGGCTTATAACATGGCTCAGCATGGCTGGCAAAACCTAGGGGACCAGCTCTTACCAGCTGGTATCACAGACAAGCGCTCTCTACACAGCAAGCCTGCAGCAGGTGATGCTACTGATGAGAGGTAGATGCTGCAGCTTGCCCCTCCGCCCCACTGATGCCAGACAGCACACTCTCATTGCTGCTCTGGTTCCTGAGTCCTGAATGGTGCCTTCCCGGGCCCCACTTCATTGACTCCTTCATTTCCTACTTGAAGCCTAAGGCAGGTGCATGTGATTGGCCAAGCGTAAGCTACATGGAAGACCAAGAAAACAGCCATTGGATGTGTTTAGCTTCTATACGGGAGAAATTGTAAGGTGGAAAATTCTCTTAACATGGGAAGGAATTTCCAGTATTAGACAACCCAAGAAATGGCAAATAGGTTAGAAAAGAATAAATTATTTGTTTTGTTCACTTGATTTCATATGCCTTTTTCTTCATATTATAAACAATTGCACTTTATTCTGCCATTTGTATTCAGTGCTCTCTCGTTATATAATAGTTACCGTATCATATATATAAATATATTTTAATTTTAAATTTCTCTATGGACTTTCAATAACAACATGGTTGAGAATCATCTTTAATGATATTTTGGGTATGAGTATTTAGGACATTTTGCACATGAATGATTAGCTCATTCCTGAGTCTTTTTGTATAATTCATTGTTACATTTCAAAATGCATTTTGATTCCCCAGGAGCATTGCAGAGCAGTTATCAAGAGGCATCTGGAGACTGAGGTCTGTGGCTATGAGCAGAGATTTTCAGGAGGGAAGTTTGCCTGATTCATGTAAACAGAAATGAGTCAAAGCCCTGCTTCCAGGGCTTGCCTTCCCAGTCTCGAAACTCTCAATTCAGAGGAAGGGGCAGATGAGAACGGCAGAGCCCAAACCACTGAGTGGTAGCTACAGCCCCTTTGAGATTTAAAAAAAAAAAAAAGTGAAAAAGATCTTTTAATATGTTATCGTTATATGTTTGTTTACCAGGATTGAGCAGGTGGGTTGGGGTAACCAGGTGGAGAAGAGGTCAGGGATGCAAAGAGTGTTAAAAGATTTGGGGGGTCAGGGAAGCAATAAGGAACACAGTTAGATGTCATAAGAGTACTTTTGTGGTGTGACAAATATGTACTGTTTTCTCGTTTTATAAATGACCATAATTGCTTTCTTTTCTGTTTTCCGTTTTGAATTAGAACTAATTGCCTTTACATCACTGCTATGCTCCCACCTACATAGTTTTCGCTTTCATTCCGTAAAAACATGTGTTTGGTGCCTCCTCATTCATGGCTCCCAATCTGGATGCTATTCTTGGAGCAGCCACCCACTTTCTCACTACCCGTGAAGCCGCGTTAGTTCTTCTAAGCTCTTCCACACAATCCACTGCTTTTTGCAAAAGGGTTTGGTGATACTGCTCCATGCAAAACTCCCCTCAGCCCCTACCTGAAAAGCGTATAGGAGTAGATATAAATTGGACAATGATATTAATATAACAAAATCAGCTGGGACTCAGTAATTTATGTATACTTGTGGTTCCTTTTTAACTTAGCATATAGTCCTGCAATCTGATCATCTCTTTAAAAATTTTATAAGGTCCTAGAATCAAATAAATGGAATTTATGCAATTTTGTAGCCTTAGTAGTTTCTAGTGTGGTTCCTTATACACAGTAGCAGCTCATGAGATATTTTTTTTCTCCAAAGGTTATTTAAAACATTGCTGTGACAGGGTATGAACAAACTAATACTCAGATCACTCAAATATGAATAAGTGCACATTTATTGCTAGTATGCTGACCCGAACAATCCTTACAAAGTTGTTACTGAAAATATTAACATGAAGTTACTTCATAGGAGAAGTTCCTTTATAGGAGAAGTCAATATAGGAGAGAATCAATGACTCTCAGTGGGGAGGGGAAGAGGAAGGTGTTTCACGATTACATGGTTAAATCCAGAGAGCTTAAAGGACTCCCCTGAGATGTAAGGAGCTCACAGAGCATTTACTTAGTGTATGCCATTCCCTGTGGAATTAACTCATTTGATCCTTAGGATATTATGTAATAGGTGCTGTTATTATCCCCGTTTCAAACACAAGGAAAATGAGGCCACAGAGAATTTGAACAACCTTGCGTACTGGTTTGAACACAGGCAGTCTGCCTTTAGAGTCCACATAGTTAACCACTGTGCTATGGTGTCTTTTATTTGACTTATGATTTCTCTCAGTGTGGAGTCGTGGATTCTTACTCATGAGGTAGAAACTTCCTATCGCTATCTGTCCAGATGTGGCCAGTGGGAGCCCTTTTACTCTGGCTCCTTTTGATCTATTCCCATCATTCTTTGAGTACTTCCTTACTTTCTTGCAGCAAGATACTCCAGGCTCATCTTGTATTTTCCCTATCCCAAACCCTGGGATTAGCCATTTCTTCTAGGAGCACTAGTTTCCTTTTTGATGGAAAATGGTATTTAGAAACAAATCTAGAGCTAGGAAATTATATATATTTATCATATTCATATGTATACACATATCTATATTTTATTTGTCTGTTTTTCTCTCTGTATCAAACCATGAGTGCGTACTGACATCCCTGATTCTAATCCAAATCCATGGGGTATGTTCCAGTCCTTTCTCTATTTAAGACTCCTTCCTTTCTCCAACAGTAAGAAACCCAGTTTCCATTGTAGTTCAGTATAGTTACTTGTTTATTCAAGCATAGAACACACAGTAGTTGTTTCAGAATTGCTAATTCATACAACTGTAAAAGACCAATATACAGTTCAATATCTGTTTACAGATTTTTAAGGAAAAATTTACATGAAGTGAAATTCACATATCTTAAGTATATGTATTGATGAGTTTTGCAAATGCATATGCCTGTGTAACCTGCACCGCTAACAGGATACAGAATATTTCTGTCACCACAGAGAATTTCTTGGAGTGGCTTCCCAGTAAGTCCCTCTCTCAACCACTGAGCACTATTCTGACTTTTTAATCATGGATTGGTCTTCCTTGTACTGGAACCTCAGTTAAATATAAGCCTTAATGCAGGAACTGTAAGTTTTCCAGCTTTGTTTTTCTTTATCAAAATTGTTTGGTTATTCTAGATCCTTTGTGCTTCCATTAAAGAAAGAAAGAAAGTAAAAGCAGTTTGTTGGTTTCTCCAAAAGTGTTGCAGGGATTGAAACTTCCTTGAATCTGTAGACTAATTTTGTAAGAATTGACATCTTAATAAAATTGTCTTCCAGCCCCTGATTATAGTATATTTCTCCATTTATTTAGGTTTTTAATTTTTTAGCAACATTTTGTGTAGTGGTCTTATCTGTGTTTTGTTGGGTTTACTTCTAAGTATTTTTTGATACTATTGTAAATCATGTTTTGTTTTTTAAATTTCCAAATGTTTGCTGTTAGTATTCAGGTATTCAGTTGAATTTTGTATCTTGACATCGTATCCGGTGATCTTGCTAAACTACTTAAATATTTCTAGCAGTTATTATAGTTATTATACTTGACTTTCTAGGTAAGCAAACATGTTATTTATAAATAAAGCACATTTTACTTCTTCCTTTCCAAATTGCCTGCCTGCCTTTCTCTTCTTTCCCCCGGCCCCATTACTGCAGTGACCAGAACCTCCAATACAATGTTGAATAGAAGTAGTGACAGGACTTCACTGTCTTTTCCTTTTTCTTAGGGATAAAATACTCCATATTTCACCATGAAGTATGATCTTAGCTGTGCTTTTTATAGATGCCCTTTATCTCATTAGAGGTTTCATTCAAACTTTGTTGAAAAGTTTTTATCATGAATGGGTTTTGAATTTCGTAAAATAGTTTACCTGCATCTATTGACATAATAATGGTTTTTCTTCTTCTTTTAAAATGATGAATTACACAAATTGATTTTCAAATGTTAAACCAACTTGAAGTAAGTCTTGGTTGGTTACCTTTTTATTGCTGTTTTTATATATATTGCTGGATTTTGTTTGCCTGTGCTTTGCTAAGTAAGGAGGTTCGTGTCTATGTGTAGGAGGGATTCTTTTTGGCAAATTTTTTTAAAAATTGTTTTTTGTATGAAGGAAGTTCTTGCTTCGTGAAATGAATCGGAAGCATTTCCTCCTCTATTTCCTAAGAGTGTTCGTAAGTTTGACGTCATTTCTTTCTTTAATTTTAGCTAGAATTCACCAGTAAAGCCTTCTAAGCTAGGAGTTTTCTTTGGGGAGATGTTGTTAATCATAAATTGAATTTCTTTAAAAAACATAAAACTATTCCAATTTTCTATGTCTTTTTATGTTGTTTCTGAAAGTTATGTATTTCAGAGGAATTTGGGTTTTTTTAATTTGTTGAAATTACTGGCACAATATCCTTTTAACATTTGTTCATTCCATGGTGCTATCCCTTCTTTCATTTCTGTTTTTTTGTAATTTGTGTTTGTTTTTCTCTATTTCTCATCTGGTTTTCTAGATGTTTAACAATATTATTAATCTTTTAGATGAGAAGCAACTATTGGCTTTGTTAATTTCTCTGTCATTTGTCTTTTCGATTTCTTTGATTTCTTTGTTACTTGCTTCCTTCTACTTACTTTGGATTTAATTTGCTTACCCTTTCCTGGCTTCTTAAGGTGAAACTTGGATGATTGATTTTAGGCAACTCTTCTGATATGAGCATTTAAAGCTATTAATTTCTCTCTATCCTCTGCTTTAGCTGCCCTGCTTTCACTGAATCCCACAAATTTTAGTGTGTTGTATTTTTATTTTCATTCAGCCCAAAATATAATCTAATTTTGTGATTTCCTCTTAAACCTTTTTACTATTTAGAAGTCTATTGTTTTATTTTTGAATTTGGGGATATGACAAATATCTTATGATTTATTTATAATTTAATTCTGCTGTGGTCAGAGAACATACTCTGTAACATATTCTGAACATATTCTTTTGGTAGTTTTTAATAGCTCAGCAAGTGCATCTGTAAAAACTACATCTTCTGTCATTTTGGGGTGTTCTGCTCTATAAATGTCAATGGCCAGGCAGTTTTTTTTAGTGTTATTCAGATCTATATTCTCGCTGATTTTTTTAATCTAGATTTTTTTTATGAGAGATTATTATTATAGATTTGTCTATTCCTCCCTTTTTGTCAGATTTTGCTTCATATATTTTAGAAATAATTATCATTACCATCATTTATGTTGTAGGTTCTTTGTATGTAATGTATCTTTAATTTTTGTCTGCTTTCAAGCTTATTCCATATCTTTGTTTTCAGCAGTTTTACTAAGATGTGCCTAGACATAATTCTATTTATATTTATCTGTGTTGAGGTTGGTGAGCTCTTCCTGATTTGTAAGTTTGTCTTTATATCAAATTTGTGAATTTGGGAGCCGTTTTTTCTTCTAAGATATTTTTCTTTCCTATTCTCTTTTCTTCTTTTGGAACTCTAGTTATGTGGAATTTAGACTACTTTATCTACTGTTCTAGAAATCACTGAGATGCTGTTCATTTTTTTTGAATCATTTTTTTCTATGCTTTTCCAGTTGGATACTTTCTTTTGCTTTATTTTCAAATTCATTGTCCTTTTTTCCTGCTCTCTCAAATCTGCTATTAAGCCCTTTCAGTAAATTTTGTGTCACTTTAGATGTTATACTTTTCACTTTTAGATTTTCCATTTGGTTCTTATTTTTATAGTTTCCATTTCTGTGCCAGGATTCCCCATCTGCTCACTCATTGACCACATTTTCTTTGAAAGTGTCTGCTTTAAGGTCCTTCTCTGCTAATTTCAATATGGATCATCTTGGGCCCAGTTTCTCTTGACTGCTTTCTCTGGACTACAGATCACTTTTTCTTCTTCTTAATTTCTTTATAGTATGTCTAATAATTTATTATTGTATAGTGGACATTAAGGATGGTATGGTACAGACTCTGGATTCTCTTATCTCCTGAAGAGTTGTATTTTTTTCCAGTAGGCTGTTAACATGGTTAGATTCATGCTCTAAACTCTTGTCTCCTTGCAATTGGCTACAGCTGAAGTCTTTGCTCAGTTCACTCAGCCATTGATCAGATACCTTCTGTCATTCTGCATGGAGTTTGCCTCATAAATGTGTAATTCAAGGACCAACCAAGGATGCTGGTGGAGTTCATAGTGGCAGCCCCAGTCCCACCCCTTTGACTCCTCGAGCCCATATAACCAGTGCTTGTGTTTGACCCTCTGCTGCCAGGATAGGGAGTTGCCCCAAGATGAAAAGCTATACAAAGACAAATCTCACTCACCCAATGCTATTGGCTCCTTTCTAATAGGATGGTTTACTCCTCTCCCATTTCTACCTCTTTTATTGTGCTCAAGAGCCTTTAAAGCATTATTTATTAATGTTTTTTAAGGATTTATAATTATTATCTGCAGGAGATTTAGTCTTGCAAATGTAACGTCTCCATTATTGGAAGTGGAATTTTTTCTGATACACTTTATAATTGTTGAATTATAGCCCCTATTTAACTTATAAAAACACCCATCTACAGGTTTAAAATGGTCTATTTCCTAGATCATTGTTTACCTGTAATGAGTTTTCAGAGGGAAAAAACAGTGCAAAGTCACACATTTTTAAATAACACAAGTAGCTACTGTATTATGAATTGAAAACTTAACATTTTTTAGTGCCAGGCACTGTTATACGTTTTACACATGTTGTCTCATTTAATACCATAAAGTAATTATTAGTATTGCTCTATTGTGCAAATAAGGGACCCATACAGAACTGATCTTTAGAGAGATAACTTACCAAGGTCACACAGCTAATAAGTTTGGGATCAGAACTTCGTACTATAGCTCTTAGTCTCGTAACCACAAAAACTTTGTCTCTGGACTGAAATGGTCAAGGAATTTTTTTTAATATAAAAATGATTTTTAAAGTATGGGAGTATGTTTACATACTGATTGGAAGGAGCTTGTAGAGAATCAGATGTTTGGTATTTATAAAGAGCAGCATGATAACTGAGGGAGCAAGTCCCAGAGGTGACAGGAGAGAATGAAGTTAATTGCTGAAGGAAAGTTCAACATGGAGCAGATGGAAGCCTTTCTCCCTCAGGTCGAAGGGAAGGACATGGATTGGTGTGGCTGTAAAAGTCTTATGGGAGGAGATAGGATGTGGGGTGGAGGGGTGAGTTAGTTTGAATTTTCTTGAATAAAGGAGTCTATAAAAGTAGACTGAGAGTCGGTTTGAGTGGTCGTAGGGTGCAGTTTTGGGGAAAGTGGCAGAGGTTTGAAATATCCCCTTGTAAATGGTAGAGGAAGCTAAACAAAGTCAGATAGAATGATCCATGGTTGGGGCTCAGAGGTTAATTGAGTTTGGAACCATGTCTTTGTAGGAACATCAATTGTGAGGTTTCCCCTGTGCTCTGCTGTCTGTGGTAGGATTAAAAAAGACATGTATTAGTCTGATTTAGGATTTATAAAGCACGAGTGATGGAAGGACAAAGATACAAAAGAATTGTGGATGTTTTTATAGTAGTATAGTTTTCTGTATAAATAGCTGAGATCAGCAGTTGCTCTCCAGTTGGAACTCTTTTTTCAATTAGGTTCTGAAGTATAAGATAAAAATTTTTTTCAAAAATGAAATATGATGATCCATAGTGAAGAATTACCATGGGCAAAGATGTGTGCTATGGTGGGAAAGCTTGAGACGAGTAGTAGAACCCAGGGCAAATGCCACGATTCTGACACTCATTATCGGGATGACATCCGGGAAATCACTAATGTGGCCTCTGGTTAGTTGTTTTGTAAAACGAGGGTAACTCTTAAAATTCTTCACCTTCAGAGGTTAATTATGAAACGCGTATTTTAAAAATAAACTGAAAATTGACCTAGTTTGTACTTTTTCTTACATTACTGTAAGAATTTTTTTGTTGAGATTAATACAAAATACATTTTAAAACTTCTTAATAGTTCTAATTTTATGTGTCTTCTAACAGCAGTCTATTGATGTATTTCATAAGAGTTAATTGTGTGTTAGCCAATAGATAAAATTTTCTACAAGACACCCATATGTAAAAAATACTCATGTAAATATAGTATATGACCACACTATTGTTACCCAAGTCTTACTTAATCTACTTAAGAAGTAAGCCCCAAAATTTTGTACAGTAGAATAGAGTATATGTGTAATTATTCTTGATGAATTATCTATATTCCTGCCATCTGTTTAGGGGACCCGTCCCAATGCTGTTCATCAAAGCCGGAAGCATTCCAAAGTAAATAAATAGTATCTCTGACATCTAGTTGGGCTGTGTGAGCCCCCCTTTTCCCCCTTTAGTTGCATGACTGTTTTCTGTGAGGGGGATGGAGTGTAGTGTATTTTCACAACAGGGTAAGGAACAAGAGCACATCCTCACAACTGAGATCACAAGAGTGTTTTCTTCCTCTGTTATTGCTAAAATCTGACTTAAATAAGCACTAACTGTCTTGAGAGGATATTTGTGTTTAACACCTAGAGGAGAATAAAAGTTCTTTCCATGTCTTTAATCAGGTAGATCTACTCTAACCTCTGTGAACCACAAAGCCCTTTATCGACCACCAGGGCAATGTTTCTCTAGTGGGCAGGTGAGGTGTTGTGGGCCAACCTGGCTTCTGTATCCTGGCTCTGGATGTGTCGTTTGTCCTTCCTGAGCCCCTCATGATGGATGCTCCCCTGGAGAGAAGTGAGAAACCTACAGGGACGTGTTAGAATAGTGCAGCTGTAAGGCTGCCCGTGTACTCAGAAAGCCCCATCAGTGTTTGGAAGTTTGTTGTTTCCAGGGAACTATGTTAATTTCATTCATTCATGCATTCAACAACTTATTAAGCACCACTGTGTGCCAGTACTACCATTCTGGGTCTTGAGGACACAGACCCTGGCTTCATGGAGTCACATTCTAATGGGGGCATGGAGGTACTAAGCAAAGGGCGATAAACACAAGGATGGGGAGGGACTGCTATTTTCCATGGGGCGGTGAGAGAGGGAAGGCCTCCCTGGAAAGGTGACAGTTAAGTCCTAAAGGAAATAAAGCAGCCAGCCACTTGTGATGCTGGGTGCTTTTGTGCATATTAGAAAACTCCATCTAGAGAAAGAAAGGTTTTTAAAAGCTCCTTCTCTCTCTAGGTTGATCAATTAGAAAAACGTTTCTTCTCTGGAAAGCACCCATCCTAGCGGCCTATGGCTTTGGTAAGCAGACAGTGCCTTTTTGTGAAGGAAAAGGCACCCCCCTCTCCAGACAGATGCAGCCCCATTCCTGGGCAAACACTTAATGAGTAGGGAAGGAATAGAGTTTTGCCCCCACTCATCCTTCCTGCTGGTCACCCTTGTGCAGCGCATACGCTGCTTAGCGCAGGAGCTCTGTGAGAAGGTGTGTGGCAGAATTCTAGACAGAGAGCACAGCAAGGTCAAAGACCCTGAGGCAGGACCATGTGCAAGAAACACCAGGGAAGCCAGTGCAGCTACCGGAGCGAGCAGGATCAAAGGTAGGAGACAAGGTCAGGCTTTGGGTTCACTGACGCTGATTATAGTATAGCACAATTCTTTAGCTCTTTATAGTTTTCAAAGAACTTTCATATACGATTTTATAGGATTTCTACAACCCATGATAAGAAGCTCAAAGAAGTTACATTACTTAGCTAAGTAATACAATTGGCAATATAGGGGCTTAGAATTTAACTGAAGTCCTCTGCTTTTAGCACTTCTCATGATACTGCACCTCAGAGATGAGTTCCTAATTTTAGAGCACTAAACCTTTTCTATAACACCAGCTTCCTTACAGAGCTCTATTTTTATGAAAACAGACCCTTCTGAACTCTGTCTGTGATCTGAAGCATCCAATTATTGTTCTCTTTTTCTGTAGTTAAACGTCAATAGATTAAAAAAATTCTCTATTGTAATTTAGATGTTTTCCATAAACCCATTTATACACGTATTTTCTCATCTTAATGGGTCTTTGAAATATTATCTGATCACAACACTTTTTGAAAATGTGGCATTTTTGCTAACCCAAACCATGTAATTGTTAGAAAATTAATTTAAAAATCTCACACAAAGCACTTCTTTGGTGAAAAGAAAAGTGCGTGTATTAATCGGGGTTTTCCTGTGAATTTCTTTCAGCTGGAAATGGAAAAGCTTCAGCTACAAGCCCTGGAGCAAGAGCACAAGAAGCTGGCTGCCCGCCTGGAGGAGGAGCGGGGCAAGAACAAGCAGGTGGTCCTCATGCTGGTGAAGGAGTGCAAACAGCTCTCGGGCAAAGTCATCGAGGAGGCCCAGAAGCTGGAGGAAGTCATGGCCAAACTGGAAGAGGAGAAGAAAAAGACGAATGAATTAGAAGAGGCAGTCTCCGCCGAGAAACGGAGAAGCACAGAGATGGAAGCTCAGATGGAAAAACAGCTCTCGGAGTTTGATACCGAACGGGAGCAGCTTCGTGCCAAGCTGAACCGAGAAGAGGCGCACACCACTGACCTCAAAGAGGAGATAGACAAGATGAAGAAGATGATTGAGCAGCTGAAAAGGGGAAGTGACAGCAAACCAAGCCTCTCTCTCCCACGCAAGACAAAAGACAGGCGTTCGGTTTCCGTATCTGTGGGAACAGAAGGGCCTCCAACGAGGTCTGTTGCTTGCCAGACAGACCTGGCGCTAGAAAGCGCTGAGCACGCGAAGAAGTCACCCTTGACGGTCCCCGCCAAGCCTTCCCCGGGGGGCGCGAAAGGGGGCGTGGGCGCCAGCGCCGCGCCGGTCAGACCGGGGATTGACAGGCAGGCTTCCCACGGGGACTTGCTCGGCGCCTCTCCGCCCGCGCTCCCGCCTGCCAGTGCGAGCAGAACCGAGGAGAACGGCCCGAGCCCGGGCTCCGCGCCGGATCTAGCGAGCAGCGCCGCGCAGAGCCCGGCTGCGGCCCCACACGGCCCCCCGCCCGCGCTCGGGTCGCCGTCGCCCTGCGCAGGGGCGCCCCCGCACCCCGGCCTGAATCCGCGCGTCCAGGCAGCTCGATTTCGATTTCAGGCCAATGCGAATGACCCAGACCAAAACGGAAATACGACCCAGAGCCCTCCATCGAGAGACGTCTCTCCGACGAGTCGTGACAACCTAGTGGCCAAGCAACTAGCTCGCAATACCGTGACCCAAGCACTGTCGAGATTTACAAGCCCTCACGTGGGTGCCGCCCCAAGGCCCGGAGCGTCCCCCACGGGGGACGCTGGCGCCCACCCTCCGGTCGGCCGGACCAGTTTAAAGACTCCCGGTGTAGCTCGAGTCGACAGAGGAAATCCTCCTCCTATCCCTCCAAAAAAGCCAGGGCTCTCCCAAACTCCTTCTCCACCACACCCCCAACTCAAGGTTATTATGGATAGCAGCAGGGCCTCCAACGCAGGGGCCAAAGTTGATAACAAAACTGTGGCTTCGCCTCCTTCCAGTGTGCCACAAGGGAACAGGGTAATAAGTGAGGAGAACCTCCCTAAATCATCCTCCCCTCAGCTGCCACCAAAACCGTCCATAGATTTAACTGTGGCACCTGCAGGCTGTGCTGTCTCAGCCCTGGCCACGTCTCAGGTGGGTGCCTGGCCTGCTGAACCCCCTGGACTGAACCAACCTGCATGTTCAGACAGTCCCCTTGTCATTCCTACCACCACTGCCTTTCGCTCTTCCATAAACCCCGTTAGTGCCTCATCCTGTAGACCAGGTGCCTCAGACAGCCTCCTGGTAACAGCATCAGGTAAAGGGATTGAAATATTATACCCTTTTTTAAAGAATGTGGCCTATCCTCTCACTTGCCTTAATTTCCTTCACATTGCTTTGAAACTTTTTTTTTTTTAATTTGGGACATTTTCCCCCCTATTTCTTTCCTCTGTTTTTTTCTTTTGTATTTTTCTTTAAAGACTCCGGGGTATGGTGATTCATCTTGCTATACGAATTGCGGTTTCGTTAGGCTAAGTGCTTTCTTCTTTTAAAAATAACCTGAAAATAGTGGCTTGAAGCACGTGGAGAGCATTAATTTATAGAGACAAAAAATTTACATGAGAGGAAAGAATATTCTTTCTTCTCGAATATTTATCTTACAAGACCTCAGTATCAGTGAGTTATCAGATAGTATGTGTTCAGTTCTATCCCTTCTGAGATGAAATTAGAAACTTAGAAGTAATTATCAATACTAGCCTGGATTATCAGATTAGATTTGTTCTATAATTGGGATATTCTAAGTTTAATGCCAGTTTGTTGTTAAGGTTATTTTTTGACCCTCAAAAATGGAGTGTGAATATTTACAAATCTAAGTTTATATCAAAAGCTGTATACCCTATTTAGAGCTGTCATCTTCCAACAGTTGAGCACAGATGGATAACATAGCATGTGGTTTCCATTTCAGATGTGGTTTATGAAGTCACTGAATCTGGGACTCTTGAACAAAGAACTGGGTTTTTTCCCTTTTGTGATACTGTGCTAGGGGAAGCATTGCTTTTTATTGACATGACTGGATTAGTTCACTGAGCAAACATGGCTCTAAAATAGTGTTATGGTGCCAAAGGTCTGGTAAAGCTTTGGAGAAGTCTCTCCTACCATGGGATCTTAGTGGTTAGTAGAGACCGTTGGCTCTAATGAGAGGGAACTTTAAGAATTAAAGGAAGGTTTGAATAATCTTACTTTTAAAGCTTAGAAGGGAGAGTGTGGATGAGAAAAACAGCACTAGCTAATTATCAGGTAATGAAAGCTGTACACCAGGATTTATAAGCTGTTTCCTTGAGATTAAGCTCTTTGTGAGGCTGTATCCATACTTTGAGTGGCAAAAGTGAGAATTGGAAACAGTATGGATTTTGACATTAGATCTGCTTTGAAATCTAGGCTCTGCCATTTGCAACTGTGTGTTTTTGGTGACTTTTCTTGAACTTAGCAAGACTTTTCTTCTTTACTGCGGAGCTTATGCTACTCATATAGGGGAAGGTAGCTGTTAGGAGGATCAAATGCTGTCATATGTGAGAGGGCATGGTATTGAGCTTAGAACAACATAAGCAATCAATAAATAGAGGTGATGTCACTGCTTCAATGATGCTGTTACTTAAGGCATTTTTGAGAATTTGCTTTAGAATTGACTTTACTCTTATTTTGTGATGTCTTTACAGGCAGTCAGCTTTCCATATTTTTGATAGAAAATGGTTTTAATGAGCTGGGCAGCCCTTCTCATGACCTAAAATAATGCTGGCCATTTCTCAGTAATTAAATCCACCCCCAGAAAAGGAATTTATGCTACCATTCAGGAGAATCAAAGAATGACCTGTAAGATCTTTGGGTAGCCACAAAACACAAGTTCCAAAAATGTTTGGAGCAGGGGCAAGGATATGAACATAAATGCCTAGATCATAAAGTGGAAACTTTACAGGAGATAGAAGATTTGTCAATTTTTTAAAAATACAAAGCCATCTTATTTTGATATCTTGAGACTTTGCCAGTTGTTGCCTTGGTCATTACTGTGGTCCAGGGTCCAGCTGCAAATGTCCTTTGGTTTCAGCAGAGAAGCTTTAAAACCAAGATATATGACTTGTCAGCATTTTGTCAGCAGGATTTTAAGTTAACTTTTAAAATGGACAATTCCTAATCTATTATATGTTCGTCAGAATGACCTGCCTAGGATACAGTGAAATTTTTTATAAAAGAGCCATAACTCCTCTGAAAAATTCTCTTTGCTTGTGTCTGGAGAACAAAAGACAGTATAAATAGTGGACCAATGAAATAGCAGACACTGAAGATAAGTGAAACTGGTTTCTTATTTTCTATTCTCTGATCTTTGCAATTTGGCCGAAGTGTTCTCAGAACTGCAGGATCACCTTTGGTAGAATAACAGGACTCTAGCATCATTTGATTATTAGATGTGGCTTATTAGGGGAGACTGTCCTTAGTCATTCAGCCAGTGTTGACTGAGCAACTAGTCGCTTTGGGGAATGGAAATGTTATTACACTTATATAATGGTGAGGTATAACTGTATAACTCTACTGTGGATGTAGGTCACCCTGAACTTACCAAATGGTATTTAGGATTTCAAATCGGTTTTCCGTTTAGATTGCCCCTATTTTTGCCACCATGACCATTGGAACCAGGAATCACCAGAGCTCCCTCCATCCTGCTTCCTAACCTGTCTGTGCCTGGGTGAGCTTGTGCCTCTCCAGGTCATGAGCCTACTGAAGGGTATTATTAACCTTCTCAATAGCCACTAATAACCACTGGGGTTGCCAAGGGCAGAGCATGGGGACAGAGCACATCTGCCAAATGTCTATTCCAATGTCAGTGACCAAATGAGCACTGCACTGAGTGTAAAAAGGTAGGATTAGTCCATTTCTGCCTTGTTCTAGTTATCACCCTAGGGAACAAATCGTCTCTGAGCCATTAGCTTTTGCATTTAAAATGAAAGCATTGAATCCCCCCCAATAATAATAATAATAATATTTTCAAACAAAAAAGATTTCTTAAACTTGCCTGATGAACTTTCAAGCAACAGTTCATTACCTCTCCCTCCTTGGAGAACCACTAGATCCATAATCTTTCAAAATCTAGAATTCTGTATTTCCATGTCGGCTTGTATCTATGACAGTTATGCCTAAATTAAAGCACCAAGGAGAATTAGAATGACAGAAGTTACCATTTTAATGAACTGCATTGTAAATTACCCTAACACTACTGGCAACTTTTATGGCCAAATGTTAAATTTTTAAATAACATTTTAAATTCTAAATGAATTAGAATTTCTTGTTCCTCCTGAACTTGTCAAATGAACACATTTCAAATGTTAGATGGACAGAAGCCTAAATTGAAAATCATGGTAGGCAACTGAGTTCCCATACTCTTGGAAATTTTTTTCTCTCTCTTTTTTTTTAATTTGATACCTTTTACTTAATTTGGTTCATATTTTTTCCCTTTTACATATCTTTTAAAAAATTATTCTCCATATGATTGGCTTAAAGGCAAATCAGAAAACAAGAATGATCTGGGCTATGACATTAACCTCTCTACCCTCTGAAGCTGATGCCAGAAGCTGTTCTCAACGCCTCTTCCCTCTGCTAGTGCATGTTCGGTCTGTTCCATTCCTCATGGCATGTTGTGCAAGATGCTCACCTTTACTAATGTTTGCATACGATACTGCAAAGCTGAATGACCTTTTGCTAACGTCGTTAGAGTAGCTGTATGAATACAGGTCTGTTCTGTCATTATTTAACTAGTTAACTAAATATTACCATTCTTATTGTTGGGTATTTCAGATGAACAATATAGTCTCATGGTGAAGTTTTATCTCATATTTATAGCAGGATTTATTAAAATAAGCTTGTCTGTGCTAGAGAAAATTTGAAAATGATAATGAAGATATAAAATTTATTTAAAGTGTAAGAATACTTGATATTTATAAAGCATTTATCTTTTGTAAAGATTTTAAAAATATGATTGCAGTCCTCTAAGAAAATAAGAAAACCAATATATTTTCTGTAGTTCTGTATAACAGAAAGAGAACTATAAGACTCTTGAATGGTCTAAAGATTGAGAAAAAAGTTTGAATGAAACTTATTTTTAAAAAATAGGGTTTCCCAGGAAATTATAGCCATAATTGAATATTTCCATATAAAGCAGTTGAGAAATATATTTATATTTAAATTGTCCCCCTTCCAAGCCTAGAATTTTGGTGAAAAAAAGAAAAGTGAAAGAAAAACCCAAAGGAATAGCAAACCATTTAATATACATGTGTTGGGGCCAGGCATGGTAGCTGATGCCTATAATCCCAGCCCTTTGAGAGGCCAAGGAGGGTGGGGAGGATGGCTTGAGGCCAGGAGTTTGAGACCAGCCTGGGCAACATAGCAAGACGCTGTCTCTAAAAAAAAAAAAAAAAAAAAGCCAGGCATTGTGTGTGCCTGTAGTCCCAGCTACTGGGGAGGCTGAGGCAGGAGGATCACTTGAGTCCACGCATTTGAGGTTGCTGTGAACTCTGATCATGCCACTCTACTCCAGCCTGTGTGACAGAACAAGACCCCATCTCTTAAAAAAAAAAAAAAAGTGTGTGTGTGTGTGTATATATGTGTGTGTGTGTTGGTATTCGTAAAAGAATATCAATAACCAAGACCCCTTGGATGTGATCTAAAGGGGGGGGGATGGAGAGAGAGAGAAAGGCTGACAGTGTGAACCATATTCCCTCCTGTTCCACAGAGGACTATACTGTGATGCCTTCGTATTGCCTGTTTGCTTTGCAGTCAAGGTTTCATACCTTGGTGTTTATAATTTCTCTGTTTATCATTCATTTCTAATAAGTACTGATTTAATTTTTGTGGGCCTGTTTTTTTGTTTGTTTTTAAGAAAATACAAAAGGTAAAATGTACCAGAGAGGAGCCTTCTTGTAAGTATGAAGTAAAAATACTACTTTTGTAAGAAGAGCTAATGAATATCAATGGAAAAATATTGTAAAGTTTAGATAAATATTGAATTTTATGAACATTTTAATTTTATGTCACTAGTCCTAATAGGATAAAAATAATAAATTCATAAATTCAAATAATTGATTATGAAGATATATCCAGCTTTATTAAGCAGTGTAGTTTCATTTGTATAATTAGCTTTGTTTTTTAATAAAGAATTTAAAAAATACTGAGAAATTCCTTTGATATGTACCCTTTTAATATTTATTAAAATAATTTAAGGCCAATAATTTAGAATTTAATCATAATAATTGAGTATTACATATTAATATGATACCCACATACCTACAATATTATCCTGATACCAATGTACAGGGAATATAAAATATCCATCTATTGTATCTTACTAAAGAGATGTTACCATGTATATGTAGAAAGTGTGCCCCGAGGAATGAATATGTGTGCAGATGTACTACGTTACTTAGAGGTATTAGGACCCTGTAAGGAAAGAAAAGAAAATGACTTATTTTGAAAGTTCACTGTATTTAAGCCTAAAATACACAAATATTTCACATTAAATAAACATTTTTACTTTACTGTTTTTACAGCCTTTTGATCAAGGAAGAATTCAGAAAATTTTCCATGCTATATGCAGCCGTCTTCACACACTTAACAGATTCTCTTCCAAAGCTGCTAAATACTGATGAGATATATCTAACTATGATAACTTATGATTTTTGCTAAAGCTGTATAGTAGAGGGTTCAGTTTTGTTGGCTGATTAAAAGTTGGTTAAGCATGTTGTAAAGATGGCCAGATGATACGGTCTTTGAAATTGTGTATTGAGTATTTGTGCTACTGTATTCTGGATCCAACAATGTATGTTGTATTTCTGTTACCTCCTAATACTGAATAGTAATTGGCCCCCATTTTTTTTATTCCCAAATAAGTGAATTCAAGGAATGTGAATAGACTCCTTGACCATATTTGGTCCATCTTAATGTTTATATAAATGGTTTGTATAAAATGTGTAATTAAGTACCTTGGAAACATTGTTGAAAAAGAAAAATCTCTATTTCTTACAATTATTTCTGTCTTATACCTAATAATATCAGTTCACTTTTTCAGGTTGATATTGAAATTGAGGAAACCTTTACATAATTTTAAAATTCAAATTGTTTTGAAATGCTGAAAAAGAATTTGAACTTTTAAAAAATGAGATAGCCATCTTAGTTTCCTAAAACCAGTCCCCAGTTTAACACTTATCTGTTCAAGACTGACAACTAAAAATAATTTGTCACCATGTGTGCTAATTTAATTAGCAGCAGATATAAGATCTGAAATAACAGTACAGATTCATGCTAAGTAAATATTAACAGATTGATAATGTTAGAAACCGCATAATCCTCTAGGGATACATGTTCACATGTTTGTGTGTGCATAATTCAGAAAGGAAAGGGTAATATCTGTCTCTGGTCCTGGCTCCTACTCTCTAACAAGGGTCACTTTAACCTACAGGCTGGTCACCCTCCCTAACCCCTTTGCTAATGAGTGGTGGTCCTGCCCCCCTGGCTGGCAGGCCCACCCTTCTTCAGCAAGCTGCTGCCCAGGGAAATGTCACTTTATTATCAATGCTGCTTAATGAAGAAGGACTGGACATTAATTACTCCTGTGAAGATGGCCATTCTGCCTTGTATTCTGCTGCTAAGAATGGACATACAGGTAAAAATGGGGAGAACTTATCTCACTATACCACACACTTGTGAAAGATGGAAAGTCAAAAGCACTTGTAACCATTGTTATGAGCAAAAGGTTCATTTTGGTTTTGATTGTCTCTTACAGGCAATAGTGGATAATTTTTTTACATGAGATTTAAAGTTTTTATAAACATTAAAAATCCAAATTGTGCAGTTCCTTAATTTAAAATTTTACTGCAGCTGGTAAAAAGTAATCTTTGCTTTATGCACCATGAAATGTCTTGTGCATGTAGAAATTTGGGGTCTAGTAATTGTGAAGCACATTTTAGAATAAAGCCCTCCATCTGTTCTCATTTTGGTCAGGACAAAATAAATCTCATTTGTCTCTTAGAAATACCTGATGTGTGAGAAAGTCAAAGCATCGCGGCTTTAATGCTACATGCTACAGAGAGGGAAAGTTTTACTAGTTAGTAAAGGTCACGGGTCTAAAATTGTTCTGTAGCGGGAACAATTTATAGTTATTGAGTTTTTTAAGAGAACTGAGAAGTTATATAACTATAAAAAGCATATCAATGAGGACTGGGAATTATTCTGGTTCTTTAAAATGCAAATCTTGTAGTCAAATATACCAAAACATATGGTAGTACAGAAAAAGATGATTTGACCGCAAATGCAAAGTCAAATAGCATTGCATATGTGAGCCATATGATTGTCGGTTAATTCAGATAAATGGAAGATTCTAGTGAGCTAAGGATAGTTCATTATTTTTAAAGTACTTTAGAATTCTTCGTAACACTGTAGGGATTTTCTGTAATATAGAGAAATTAAATCTAGTAAGTCACATGAAGAATGTGACATCTGGGTGATATTTATGCCTGAGTTAGGTGACTTTCTGTGGGCTCTCCTTTATCCTCATTCATGCAGTTACATACGGTGGATGGCCACCGTACAAAAGCATTTTAAAGATTAAACATCATAAAGTCAGAATTTATTTAAATATGAAGAATGGCATTTCAATTTGGTAAATGAATTTGGTTCTCCAGCCAAGAACATTATTTTCTGGCATAGGCTCGTGGAAAAATCTGGTAAAGCATTTTCTGACACATGACATTCCTTTTACTCATCAGCAACTCTTCCCAAAGCATATGCGCGCACACACATACACATACACACAAATCACATCTTAGTTTTTGAGTCTAGGGTATTATAATCTTTGGAAAAAGAGGCTGCTGGCCCTGTAAAATAGTCTGCAGGGTCTCATGTCCACCATGATAGCATTGTCAGATTAACCGTGCAGGGAGAGGCCCTTTGGATTTAGAATCTATCTATAGTGTATAGGATTTGGCTCATCCTAACTCCAAATGGGGAATTTACATGGCTTTCTATTAAAATCCACAGACTGTGTGAGATTGCTGCTGAATGCAGAAGCCCAAGTCAATGCTGCTGATAAAAATGGCTTCACACCCTTGTGTGCTGCAGCTGCTCAGGGACATTTCGAGTAAGTGATGCTCTTAATTCTTTTTTTTTTCTTCCCCCTATGGAAAGAGCCTTTTTTTTTTTAATTTGCACACATGTTTTAGTTCTGGCCAAATGTGTAAACTAGTGCTTGAAATCCATTGGCAAATAAATTCACTGACCGTATTTGGTATTTGAAGATTTAAATGCAAAGTAGGATCCTAAATTTGCTCTTTTTAATAAGAGTTAAGTATTTATGTATGAGGGAAGCAAAGGGAGCTATGCGGTGACCAAACTGCATGCAAATGAATGTGCTTCCGAAGAAGATAATCTGTAGCTATCTGCACATATATCGTGAGATAAGAGGCTACTGAGAAGTTTGTTGTTCACTGTTTGCTACCACTCCAACTCCCCAAATCTTTTTTTTTTTTTTTTACTTATGATGGTATTAAAAGTAAAACATAGGATTATATTATCTGCAATAATCTTAACTTCCTAGTTGTAATTTACTCAGTATCTAATCCTAATTATTCATCTTGTTTTACTATTTAAAAAAAATTGAAGCAGGAATTTTACATACTGAAAATCGTTTGAGCATAAGACCAAGGAAAGCCTATTAATTAAAATAACTTTTAATTTAACTAATGAATTCTGCAGGAGCTTACTAAGTTAGATACAAGCATGACTTTTTAAAGTTAAAAGTCATATTTTAATAAAATGGAAAATAGCTAAGTAGCTTTCTTTTCCCATGCTGAAATGGCAGGTTGTGGGGAATGCAAGCTGTTTTCAAATTTTACATCCAACTGTACTGATAGAAATGTTTTTTAACAAATTCTTGAAATAAGAGTTTTAGGGTTCGTATCAATCTTATTCATTATAAGCATAAATTTTTAAAGATTCAAAAAGCATTTTTATTTATTTCTTTATTCTTCATCGCTAAGATATATCTCACAACCCCGAGTTTGTTATTGAGAACCATAGTCACTGATTTTGCTGTTACTTTTTGGATGTATCCTGAGTCCTCCAGAAGGAATTTCTCCTTCTAGGCTATGCTTTTACCTATACCTGTCATTGGGTAATCTGTAGGTCCACTTGCTTGGAAAGTATAATAGTTACAGGAATGGAGGCATAGATAGCTTTGCAAAAAGAAAGAACCCTGGGGAAATCCAGGGATCAATTAATGTAAATGTGTATGACACACATATGTCATGTCACTTATTTTCAAAATACATATATAAATCACATACTCTCAAGGAAAACAAAAAATATGCATCTGACTTAAAAAAAAGGATGAAGTGAATTGTTTCTTAATTTATGATTTAGCCCTCTTTTCTAAGTTTATTCTCAACTAATTTTTATAAACTCAGGCTCTGAATGTTTAGCTACGTAGTTACTAAATGTAGCAAAGTCTTGACTTTACCTCATTTCTTTTCTCCTTGATTCTGGGCCAGTGAGTTTCTGCTTAGCTGTCTTTTTCATCATCAACTAGCCCCTCTTCAGGAGACAGGACAACCTCTGCTATCTTTTCTCCCCAAGGCAATCCTTTCCTCAGCCTTTCTGCTGCTGCCTTTTATAGAGGAGGCACATGGTGCCCTGCTGTCTATGCTATTTATAATTATTTTATTTTCTCAAGTGAAAATCTCAGAATGACTCACCAGCCTGACTTTTTTTCAAGGTTCCAAATATTTTGAACCCAAAAAATATGTATGTATCAAGTACAGTTAAACCATTCATCCCAATAAGTTAAACATATTTCAAAGACTCCAGTTTTACAAGTTAGTTACAAGGAGTGTCATAAAGCAGGTATTAGCACTTGATCAAACCTACTATTTTAAATTTTCATTACAATAATGTAGTTTTGTGATTGAATTATACTTTTTAGCCTTGTGAAAAAATAATATTCAAATAATAAGATCCATAATAACTAATATATCAATAAAAATAATTGATGTATATAAAGATGCAGGATTGCTTTAGTATTTTCTATATTTAATATCAATCACGTGGGGGTTCAGAGGACAAACTCAGTTTTTATGTAATTAATCATAATCTTGCATTTAGGTGTGTAGAATTATTAATTGCATATGATGCTCACATTAATCATGCTGCTGATGGAGGACAGACACCTCTATACCTGGCCTGTAAAAATGGAAATAAAGAATGTATTAAACTCTTGTTGGAAGCTGGAACTGACCGAAGTGTAAAAACCAGAGTGAGTACCAATTTGGGTTTGTTTTTTTTTCCTACATATGTAATTTACAGTGTATCTCCAAACTCTACAGCTAGAAAAACAAAATATGTTAAAATATAGGTTGCTTTATTTTGTTTTGCTTGTAGGATTTTCAGTGTATCTAACCTCTGTTTGAATCTGTTCCCTGCTAATTAAAAGTCTTGTCCATTTAGCCTTTAACCTAGTCCTTTAACCTCTGAGCCTCAGATTATTCATCTGTAAAACAGGAAAACAAATACTGTGTTTCTGACTATTTTCAGATTTAGGGCAGACAATGGAGGCATGTTTTTATTTATTCAACAAATAATAATCTTAGATTCTGGATTTCCTGATGCAATTTCCCCAAAGAGAACCAACAGTTTAATTAATGATATAGGCAGGAATATAATAAACTAGGTATGAACGTGACTCTTATTAATAGAGCTTTTGTTTTATAAAAAAATCTATTATTTATTTTGGGTTTTCCCATTTATTTTTTGAAAATCTGAGAAAATAGCTTAGTTTTACGTTTCTTCATGTTATTTTATATATTTTCTCTAAGTAATCTGTGGTGTTACACATATTCATTGTAAAATTCTGTCTTATAGATGAAAAATAAATGAATTTTATATCACCAAGCTGAAGAAAAGTAGCACATCACAAAAATTTAAGTCACATCCTAAGTTAGAGAACACAGAAATCTATCCTCTCAAGCTAGTTGTTGATGAGCAGAACGAAATCTTTGCAAGTATAGATGCTCGAAAGTCTAGAGATAAACAATATAATAGAGAGGATCTTGAGGGAATAATTATGTCTTTTGACTTTTAATAAGAAAGTATCAAAGGAGAATAAGAAATTGGAAGTTTTTTTCAGGAATGGCCACATGACCTGTGTAGCATAAATTAGGCAAGGTCAAAAGCATTATACCCTGTACCTGTATAAGACCGCTACTCAAGAAAAGGTGTCTACAACCCAGCACAGGACAAACCATGAAACAGCTTTACCTGATTGGAGCACCAAGACTACACACAGTATTCCAGTTACTGCCCAGCCACGGTCTTGTGTTAGCCAAGTGGACTTTATTGGTATGAGTTACAGAACCAGAGGAAAAGCCACAACTTAAAGGGACAGCTTTAGCAAGTGATCAGATGACTTATAGCCTAATTTTAGATTGTTCCCATTTATTGTCTCTCTCTCTCTGTGTCTTCTACCCCATTACTTTAAAAAAAAAAAAAAGTGTGCTATAGCTCAGCAGTCTCCAACCTTTTTGGCACCAGGGACTGTTTTCATGGAAGACAATTTTTCCACAGACCGGGGGTGGTGGTGGATGGTTTTGGGATAATTCAGGCTCATTACATTTATCATGCACTTTATTATTATTACATTGTAATATATGATAGAATAATTATACAACTCACCGTAGGTTGGGGACCCCTGCATAGCTTGCTGAAATATGTTTAGTATAGGAATAAGAAGGTGGACCCATCTCTATGTAGTAATGAAAGACTATAGATAGAACCAAGGTTTTCCCTAGAATAGTGTTTGTCAAACTTTAGTGCATCAGAAGAATCACCTGAGGGTTTGTTAAAACACATTGGTAGACCCCACTTCCAGAGTTGCTGATTAAGTAGATCTGAGGTGAGGCTTAAGAATTTGTATTTCTAACCAGTACCCAGGCAGTACTGATGCTGCCCGTCTGGGGGCCACACCTGAGAACCACTGCCCTAGGAAAGAGTTCTGTGTCTACTCTAGCAGCCAACTGAGTGAGCGATAGAGGCTTCAAAGTAATGTGTTCTAGAAAATGGACCCAGTAATTCTGGTTGGAACATTTTCTAAGCTTGTACTGATCAGTATCCCTCTGCAATCATAGACAGCCAGTGAAATTATTTGGCTTTGTTTTTTCCTGCATGTCTACCTTTTCCCTGTTCTGGATCTTTCCTTCCAGAATGGTTGGCATAAAATGTTAAGATCACTAGAGTTAGGGCACTGCCTTATAAGTAAAACTGGCTTGTAAGAGCATTCTTTTAGTACTTTCCTAATAACATTATTCTTGGATATAAATGTTTTTAAAAAAATCTCTTTAGGCTAAAGTTTGTTTTCTTTCTTGGTATTAAATTGAGATTCTGGTTTACTGTACAGAATGCTCAGTTATGGGCCTGGGAAGTACCTGTTCGCTCCAAGTGGTTAACTGGCATGTGGAAATGATTACAAAGTAGCCAATATGAGTCATAGCTGGGGGAAAATATTGTAACTGACAGAGGCCAGAGAACTACACTGAACTCATCAGTGATATTCAGGATTGGAATGCCTGCTTTTCCCAGCCCACTGGTCCATGCCCAGGAACATTTTAAAGGTGAACTTTCAATAACACTGTTCTCAACAGTACTGTTGTTATCAAACCTCTGCCGTGGGTCATTTTATTTTCAGGATGGCTGGACACCAGTTCATGCAGCTGTGGACACTGGTAATGTGGACAGCCTCAAGCTTCTGATGTACCACAGAGTACCAGCTCGTGGGAACACTTTGAATGAGGAGGAGCCCGAGTCAGATGCCTCTGACTTGGATGAAGGAGAAGAGAGTTCTGAAGGCAAATCCAAGCCTGTTGTTCCTGCGGACCTCATTAACCACGCTGACAGAGAAGGCTGGACTGCTGCCCATATTGCTGCTTCCAAAGGTTTTAAGGTGTGTCCGGTAGCAGCTGGCTGCCTCATGCAGTTGTAATTTGATAAGTGACAAAGTTGTCTGCTATGGATTGAGTGCATTGAAGAATTGGAGGTGGAATGATACCATTGCAGATGTTAGCTACTAGTACACATTGACGTTTTTCCTATCCAGCAGATATTTATGGTCAAGGGTATAAGAGACTTTTAATAAAAATCGTTGCATTTGGAGTTTGTTAATAAGAAATAGGAGAGTAATCACAAGAGGAGAAAAAGATTGGTATTGATTTAGCCCATTGGGTTGCTCACTTCAGTACCAAGGCCACACTACTAGTTAGAGGTGGGGCCAGGCTCCATACCTGCCCATATTGCTGCAGAGTTCATGTTCTTGTCCTTGTACCCTCAGCTGCCAAACTTACACCCTACCTGTACTGCCTGATTGATATCTTAGGGGGAGCTCTGGATTTCACTCATTGATAGAGTACAAAAAGATTTTGATTATTAGAGAAATAGTATAACAGGCCATTCACTCATACTTTTTCTATTTAAATCGCTTTAGCATTAATATGCTTTAGTAATAATAAGTTATTAGGAAGCTTTGGAGTGCAAGGCACTGTGTATGCCAACATTTGCACGAATCATTTCTGCCATTAGGTAGCCCCTAGTCCAGTGGCAAGTATGCAGGGTACGAGACAGGAGTAGGAAAAGAGAAGCACAAAAAGTGAACACGAGAGTAATAAACATGCGATGGAACAGTATAAAAATGCAGTTGTTGTGGGGAAAAAGAAAGAAAACATACGTATTTGAAAGGGCAGAGCTGCAGGAATGTTAGGCTCAGGAATGGCTCATTCTGGAGAAGGAAATTATTTTGAGCTTTGCATGGGGGGAGGGTTAAATGTGCCACTCACCACTGAGAAAGGAGAGTAGTTGAGGTGGAAGGAGCAGTAGGAACAAAAATGTGCAAGTAGGGAGGTGGATAACAGCTCCATTGGAGCTAACAGGACAATGGTGCAAAATCAGACCAGACTGGGAGTTTCATGGTAGGCCATGGGACTTTTCAATGGCATACTAAGTAGTTTGGTCTTAATTTAATAGTCATAGTAAAAAGCCATTGAAAGATTTTGTACACAAAAGCAAAATAATCAGCTCTACAATTTATATAGATTAATTTAGCAAAAACATTAGAAGATTTTGGATTATGAAAGAAAATGGTGGCAGGAAGAGATATTAGGCGAAAGATGATGAGAACATTGGAAATAATGAAAGATACTAGAAATGTCCCAGAATTGAGCACAGATTAAACATGGGAAATGTGAGCACTGAACAGAAAGAAATAGTGACATTCCCAGAAAGAGCGAAGAAAAGGCATGATTGTGCTCAGGAAAACAGAATGTGGTTTTAGACATGCCGAATTGCAGTGCTGTGATTTGTTCATCCAGATGGAGATGGCTAGAAGATTGTGTATTTAGAGCTCCTGGTTCAGTAACTTCCTGTTACTGTGATCTTTGGCAGAAGCTGTTCATTTTGGACTTTGGTTTTTAAAAAATGAAAAAAAGGCATGATTGAATTCAATGTGGAGGTATTGTATCGGTAGCAGTTTTTTGTGGTTTTCCACTTTACCCTCTAACAAAAAAGATACAAAAATTCTGGGAACTCGATATAGATGGATTGATTTGAATAGAATGCAACAGCATTCGACATAAAAGCTTTTAGGGGACAAAGATGGGAAATATGAATAGTTTAAATTTGAAAATGTGCAGTTAAGTGAGGACTGTGAGGCTCATTTGGTGGTAGAGAGGTGCGTGGGAAGGGGTAGGTTGAAACCTCCCTCCACCCCCTTAAGAGAAGATCTCTGAGTGTAGTGTGGGATGTTAATGATAGGAGTGGGCTGTGCCTGGAGGCAAAGAAACAAAACAAACCCCAAGCATCCTTGATCCAGGAGGCTCAGCTGCTGAGCAGGGAGAGGAGCCCAGTGCCCAGGGTGAGTTACCCTTCAGTGTAGGGTGATTGTGGTGCTGCCCAGCTCCTTAATTTCGAACTCTTTATTAGTTCAGATGTTTTTATGATCAAAGATGGTATCTTCACTGATATCGATGGCTCTGGCAGGCAGTGCTTGTCACTGTTGAGTAGAGGGAAATACAACCTCTTTCTCTCATAGACTGTGACTCTCCTGTATTCTTTGACTCTAGGAAGCATAAGATAAATGTTGGACAAGAAAAGAGAGATTTTAAAAAGTGAGCATGACTGACAGCATTCACACACAGCCAAGCTACTAAAATAATAGATTTTTTTTTAAAGCCCTGGAGTGGATATTTAATCTTCCAGTCTAACCTCTTCATTTTATGATTAGGATATTTAACCCCCAGAGGGTTTAATAGATAGAAGTTGGGAACGACGCCCAGATAGCCTGATTCCATTACTCTTTTCACTAGACTATGCTTCCTTCCGTTCCAGTCAAAGGTATTAGAAAATATATTTGCATTATTTGCCTAATAAAATGTTTATATTCTGGCTGAGATAGTTCTGCAGAAAGGTAATCCCTTTATGACTAAGTCTCTAAGGCCAGTTTTCTGAAAACATGAATTACAGTTCTGAGTTAATCACTGTATTGGTAAAAAGATTCTACACTAACTACAAGCTTAAAAAACAACTTTTTTTTTTAGTCTCTATAGTAGCATGTGGGAATAGTATCATCACTACCCCAAAAGAAGATGACTTCAGTTTCCACATGGTTTTCAGTAGAAAACTGTGGGATTTCAGAGCTTGAAGGGACATAGCTCATCCAGTCCAACCACTTTGTGTTGTCAATAAACTTATTCTCGGGAAGTGAGTAACTAATTCTCCCAGGTCAATTCATTGAAGATCAGATTCCCAGTCCGTGCTTTTTCCATGTTAGTCCTTGTTTTTTTATTTTTTTCCCCCAGTGGTTAAGAACTTATGCAGATCACCATCTAATGTTTGATAATAGCTCTCTCTAAAGCTGACCTGTGACTACTCACAGAGACTGCTGTGAACTAAGGATAAGCTTTTGTTTTCATCACTTTATGTGAATAGGTAGAAGAGTTTCTTCATGAAACTTTCTCTTCTGGCCTGAGATCATTGACATGTCAGGTTCCTGCAACAGAAATAAATTGAGGAGATTGTCTGGATTTGAGCATCTCTGTTGTTGAAGTTCATATACCCAGAGATTTGTTTTTTCATTTGGGGAACTACAAGAGGAGCTTATACTTCTAGCTTATGTATATCACAAAAGCCAGCAGCTTCCTATCACTTATGCTTTTGCTCAGTCTCTCTAGGTTGTTTAACACGTTGACTATTTAATGCAAACTCCTCCCTCCCTGGGCTTCTAGAACACTGCCCTTTCCTCACTGCCCCTCCAACTTTGCTGACCAGGCTTTCTATTTGTTTTTCTGGAATTTTTCTTTTGTTTTTTTTTTTTTTCCTAAACTCTAAGCAACTCCCAAGCTTCATTCTCAGCCACCTACATCTATTTTTTTAGGAGCGTATGCAGTTATTTAGCTTTAACTGTGGCTTCTGCAATAACTAGTCCCAAACCCACATCTCCTCACCTGGCTTTTTACCCACCTTTCAGACATTCATTTCCAGCATCCTAGAGGTCATCTCTGGGCAGGCCCACTGTCCTCTGGTCAGGCAGTGGCCCTCTTGTTGCCATCTAGAGGTAATTCTTGTGTTAGGGTTGTGGTCTTTTAGCCATGTCTAAGTCAGATGTTTCCTCTCACCCTGTAGTGGCCCCCTGTGTCCTGCAGGCAGTCCAGTTGAAGTATGCGCAAAGGTCCACATGGGGCCCCAAGATCTGGATTCCTTCTCCCTAGGTCTCGGTAGCAAAGAGAACAAGATAATAGGAGTCACTAAAGTCCTCCTTGTCGCACAGAGTTGGACAACTGGTTTAGAAAGGAAAAAGTTAGATAAGGCAACTGCAAAGGTACTAAGTCATTGGAACTGAATGTTAATCATGATAAATAGAAATCTATTTTTGGACTCTATTTTAGTGCTTTTGATTCTCTGTGGTTATTTACGTTTCTCCATTAATTTTTAGTGAAATTACTTTTGTAAATGCCAGGCTGTGTGTAAACAAAAGAAGGGTATTTTTTTTTATACTCATCCCAGAATGTTCAGTGAAGAGCGCTGAATTCTTGCTGACTTTGGGCAGCACTGATTGGTGGAACCCTAAAGGGAACATAAACTTAGCCAGCTTGAGTAAGGCTCCACCCCTCACCCAAAACACGGACCTTCCGGTGGTTTTTACCAACACCTTTCATGGATCTGGGCTTCGATCCTTTTTCTCCTCTCACTCTGTGCTTTCTCCCTTGAGTGATCTTGATCCCCAAAATATAATTTTTGGGGACTCCAAATCTCATCTCTAGCCCTACCTGAGCATTTTCTGAGTCCATCCAGGAACATCCTTTCCAGGAAGTTCACAGTTGACTGGACTTCTCCTTGATAACTAGGGGAACAAACTTGGCCGTTTGCCCAATCCAGTCTTGCCTATGCCTGTTATCCCACTGTACCTATTAACAGTGCCCCCTTTTGCTCTTAAAAGTGGCCCAGTTTATATTCACTTTTGCTTTCCGGTGGGTGCATCCTTGGGCCTGATGTTCACACTCCTTAGCCGGTCTGCTGCCGTGCCTGTTTCTCCTCTCTCAGTCCCATAGCGTTACCTGGCATTTGTGCTTACTTGCTCTGTCTTCCTATCTTAGTTAATTCTAGTGATCAGTACAACTCTAGAGTTTATTCCCCGTGAATAAATTTTGAATACATTGCCTCCTCATAGTCTCATGAGCATGTTCTCTCATCCTGTGCCATCTGGATGCATTTGGAGTCCTGCTGTGGTCTCCTCACGCTGCCACGTGAGGGGTCTTTCTGTCAGGTGAACATGATGACGTCACTTACCTGCCTCACAGCTTCCCAGGGCTCTGTCAAGTCCCAGGTAAGGGCCAGACCCTTACCATGACAGCCACGTGGCTTTCTTGTCTGGCCTCAGTCTGCCTCCACCGGCATGCTTCTGTCTCCTTCCCAAGCACGTGCTGTGCTCTGCTCACATGTGACCAGCCATGTGCAAACATCCTGTGCTTTCTCTTCTCTCCCTTTGCATCTGCTGTTCCTATCACCTCACATGGCCTTGTCTCCTGTCCTGACCCTTCTCAGCCTGGGCAACATCTCAGCCCGAGTCTGGGCTCCTAAGAGTTATGTGTCTCTAGGGCACCTGTCCACACTTCACGCACAGAACTTGTGCTTCATGGTAATTGTGCGCATCCCTCACTCCCTCTCTGCCTCCTCCAAAACACCACTTTTTCATCTTTGTATATACCGGGCCCAGCAGAATCTGTGGCCCCCAAGTACTAAATGTTTGTTGAATCAGTGAGTGAATAGACAAGTACATCTCTTTCTTAACTGTTCTTCTTCCCATCACCCTCTTCCTTTCCAATACAACTTCCAAATACACCAACTGGTTTTCAGAACAGAGATGATCGGGCACTTGCCTGCCCTAACGCATCCCCAAGCCTACAGAAAGGCATCCAAACTGCTTAGCACTCAGCCCTTCACGGCTGACTGCAGCCGACTTCATCTCTGACCATGCGCCCTTGTCTGCCTTCCTGCCCAGGCCATTATTTCCCACTTAACAGCTTCCATCTCCCCTGCCCTGCAAAGCAACGGGTTCACCCACACCCTGAGGTTGCTCTCAGTGCTCGAGCCGGGCTTTCACTGTACCTTTGAAAACTCTTTTCACTTTCTCTCCCTCTGCCCACTCTTAGAGTCTTGGCTCCCAGCCCTGACTTTGATTTTTATCTCTAGCTCTTTGGACTTGGGGTTTCTACTTAATCTCCCTGGCACTGGTACCTTGCTTCTCATCTCTCCTTAAAGGACCCTGGCAAAGATTTCTTATCACCCTTCAACCTCTCTTCTGCCCTTCCTCTATTAATACAATTACAGATCCCTCCATTTTCAGCTGGGCCCAGCATAAAGACTGCATTTTCCACCCCCAGTTGCAGGTGACTGCGGCCCTGTACCTAAGTTCTGGCAAGTGGAATGTCAGTGGAAGTGAAAGCTGAAGCCTAAGCCCCACTACTTTTTAAAGTCTCTGTTATAGCAGATGTATCCGTATCCTAATCCTTAGGACTTGAGCTTAAATTCTTTCCTCTAGATGCTTTGCTCTATATCACTTGGGTAGGACACCCTGCCCAGTTTGGGCCCTCTAGGAATTCATTTCCAGAAGCAGTGACTGGTATCACAGCATTTGTCCTCTTCACAGAATTGCACCCAGCAGGGACAGCATAGATGCTTTTTCCCCTCTTTCTCTCCTCCTGCTCCTCTGTGAAGTAGAACTTTACTCATTGCTTCCACAGTCCTCTTTCCTGTGTGTCTTTTCCCCATGTCTAACTCTCTACGGCACTTTGCATTCCTCCCGAGACGTCGAGCCGCTGCCTTCCTTGTCGTCAGGATGCTCAGCCCTGACACGGTGCCTGGTGCAGAGGTGCTTAGTACCTTATTCGTAAGGATTAAATGAGAATTGAATACTTGCGAAGTGTTGGAACTGTGCCTGGCACTTAGTATGTGCTCAGACAGTTGTAGCTGCTGTTGTTAGGTGTCAGTGGGTTGGAGTTTTCATCTTCTTTGTGTTTTTCACGGAGCCAGCATCTGCTGTAGAATCTACACCTGTAGCACTGTTTGGATATGCATTACCCTCGTGGGGATTGGCATTTCATGCTTCCTTGAAGAGAAAGTCATTGCTTATATTATTGCCCACTGACCTATCTGAGTGTAATAAAAATTAGAAATAACTCACTTTGAAGGTCAGGAAAGAATCTTAATTCAGGAGGATTGCAAACTTGTGTTGCAACTCTCATCATTTTTGTTTGTAATTTGAACTAACATCACCTAGAATTATCTTGAGACGAGTGACATTTGTTGATGTGCTGTATGTAATACCTCACCAGTTAACTGAACATCTGGATAGATTTCTAATTGTTGTCAACGTTGATTATAATCATAACAGCTGCTAATATATATCGGGAGTTTAGTACTTGCCAAAAACATTAGCACTTTATATGCATCTTTCATATGTCACATAACAGTCCTAGGAGACATAGATATTTGAAACACAGATAAGGAAACTAAGAAAGTTAAATGATTTACCAACGGTTGTAGATTTAATCATTTTTATTGGCAGGATTAGAATCTAGGTCTGCTTAGGCTTTTACCCACTTTTGCTGCAAGTACTAACTTGCAAAATAAATGTGTTCTTTTTATCTCTTATCATCTTGAGAATTTACAAAGTTTAGTTTTCAGATTGCATTCTATTTAAGCCTCTTAATTAGAGTTAATTCCTAAATCAGCGTTATGTTATTCATTTACTGGTTTTGTACAAATTAGTAATAACAGCTTGATAAGAACTGTTACTTATATATTTGATTATGTTTCCAGTTAATTTCTTAGCTTAGTGATTTCTTAAATCTGAACCCTAGACCCATGAAAGACACACAGCTAGACTTTTTTAAAAAATTTTTTTTTATTTACAATTGACACATAATAGTTGTACATATATGTGGAGTGCAAACTGCCAGGCTTAGATGACGAATTTTGGAGGAGATCCTTGCAGCCTAAGCAGGGGCAGGCAGTGAGAAACAAGTGTCCTTTGCAGGCAGACAGACTGTGTTACTCAGGGGTCCTCTGGTTCATCTCTTCCGTTTCCCAAGCCCTAGAGTCCCACCCCCTCAGGATCCAAAAAGGTTCTCTAATTCAGCTTTGCCCTCAAACCAGCACTGGCTTCCTCTTCAGATTTCACTTAATTGGCAGTTTCAGCCTACTCTTTGTTTTTCTTTCTGGCCTTTGGGGATGCCCTGCACTTTCCTGTGAACTCATTACTGCATTTAAAAGTATATTTTGGAGGCAATATGGAGCAACTGGAACTCACATACACTCCTTGTGGGAGTGGAAATTGGTATGGCCACTTTGAAAGCTCTCTGCAGTATGTACCACGTAGGACAGATGCATGCCCTGTGCCCAGCAGTCCAGCTCTGGTACATACCCGACAGGTGTCCACCACAGGATATGTTCTAGAGTGTTCATAGGAGAACACAAAAGTCCATCAGCAAGAAAATGGATAAGGACATTGTGGTATACCACAACGGAATAAAACAGGATACCACACAGTAAAAGTTTTTTTTAAAGATGAATTATGACTACTCCTAAGAATCTCAGAGACTATGTTGAATGAAAGAAGCCAAATATAAAAGGGTACTTGCAGTATGATTGCATTTATATACAGTTCAAAATATTAGAAATAGTAGTTACCTCTGCAGGGAAAAGGGTGGGGCTGGGGTTGACATAGACCATGAAAGGGGCTCCGGAATCTCCTTCCACAAGTGTGTTCACTTTGTGATAATGCTTCACATCGTACACTTATTTGTGTTCTTTTTCATGTGGGTATTTCTTTAAAAAATATTCTATATTAGAAAAGGAAAAAAGTGTACTATACAAAACAGAAAAAAAAGTGTTCTATAGCAAGATCAGAGAAGACTTTTCAGACGACCTGGTTTACTATGTAGATGGAAGTGCAAATCAGCTCCGTGCCTCTGAGAGGGTGTGGGTGTGTATTTAGGGGGTTGATGGAAAAGACATTGCTTGTTTTGGTGATGAGTTCCTTTTTATGGTTTCTGGTCTATTCAGTTTTCTGCTTATTCTTGTGGGAAATCAGTAAACAAATCACAAAGTGGTAGCAGTTGATATAGGAGAGTTCCTGGGTAAATATCCTGATATAATATCCTGCTGTGCGATTATTTATTAGAAAATGTGTATATATTGTCTTGCATTTTGCATTCGAAAAATTATAGAGGACTAAAACTTTACAGTTACTGATATTTTTGAATGGACATTTTCTTAACACACAAAAAAAGCTGGAAAAGAAAACATAATTTTAATATCCATAGGGAATATTTTTCTAAAAACTCAATCAACATTGTGTTCATATTTTCCAAATTAAAAAAAAAATAGAGTAGCATAAAATCTCAAGTACAAAGGTGCTTATGAGGACTCTGGGAAAGAACTGTTAAAACTGGAGCCCTGCACTTATATTACCAGATGAGCAGTTCGTGGACTAGAAGACAGCAAGGTACATCCTGTTGTAGCAAAAATTTCATATTACCAAATTACCAGAAAAGGAGACTGTCTGCTGACGTCAATTTCATTCTTAATTTCAGCCTGCAAACCGAGTGATTAGTAAGCTCATTTGTTTTCTTGAAACCTAAAAGCTGTTCTAAAAAGCAATGTTATGATGCTATGATTTGCATTTAAATGAAGCACTCTTTGCTTTGCATTTCTCGACATTGCTTAGATTAATCAAAGATTAATGTGTATATTTGGGTTGCTGGAATTGAAATAAGATTTCCAGCTATGAATTCTTCATTGGCTTGTTACAGGCAACTGGCTTTTCCCTTGGGTTTTGCACTCAAGTTAATTCATTCAGACTTAGAGGTAATAGAGATCTTGTCTTTACAGAACTGCCTAGAAATCTTGTGTAGGCACAGAGGGCTTGAGCCAGAAAGGAGAGACAAGTGCAATCGGACTGTGCATGATGTTGCCACTGATGACTGCAAACATTTGCTGGAGAATCTGAGTGAGTCACGTTCGAAGCTTATTGTTCATCCTTCCTCTGTGCCACTGGGGCCTCTGGGACAATGGGAACAATATTAATGCAACCACAGTTTTCTCACCTTCTTTTTAACCTTTTTGGAGCCTAAGCTATTGCAAAAACCACTTTATCGATTATAAATGTGGTAATTAATTCTTTCTCCATGTAGAATGACTTTTTGCAGAACTAATTGCTAGTCAGATGATGCTAGATCTTCCTTGTCTTTGACTGACCTAGGAAGAGAAATCTAAATAATTATTGCTTTTTGCTTCTGACTTAGATTGTCTTTCTAGACACTAGACTGGCAGGGAATGAGAAATCCCAGCTGTGTACTCTGCATCAGCTGATTGTATGAGCCAGGCAAGTCAGTTGTCTCCCAGCACCTGACTGCCTACCTGTCTACAAAGATAATTGACTATCTCCTGGGTCCCTCCCAGCTCTAAGAGTATATGCTCCTCAGCACGTTTTATGAAAGGCTCACTGTGGGTTTATGAATATGGAGTGCTAGATCTTACAAAACATTATGACCTCTTATGTCAAGATTATACCCAATCCATCCCATCAGCCAACAGTATCAGTAATTTGATTTTAAGATAAGCAGAATTTTAAGAATTGAAATAATGTTTTAGTCTTCAACCTGATATACACATTTATATTCTTTTGTGAATAAAACTTCAGAATGGCAAGGAAAAAAACGTGCAAACTAAATCTGAGGGAGTTTTTTGGTTGAAAGGAGGCTTTTTTAAATCATTAAAATCTAGCCTTCAGGGCCTTAAACTTTTAAATCACTGCTTATTATCTGAAGCAGTGCCTTTTATAGAATTTCTCTAAGATATAATTGTTCTGTTTATATTTTAGCTTTTATATACTTAAACTGAACCTAACCTAATAACAAACATGGAAAACTTTCTTTTGGACTAAAAACTTATTCTGGAATGTAAATGCTATCATTTATTTAATTCCACTTTTTGCTATTAAACATTAAAAGAAGGAGTAAATATAGATAGCATGGTATGTTGGATATGAAAACTAAAAAGCATACTGGTCTGGCTGGAGTAGAGGTGTTGCTAGAGGTGGGGAATTGGGAAGGTGGGACAGGGCAGTTGATATTTCAGGCAGTTTAATGGTAGTTTCAGTAGTTTTGATTTTATATGACAATCAGAGTTAATGAGATCCTTGATAGTGTATAATATGACTGAAACAGTGTTTTGAAATTATGTAGGCAGGTCTGTACGAGATAGCTTAATCTATAGAGAGTCTGGAAACAGTCAAGAAGCTTTAAGTGTCAGAAGCTGGGCCAGGGAGGTGGATAGAGAAATGGCATATAATGAGGAGAGGGATGGAAAATCCTAAAAATGGGGATCAAGGAGGACTTTAAGAAATAAGACTGGAGACCCAAGTGTAATTTCTGTCTCAGACATGTAGACAGGATTTGTAAGTGCACATCTTGTGGAAGACTGGACATTAGGGAGCGGGATTTAGAGGAAAGACCATCTGAATCCCAGTACGCTTCTTTGAGGTCTTTGTAACCTCAGGCAAGGTGTTTCACCTTCTCTGACCTTGTTCTGCTCACCTGTTCATAGGGAATAATAATTACTCACATGACTGAAGGCAAAAGAGTAAATATTTCTTAAGGTCTAAGGTTTGTGATTCTGACCATCTAACAGAATTAAAAAGACAGGATGTGCATTTAGATTGTGATTACTGCCAGAAGGCAAATTGCAGATTCCTTCTGCAAATGAACTGTAGCGAGTAAGTACTGGAGAACTGAATGTGTCAGAGAAGCACAAAGAAGCCATTTATCTTCATTTCTTCAACAAACATTCTGTATTCCTCACCTAAGTACATAAGCTAGAGGCGCTCCTGCACGTGTGTGCCAAGAGACATACGAAGATACGTGTTGCAGCGTTGAGTGTAATAGAAAATTGAAAGGATTCTAAATGGAAACCTATTGGGCAGTGGATAAATAGAATGAACTGTAGAAGATTTATATTTTAAAATGACCAAATAGCACTTAAAAATAAATGTGAAACCACCATAGATATATTTTAAAATGTTGAGTGAAGAAGTCAGTAATAAAAGGATGCATAATATATTATGTAAGACACCTGTATAAAATTTCAAAAATACAGCTCCAAGCCTGTATTTGTTATAAGTCTCTCTGTTCGAGTCAAAGTTTAAAAACATGCATAGAGGAGGTTAGTGAGAGCTTCCCGATGGAGGACTGAAGTGAGAATTGAAGCGCTAGGCCAAGAAAAAGCCCAAAACAGAGCCATTCCAGGTGAACAGCGTATCTGGAGGCATTACAGAGCATGGTGCTTTGGAGTCTCTAGAGGTGTTTAGCTGTGTCTCCAGTGCAGGGAGAAGAGAGATCAATATGGAAAAGGTAGTCCAGAGTCAGATCATAAAAGGCCCCGTATTCTTATGGGTAGGTTTTGATATAATCCTGTAGCTACTGAAGGAAGTGAGAGGTTGGTAAAGTGGAAACATTGTCTTATTATGGGATGCCATAGAGAAGGCACATGACTGGTATCCAGCAGGAGGGAAAGGAGGCCCTGAATTAGCCATGTAGGGCCAGGGCTGGGGAAGAGGGTCATGGCCCACGCCATAGATGGGTGCACTGTTGGACAGGAAGGGTGTGTAGCGTGAGGGGAAAAGGGAACTGAAGCCCAATCCCAGAGAAACCCCAATTTTAAGGGCAGAATAGAGGGGAAAAAAGAAGATTGGAAAGGATTAGAAAGGAAGAAAGCCAGAAAATGGTGTAATCAGGCCCAAGTGAGGGGAATGTTTCTAACAGGAAGTAATTCAATAATATCCAATTCCCTAGGCTGTAGGGGTTAAAAAGAGAGTTGGTTGCATTTGGCAAATAGGAAGTTGCTGGTAACAGGGAGATAAGTTTCATGCAGTTCTGTAGGCAGAAGCTGATTATTTTAAGCAATGAATAATATGGAGGGGCAGTGGAAAAAACTATGGTAGAATTCTACCCTTTATTCATTCAACAAATGTATTGAGCAGAGACAAAAATGAACAATAAACATAAGAAATATTTCATTATATGGTATTATGCTATGGTGAAACGTACTATGGAAAACACTAAGGGGGTGTTGGGAGTGTGAGGGTGGGTTTCAGTTTTTAAAATGGCTGGTCAAGGCCAGGGACCGTGGCTCATGCCTGTAATCCTAACACTCTGGGATCCCAAGGTGGGATGATTGCTTGAGGCCAGGAGTTCAAGACCAGCCTGAGCAAGAGCGAGACCCCATCACTACTAAAAATAGAAAAAATTAACTGAGCATGGTGGTACATGAGTGTAGTCCCAGCTACTTGGAAGGCTGAGGCAGGAGGATTGCTTGAGCCCAAGGGTTTGAGGTTGCACATGAGCTATGATGACACCACAGCACTCCAGCCTGGGCAACAGAGTGAGACCTTGTCAAAATAAATCAATAGAAAGATGGATGGATGGATGGGTGGATAGATAGATAGACAGATAGATAGATAGATAGAGGTCAAGGTAGTCTCACTGATAAGACATTAAAGCAAGGACTTGAAGAAGGCAAAGAGGGTAGGTTAGGTGGGAGCTTTCCAGGCAGAACACCAAGGGGACAGAGGCCCTAAGGTAGGAGCATTTCTGGTGTGTCTGAGGAACTGCAAGGAGGACAGGGTGGACTGGGTTAGAATGATCAAGGAAAGAGAAGTAGGAAAACAGTTGAGAGAAAATCACTGGATGGGGAAGGGGCCTGATATTGTTGGAATTTGTAGACCATTATAAGGATTGAATGTAGCTATTGCAGTGTTTGAGCATAGGAGTGGCAGGATCTGATATAGGTTTTAACAATATCACTGGCTGCTTTGTTGAGAACAGACTATAGGAAGTCACAGGTAGAATCGGGAACACCTATTTGGACATGAATAAAGTCTTCTAGGGGAGAGACAATACTGGTGGCTCAATCAGGCATGGTAGCAGGTGAGGCAATGAGACATACTTGGATTCTGGACATAGCTGAAAGTAGAGTCAGCAGAACTGCCTGATGGATTGAATGTGGAGTATGAGAGAGGGGGGAGATTCATGGATAATTCCAAGGTATTCAGCCCGAACAACTGACAGGATGGAGTTGCCAATGCCTGTCAAGGGGAAGGCTGTGGGTGAAGCAGATCTTGCTGATGAAGATCAGGAGTTCAGTTTGAAATGTATGAATTTGAGATGTCAAGTCAGCAGGAATACCAGAGATGAGCATGAACTGAATATATAAATCTGAGAGTCAGCAGTCTGTCAGTGACATTTAAATTCATGGGACCGGATGAGATAACTAAGGTAGTGAACACAGAAAAAATAAGAGAAAGGAGCCCTGAACGCTCTGTTAGTAAGAAGTCTGGAAAAAGTGGAGGGAACAACAAAGGAGCAACGTGAAAGAACAACCAGTGAGGTGCAAGGAAATCCAGTAGGAATAGATCAACGAGCAGAGAGAGAGATCACTTGTGTCAAATGCTGTTGATAAGTTACATGACTGAGAATCAACAATTGGAAAATAAAATAATCCAGTAAGTGACCAGTTAATAGGAAAATCCAGTTTAAGAAGAGGATCATAAAAATACACACTTTTAAGCATTTTAATTTTAAAGTATATGAAGTAATTCTTTCACTAACTTTTAGATAGAGGCCTTTACTTTGTATGGTTCTGCTGATTAAAATTCCACATAGGTTTGTTTGAACAAACCATCCATTTAATGCATCAGCTGTGATTTCTAGAATTGGGTACTTAAGCACCTCTGCACAGCAAACTAAAGGCAGTATCTGTCCAGAGATTATTAAGTCTTTCCTAATAGTTGTCTCATCTATACCTCATTAGATAACATTTTTTAATAACTCTTTAAGTGTCTCTAAAGTATTAAATTCATTTTCATAGAAACAGTAACATATTTTATCAATTTATGGAATATTTAATTTACTAATTATAGTAATGAGTTCAACAGATGTGGAAGATTTGGAAACACGAGTAACTCAGTAAGCACATAATTCAATTCCTGAGAACGGAAGCGTATGGGCTGCTACCTGCCGTGGTTGGAGCCCCAGCCAGCTGGTGTCACCAAGAAACTGGAAAGAGCATTTCAAAAGCTCCTTCCTGCTGCACTGTTTACCATTGACAGATACTTACTAGTATTTACCATGTATTAATAACAAGTAGTGTGTTAAATCCATTACAAACGTAAGTTCATTTACTCTTCATAACTCAACGTACATTCCCTCCATTTTATAGAAGTTGGAGAACAGAGAGATGGAGGCAGTTTTCCAAGCACACACAGCTGGTAGAAGGCTGACCCTGAAGCTCAGCCAAGGTCTGTACGATTCTCGAGCCACTGTCCTAAGCACGCTCAGCTATACGGCTGTAATCTGCCTCATTCATGGTATTATCTGTAAAGTTCAGGAGAAAGGAAAATATGGAGAATTAAGGGCCAAGAAAGGGCGGTTATAGTGTTCTCAGATTTTTCTTTTCTTTGTTTAATAACTTGAGAATCTCGCTGAAGGGAAAGAGTCTATGAAGTAGAAAGACCAAAGATACAGGGAAAGATAAACAGTTCATGCAACATGGTCCTAAAGAAACTGAAGAGATTGGGAAACCACTGTTTACTCCAGGATAAGGACATTCAAGGAAATAAGATAGCTGTCCTTCGATTTATTTTTAAAACACTCATATCTGCTTATTTTATAGAATAGTTTTGCTGGTTTTTTTTTTTCTGTTGGGTTTTTTTTTTTTTAACTTCTAATTCTTTTATTCTTCTAACAGATGCTCTTAAAATACCCTTAAGGATTTCAGTGGATGAGATTCAACCAGGCAACTATGGTTCCAATGACTTTGAATGCGAAAACACAATATGTGCTTTACATATCCGCAAACAGACATCATGGGATGATTTTTCAAAAGCAGTGAGTCAAGCTCTGACAAATCATTTCCAAGCAATCTCTTCTGATGGATGGTGGAGTCTGGAAGACATGGCATTTAATAACACCGCTGACTCTGACATCGGCCTCAGCGCGAGCAGTGTGCGAGCCATCATGCTAGGTATCTGCAGCCACCCTGCAGTGGAGAGAAAGCTACACTTTGGGGCTTAGCTATGTTTGTGGGCTTTATAACCTGATGCTTAGTTCATTGATTAAGCATATTCAAAGCCCACTTGTGGCAGCTGCCGGTGTTGAAAAACTTGAACATTCACAATGTAGCCATTATATAATGTTGCCTGTTAATATAAAAATGCTTTTATGCCTCAAGTAATACTCAGAGATGAAAGAACATGAAAGTCCTTGATGAGGCTTTGTGATTGCACTTGCTATTCTAGATAAATGCAAGAAACCAACCGCTGTGCAGCTGCTTGCTAATGCGCAAGTTCTGAATACAACTCAAAATGTGCTTTCGGGCCAGGCCAGGGGTGCTGTAGTATGTTGATACCTGACCTCCAGGACACATATTCTAATGAAGTCTTGAGTTGGAAGAAGCACTTTAGTTGAAAACATATTCAAAGACCCCACATGGGGTGAATCAGTTATTTCTATTTGACAGACACCACAAAACAGACCCCAAAGAACTTACAAAGATAAGATTCACTTTCTGGTGAGCATAGTAAGTACTCCATAAATGTTAGTTGTGCCTGGTTAGTTTCTTTTCTCTTGAACCAGGACTGACGTCTATAGGAAACCTATTCCTTTGCAAGGACTGTGCTGGTTGCTGTATAAACAATCCTTACAACAGCCTCATTTTACAGATAGCTGGGTCCAAGGTGACTTGCCCGAGGTCACAGAAATAGTGAGCAAAGCAGTCAGGATTCAAATCACAGGCTGTCTGGGGGGAAAGCTTGTGTATTTTCAACAGCAAAGTATTGGAAAAGAATGGCCAAGTTTGAGGGAAAGGTGGGATTTTACCATTGCTATTAATGTATCCGCTTATTACATCAGGAAGTATCTTATTCTGTTCACTCCTATATGCTAATTCATTTTCAAAACATAATACCACTAGTTTTTAGAGAAAATTATTCATGACAACTTGACTTTATGGATCTTTGGCATGGTCATCAAAATTAGTATTTTTATAGCATTGTTATATAACTAAAAAATCGCAAGAAGAAAGTAAGTCATAAATGATTCCCAGGAACATGTTTTGCCCACACAACAAAGTATTCAAAGTGTAGTTCTGCCCAACGGTCTGATAAATGAAGTCAGCACAACCATGTTTTGAAGGAAGTGGCCCTCCCTCAGCCCTCGTCCAGCTAACGTGGGAACTGGTGAAGGCAAATGAATATTCACCACTATCAGGTCAATTTCCCTCTGTGAGCGGTGGATGCTACCGCTTGACCGTCCTAGTGTGCATGCTTCCCACAGAGGGATAAAGCACCCTAGAAGCATTTCACATCTAAAAATCATTGAGTTTTGTGAGTAAAGGCTTAGTTTAGTGCCTGACTATAGCCACTTGATAATTAGTAATTATAACAGTGTTGCTATTATTATTATTGTATGTCTATGAGTGATTTTGCATGATCTATAATCTATGCTAGATTAAAGGAACTTCAGGCCAAGAGACAAGCAGAGGGTTACAGATGGGGCATGCTGAGGATAGATATTTAAGAATTGATCTGTAGAAGGGAACAGATGAAAACAAATACTTACACCAATCCTTCCCTAGAGAAGACACCTGTAAAGTGGGATCCTTTCTGAGCAAGAGTGAGGAGAGAGCCCAGACTGAGAAGGCTTGCCTTATTCTAAGCACCTGAAATTATATGATTTTTTTTTTTTTCTGGAGTCTAAAAATTTGCTGGAAGGGGACTCAGGGACCAGATCATAACTGATGTGATATCTCATCTAAAGTGCTTGGGCTGTGAGAATCAGGCATTGGAAGAACCGTGAAACAATTTTAGGTTATGGTCAGCTTTGCTCTTAACCCTAGAAATAATTGTCTGTATTTTTGTTCCCTAGATCTCTCTCTTAATCCCTCCCCAGGACGGCTTTGGAGTGGTCTGTAGATCAAAGGCCCGCCTTTTGACCTTCAACAAGAATTTCGTTAGGGAGCTAACCCCTTGTATGACCCTATAGGTGTCTGTACATGCCTTTGCCAGTTTAAGCTCTGGATTCCTTAAGGTTCTCACAGGGAAGAGCATATGTTTACCCTTATGAGAAAAATTACTGTTAGGCAGCCCTTGACATTTTATTTCATTTTTTTGGAACTAGGAAGTATGCCATGGTCGGCCGGTCAGAGCTTCGCCCAGTCCCCGTGGGACTTCATGAGGAAGACTAAGGCAGAGCAGGTCACCGTGCTTTTGTCAGGTAACAATGTTCCAAACTGAGGTGACGTTTAAGGAGAGTTTGCTTCATGACTGGCTGTCAGTGTCCTCTAGCCATGCACATGTGACTCCCACTGTCCAGTAATCAGAGGTTTTTAAAACATTTGGTTAAGGGGAGGAGAGACCAAAAGCCATGTTCCTGATACCTATGGTGATGTCTGTCCAGATTATTGATTCCTGCCATGTTGATTATATCCCTCATTAGGAACAAATCAGAGGCCAAACTGACATGCCAGATGAGAGTGACAGACACTGTGTTAACAGAGAAATGTCTTTTGCCACTGTCAAGTGTAGTGTGTGGTTAATATGACTATGATGCTGGTATAGGCTAATGTCTAGTGAGCACCTACCATGTGCTAAACCCTGTCATTTACAGCATAAGTATCAAATAATTTAATCCTCATAACAACCCACTGGGATCTGTATCTGTGTTTATCCCTGTTTTATAGATAATGAAACTGAGGCTCAGAGAGAGTGATTTTCCTGTCTTAGGTCATGCCGCCAGTAAGTGGTACAGGAATACTGAATCTCTCAGCCCTTGAATCTAAAAGGCTACTGATTTCATCATGTATTTCCCATACTTTGGAATGGAATCTTAAAAAATTCAGTCTCAACCAATATAGTTTTATTTTACTGAAGTGTAAAAGAAGTGAGAGCCACCCCAGAAAGTTCATTTAGGCTCAAACAACATATTGAGAGAGTTATAGAATTGGTGGTGGGAGGGGGGAGGGTTGCAAATGGACTAAAAGAAAACTCCAGACCTATGCCTAGTGTTGGCCAAGGCTAAAGCTTTCTGAGGGTTGCGATTATCGATGATAACTTTCACTTATATGCAGTAAAACACTGAACCCAGCAATCAGTAGATGCCAGCCACAGTGTTGGAGCTGGGATCTGGAGGCCCTGGCTGGGATTGCTAGGAGGTGGGTGGGCGGCCCAGGGGGCAGGAAGGAGCAGCCAGGGAGCTCTTGGAAGGCCGGTGGCTGCTTACCAGCCAGTACAAAGTGTGACAGTATTTTCACAATGGCAAAGGCACACCGATGCTTCTTAACTAAATGTCAGCTCTGCCTACACAAGTCAACAAACTTACCTTTTATGATAGATTCTGTTGTGTTTTGATCATTTTTATATTTGCTAAAGGAGAGCCAATTTTTCTCTGTGGTGTTTGTTTTTTGCAGGTCCTCAAGATGGCTGCCTCAGTAGTGTGACGTACGCGTCCATGATCCCCCTTCAGATGCTGCAGAACTACCTCAGGCTGGTAGGTTGACGCTGCCGAGCGGAGGCCCCCACTTCCCTCCTGCCACTGGAAACCCTGGTGGCCTGTTTGTGTGTCTAGAGGAGGAGTGTGAGCTCCTGCTCACCCTGTGCCATCACCTTCCCCATCGGCTCTTCCTGGCTGGCTGCTCAACAGTCTGCATTTCTGTCATTGTCATCCCCGTGTCCGTTGCCTGGATGCAGAGCCCACCTGTGACGTGTGAAGCATTGTAATTGGCAGAAGGTCATCTTCTCTTACCAAGGACTTGGCATCAAATAAACAATCATCAATATGGAAGGAAATGGCCATAAATATCAAGATATCTTTACTACAAATTTTTATAATTTCAAATTCAGTAAATATGCTAACATTAGTTAGGAGGTTAATTTGGCCATTTTAATAGAAACCAGGTAATTATAGCCTAGACAGGATAGAAGTTCATTTTTCTCAAACATATAAATCCCAGCAGGGCAGAGGTCGAGGGAGGGAGTAGGGCCAGGGCAATGTCTCCAGGGCCTCAGCACCTTCTCTCCCTGTGTCACTGTTCCCTGGGATGTTGTTCGTGTCACTTGGTCAAAGGTAGTCACTGCTCCCACGCACCCACGTCCTAGCCTGAGGGAAGAGGACCCGGGGAGCAAGCCTCTTCCTTGCAGGGGAGTTGCACACATCCTTCCTGCCCACATCCCACTGGCCAGAATTTAGACACATGTCCACACCTCGCTGGGAAGTGTGGCCTTTTGCTGGGCAATCACGCATCCAGCTAAAACTAGGCTGGCTGTTACTAAAAGGTGGAAGGTGAAATGATTCTCAAGAAAAGTAGCAAGTTCTAGATATAAAAAAATAGATAAATGTAATGTTTTGTGTTCATTACTTATCACATACCAGGCAATATGCCAAGTGCTTTCATGTCTTATTTATTCTTCAAAACATCCCTGTGAGATAATTTCATCCCTTCTGTAGAGGTGGAAATAGAAACAGAGAGAGGGGTAAAATGAATTGCTCAAAGCCCCACATCTAGTAAGTGACGAAGCCAGAGTTGTGCAAGTCTCAGATGTACTGTGTGTGGGAGATATGTCTAAAACTAATACTAATGGTACAAAACCTTAAGTAAAAGATAATGTTGTTTTACCACCTTAATTTAGACAGCCTTAAAAACAAAAATAACTGAGTTGGACTATGAGCCTTTACAAAAGTTGTTCCCATAAACTGTGAATCGATGTCTTTGTTTTCACCCCTGATGAAAGAGGCATTCAAAACCATTCCATTGATCTTCTAGCTAGGCTCAGAGTTGAAATTAGCCTTTGTACAAGCAGCGGCAGTAGCATATATAAACATTCAGAGCGTTCACTGCATGGGAGAGGTGGTGTCTCCTGAACTGATACTTTCACTTCTTTTCCTTGCTACTTGCTCCCCTTTCCCTAAGGAATTTATGTATGTATGGTGGGGAGGAGATCTGTCTCATTCCCTTGTTTAAATGAAGGTTGAAGGGTGTGACCAACTGGTTTTTAGGAATGTGAGCCTCAGTCTGCCAGCAGAGGCAGCTGGTAGAACCACTTCCTTCTCTCCATTTTCCTTTTTTTCCATACCAGGCAAGGTTCTGGCCAAGGCTTTTCATTCACCTGTTTAGATGATAAAATGAATAAAAGGGCCATGCAACTGAATTATAGTTACAAATTAGTGCTGACTAGCAAATCTATGAAATGAGATGTCTACTAGTCACCTTCTATGTAGAATATTCTAAGTACGCTTATATGTGTGCCTCCTAAGGCTGTAAGACATAGTTTGACTACCAGTGACCAACAAACCAGACCAAACACTGTTACTACTTTTAGTCTCCATTTAGTGAGTGTACACAAAAGCCTTTTTTAATCCAAAAATTAACTCTTGGATGAATATAATGCAAATTTATCACTCATTTCAGGAGTCACTGTAAAATTTAATGTGACTGAGGCAGTAATATATTATACTGGTTGTGAATGTTTCCTCTTCCTTACACAATTAGAAACCCCTTAAGGGGCTAGACCATGTGTTATGAATTTTTGTATCCTGTTATTTAATTCAGTTGTTCGGCAACTGTTTATTGAGAGCCTCCTAAGTACAGGCAGTATGTTAGAAACTTAGGATATAGCTAGGTAGAAGACACATTTCCTGGCCTCACAGAGCTTACATTCTAGTGAGAGAAGAGAGATTTACAACAACAACAACAAAAAAGAATAAATGCATATGTAATGTGACAACCAGCACTAATTACAAGTATAAAAAGATAAAACCAGATAAGGAGATAAAGAGTGGGTGGAAGGGATGGCAGAAAGTGCTAATTTTAGATGGGGTTGTCAGGAAAGATCTTTCTGGAGTGACATTTGAACAGAAAACCAAATGAAGTGAAGAGAGTAGCCTTATAGGGTGTGTTGGAGGCAGAGGCAATGGCAAATACAAAGATATCTAGACTGACAGTGAGGTCTGAGAAATGACCAGAAGCTAGATCGTGCAGGAACATGGAGAGGAACATGGCGGCGAGGACTTCGAATTTTATTCCAGGTAGGTAGAAAATCATTGGAGAAATCTGAGCAGAGAGTGGCGTATCCCCCCTCCCCAGTGGTACAAATAACTATGGATACATTGATGTGTATTTGAATTATTGGAAATCTGTACAGTAGATGTGCAAACATAGTAATAGATGACTTTTTATTGCACATTTATTATATGCCAAACTCTGTTATAAGTATACAGATTCTCATTTAATCATTCTAGGAGGTAGGTACCCACCTTAAGTGATGAGACCTAAGGACTTGAACTTTGTCTGCCATACTCATGCATGTAAATCATAGTTTATACTAGTTACTAGGCTATTAATGAGCAAGCATTTTCATAACCAGTTGCTACTATGTATGCAAATGTATGATATAAAATGCATGTGTTAAAACTCTTATGCAGAAAACCATGAAGTAAAGACTTTATTTTTTATTTATTTTTTATCTGCCTTGTCTCCTCCTATGTGAAGGCTTTAAATCAAGCTTTTTGTTTCTGGGATTTTTTTTTTTAATGCTATTTTTACATACTTTCATTGAATTGTTAAAATAATACAAGTAAATTTTAAATCTCCACCCTTGAATTAATAAGGGAAATATTCAACCTGAGTTTTGAATCACTAATAATTTATTGTAATAGCTGCATTAACTCAAATGTTTCTCTTAGCCAGTTTGTGAGTTTATTAGGTTATTGCCAACCTTGTATTTTAATAAGTCAGTGATTTGAATAATTATTATATTAGAAAAATACACAAGTAGACCATCCTAATCTGAGCCCTACTTTACGATGTAGGACTCTGAATGCTCTAGGACTGCAAGCCTTGAGATTCTCCCACCTGTTGTCCATCCAGTCCAATACGTGCCATGCTAATTGTTAAGAACCATCACTAGGAGTTGCTGCTACTTATGCTCCATACATTCCTAAAATAAATTTGCTACTTTCCCATAAAAATAGTGTTGTAAGTAATGGTTGTATGTCTAAGACAGCCCACAAAAGCTCCATCAACCCCTCTAGCAGATGGCCAGTTCTAGCCTAACCTTTTGCAGGGCACGGAAGAACAGGCCGGGTGAAGTCCTGGTAGAAGGAAGCAGTTGCCTATATGAGGAAGAGGTGGCTCCAACACCAGCGGAAGCCTCAGCTTCCATAGAAATAGTGGAAAAAGATTCAGGGCAGTGGGATGAGCGTCAGCCCCGAGGAGGTCTGAGGCAGGAAGGGTTCGTGAATCCTAGAGGCTGGCTGACAAGGGAGCAGTTATGTCCCAGAGTTACATCGTATAACTTTATTTTTAATAGCTGTAATACCCAAGTTGTTATGCCTGAGTCAATAAATGAGAACCTACCTTTATTTGAAGTTAGTAACCAAGTCTGATATTGGCTTTTACAGTTTCCATAAGCTAATTTAAAATAGATATATAGTGTATGAGGTCTCTGTGTATGTGAACTGTAATTTCTCTTCAATTCCTGTTACTCTCTCATACCTATTTTATAAAGAGAGACCTCAGCAAATGGTTATAACTCTGTCTAACATGAAGGATTCCAGTTTAGTATATTCCAAATGCTGAATATGTCAATATTGTTTGGGGAAATTTTGTATGGATAAATTGACAGTAATTATACCATTCATGGCTTTAAAGAATAAATAAATTAGTTCTTTAAAATTGAGTGTCAGAAGAGGTTGGAATAAAATTCCTAGCCATAAAGCACGTGATTTTAAGCTACAACCATCCCAATTTTATTGGCTTTGGAAAGCCTTTTTACTTTTCATTCTTTTCTGAGTTCAGTGTCTCAGCACAAGTTGGCCTAAGACTGTTTCTGGACAGAAGCTTTTCTTCAGACTACGTATAAGTAAAATGCCAAACAAAAGTTCAGGTTTATTATTTTCAAATGCCACAACTCTGGAAATACATTGCAGGTGCTGCATTGACAGTAGTGTAGACGTGTGGTCCCCTATCCCTGGGCTGTGGGCTGGTACTGGTCCCTGGCCCGTTAGGAACTGGGCCACTCGTGGGCAGACAGCAGGAGGTGAACAGCTGGTGAGGGAGCAAAGCTTCACCTGTATTTACAGCTGCCCCCATCGCTCACATCACCACATAAGCCCTGCCTCCTGTCAGATCAGCTGCGGCATTAGATTCCCATAGGAGTGTGAACCCTACTGTAAACTGCGCATGCGAGGGATCTAGGTTGTGTGCTCCTTATGAGAATCTAATGCCTGATGACCCGAGGTGGAGCTGAGGTGGTGATGCTAGCACTGGGGAGTGGCTGCAAATACAGATTATGACGAGCAGAGAGGTTTGCACAATAAATGTAATGCACTTGAATCATCCCCAAAACATTTCCCACCCCCTTCCAATTTTCTTGGAAAAATCGTCTTCTATGAAACCAGTTCCTGGTGCCAAAAAGGTTGGGGACTGCTGGTGTAGACCACAGCTCCTCTAGTAAACCCCATTCTGTAGGAAAACATTGTGTTGGAAAAAATAGATAAATGGATGGATGGTCTATTGTTGAGGTCACTTGTTTCCATCTAATCCAGAATCCATTTGCCTCACAAAGCACTAATTGACATGTGATGAGCTTCCTGAATAGGCTGTCAAGACACAAGAATAAAAGGGATTGGTACCAATTGTGATAATGAGGCCCAATGTCCCTTTACTAATAAGCAGAAATGTCACACTGTGGATGTGCACTTAGGGGATAATTCTGGTAACTATAATTCAGTCTGTAATTTTAAAAGTTGAGTTTGATCTTCTTTTCCAAAGAACAGATCTTATTTCAACACGATTAAAATATAATACTTACAAACTACCACCACCAAAATCTTCTTGCCTATCTGTCTATCTTTAGAGCCCTCTGCTGGAAGCATGGAGCATGTACATTCATTATACCCAAGATCTTGAATTGGGAGACATGTAATATACTAAATCTAAAACAGATACTTAATTTCTTGGCAGAGCTTTGTATGTTTATGCCAGTCTCAATAGAATAACAGGTTCCTAGTAATTAAGCTAATTTTTGCTATTGTTCAGATTTTAAATGGTAACCGACACAACTATATCATTTCATGAGATAACAAAATACCATTAACAAAAAATTGGTGATGCCTGAAAAGAGGAGAAACCTAATGGAACACATGCATTAAAATGTACGAATGATCCAGAAGTCTATACATTTGTTTTTCTCTTTACCTATCTAATTCACTTATTTATTTATATTCTACCTTATCCCACACAGGATATTAAACTAAACACAAAGGGCTTACTGTTAGTGAATGGCCTTTTCAATGGAATTTAAATCAAGTGTTTCCTGTCTGTATTTCCTAAAAACCTACAATCTGAGAACAAATGAGGTGTTGAAATTGAAGACAGCTTATGACATTGGGTTTCTTTCTGTTATCTGATTTCAAAATCAATCTTAAGAAAATGTAGGCAATTTGACAGGATGGCTATAATGAATAGAGCACTCTTGTTTTCAGGAGTGAGACAAGATTAAATAGCAATGCTAGTTGAAAATCTCAAGGGGTAAATCTTGAAAATCTGTAGCCTGTTTATTTTCAGTAAATCTTGAAAATGTGTATCCTATTTCACTGTGTGAAACAATCTGTTCGTTGTGAGAAAGTTTCTCCCTAATAAGAGCAATTTGGGATTAATTTGGAGAGCTGGAGAGTTCCGGTTTAAAATTGCACCTGACTAGAAGTACCTAATACACAATTTCCTACAAAAGCACTTTTGAAAAATGACAAATTCTCACAATAACACAAAAATAGAACTGACGTCTCCCTTTGGCAAGAATCTGGAAATATTTCCTACTATTTTTAGGGGCAATAGAGTATTAGGCCCGCTTATGTGAGGCCTACTTGAAATCAAGTAGGGAAACAGTATCATCTTTCTCTTAAAATCTTCATGATGATTCCAAAAAACAAGATGTATACCAGTTAGAAAACTGGGCATTTATCCTGTGTAGTCTCTGCTTTCTCCAGCACTGTGATACTCTCCTCCACTCCCTGTAGGTCCTTTCAGATCCATTTAGAGACTGCAGCTCCTAGAAATACCTGAGCAAGGAGTTGATGGGGATTAGCGAGACTATGCTACATCCCAGGAGGGATATTAGCCATGAGCCCTTAGTGGGGGTGGACACAGGGGCAGCCTGGGCTGAGGTGCGTCCTGGGACTATGGTTTATCCTCATGCGTTCGTCTGCCGTGTTGGACAGAAGGAGGTCATTCCACCGCAGCCTTTGCCAGACCCTGGAGTTGACAAGCAACTGGAGTTTGGCCTTTCAGCTACCCAGTGACCTGAGGAGGAGAGTTAGCCAGAAACTCAATGCGTGGTGAGAGAAGCCAGTGGGGATCCACGCTTCTGCTTTACTAAAAAATCCTTCCTGTGGTTTCACAGTCCATAAATAATAACAAATTACATTACATCCGTGGAAGAATACCGTAGAACAGAGTTTTCATTCTGAGGAGAGAAATTACCAAAAACATGATTGAAGAAAAATTTCCTGAGCCAAAAAAGGCCTGACTGTGCATATCAAGAGGACTTGCCATGTTTCATTTGAAATTGGGAGAAAGAGGCCATAACTAGACAAATCTGTGTGGTAGTTTTTAATGACAAGTACAATCTGTATGTCTCCCAGGCTTTCCCGTCTCATAAATAAAAATGAGAACAGATTATTCTTCAATAATTCTTTATTATTCAATGATTATTCTTGAATAATAATTTACCCCTCAAGTCTTCTTGTGGCTCCATAGCCTTACTGCCTAGAAGCAGAACTTCAGCTGAACTTTCTAGGATATTCCTCTCCCCTGTGTCTCTGGGGAAGTCCCTGTTCCAGTCCTGATGCTCACCGGCACCTCCACCATTGCTTGGGTCACAGACCACCAAGACCACGGAAAACAGCCCAGCCCACTGCTGAGTGCATCCTGTGGCTTTAGGATCCCGACATTCCCTGGACAGATACAGCCACTGTCATGTTTCTTCCAGGCATTGGTAAGCCTTTTATTGAAGGCTTTGCAATAATGAAATAGTATTCAAACTCAGAGAAAATGAATGGTGGCTGCCAGATATGTTGTCTTTTAGGGCCTAAATCCCAGTCCCAAACCCAGCATCAAGGAGCCCCTTAAATGACCTTTTGCCTCCTCAACTCATGCCCTGATGCCTGGTGGCCAAGCCTGGCTTTCCTCCACTTTCCAGGAGTTCCCACAAGTATGCCTTGGTCTCCTTGGAGGCCAAAGATCAAGTCTTAAAGGCCCCAGGGAAGGAAGAAGTTCCCTCATCCTTCCATGCTAAGTGCTTCCTCCCATCAGGCCTTCGTTTCCTATCCCAGAATCTGCCTCCTGTAATGATGGAGCAGGGACATATTTACTGTCTTCACAGAAGTCCACCTCAGCCACCCTCAAAGATGTGGCCTTCCCCTAGTATCTCAAAGGGACAACCTCATCAGAGCACAGTGGAACGACAACAGCACAAAGATACACATACTTGTCCTTGTCCCATTCCAAATTACAGAAATAACAGACCCTTTCATGTTTAACACTTCTCCAAGTCTGGGCAGCTCAGTCTTCACACATGAACAACATCAACTGTACCGATTAGGTTGGAGCTTCACCTGTCCATGGTCTTTTCTGCAAGACCCCTCCAATAAGAAAGCTGCTCCCGAGTGTGTGTGCTGGGAGGTGACAGAGGTCTCAGCCCTGGGATGCAAGAAGTGGGAGGCTGCCTTCCCCCCTCGACATCTTGCTCCAGGCATCACTGCCCTTGCTCTATGTGGATAATAATCTCCTTTCCATCCAACTGCATGCTGGATCTCCATGTGTTCTTAGGTGAGGTATCCATTTACATGAGGATAAGGGTTAAAAAAAAAATTTATAAGCATCCAGGCAGGAGATTTTCTTTTTTATAAAATAAAAGTGATCCATCTCTACCTAGATTTCTTTGAAACACTGAATTCTAGAATGGAATAGTACATAAAGTTGATCCAAGAGTTTTATATTTATCGAGACATCTTTTCTCTAAGAAGTCAACACAAAGATATTCTCTGATATACAACAGCTGTAAATGGATTACACTCATGTATGCCTCTTTAAAAAAAACTTATAAATGCTAACACACATGCACATCCACTATACAAAGAAAAAACTGGAAGGAAACACTATTTACAGTGGTTGCTTCTTGGTGCTGACACTATCAGTAATTTTTAATCTGCTTCTTTAAATATCTTAGTATTTTCCAAAATTTCCTTAATGAAATGCATTTCTACTTTAACCACTAAAAAGCAAAATAAGCACTGGGAAAATTGAAAGTAAAGAGTATCTGCAAAAGACAATAAAGAGGAAACAATATCTGCAAGGGACAAAATACACTTAGAACTGTTTCTCAGCTAACATACTGGACCTCATTGTAGAAAGTAGAGGGAAGAAAGTATATGCTTTTCCATAAAATGTCGGCTCTTGCTAAATACTCTTTCCCATGCTTTGCATTAAAATGAAAGACTTTAATTCATTTAATTCCAATGAATTAAGCTAATCTCTAAAATATTATTTTTAATCTTCTGAAAGTCTAAGGACAATCAAAAAGGGAATTACACACTTGTATACTGCTTTTATCTCTTCTCAACTTAGCATCTTCACCTAAGGTCTCTTTATGGTTTATTAATAGGTTGAACAATATCATAATGTCATTTTCCATGGCCCAGAAGGAAGCTTGCAAGACTACATAGTACATCAGCTTGCACTCTGCCTGAAGGTATCGATTACGTGTATATCATCTCTTTTTCTTTGAAAACTGGAAAGTGTGTAGAACTAATCACTCTGTTTTCTTTTCACAGCACAGACAAATGGCTGCAGGATTCTCCTGTGAAATAGTGAGCGCTGAAGTAGACGCTGGTTTCTCCAAGGAACAGCTAGTGGACCTGTTCATCAGTAGTGGTAAGACCATTTCACCCAACTGGACTGTGATAACCAAAATGGCTCTTCAGTGATGCCATTAAAAGGAAACCAACTTTGTTGCTTGGGGATAAATTTAAGTCAAATATTTAATTATTCAGCAACTATGGGATGAATGCCTGCAAAAAAGTATTTGCATGTGTATAGTATTGCATTCATTGAGCATCCTGCATTTTCTGTTTTTCATCTTTTTTTTTTATTAATCATTAATTGTTGTGAGCATACTGCATCACTGGCACCAGTGGTACACCAAGGGAGGAGGTGGTGAGAGCAGCGTACCCGAGCTGGCCTGGGTATTGCGTCTTTAATGCTGTTTGGAATTGCTGGACCATGGTGATAAGAAAAAGCAGATCAAGTTTTAGTAAATTGTATTTCTCAAAAATTCTCTATAACCAGTACATCCCTTAATGCGGCAGACTGCTTTGCCCACCCCACCCTTGGTATGCCATCAACTGGTACTTTGCTAAATTCATTACATGTGCTAATTAACTCATTTCATCTTCACAACAACCCTATGCAAATAGATATCATTATTTCTATTTCAAAGTTGGGGAAATGGGCACAGAGAGGTTTAATAACTTGCTGTGTAGCAGCAGACCAAGATTAAACATGTATGTTAGTATAAGGTTATTCGTGAGTTTTCTGTCTTAGGCTCCAGAGCCTAACACCCCAAGCTTCATCACAGGTGGAGTTAGCATAACCCTGCATAGCATAGCATAGCCTAACTAGCCACTGTGACACAAAATGACACAGACCAGACTTCATTCTCCAAGGGCTCAAAGCCACAGAGCCCCAGGGGTGAAGGAGACAGTTGCAAAGTCAGAGAAGGATGAGTTGAGATGCAAATTCAAAATCTCTGTTCAGGGGAAGGGCACTACTTATCTGTGGAGCCATGACAAAGGGAGATATCTTGTGGCCAGGACAACTGCACATCCGGCTTAGGAAGATAGAAATTACCTGCAGCTCTGTATTAAGAAATGAAATTAAGAGGCAGGTTTGGGGAAGCCCTGAGGATTTCACTGAGGATTCCAGAAACCTAGAAGCACATTTTGGGAGCAGCAAATTCCAGTAGGATCTGAATCCTCCACAAGCCAGTCTTAGACTAGAAACTAGTGAAAGTTAGCTATGCAAAGCTGTTTTCTCTGATAAAGTTGCTAATCATAGCTTAGATTTATTAAACTCTTATTCCAGTAGGCCCCATTCTAAACACTGCGTTTCTTAACTTGCAACCCTCTGAGGCAGGTACAGTCACCGTCCCTGACTTATAAACGTGAAAATACTTGAGACGAGAGGTTAAGTATCCTGCCCAAAGGTCCCACGGCAAGGACATAGAGCAGGACTCAGACCCAAGCAGTCTGGCTCCTGAGCCTGACCTCAATCACCAGCAGCCTTAAAAGCTCCCCTGTGCCAAATATCTGTTTTTCCCACTTAGTCCCACATGTTTTTTTCAACTTTCAGTCTTGTTTCATCTCAAAGTAAGAAGCTCAAACATTTTGTTCTCACCCTGTCAGGGTAGATAGCAACTATAGACTGGATTCTGCTCTAAGCGGGGAGAGCTAAGAAAACTGGAGAGCAGTGAATTAGGTCCTGAAGGACGCAAAGGTGACCAGCTCCGCGTTTCTAAGTCTATGGTGGGCATCTTCTTAAAAAGAGCTCCTCTTCCTAATCTCCCAGTTTGGAGATTGGTCCAAGTCTCTGGGCTCCCACACTGGAAACTCAGATCTTATTGGCAAGCTTGAAGACCTAAATACCCGCCGTGCCAACGAGCAGCATTAGGGGTGAAGCAGTCTGGGACCGCAGGCAGCAGGGAGGCCTGTCCTTATTTGCTGGAGGAGCAGCAGCGCTGAGCTCCAGCTGTTTGTTCCTGGCAGATCCAGTGTCGTGACGTCTTGTGACTTTTAGGGAGAAGCCAGAAATCCAGGTTTTTACATACAAACTTTGGAGTTCTTTCAATGTTGCCAGCTATTCCAATTTTAAAAGCAATATGAGAACCATACAGAACCCCTGTTCCTCTCATTTACACACCTTTCACCTTTGCCCCACAGTCAGCCCCGGGTCACCGAGTCAGTCTCAATCTGCTTTCTTATCCATCCAGTTTAGCACCGTCTTACTTTGTGCTCCCTTCCCTGTAACTCGTGCTTGTATGTGAACAGCTTCTCTGCCTCCTGCTCTCTGCCCTGAGCGTTCCTCTCAGGCGCAGACCCCTGATTAAAACCTCCCGTGATTTCTGCACCTGCACCCCCGTCCCTCCGTTGCCCAGTGAACTAAGTGGACGCTGTTCAAAGCTTTCCATTTCTGGGGCATTGATCCACCTGATTTGCTTATCTGACCCTTTTTAAATAGATGTACACGTTCCAGCAGGATCTGGTGTTTATTCCCTACCCTGCATGTCCTTCACTTTTCCACTCCCCACGTTGATGCTGCAGCTTCTGCTAGAATCAGAGTAAATGTGTGAACTCCCCTCGTCCCACACACATACCATGGCTACCACGTGGCAGGAACTATGAACACTAGTATGTAGTGATTAGAAAAGACGTGTTCTCTGCCCTTCTGGAAACTATAGGAAAAGCCTCTTCTAAAATACTTTAAGGACACCTCAAATGAAGCTTCTCTGATCCCTCCAGAGGTGATGTGTCCTTCTAGTGAACAACAGTAGACTTGTTTGTACAACAGTAGACTTGTTTGTACTTTTGTGCCCCACCCAGCCGTAGGCCAGGGCAGTGAGGGTGTTATTGGGGTTTCGCCTTTCATAACACACACATATTATGAGCTCCTTGAAGGTTGGTACTATAGCTTATTCTATTTAGCCTTGTATACTAATTGCTAATAATTATTTGTTGAATGCATGGGTGAATTTTCTGGTGCAGAAAATAGCATGGGCAAAGAAAAAGGGAATTCTTAGTCCCATTCAGATGTTAGCACGTAGAAGAACTTGCTTAGAGTGGAGGTAGGAAGAAGTTAGATTAGAGAGACAGGAGTTGATAAGGGAGTCACTGATGACAGGACATAAAGATAGAGTGATTTGAATTTGAAAAATGAAGTTTTTCAACCATAAGCCAAGACCAAAAAAATCTCCACTCTGAGTTCAAGAAAGAATAGTAGGAAACGGTGTATCATTTTCAAATACACAAGGACTTTTATTCTGTATGTGGCTTAGTAATTTATGAGTATCAATATCTTCATTCACTTTTTAATAGTAAAACTAAGACACAAATACATGGTTCATCTGCAAAGACCTTGACCGCGGTTGCCCCAGTTAGCAAGCTGGGCATTACGGGAGCCTCAGTTCCCCTCATTCCTCATGTCCCAGCAGTCCCTAAGCTCTGTCAAATGCGCTTTCTTTATCTCTTCTCTTCCTCCTGCCCTCTCTTCCCCTGCCACCTGTCATTTCTTGTTCAAACTGGTGGGGAGGCCTCAGCATTACCCCTTAATGCTTCCTCTGGTCACACTCCCTCCGCAGGGTGTCCGGGGGTTCACTCTAAGACCCAAAACCACTCATGACTTTTCCCTGCTGTTATACTCTGATGGCTCCAGAATGAGCACTCAAGCTCTCGAAATGTTACATCAGGAACATGATGGCTGGCCTCTCCTGCTGTCCACCCTTAGCTCCTAAAACTCACTCCACCAGTGCCACTGTCTTCTCAGTAGCACCCACTGCTGTTGACTGGTGACAGATGAAGAGATAATGGAGAACAGACACTTTAGCAGAGCAGGGTGGGAGGCGGGGGCAGCAGCAGTGCCTGCGAACTCCAGGGAGCCAGAGGAAAGGACCCAGCCCTGGGTGTGGGTCGGTTCTTTCAACGTGCGGAAAGCACAGAGCGAGGAACGATGCTTTGGTCGCGAGCTGATGGAGGAGGACACGGGGGAGAAAGCAGAGATCTGGATGAGGGAAAAGAGTTTCCCAGGCTGTTCCGCTCCAGCTTTTAGAATAAGGAGGGCACAGGAATGATCTCTCAGCTCCTCTCTTGCTTTTTTACCAAGAAATGAAAGTGATCACATGGCATGACTACGAGTGAGGAAAACACTGATTTGCGAGGTATTCTATATACATTCCTGGTTTTTAACCTTATTTTCGCTAAAGAAACAGACTTAAATACTTGGATTTGCCTGGGGTTGGAATGTTGAACTTTTATCTTCCACTAAGCACAGCACATATGTTACCTTATTTGCTCCTCTCTACGATTCCATAGAAGAAAGCCAGTGAAAAGAGTCACAGAATGAATAAAAGAAGTACATGCACAAAAAGTATGGGAAGGAAGAGTAGCAGAAGTATTTTAAATAATCAACTTCAAAAAAATCTAAAACTTAAATGGTGATTAAAATGGTACCACATGAAGAAAAGAATGTAGAATAAAAGAACATTTCAAAGAAGATGACACATCATTTATTCCAGTATAAATTACTTTGTGTTTATTTTAAAATAGCATTTTCTCTCTCTTGTTGCCTGTTGTGAGAGTCACGCCACATGACTGTTATTTGGTGAGGAGGCTGTGAATGCATTATTAGAATTGGGTCAATTTCTCCTCAGTGTAAGGTATGGAATTGGGTTAGCATGACAGATTCTTTTCCAAATTACATGTGACAGCAGTAAGAAAAAAAAAAATTAAACACTAGAGTATTTTAAAATTATGCTTGAATTCCTGAGAGAACTTTCCTTTTTAGAAGTAATAAGGATAGAATTACTGTGATTATAGTAGGAGAATGTGACAACTGGATTTTCCATAAAGAGTTTACCTCCTTGAACCCTGTGCTGATGGCTGGTGGAGGCTTTTTGGAGGTTTGCCCTGCGTTTGTCACTTGGACTCTCAGAGCATCGTGTCTGCACAGCCTTGATTTCAGTGGCAGCATAAAACAGGGGCTGTTTTCTGTCCCCAAAGGGGAGATTATAGGCTTGGAGTCGCCAAGTTGGGGTTTAACTAAAAATGTGACGTGTCAGTTATTTTTAAACCAACAAGTGTTGCTGTAGAACTATTTATAACTATCCAGGACTTCAAGGGTGCACAAAACTGGGGTGTAGCCTTGAGCAAAGAGGGTGTCCAATTAAAATTACCCACCTGCAGGGGAGGAGCAGCGCTGATGCAGCCTTGTTGTTCTTGGAAGGAACAAAAGGACAAAAAGAGTAGACTAGTTTCAGAAACAGAGCTTTGAGGCATCATAAAGCAAAGGGAATCCCAATGGCTGACTTTGGGGCCACAGGTCAAAGGGAATCTGCAGATTTAAATGGCGTGGATGGCTTCCTTTCACATCTCCTTAAATCCTGATCAGGGATGGGTTAATCCTTGAAACTAACGAATTCCTGCTTCTGTGGTTGGTTAATATTTTTAGACCTGAAACTATGCTAAGTCACCTGAACTAGGCATGTGCTATTTCTCAAGTAAAATAAAATTTACCTTTGCGCCAACTTGTCTAAGGATGTCGAATGTGAGTGGTCGGATAGAGAAGTAGCTGCTAATGAAAAATTGAGGCAACGAGGCTAGCAGCATCGATGGCAAACCAAAGAAACCCACACTAGTGGACCCTTGATTGGTACCTCAAGGGAGACCAAGATAAAGATGAGGTGGAAACCTAATCCAATGATTATGAACAGCAACCCTGTGCCCTTTTTGTCTCAGGCACAAACTGTCCATTAAATGTGGGATTAATTAAGTCATTAGCAATATAATCATTGCTTGCCGACCCGGGAGAGTGAGTTTATTACCTGCTTCCAAGAGACCTCCTGCAGTCCTATGAGTTCATTTATTTTATCTCCAGCCTGAATCCTGCCTGGATGCGTGCATCCTCATGTCCCACCACCTCCTGGACATCTCAGAAAGGACACTTCCCTCATCAAACACATCAGGCCTGAAACAGAGCCCATCACCCACCCCCTCCCCAAGTACATTCCTGGTCGTGTGCTCTCTGCCTCCTCTGACTGCATGGCCTCTTGTCGGTGGGGACTTCAGAGTTGTCTCTGATATTTCCTCTCTGCTCCTCTCTCAGTAAGTCACTCACCTAGACTCACTGATTCTCCCTCAAAATGCCTTTTCATCCCGTCCCTTGGCCCTGCGTGAGGCTCCCATCATCTCTTGCCTTAACCCCAGCAGTAAGAGCTTAGTAGGTGTGTTTTCCTCCTCATTTCCTCTCCACCCAATTCTTCACACCGGAGTGAGGATCTCAGCAGGAGTCCAATCCTGTTTATCCCTCTCCTTAAAGACTCACTGCGTCTCACAGCTGGTCATTTCTCTCTCCTAACGTGACATTCTGGGTCTTCCACTTTGCCCCTTTGCCTGGGTTCTGAGGCTTCATATCCGCCAGTCTCACCCTTAGCTGTACATTCCAGCCATCGGGGAACTTTTACAAAATGCCGACGCCACAGGCCCAGCGCAGACCAGTTTAATCAGAATCCCTGAGAATCGCTGGGATGAGTCCCCGGTGATTCTAACTGGCAGCCCAGGCTGAAGGCACACACTGCCACTGTGCTGTCCCACAGCTGTGACTGCTCCCCCCCACGTGCCCGGCCCAGTCCCGACCTGTGGTCTAGATCAGCTCTGAGCTCACCGTCATGCCACCTGCGGTTACTCTGACCTTGATGTGGTTCCCCAGGCCCCCCGGGACAGTCCTGCCCCGGCCTCCGTTCTTCTGCCTGTGCCTTTTATTTTGAAAGAGGACTGGAGAATATACTATCAGCAGTATTTGTAAAAAGCAGAATACTTGCTAATACTCTCAAGTATTTTAAATTGGTCCTTCTTTTTACAATGTTAATGTGGCTAAGACTGGGGCATTTTAGAATTTTCTAAAAACTTAAAAGTGATTTTATTCTTTTTTTTGAGACAAAGTCTCTGGATAGAGTGCAGTGGCGTCGTCATAGCTCACTGCACCCTCAAACTCCTGGGCTCAAGCGATCCTCCTGCCTCAGCTTCCTGAGTAGCTGGGACTACAGGTGCACACCACCACGCTTGGCTAATTTTTTTCTATTTTTGGTAGAGCTATGTTGCCCAGGCTGGTCTCAAATTCCTGGCCTCAAGCCATCCTCCTACCTTGGCTTCCGAAAGTGCTGGGATTACAGGCATGAGCCACCGTCACCCAGCATGATTTTAATTTTTTAATTAAATGTTTGGTATACTGGAAATGCTATATACATTTTAACTAAAATATTAATAGCATTTGACTGCTTCGTAGGTGCCAGGCACTGTTTTCAGTATGTTTTGTGTACTGACTTATTCATTTACTACATAATAATCTTCCGTTTACTTTCAGTCTTTCATTTTAGGTTGAATGGAAGGGATGCTAAAATAAGACTCAGAAGTCCTAGATTTTACTCCTTCCTTACCATCATTTCTGAAACCTTAGTTAAATCACTTCAGCCTCTGAGATCTGTGAAATGAAGGGAGGGGTCTGCTTATCTCCCTGAGGTCCTGTGTACATAATTTTATGAACATTTTACATATGCGTCATTTAAAGGCTTTTAACCTTTTGTATTATGAACTAGACATACATAAAACACATACTATTAATACTTGTAGATCAATGAATAATCTAAAATAACCATTTAACCACTGACAAGGCCAAGAAATATTCATAGAATAGTCTCAGCTTCCAGAACGTGCCTGTGTGCCCCTCTCCTTATCACAAAACCTCCCATCTGGAGGGAACCACTACTCTATCTTTCGTGATAACCATTATTTTTTGTTTTTAGCTTTTCTTTATAGTTTTATTCCCTATGTATGAATCCCTAAATTATATATTTAGTGTTGCCTACTTTGAACTTTGCATAATGAAATCATATTGTATATATTCTTTAGTGGTTTGCTTAACATGTTGTGATAGTCTTTACATCTTTTAATTTTTGCCAATTTGTATAGGTTTCTGTAAAAGCTTTAGTCACCAAGTTTACTTTTTGCCCACAGCTTGTCTGATCCCAGTGAAACAATCTCCTGTTAAGAAGAAAATCATCATCATCCTAGAGAATTTGGAAAAATCTTCATTGTCTGAGTTATTGGGGGACTTTTTGGCACCTCTTGAAATTCGCAGCACTGAAAGCCCCTGTACTTTCCAGAAAGGTAAAGATGGTAGAGAGACCACGCTGAGAAGCTTCTGTGATATTCCGATCTTTCTGTTCCCCAGAGGACACGTTACATACTTCATGTTCTTAACTGATTTTAGTTTGCCTTTGCCCCCATAATGTGACTCGCTAAGACTGGACCATTGCTTTTGGTTTATTTTAGGAAACGGAATGTCTGAATGTTACTACTTTCACGAGAACTGCTTTCTGATGGGAACCATTGCCAAGGCCTGTCTGCAGGGCTCCGACTTGCTGGTGCAGCAGCATTTCCGCTGGGTGCAGCTGCGGTGGGATGGCGAGCCCATGCACGGACTGCTGCAGAGGTTCCTCAGGAGGAAGCTTGTAAACAAGGTAACAAACAGCAGCTGCAACCTGTTGCCAGGAGAGCAGGGCTTTTGCTTGTCAGGAGATCTGGGTTTGAGTTCAGCCACTTACTGTGTGGCCTGGGCCAAGTGAAACTGCGGATATTCAAGGGTTAAATAAGATAATGAATGCGAAACCTGTAACGGTTTCTGGACTATGTTAGGTACAAGAAAAAGTAAATAGGTTTTAGTGTTGTTATTAAGTGTACTCAAGGAATCTTGCCAAGTTCTAAATGCTATGAAAGGCTTGATTAGAGAATTAATCCCTCTAAAGAAAACTTACTGCTTCCTTAGAGCTTTCAGAGCATTATCCCTCTATTCAGGCAAATTTTAATATAGGACTCTTACACTACACAGTGGTGAATATAAAAAAGCCACATGAAAAAGTAGAATTCTGTATCTTTTGACACATTTTTTTTAAGAGTAATTAGTAACTTCTGGTGATTTTTCACAGAATAATAAAGTAGATATTCTGGAGTCTCCCAAATAACAAAAGTAATTTAGAGCTGACCATTATCTAACATATCGTTATTTAATATTCTTAAATTGGGCCAATAGCTGAGTTTCAGGGTAGATTTGAAATAATAGAGCTCCATTTAGTAAGATTTTCCCATTTAATCCTGCAGGTTAGACCACATTTGCAGGACAGTGTTGTCATTGTATCAGTGCAGTATTTTAAGCTACAAATAACATAACACCCCACTGCTAGCTGCTTCACAAAAAGAGGCCCCCACCCTATAACCAGATGTCTGTGGCGGGTAATCAGTACCTCAGGTCCATGGTCTGCAGGAGTCTCTCGACCTTCCCCTGAAGCCCACACCATGCCCTCACAGAAACACCTTCAAAGGCAGAAAATGGAATGCAGCAAAGGATAGAAAGCTTCAGCTTCCTCAGTCTCCTCCTTATCAGGGAGGAAGGCACTTTTCCAGAAACTTCCAGAAACATATAAGACTTCCCTTTAATGTTTCATTAACCAGGACTGGTTCCTTGCCCACCTCTCAGTCCGAGACCACAGCCAGACCCACCGTCCCAAGACTGAAGCTCTTCGCCAAGTCCTCTTACAAAGTTCTGTGTCTGTCGTGTTAGTGTGTCAATGTGCGTGTGTGTGTGCTGAGGGCAGGGGAAGAGGGGATTTGGGGGAAAAATGTGAGACAGGAATGGCTTTTGGTAGTTCAGTGAGAACAGTGCTGGCCCCTGCTGATTTGAATCAATATCTGAAATTACTAATTTAATCAGAAATCTGCTACCCCAAGTTATGTTCAAGTCCGTTGCCTGGTCATAAATAGATGCTCTTGGCCAAGGCGCAGCCCTTGTATGACCTCAAGGAGTAGGAGGAAAGGTGAGGTAAAGACAGTCATAGGTCTATAGCTTTGTAAATTACTAATACTTCCATCACCTTCATCATTGCTAATATTTATATCTTGTTGCCAAAAATAATGCACATAAATGATCACAAAAGATCCCAGCTTTATTCTGTAGGATTGGCAATATTTCAGGTACAATGTACCTCCCTCCCCACCAGCTCTCTGATAAACACAGTGTGAAAAGGATTGATTTAACTTATTTTGAAAGGAAAGTTCCAAGCTTCAAGCTCTACTCTCTTCTCCATTGTGTTTGAGAGTGGGGTGTGCTGCAAAGAATAGAAAGGGAAAAAAGGGCAATACCTTTCATTTACCACGAAGCACTTCAAGTAGCTGAATAAAACCTTCCCCGGGGTAAGCGTACAATGGGAACAAATGACTACTGCAAAACATCAGAAATCGTGTAATGTCACAGAACCAAATCTTTGTGGGCACTTATGGCACACTGGCAATTGATCACAATCTCTTCTTCCAATTTTTTACAGAGACTTAAGAAAATAGACCTTTCAGGACAAGATGAGGCTTCCTACTAGGATACAATAAAAAATAATTATACATTTTAGTAGGAAATGAATATTCAATGGTCATTAATCATAATATATGACCTCAGAATTCTTGCTGGAAAAATATCAAAGAAAGTGAGACATATATAATGGTTATTCCTTTTTGAAGAGAAGGAAAATTGATGTCACATAACCTGGGGGTCAATTTAACAGAGCTGCTAATGTCACTGAGTCACTCTTTTATCTCCCTTGGCCACATTTCCTTCAGGTGGGACACACCAACATTCACAGTTGTCCCCATTCTGAATATCATAATTACTTGGTAAAGCAAAGATTTATGTGACTCTCCTTTCTTATAAAATATGTTAATTACTATATCTGACTTTTAACTGAGGGATATTTCTCCTAACAGTAAATAAATCTTTGTCCTTTTGTGAACCCTCTATACCACCAAAAAGGGATGTGATTTTATAAAATGCAATTCTAAAAAGAATTGCTCCCATTAGATTGTATGTGTTATAGAGTATTACTTAAAATTTGCACATTTTAAATTTTGAAGACAATTTCTTTATGCTGACAGAAACTCTGTACATTTTGGTCATGTTAACATTTTAGCTGACACCTTCCTTTTAGAGAAATTAAAATTTTTTTCATTATCATAATACAAATTAAACATGCCACAGATCCAGACATACCAAGTATATATTTATCACTTACCCAAATATATTTAATGTCATTCTTATTTCATTAATTCAAAAACCTTTTTTGTATACCCACTATTTGGAAGCCCCTATGAGGTACTCTGTATACATGGGAATGATTTCTTCCAGAATTGATGTTTAAGAATTCATCCAAGTTTCTCCTTCATCTGCTCACTGATCTATTTTGTGTTAATTTCACGTGATCAGCTACAGGTCTGTATAATCTAGTCCACCTTAACTGCTCATATAACCAAATTCAACATTTCCTGCCCCCACACCTAGCTCCTGGCTTCCTTCCCCTTCTCGTTATCGGTTGTCCAGACTTAGAATTTCATCCAGTCCATCGGTCGTAGCATTTTTGAAGTCCTTACTCTGTGGCAGAGCAAGGAAGACCTAGTACCAGGATCAAAGGACCTATAGCTATGGAAACTGATCATCCAAACACAGTATGATGAGTACAACCGTAGACTTTTGTTCTAGATACATTGGAACAGTGTTAATTGTTTATTCAGTAAATATTTGCCACTGGCCTGGAGGCTGTGGAAGAGTCAAAACATCAATTGCACATCATAAATATATAGTTTTTGTCAATTATGCCTTAATGAAAATAAATTCTAGCTCTAGCTTTGGCACCTATAAATTCTGGGACCTTGGGCAAGATTATTTCTTCATACCTCAGTCTCCTGATATGTAAAACGGGGTAGAAATACCTGCCTCAGGCTTGTGGTGAGAATTAAATGAGAAAGGCCAGCACAGTGGCTCATGCCTGTAGCACTCTCGAGGCAGGAAGATCGCTTGAGCTCAGGAGTTCGAGACCAGCCTGAGCAAGAGCAAGACCCCGTCTCTACTAAAAATAGAAAAAATTAGCTGGGCATGGTGGTACATGCCTGTAGTCCCAGCTACTAGGGAGGCTGAGGGAGGAGCATTGTTTGAGCCCAGGAGTTTGAGGCTGCTGTGAGCTAGGCTGACGCCACGGCACTCACTCTAGCCTGGGCAACAGAGAGAGACTCTGTCTCAAAAAAAAAAAAAAAAAATTAGAAAAATGCTTATCACACTAACGTGTTAGCACACCTACTATGTATGTGTCATTAGTTATCCCTCATTCATCCACCCTAAGTAGGGTTCAGTCAGATTCAACTAGACTTTTGTTTTATAAAGTTGTATGTTTTTAAATTTTGACTCCTAAAAACAAAAAGAAAAGAAGCATCATTCTAAAGCCAGCCCTGTCCCACCTCCCGGTCTCTCTAGTTCAGAGGTCAGGTGCCCTCCCCCTGTGATCCTGTGTGCAAGACCATCGCCTGGGCTCTGTCTGTCTGGCGTCAGCTCAACTCCTGCCTGGCCCGCTTGGGCACACCTGAAGCACTTCTTGGGCCGAAGTATTTCCTGTCTTGTCCTGTCGTCCCAGGACACGCCCAAGCAACGGTGAAGTAAGTGCCATCTCTCCTTATTTGCCTTCCTAAAGCAGAGCCATGGCAAGTGTGGGATGTCTGAGAGAGAGAATGCTGGCCAGGCCACCTTCCCTCATCTCCTGTCCCCCACCCAGAGTGCCAGTGCTCTGTGGTGTCAGAGGATGACCACACCATCTCTGTTATGTAGTTCCTAAGGCAACTGTATTCTTGCTAAGGGCTGTGTAGGATTTTTCATCTGTTACAAAACTCTCATCAAAGCCATGTTTGCCTGGCTGTGCAATGTCTCCTGAGTAAGTTCCCAATGTGAGAAATTTTATTAAGGTTGGTACAAAAGTAAGTGTGGTTTCAGACCATGAATTTTAAATCATTATAACTAGGCTCAAACACATCTTTTTAAATCAAAGTTGGAAACCATTATAATCAACACATTGTTACCAATGAGAAATAAGTTTGTTTATCTTGTAGCATAAAAATCCATGCTTTGGGATTCGACGAACTCTTGGAAAGCATTTTCTGCATCCTGTTGGGTGTGGAAGCATTTTCCCTGCAAAAAGTTGTTGAGATGCTTGAAGAAGTGGTAGGTTGGTGTGAGGTCAGGTGAATAGGGTGGATGAGGCAAAACTTCGTAGCCCAACTAGTTCAACTTTTGAAGCATTGGTTATGGTGTGTGGCTCCATTGGTCGTGGTTGTGGAGAAGAATTGGGCCCTTTTTCTTGACCAATACTGGCTGCAGGCATTGCAGTTTTTCCTGCATCTCATCGATTTGCTGAGCATACTTCTCAGATGTAATGGTTTTGCCGGGATTCAGAAAGCCGTAGCGGATCAGACGGGCAGCAGACCACCACACAGTGACCATGACCTTTTTTTGGTGCAAGTTAGGTTTTGGGAAGTGCTTTGGAGCTTCTCAGTCCAACCACTGAGCTGGTTGTTGTATAAAATTCACTTTTCATTTCACATCACACTCCAATTGAGAAATGGTTCATTGTTGTTGTGTACGAGAAGATGACACTTCAAAACAATGTTTTTTTATTATTGGTCAGCTCATGAGACACCCACTTATTGAGCTTTTTCACCTTTCCAATTTGCTTCAAATGCATAAATGACCATAGAATGTGGTCCACGTTGAGTTCTTTAGCAACTTCTCATATAGTTGTAAGAGGATCAGCTTCGATGATGGCTCTCGATTGGTTATTGTCAACTTCCGATGGCTGGCCACTGCACTCCTCATCTTCAAGGCTCTCGTCTCCTTTGCAAAACTTCCTGAACCACCACTGCACTGTATGTACATTAGCAGTTCCTCAGCCAAATGCATTGTTGATGTTGCAAGTTGTCTCCACTGCTTTATGATCCATTTTGAACTCGAATAAGAAAATCGCTCGAATTTGCTTTTTGTCTAACATCATTTCCATAGTCTCAAATAAATAGGAACAGCAAGTAATAAGTCATTAGCAAAAAAAGCAAGAAATGCACATTAGAATGATGTATAACATAACCACATTTATTTAAGAATGTATTCCAATATCAAACGGTAAGTTTCAATAATGCTAAACCCGCAGTTACTTTTGCACCAACTTAATAGCAAGGATTTTATGTCTGCCCCCCCCCCCCCAAAATCTCTTCATTCTGTTGCTGAATTGAAAGGCTTCCTCCATGATTGAGTCTTATGTATAGTACTTACTATGTTTTCCTGTGAAGCAGCTTATGACAACAGACATAGACACAAGCAAGTTATAGAAATAGAAAATCAGCAGGAAATTGAAAAGAGGAAAAAAAGTGTCACCATCCAGCTTAGTAAGGGTTCTATGATTAGCAGATTTGATTCTGCATTTATAATCCCATCAGGAAACATCTGCCCCCTGCTCCAGAATAAGACACTTACCTCTGTCTTCCAAACCTGAAGAGAGAGTCCAGAATCAAAGCTGACACGAGATGTCCAGAAATGCCACGGAGAATGGCATCCCAGCAGCCGAGTTCAGGAGCTGCTTTTTTTCAAAGCTGATTATCTTTACACCTTTAGCACTTTTACGAATAACTGTAATTTTGACTCATGTTGTATAAAACAGAATTTTGTCCCTATTCCCTATTATAGTTTCATTTCTTTTCTTGAATTACATATCACTAGATATTAACAGAGAAGCTTACAATAGAGGGATGCTTACAACCTGGGTAATAGTTTCTGACAGTTCTTCTAAGTTTTGTGCCAATATCGAATAGCTTTGAAAATTTTCCTGTCCTGGGAGATGTAGTATTTCTACAGCCATTAATTACATAACTGTTTAAATACTGCAACAAAGCTAATATTTTTTGAAGGTATTTTAATTGTCATTAAGTGCTCCAAATTTGGGCTAAACTCCCAATGTTTAGGGCCATTAATGCAAGGAGCCCACCTGAGTTGATAGCTGGTTGACCTTATTCTCTCTGTAGGACTCAGCCCACCCACCTGCAACAATGAGCCCCCTTGCCTTGCGGGCAGGCGTATTTAATTTGCTACTAATTATAATGTATCCCAATTTCAGAAATATTAAATACAATAGATGTGTACCTTATTAAGGAAATGTCACAAGTAAGTTTAAGCTATTTGGACGTAGACTTTTAGGAAATTGTATTTTTTTCACACTTCTTCAGTCTTTAACTTTACCTTCCTTTCCATGTATGTATTTATTCATGCTTCACTCACTTAACAAACACTCAAGCATTGATTTTTGCTATGTTTCTATAATTTTTTGGAAAAAAATCATCTGAAGACTGTCTAAAAGTTCACAAATACAGAATTTTTCCATATCTTTGTCAAATGCATTAAGCTTGATTAAAAAAATGAAGCCTATAATATTTCTAGCATTATTCAATATACTAAAAGCAAAATAGGCTTTATATTAAGTTATATTAAGCTAAGAGAATGGAAAAACAAGCATCACATGTACGCACCAGAAAATTGGTTTCCCTGATCCTCACCTAAATGCACATTGGGGAATGATACCAACTGGATATCAGACTGAGGCGGGGGGGGGGGGGGTGGTAGGGGGAGGCGATGGGTGTATGCTTACATGATGAGTGCGTTGCGCACCGTCTGGGGAATGGCCATGTTTGAAGGTGCTGACTTGGGGGGGTAGGGGGAGGGGATGGAGGTATGACTACATGGTGAGTGCCAGGCACACTGTCTGGGGAATGGACACGCTTGAGGCTCTGACTCAGGGGGATGGGTGGGACATGGGCAATATATACAACCTGAGCTTTTGTACCCCCATAATAAGCTGAAATAAAAAAAAAAAAAGCTAAGAGAACATTTTTTGTTATTCATTATAGATTTCTGTTTAATACCACAAAAGAGACATGTAAACAGTTTCATTTGAAATTATGTTGTATCTTTGAGGCAAATGCAAACTGCTTTGGTATTAGATATTTTCACTTATTCCAAAACTACCTGAGAAAGGTAGCACATCTATAGAAATGCTTGTGTTTTTTTACCCATTATCTTCAGACCTGTCCTTTTGTAGAGTTGTGTATAATTATTGAGAAGCTACTCTTAACTGATGAATCTGCCCCTCCCTTGCTAGGTGGATGTCTAAGCTGTGGAATGCAGTCATCGCACCCAGAGTTCAAGAAGCAATATTGTCAAGAGCCTCTGTGAAAAGACAGCCTGGCTTTGGGCAGACAACCACTAAAAAACACCCTAGCCAAGGACAGCAGGCTGTGGTTAAAGCTGCTCTCAGCATCTTGCTTAATAAAGCTGTGCTACATGGCTGTCCCCTCCCCAGAGCAGGTATGAGGGTTGCAGGGAGGAAAGGAAATTCACACCCTTATATAATACTCCTTGGAATTTGTTTTTTAGGGAGCTTTCTTCTCTCTGTAACTAGAGAAATTAACGTACATTTCACAACATCGTGCCAGAGCTGTTTTTAATTATTGGCTCATGTTTAAATTCCAAACCTCCAAGTAAAGTTTGTGCTGATTCATAAAACCCTGGCTTGGGTATTTAAGCAGGTCCGTGATTTTGAAGAGTCCATATCTTTGATAACTGGAAATATATTTTGCTTTACTCTATGAAACTGCATTATTACTGCCGTGATTTGTGTTGTTTCAGAGCTTGACCAGCATACAGCCGATTTCAAAGGAGGAAGTTTTCCTTTATCGTTGGTTTCAAATTATAACAGTTGTAGCAAGAAGAAAGAGAGTGGTGCCTGGAGAAAGGTGAACACCAGTCCTCGCAGGAAATCTGGCCGTTTCTCTGCCCCCACCTGGAATAAGCCAGACCTGAGCAACGAAGGTAAAGGGAGTAGGCGTGTGCCTAGAAGGAGGTGGGCACTCCTGATCCAGTGTCTGAATGCAAATGTGCTTTGACTTGTATCACTGTGCATTCAGCAAAACAAAGTCCTAAGTATTTCAATGTACATTTTTATGGAATAAACATACTACATAGTAGCTACATTTCTAAAAATATTTGGGAGCCTCGTACCTGAGAAATACCATTTCTATGCTAAATTCCAAAACTAAATTTATCTTGTAAATGGTCATTTGCTTTTTATTAATTTGTTTTTCCTGGTATCTAGAATTAAATTCATATAATAAAATCATTGCATTAGGGCATATTTCTCTACTTTTATGTGTTATTCCTAAACCAACCTTATTATACATTTTAAAAAATATGTGTAGAGACATACTGGATACCCACATAAGGCCTTTATGAGTGAGTCAGTTTTACATTATTTCTTTTTCATATACAGTGTATACCACATCCCAGGTTCTATTCTAGGCACTGGAAATAGAGTGGTGAAAACAGCAGGGAGGAACAAAAGCCCTGCCTTCATAGAGTTTACATTCTAATAAATCATTACAGATTCCATATGATGGGACATCACATATGAAAAAGAAATATATAAGTTTTCATTTTAACAAAGAAAACATAACACATCTATCCCTGATGTTAGACCTATGCTATTTTGTATTTATAATAGGATAATCAGTGATTATACAAATTATGTCCTTCCCAAAGGAAATCCAAATTTGAATAAGAAAAGATGTTTCCATCTCTTGTGCATTGTGGATGTCTGATCTATGTAATTCGTTTGCCTCCCCCCTCAAAGTATTTGTTTTGTGAAATTTTAAGCCAACTTTACAACAGTGGGGTTTCCAGGTAAAATAATATGATGCCTAAAATCTTATATGTCTTAAAACATAAAAAATTGCTTTGAGTCATGAATGAATTTTCGTATTTAAGCTTGTATTTTACTAATTTTAATAAATTAAAAAGTTAATGTTTTTAACCATATTAATATATGCTACGGTTGTCTAATTACTCTAAGTGAATGATAGCAAATTGTGACCCCTTTTTTTTTAGTGATTAGAGGAGTCACTGAACAAAATGAGATTTTCCTTATACTTTTTTAAAGATAAGTATTATATATTGATAATAGGATATGTTTTGATCCCAAGAGCTTGTCATTACTTCCCAACGTTAGAGTATTTGATTCAGGAAGTAGGAGTCACTGGACTTCAGTCCCCCAATATAGTATAAGGACTCCCCAGATGACTTTCTGTAACAAGGATTATACTTTTCACTTGCTCATAGCCCTTTCAGTGTACAAAAGAGCTCTAAGGTGGTGATGAGGATTATCTCCATTTACAGATAACAGAACTGAGGTTCAGAACCCCCCTTGGCCACCTCCTCGAAATCACCCCTCCTGGAAACACGGGGTTCTGCAATCTTTGTTTTTGTTTCTTACAAGTTCAGTGCTATTTTGTTTAGTCCATGCCACCTAATCCTGTGGCACTCAGCTAACTAGACATCCATCAGGGCTCTTCACTATATCATTTCCAAGTTTGTTAGAATTTCTGTAGAGTTTAAGACCATCTTTCTTGAGCTAAATAATTACCTAAACAGTAAATATTGCCAGTATATGCTTTAGAGTTAAACAGCATCAATAAAATGAATGTGAATTTAAAGCATTATAGAAATAAGTCTATAACTCAGAAAACTATACTATGCTAATATAAAAAAGTAAGAGTTAAAATATAAATGATTTTAATTTCATTTATATTTTCATTATTTTAGAAGATCAAATATTCTTTGAAACAGGAAACCTCTTTGAAAGATTAATAAAGCTATGTTATAAGAATATACACTGACTTCAACATAGAGATTTATAAAATTTAACAGCTCATTTTATAAAATACATAATTCATTGGTCCATAGTTAGGTTAAAAACCATGACAGATGTGCCTCTTTGGTTATTTTGTTTACTTGTTTGTAATGGTAAATTTTTTCCATTAATTGCATTAGATTTAAGATTATTCTAATAATGTTCAGGTTGCTTTTGTTTTCTGATATTGCCAAAAAAATTAAAAAATGCCAAAACTGGAATCCCTTTGTATGCACATTATTGTGGAAACTCATAAAATTTGGTAAAGACACAGCCCATTCCTTTCCTGACCTAAAACAGCAAGGCTGATGCTGTGGACGCCAGGCTCCTGGGGTCAGGGGTCAGGGGTCAGGGCCCAGGGCTGTGCATATATAGTAACTAGCAGAAAGCCACAAGTCAGTGCTTCCAGACAGTAACAACAGAAGGGTGGGTAAAGAAACTCATACAGTGGTTTTCCTCTGGTGATCAGCTTTTAATGAGGATATATTCAATTTACTTTCTAAAAACAGTCTTTAGAGAAAATTTGTGCTGGCAATATCAATACAATTTTAGAATTCACTGAGAAGCAACTAAATGTGTTAATGAGTTTACCAACTTTGGAGTATTGTAGAAATGGTTTATAACCGTGTTTTTCAAACCTTGACCATAACCCATGGTGAGACATACATTTTACATCATGACCGGTACACACACACCTGTGCATTTGTGTGTAAACTGATACAAGTCAACATGCTTATGGCAAGCAATACAGGCTATTTTCTATTCTCTTCTTTAAAAAAGGGGTCATAATCTACACTTTGAAAAACATTAGTATGATTTGCAGTATTTTTTAAATTCCATAACTCTTTGTATCAAATAACTTTGTATTATATAGAAAAGAATATAAAGCGTTAAATTTCTACAGAGCACGGCTAATGCCACACGCCCATTAACAGCTCCACACATCAAAAACCACACTTGATTACATAGTGACGAGAAGGAAATGAAAGTAGGGAGGGGGAGATTACCATCATCAAAAGGCAGGTGTTAAACTCCTCTTTTGGTACTTTGGGAACAAGTGTCTAAGGAAATAGGGACTTGCATACTGATTCCTCAGTTGAGCCTCAGGGGCTGTGAGGGGTCCCGAGTTCAGCCATAAATGCACGGGAGGGAGCTGGTTATTCCCTGGCACTCCCACAGTGTCCTGGGGAAAATCTCAGGAGGTGGATGTTAATCCAAGAACAGTATGAAAGTGCTGCAGAATCCATAGTCTGTTTCTTTCAAGTAGAGTTCAAGATGCTCAGGGACAATGACCTACTCTATGGAAAACGATTACAATTTTTTTCCACAGGTATAAAAAATAAGACTATATCACAGCTGAATTGTAACAAGAATGCTTCTCTGTCAAAACAAAAGTAAGTTCCCCTTTCACATTTAACTCGTAGCAGACAGTAAAGATAAATCAATTAACTTCAATCACTATTTTAAATGTTCCATGTTCTCATTATTAGTTTGTGTAATGATTATGCTGTCCGAGGAACTGATGTCATTCAAATGCTGGTATTAATCCAATAAATGAATGACATCTACAAAAAAGATCCCTTAGCTTAATATAACTTAACATAAAGACTATTTTGCTTTATTGAAGAAGGCTCGAAATATTATAGGCTTCATTTTTTTAAATCAAGTTTAATGCATTTGACATAAAGGTATGGCAAAATCCTGTATTGAACTTTTAGACATCTTTAGATGATTTTTTCCACAAATTCATAGAAACATTGCATGACATTTTTAAGTGCTAAAGGTTTGCATTTATTTTTTTATGCTGTTCCTAAGAAATTTTGATTTTAGTTTATGAATTTTGATTAGCCAAATCATCCTTTGTACCCCAAAGAATAGAAACATTTGGGCAGTTTGTAAATACATCCCCACTGTAGCCCAATAAATTGTGTGCCCTGTCATGTTGCAGGTAACATTTAGGACCCTGGCTCATAGCATTGTGGAAGAAGGGGCAGGTGAAGAGAGAGAAAGGAAATGAAGGAAACTACTTTCTACCAGGCCCACTGTTAGATCTGTTATATACAATAGCTTGCATCACTTTCCCAATGACCCTATGATATGAGCATAAGGATTCTTTACAGAGAAGTGAACCCAGGAACTGAGGTGTTGGGAGAAAGAAGAAAACCTGACACCCATGGCCGTATTGCTAGCAAGTGATAGAGCCAAGTTTGAAATTTGTATTTGCTCCATTGTATCACACTGCTCCCAACACCACAATGTTTAGCGTCTTAGTTTTATCTGTCCTTGGAGAAAGAAAAAAAATGAAGAATAAGGAGATTGGAATGTTGTAAGTGAAAGTAGATTTCTTTGTGAAATACAATTTTATCCTATTAAGAATTTTGAGTGGGAGTTATCAAAATCCCATGGAGATTTCTTACCTTAGTATTCTAATCATTCAGGCTATGGGAGTGGGTTGTTACATTAAGTGACATTTATGAAATACTTAAAAGGATATTAAAAACTTTCACTACCCCACACCAAATCCCAAAAAAGGTACAGTGTCTAGATTTCCATATTGGGAATTACTCTCACTTTGAAAAACTTTTTTCTGAACTTTGTGTTAGGTCTTTAGAGAATGATCTCTCATTGATGCTGAATTTGGATCAGAGCCTCTCTCTGGGTTCGGATGATGAAGCAGACCTTGTCAGGGAACTGCAGAGTATGTGCTCCAGCAAGTCGGAGTCTGACATAAGCAAGGTGAGCAGCACAAATGAGTAGGGGCAGGGAATGGCTCTGCCCAGTAGCAGCCTTTTCAGAGCCCCATAACACTTATTCTCTAAAGGAAATTCATTATTGAATAGTATGGTTAATTCTCCAAATCAAACCATCCCTCACATTGCTTAAAAAAGCCATTTTCTTCTGACATAGTATTTATACAATAAGGGAGCTCTTTAAAAGACTTGAAGTTAAACTTGTATGTTAATTGTACTAGCACAAATCTCACCGATACATTTGAGCAGCTTTTTTATATAAGCCTAAATTTGACTTTCCTCAGACTTTTTTCCTTGTCGTATTCCTAACTTTGGCAGGTAAGGCATCTGTCAGTAAGAGGGAATTACGACAAGCATCACAGCAGGCTCATGTTTCAGACAGCAACAACAACTTTCTTTACAAATAAGAAAGAATTGGCCTGAATAATGCATATCATTGTAGTATTTAAGCTGTGAAATCTGAGATCCAAATATGGGAACCAGTGACCCAAAATCTCAAAGTATAAACAACATCAAGTTCAACCTGTTTTGGCACGCTGATACCTGCAGCAAGTTTGACCACGCTTCCTTGATAAATGCCTCTTATCTGAAAGGGAATATAAGATAGTTATATAACTTGCTCAGGTTCCACTGAAAGCTTCAACTATTACATTTGAATAGTAATAATTTCTGGGAGAAAGGAGAATTGACTATCTTATTTAACCTTGCTGGAAATGAATTGAAATATTATCCGACTGGAAAAATAGGTAATGATTAAAATTTTGCATATTTTATATCCTTCCTTTTCTTGCCAAGTGACTTTTTCCCCATAGAGTTCTTCTGGTAGTCTTTTGACTTTTTAAATAGATTATTTTCCCTTAGAGGCTATTTCTCATGTGTTTGCTGTCAGTTTTATAGGAAGGCTTCAAAACTTTCATGTGAACAGCTCAGGATGTAGGATAACGCTTCTGCTGTAGGTTCTCCACCGTGACATTTAGCCGTGCAGACGTGACTTGACAAATGTACATTTTCCAGATTGCTGATTCCAGGGATGATTTAAGGACGTTTGATAGTTCAGGAAACAACCCTGCATTTTCAGCAATGGCTAATAATCCAAGAATGCCAGTGTCACAAAAGGTAAGTGCCCCTTTCTCCCCAAAATGGGACAAGGCAGGATTGTTATAGAATTTTGACTTCACAGAACTTTCAGTGTGAATCACAAAGTTATTTTTAAACCACAGCTAGGAAATGAGAAATAGGATAAAGACAAAAAATTCATTGGTTAATCAAGATTAGAAAAATCACTGTTTATTAATAATATCTTGAAAGAATGACATAGAAAAGCATTACCTTTTTTTCCTTCTAGTGGATGCCTAAAATTTTACTCAAAATTTTGAATGTCTTTTAAGAAGATCTCCATTTGTTCTCATTCTTGTATGCCAAAACCTGGAAATACAGTAGTCCCCCCGTTATCCTTAGGGGATATGTTCCAAGACCCTGCAGTAGATGCCCAAAACCAAAGATGGTACCAAACCCTATATGCTATGTTTTTTTTGATAACTAAGAGGGCTCCTAAATGACTAACAGGCAAGTAGCACAGATAAGTTGAACAAAGGGATGAGTCATTTCTCAGGCGGGACAGAGCAGGATGGCATGAGATTTCATTCATGATGCTACTCAGAATGGCCCACAATTTAAAACTTATGAATTGTTTCTGGAATTTTCCATTTAATATTTTTAAACTACGGATAACTGAAATCGCAGAAAACAAAACTGTGGATAAGGGCGTACTACTGTAATGCAACCTCTATTGTATTTTTCATTTGAAAACTTAAGATTTCTTATACTTTGGAAAATGGGAATATTTACAGCAAAGGGCTGAGTGGTAACATAAAGATCTTTTACGTGTTAAAAAAAAACCACAAACTTCATTTTAGTTTCCTAACTTGCCGTACCAGGCATTATGTTTCAGTTAGAGACTTTCCTTTAAAAACAAGTCTGAAAGGCAAACAGAAGAGCCAGGATTCCAATAGATTTCATTAACCTCCTGAAATTGCTTCCCTGGCTGCAGTGCTGCACCCTTACGGATTGGTTAATAAATGGCAAGAGATGGCACAGCATGGCATTCTTGGGTGAACAGAAACAATAAAACCACTTCTTACCCATTAGTTCTTTCGTGAGCATACACATGTCATAGAGGCACTTAGTCATGTGGGGTTTGTTCACTAGCCATGTCGATTGATTGCCCTTCACATCCTGTTCTCATCTACTCCCAGGGTGGCTTACAAAGACCTGTGTGTGGGCCGGAGGGTGGGGTGCAGAGAACAGGATCATAAAACGAGCATGCTGAGGCTACTGAGCTCTTTCTCCTATCTGATCACCTGGCAGCGCTGGGCCCTGCTCCCCCACTGCTTGGTGATGTTTCGGTCCTGGCTGTGCGGGCAGCTACGGGAGCTGTGTGTGCTGGGGGAGCAGGTGGGGGTTTCTCAGGGCTGGGGCCCCTAATACAAATTCTATAACTTGATGCCCTGGGAAGAAGAACATGCTTTCAAGCTCACTCTATCATATTATCTGCCTTCCCAACACCGCCCCGTGTCCCCCATCCCCCCACAATTGGGAACAGTTTAGAAGCTTAGCAAACTTTGGAAAGCTTTTAAGGGAAGGTGACTGAAGGAAGTGACCTTGGGTCACTGCGCAGAACATTCCGGTCAGAAAATACTTTGTTCAGGGGCTGTCCCTGAAGCCTTGATTCATTGCCTGTGTCTCATGGCCCGTCCTGAGCTGTGGTTGCTTGGAGGCCAGAGCACATTTCTGGGGCCTCTGGGACCCAAGAATTTAGGATTCCTGTGGAACGTGGTCAGTGGAAGGAGCCAGGAAGGTCTGGCATGAGGGACAGTAGCCACCTTCACTTTTCTGTATAAAAATATTTTGACTGGTAGAGACTGCCTGCTGTTGTTTAAATGTCTAATGGAAAAATATTTTGGTGCCCCTACCTCTGTCACATGACCAGATTGGGTTGCTACCATAAGGTACTGTCCAGAAAAAATAGTACTGAACATCAGATAAGCTCTGGAAGCTTTGTTTTAAAAGAGACCTTTGATACGATCTGGGCTCTTACCAAAGAACTATGTGATTTTTTAAATGTGCAATTTGATATGGGGCTTAAGACAGCTGCCTCCTGCTCTTCTCTTTCTTTGTCCTCTGAAGACACTTGGAAGGACTCTTCCCCAGTAGCTAGGTGTTTTTCTCGGGACCTGCCAGCAGAGGGCAGAGTGGCACTCCTTTGGCAGCCTGCTGGAAGCTTGGCAGGCTCATGCCTTTTCTATCCTTCCGATTACTCAACTGGCATTTCTTGGTTAGATGCCTACTTTCTTCTGTTATCAGGAAGTAACTCCCTTTAAAGGTAAGAGCTCTCTGGGTTAGCGTGAAATCACTTTCTCCTTTGGGCCAGAAGGCTGGCTGTGCTTCCATCAAAGAGGGGCCTTCCAACCACCATTATCCATTAGAAAACAAAAATGAGTAAATTATTGTTCTTATCAGAATTTGCCACAATGTAACTTCTTACAGCTCTACCAGTAAGGGAACATGATGGGATTATTAATCAAGGGGCATGTTAACCAGCCTTCTAAATTAAAACAATATGTATACATACTTAAATCATCAATAGAAAGAACAAATACTACTCAATACTTTTTCCTTTCATGTAAATGCATACTAATCCCCCTAAAGCAAAAGTTCTCATCTTTGGTGCATGATGAAATCCACATGAGGATTTCTTTTTTTTAAATCCCCAGTGCCTGGGGCTCTGTACCTAGAGGTTCTGATGTAATTGTCTGAGGTGTAGCCTAGTTTAAAACATTGGGTGTTTTAAAGCACCCTGATGCTGCTCTTGTGGGGCTGGGGCTGAGATCCACTGCTCTAAAACCTAGCTCTGATCTGTTGTCCTCACTCTCCTCCCGTATCTTTCTTTCCAAGTGTGTCTTTAGAGGGATTGATACACCTTCACATAACTTGTTTTTTTACATGTATCTTGTTCCATACAATTTACTGTTCTCACACCTTACACCTCCCTACGTCTGTCCCCCCTTCACCCTTCCTCCTGCCTAGAACACTCCCTCACCCATGTCCTACACATCTTTACACCCACCTCCAATGCCATCTTCCCTACACTCTCCTTTTCTTCCTGCACCCTACTTTCCCAGCTAGAGGAATTGTGGCATCTTTCTAGCTTCTGGTGGATGCTTAGTGTTGAATGATTTGCACTGATTCTACAAATAATTCTTTAAAGCTAAATAATTACAATGTACCTAGCACAGTGCCTTTCTATGCAAATTAGAGTTTTTCTTTGAATTTAACATGCACAGCAATGTCTATAGTAACTTTTTAATACGGAGAGCTTTTGAATTTTAGCCCAGAAAGCATTAAACACTCAACTCTTCTACTCCAAAATTCTGGTACATCTTAGCTTTGGATAAGATACCTCAAAACCTGTGCTTGGCTTGCAGGTGTCAGGAACATCATTCTTTTGGGCAGGACACTGTGCTTCAGTCACTTGCTCTATAATTGCTGTGGCCCACACTAAGCCCAAGTGATGCTCCATGTTCTCATCATACCTGCTCATGGCCTATCCTCACCCCCACCTAGCCACATGCAGCCTCGACACCCCCACCATATTTTTTGCTGTTGTGAATGCTTCTTGGCACCTCATTTCACGTGGGCATTTCCTGCCTCAGATCATGAAGATGGACCCCCCCTCTTACCCTCTTATTGCAAAGGGACAGACTACACTGTGTGTCTCCTTTACTCCCTCTGCACCTTGGCACTAACCCTGTGGATTGCCAGAGGGAGTTCAGTAATAGTAGAAGAATTATTTATAGTTAAATCAGCTCACCCTCATAGATTCTGCATGCCAACTAGCTGTTATCATTTTAGGACGTGCCATGCTTTCTGAATACTATATATATATGTTGAATTTGCCAGTAGTTTAGACCAAATTACGAGTTGAAATTGGCCTTACTAGGCCATGGCTAAAGTCCCATTTTACAGACTTAAGAAGTAATTTCTTGTAAGGAGAAGTAGATTATGGTGCCTGTACTGTGTTTTTACAGTTATGGCTTATAGCATGTGACTAACCCACTCATCATAAGCAATTTCTCATTCTCTTTCTGGTAAATTGACAGCATAAACTTCTCTGCAAAATAAAAGTAGAACATACTAAGGAGATCGGGTGTGGTTTTATTTTTCTATTCACCCTTCACCTACCATAAAATACAAATGGAGGTGACAAGGACCAGCTGGGATATGTGTGTCCTGATTACCTGTAGTTCACCCTTTTTCCTGTGCTTCCTGCATGCAGTTGGTCCTTGTTTCATGATTCCCTACAGAGGAAACTTTTGTCAGAAAGCTGTTGTCTTAAGCTAGACTTTTGCAGCCTCACCTTCTTGCTTTCCTTTCCCCTGTCAATGCATGTGGTTCAGCACCCTGTATTTGTCCCCTCTTTATTCTTCATTACATAAAAGCACTGAAACCTCTGGCCAAGTGTATGCTAGAGTTGCACAGCTATCTCACCATTTAAGCATGCTTAGGAATTTGGGACCAGTTCTGCAGTTAATGAGGATTTAAATGATCTCCTCCTTTGCACCAACACAGCCATAATTCTTCTGCCCATTTTGCAGGCAACATTGGATTAGGTGGGGGAGAGAGAAGTGTTGTTAAAGATAACAGAGGTCTCCTGCCCAGGATGGCTAAGAGCAATACCACCGCTTAATAGATCCGTGGAGAGAAAGGATAGTGTGGAGTTAAGCTAGGGGTTGTCAACTTTGGCTGCGCAATAGAATCATGCAGGAGATTTTTTTTTTTTTTTTTTTTTTTTTTTTTTTTTTTTTGAGACAGAGTCTCACTTTGTTGCCCGGGCTAGAGTGAGTGCCGTGGCATCAGCCTAGCTCACAGCAACCTCAGACTCCTGGGCTTAAGCGATCCTACTGCCTCAGCCTCCCGAGTAGCTGGGACTACAGGCATGAGCCACCATGCCCGGCTAATTTTTTTGTATATATATTTTTAGTTGGCCAGATAATTTCTTTCTATTTTTAGTAGAGACGGGGTCTCACTCTTGCTCAGGCTGGTCTCGAACTCCTGACCTCGAGCGATCCACCCGCCTCGGCCTCCCAGAGCTAGGATTACAGGCGTGAGCCACCGCGCCCGGCCCATGCAGGAGATTTTTAAAAACCCTGTGTCTGTGCCACACCCTGGAACAACTAAATCTGAATCTCTGGGGATGAGGCCGATCAATGGTTTTTAAAGTTTCCCACGTGATTCCAATGCTGTGGCCATAGGTGACAACCACTGTTTTAAGAAGACACCCAGGAGAATGCACCTGCCAGCCAAAGCAAAACTGTTACTTTCCATTAAAGCCATAATAAGTAAGTATTTTGCCTAGTTTTAGGCAAAATCTCATGTTTGTTAGTTTGTAGAATTTAATACAATATAGTGGAAAATACCCTGAGTGAAAATCAGGAGACGTGAGGTCTTGTCCAAGCCTATGATTCCTCATCGACAAAATGGGAGACATGGACCAGGTGCTCATAAGAGTTCTAAAACACTAGAAAAATGAGAAGATGCAGTTACCAAGTACAGAAGATCTTGAGCCCACCTAATTCTAGGCAGGAGCCTTAATTCGCTAGAATGTAAGCTTCTCTAGAGCAGGAATGTTTCTCAGATGTTGTTCTCCTGTATGGCAGACAACTAGAACAGTGCTTATCTTGTAACAAATGCTCAAAAAAGTTGTTGATTATTGAGTAATTGTCTTTTTCATTTTAAATATCTAAAAGTAGAAAGCAGAAAGCTAGGTGACTTATCCAAGGTGACAGTTTATTTGTAGAGCTGCCTACAGAGAGTTGGTTGAACTAGTCCAACCTGGTGCTCTCCTCATGCCCAGGATTTCGTGAAGTTCCTGTTGGTAAGGAGATCTCAGACTCATTAGCACTTGATTCACTGCCTACTGTATTTAGGAGTTTTGTAATACCAGGAAGGGCCTAATGAAAGTCAAGCAGTAGGTCTTATTTCTCATGAAAACCTGGGTTGAGAGAAACTCCTGTGTGTTTGCTCAGAGACAGGAAGGAGGAAGAGTTGGGGCTGATAACAGAAGTTGGTAACAGTGGCAAATGTGATAAACTTGTTTGGTTTCTCTTTTCTCCTAGGAGGTCAGTCCTCTCAGCAGCCACCAAACTACCGAATGCAGCAACAATAAATCAAAGACTGAGCCGGGTGTTTCAAGAGTTAAATCTTTTCTTCCTGTTCCTAGAAGTAAAGTCACCCAGTGTTCCCAGAACACCAAAAGAAGCAGCAGCAGCAGTAATACAAGGCAAACAGAAATCAACAACAACTCAAAAGAAGAGAATTGGAACTTACACAAAAATGAACACATAGAAAAACTCAACAAATAGGCCTGCCTACGATATTGTCACTATTAACTTCTGTGTATGTCACACAGAAATCACGGACAACAAGATACCAATTCCTTTAAATGAATAAAATGTTTTCACTGTAATATAAAGTATGAGTGCGGGACCACTATTCAATTTTTGTAAAGAATGTATTTATAACCAACATTTTTGTTGCTTTTTTTTTTTTAATTCTGTAGGATTGAACTTCAATACCAAGAAGTTATGCCAACTTTTCAAGTAGTTTTATAATAGAAAAATTGTAATAATCAACATGTTCAGGGGTAATAAATCAGAACTGTCCATGTACTGTATATGTATATATATGTACAAATATATGTATATTTAAGGATGTCCACAAATCATATTGCATACATGTTATAAAATGTGTACAACATTGGCTTAAATAACATTTTCCATTTTAAAATGGAGATCATAATTTTCTGTTCATTTGATGGGGAATGACTAGAATGGGGCAATAACAAATCATTTCTAAACAGTTATTTTCCATTAAAAGCCATATTAAGTATTTTGCCTGTTAAATTCTAGTTTTACGTTTTAAATCTTTTAGTGGTTACATTGTCATTTGGTTGCATCATGTATATATTTATGCTTATGAGTTTGCATTATGAGTCCTGTAAAATATGAAATTATAATGCAATAAAAGTGTTATCTTTCTTACAAAAGTTTTGTACTTAAGTGGATATTTAAAAATACCTGTATAAATGCTTCAACAAATACAAAGTTAATTCCCTCTTCAATGTTATTTCTAGTAGCAGAACTGATAATAAAATTGATATTTTTTAGAAGTGTTTCTTCTAAAATTACTGATGAAATTACTTATACAATTCACAGTTAAAATGCTTTGACACCAAATAAAATACTGATTTAGTGAAATCATTTTGCTGTACTTTCTACCTATACCTCTATAGTTAATCTGTGTAACAGACTGTTAGGAAAGTGTTCCTTGGTGTTTCACTAGCTGTTCACAGAAAGACTCACCCTTATTAGCAAGTGTTAGATAGTTGGTTTAAACACTCAAAGGGAGCTCCAGGAATTAGGTGCTTCCTGAATAAAACACATTGTTTCGTAAGTACCAAAACAGTATTTTATACCGAGAATCATTTACCCATCTAAGGATGCTGAAAGCCCATTTTTCCAGAATGATTATTTACATTTAAGTAAATACGTGCATAAATAATTGTTTTAAAATTTACAAAAATGTCTGCAAGTATCTTAAATGATGTGCAGTAAAAATTATGTCACATGGGACAACGTAGAGGAAGGCCTTTCTGTCAAGGAAGAACTCAATTCCAACTCATCAGCATTCTTCATCTCTTAGGTACAGAATCCTGGAGTGTACAGCTCCAACCTCTCATGCAGGGATGTATACACGGGGGCGGGGGGGGGGGGGGGGGGGGGACAGCATGTGGGTAGGAGAGAGGGACTGCGGGCAAAAATGGTTGAACACAGTAACTCTTTTGAGCCCGACTCAAATTCTGGGTGCCCTGGTAGTATTTGACACTCAAGTGTTTTTGCAAAAACAGAATGCTCTCAAAATTCAAAGACCAACATACCCAGATTCAGATGGCCATAAGGTGTTTTTCTCCTGCTATGTACACCTGCTTAGATTACATCCACTTTGCTTTGTTAGTGATAAGACATCATTGTGTTTTAAATGAGCAGCTTCTCTGAAGATCTCATTAAAATGCCCAAGGACCAGAGGTGAGAAAACAAAGCCAAATTTGGAGTACATTAAGGTGACCTGTAGTAACTGTTTGCGAAACTTTTGTTTCCATTATGTGAACGTAGGAATGTGTGTACACATGATGTAAAGTGTAACTCGGGGTCATGGTCAAAATCTTTGAAAGTCAACACTATATAATGGAACCTAGTGGTGGCAGTGAGGCTGCACCGAAGGTCATATAGTCTTTGGTGGTAAACAGCCTTGCAATTAAGCACTGCCATTTATTTGCTGCGGGGCATGAGGCATATTAATCTTTTTGACTCAGTTTCCTCAGTAGTAAGATAAAGGATCACAACAACCCTGCAGGCTACTCATGAGCGTTAAATGAGATAACACAGTAAATCATTCCTACTTGTCTCACTCATTTCTAAAATAAGTAGTGAATCAATATCTCAGAGCTTTTTGTGTGCCATTCTATATAAAGCCAATATAAATAGATCTGACGCAAGAGAGAGAAATACAATAATAGTAGGAGACTTCAATATCCTACTTTCAACAAAGGGCAGATCATCCAGGCAAAATCAGTAAGGAAATACTGGACTTAAACTACACTTTAGACTGAATGGACTTAACACACATACATAGAACACTTCATCCAGCAGCAGAGATAAGCATTCTTAAGCCCACACCGAACATTTTCCAGGATAGGTCATTATTAGGCCACAAAACAAGTCTTAAATTTATAAGAGGATTGAAATCATACCAAGTATCTTCTCTGACCACAATGGTTTGAAACTAGAAATCAATAACAAGAGGAATTTCAGAAAATTCACAAATGGATGTAAATTAAACAACATAGTCCTGAATAACCAATGAGTCAATGAAGAAATTAAAAGGCAACTTCAAAAATATCTTCAAACAAAGATGGAAACACAACATGCCAAAACAACTTATGGGATGCAGCAAAAGCAGTTCTAAGAGGAGAAAGTTTACAGCAATGAATGCCTACATTAAAAAAAAAAAAGAAACAGAAGAAGAAGATCCCAAATAGCCTTCATGTCACACTTCAAGGAACTAGAAAAACAAGAACTAAGCCCAAAGTTAGTAGGAAAAAGGGAATAAAAATCAGAGCAGAAAAAATTTTTAAAAATTTGCAGCATTCCAACATCTTTTCAAACTGTAATAATTCACAAATACTGGCAGCTATGTTATGAGCCTCAGATTTTAAACTATGTGTGTATGAAACATTAATGATAGAAATGTCTAAGTGAAAATTAATAACTATGAAACACATTAGCAATTTCTAATTTTATTTTAGCTTAAATATGAGTTTCTCCAAAATAGACTAATCTATTTGCAGTTGCTCATATAAAAGGATAAACAAGTAGACTTTATAAAAGCCAATTAGTAAAAGTAGCCAATTTTGACAGACAAGGTCAATTTTTCACAACTACAATATTTTTTTCTGTGCAGTTAATACTTGATGAAAATTAAATTTGGTTTAGTTGCCCTGGGCATTGCTTTATTTGGACATCTGTTCCAAACAACTATGACACCATTATAGAAACCTCACTTTCTGAAGTTATATGATGCTTTCTAAATTGTATCTCATTCCTTTGCAAGAGAACATACTACAGATGTCAAAGGAATAAATTGGTGAGTAGATACCCGATATTAGTCTGGTTTCAACCAGGAATAAATATGTTTCATGGTGGACAAAGATGCCTGTTGAGTGTTAACAGAAAGGATTATGGAAAATACACTGAGAAGAAATATGTGGAGTTACATACCATATCTAGTTTGTCTTTATTAGTGTGACAACAACACCCAAACATCAGAAGTCATGAGCTCAGGCTCTGGCCACGAAGTTATCTAAGGTGGCACTTAACATCTCTGGGCTTCAGTGTCTTCATAGGAAAAATTAAAATACTTTTCTGCTTTCTAAGAAGAAAAACAATGGAAAAATCAGAAATCCTGACAGGTGTTCCTGTATATTCTGATACCTTAAAAAGAATATCAGCTAAACATGCCATAAAAGTTATTCAGGTTGTATTTTAAGGAAATCAAGAATGTATTTCTCCTGAGCCAATTCAAGTGTTCCTGTGGCTTCAACCCTTATTTATTCAACCCTTATTTATTCATTAAAGTACAACTGGGCTAGGAGCTAGCAATAAAGCATCGAGACATGCCAGGTACCTCCTATCTGGGAGCTTACATCCTATTATGCTGAGACAGTGAATAAATGAAGAAGCAAATAAAGCAAGATAAATTTCCCATCGTGTATGTTCTTTAAGGGAAGTCAGTAGAGTGATGTGCTAGAGAGCACTGGGAGAAGATGATGGAGGCAGGATTTCTTTAGGGCCGAATGGCTCAAAGGTGGCTCTGCAAGGACCTAAACATTCACTCTGATGCCTGGAGGATGAAAGGGACCAAGGTACACAGGGGCCATGGGGAAACAGCACTGGCAACTGTTCTTATGGAAAACTAGAAAAACGGGATTCATTAAATTTAAAAGCTTCTAAAAGCTTCTACACAGCAAAGGAAACAAGAGAGTGAAGAAATAACTTATAGAATAAAAGAAAATCTTTGTCATCCACACACATCTGACAAGGAGTTAATATCTAAAATATATAAGGAACTCAACTCAATAGCAACAGAACCACAAAATTTAAAAATGGGCTAAAGACCTGAATAGACATCTCTTAAAAGAAGACATACCAAAGGCCAAAAAGTATTTGAAAAGACACTCAACATCAGTACTCATCAGGGAAATGTGAATTAAAACCACAGTGAGATATTATTTCACACTCGTTAGAAGGGCTATTAACAAAAAGATGAAAGATACGCGTGGGAGAGAATGTGGAGAAAAGGGAATCCCTGCACACTGTTGGCAGGAATGTAAATCAGTACAGCCATTATGCAGAACAGTATGGAGATTTCTTTTAAAAATTAAAAATAGAACTACCATGTGATTAGCAATCTCAGTACCACACATATACCCAAAGGAAATGAAATCATTATACTGAGGAGATACCTGCACTCCTGTCCTCACTGTAGCATTATTCATAATATCTAAGGTATGGAATCAACCTACGTGCCCATCAGCAGATGAATGAAGAAAATATAACACACACATATATGTGTGTATAATACATATGCACACATATACATGTATATATATATAAACAGGATACTATTCAGTCTTAAAATGAAGGACATACTCTCATTTGCGACCACATCAATGAACCTGGAGGACATTATGGTAAATAAGCCAGGCAGAGAAAGACAAATGTCACATGATCTCACTTACACGGTAGAATATTTTGTTTTTTTGTTTTGTTTTGTTTTTTCAAGTCAGAGTCTTGCTCTGCCCAGGCTAGAGTGCCGTGGCATCAGCCTAGCTCACAGCAACCTCAAACTCCTGGGTTTAAGCAATCCCACTGCCTCAGCCTCCCAAGTAGCTGAGACTACAGGCACGTGCCACCATGCCCGGCTAATTTTTTCTATATATTTTTAGTTGGCCAGATAATTTCTTTCTATTTTTAGTAGAGATGGAGGTCTCACTCTTGCTCCAGCTGGTCTCGAACTCCTGACCTAGAGCAATCCTCCCGCCTCAGCCTCCCAAAGTGCTAGGATTACAGGCGTGAGCCACCACGCCCGGCCTACATGGTAGAATCTAAAAAAGGTATACTCAAAGTAGACAATAGAATGGACAGTAGATTGGGAAGATGTTGATCATAGGATACAAAATTTCAGTTAAACAGGAGGAATAAATTTAAGAGACCTATTGTAAAGCATGGTGACTATAGTTAATAAGAATGTATTATATTCTTGAAAATCCCAAAATCTTCAGATCTAAAGCAACCCTAATGAAAATCCAAGCAGGAAATTTTTTAAAAAAGAAATCAACAAGCTCTTTAAACATATAACTTCTCTTTTAATCCAGTATTTTCTGGCATATCTACTTGGTCCTCTGAACTGAAAACAGCACACAGATATTCAAATTGCTTTTAGGACTGAATTTTCTCTCTGGTCACCACCCATTGATTTGGGGCCTTTCGTTCTCTTTAGGAAGAGAAAACAAACTGACCAAGTTCATTTGATTTCTAGGCTTCTGAGCCAAGGGGCCCAAACAATCGATGTTCTGTTTTCTTCCGGACAAATACTTCCAGGGTTGTTTAAATCTAAATATAATAATATTTCCACCAAAATATTTTTCTAAGTAAAATCAAAATGAGTTGGTTTTGTCAAACCAGTTTGCTATTCAGACTTTTCTGACAATTTACCTTACCCTGGAATTTTCAAGATCGACCTTATGAGTAATAAAATCAGAACTAGCATAATATGTGGCAGCTGTGTGGTGTAATTTGAGAGGCCAGGAGAGACATTCCTGCCACAGTATCCTTCTCTTCCTTATTTCTGAATTGTCTTATTAAAACATGATATATTGTGGTAAACACAGCATGGGAATTGAAGTAATAAAAACCCCTGTTCTGCCCTTCAGTGATCTGTGTCATTGGCCATCTGACACTTAACTTTCCCGGGCCTGGATTTTCTACTTGGAACTTAGGTACCTTTTAACTCCAGAAATCTTTGCCTCTATAATTCATCAAGTACCCCAAATAGTCCAGATTTCTTTTTTTGCTACCTGAATGCTGAGGAAATGGAATCAGAATCTCTACATTTAATTAGAGGGAAGGAATCAGATATGATCAAGGAAAAGGGCCCTTAACATCAGGTGATGCCCCAGGTGTGTCTTGTCGGGAGAAGGGCAGGGAACAAACAACCTGCTGGAACAAAGTGGGAGAAACAAAGCCAAGAGGGGAATATGGGCCAAAAGTTATAAAAGTGGACAAGAGAAAGAAAAAAGCACAAGCTAAAGATTAGAGTTTTGGTAAAGAGATATTTCATCCAGCTAATTCTAGCTCAGTCCAGGAACTTTATGGGGAATAAAAATGTTGTACCAAATATTTAATGTCAACCAAACAGGTGGTATTCTATCAGCTACTTGAAGAAAAAGTCCATTCATGCCTTACTCATTCTTTTTACCTCCAATACCCAGTATTACTATATATGAATACTATAATAAATATATAAATGTAATGACAAGAACTATAAAAATATGATGATTATATAATTGTAGTACTCCAAACTATCCAGGAATGCCAGCTCAGCTCAAGTTCCTCTCAAGTAAAGTTGTGAGAGCCCTCCTCTTCCTCCTCCTCCTCCTCCTCCACTACCACCAATGTGTCTCCCATGTAGACTTCTAGAACTACTGGAGTCACATTTTGTGGAGTAAGTGGATAATAGAAGTGCAAAGAACAAATAAATATCACTGGCACCGTGAAAAGTGTGGGCAGTTCGCAAACACTTTGTTCATCAGGGCTTCTGAACACCCAAATAGGGCCTCTTGCATGGCCTTTCCCTCTGGCCACTGGCCAGCACCCACGTATTAGCTTCTCTTTTGAACCATGATCCCTAATCACCCCCCCTCATGTTTTGGGCTTCAGGGTTTCCCAACCCCTTTTTTGGTTTTCCTTTCTTATCTCCATCTTTTCATACCCACCCAGGCCCTTTGCCCTTACAGAAGTTACTTGGGTTTTGTTGATGCTTACACACTCTATTCTCCATCAAGAATGTCTTCAAAATATTATAGCCAGGCTACAGAACGTGAGCATTTGTTTAACTAACAAGATCATATTTCTAACTTCCATTAAGCGATTGTCACGTCACTAATTTCACCAATGAAAACTCATTTATTTATTTTATATATATATATATTTTTTTTTGATGGGGGTATGGGGTCTCACTATGTTGCCTAGGCTGGTCTTGAACTCCTGGCCTCAAGCAATCCTGCTGCCTCAGCCTCCCAAAGAGCTGGGATTGCAGGCATGAAGCACCATGCCCAGCCAATGAAAACTCATTGCTGACGTTACACTAATTAACAAAGTCTCTACTGTCAATCAATGATAAAGTTAGAGACGTACTTGTGGAGCTGCCTCTGTATTCTTCTTTGCAATGCTAGCTGAACATTCCTAGGGCATGGACTTTTAATTAGGATAACTGCCTAAACTAGGAAGTACTAATTGATAAAATCTTATAAGTAGCCAGACGGAAAAAAGGCATATTACAGACAAAGATAAAAACCACCACAGACTTGTCAGAAAATATATTCTGCACAAAAAAGTAATATTTCTAAAGTGCGGAAAGACAAAACACTGTCAACCTAAGAATTCTATATCTGCAGAAGGAGGCAAGATGGCCGATTAGAAACATCAGTTGCCAGATCATCACAGAAAGAAGGAAAAGCTTTAGATGAAAAAAAAAATCATAGCTCAGGTATAATTCTGAGGGAAAAGTGCTAGAACCTAACAGATATTCTGTGAGAACAAATTCCAGAGCAGAACAAGAAGGAGCAAGATTTCAGCAGAGATAAACCCCCAAGAAATTTGGAGTCCTGTGGAAAGGTTAGGTGGGGGGTTTGTTTCTCCTCTCCTCACACCTCTGGTAGTCAGTAGACTCCTGAGACTACATGCAATAGCACAATAGATACCAACCAGTGTAAAAAAAAAAAGCCAAGAGTTCTAGCTCACAGCTCTTATAAAACAATAGCACAAGAGGGCAAATAAAACAAAGTGTCACCCAATGCGGTGAACAGAACAGGCTCCCACATATCAATACTAACACTCAACGTGAATAGTCTGAATGGCCCTCTCAAAAGACAGACTGGCTGAATTGATGAAAAACATAACCCAAATATTTGCTGTCCCCCAAAACACATCTAAACCACAAGGACTCACACAGACTTAGGTAATGGGATGGAAAAAAACATTGCACGCAAATGGAAACCAAAAGCAAAGCAAGCAAGTGTAGCCATTCTCATGTCAAATGAAATAGACTTTAAATCAACAATGGTAGAAAAAAAAAAAAAAGAAAAGACAAAGATGGTCAATATATAATAGTAAAAGGAACAATTCAACAAGAAGTCATAACAATCCTAAATATATATGCACTTAACACAGGAGCTCCCAGTTTCATAAACTGAATTCTTCTAGATCTAAGCAAAGAAATAAATAGTGGTATCTTAATAGTAGAAACTTCATCACTCCACTGACAGAACTGAACAGATCATCAAAGCAGAAAATAAAGAAAACTAGACTTAAACAGGACTCTAGAACAAATGGACCTAACAGATATTTACAGAAAATTCCACTCAGAACCTACTAAATATACATTTTTTTCTCATCAGCACATGAGATGTTTTCCAAGATTGATTATGTTTTAGGTCAGAAAGCAAGTCTCAGAAAATTAAAAAAAAAAAAATTGAAATCATACCATGTATCTTCTTAGGCCATAGTGGAATAAAACTAGAAATCAATTCCAAGAGAAACACTCAAATCTACACAGAGTCATGGAAATTAAACAACCTGCTGCTGAATGATCCTTGGGTCAATGATAAAATTAAGAAGGAAATCAAAAGATTCCTTGAACTGAATGACAAAGGGGACAAACATTTTCAAAATCTATGGGACACAGTAAAAGCAGCCCTAAGGGGAAAGTTCATAGCCTCAAATGCCTACATCAAAAAGACAGAAAGATCATAATTTAGCCACCTAATGTCACATCTCAAGGAACCAAAAAAAGAAAATCCAAAGCCAGCAGAAGAAAAGAAATAACAAAGCTCAAAGCAGAACTAAATGAAATGGAAATAAAAAATATATACAAGAAAAAAATTAATGAAACAAAAAGTTGGTTTCAAAAGATAACCAAAATTGACAGACTGCTAGTCAGATTAACCACAAATAGAAGAGAAAGGACTCAAATAACCTCAATCAGAAATCAAAAAGGAGACATTACAGCCCATATCACAGAAATACAAAATATCATCCATGAATACTACAAAAACCTTATGCAAACTATAAAACGTAGAGGAAATGGATAAATTTTTGAAAACACAGATCTCAAGACTCAATCAGGAATAAATACAAATCCTGAACAGACTAATAATGAGCAGCAAGATTGAGGCAGTCATAAAAAAATCTCCCAAGAATGACAACAAAAGCCCAGGACCAGATGGATTCACAGCAGAATTCTACCAAACCTAGAGAGAAAAACTGGTACCTATCCTATAGAAACTATTCCATAACACCAAGAAGGAGAGATTTCTCCCTAATTCATTTGATAAAGCCAGTATCACCCTGATACCAAAGCCAGGAAAGGACACACAAAAAAGAAAAACTATAGACCAATATCCCCTATAAACATAGATGCAAAAATCCTCAACAAAATACTGGCAAACCAAATTCAACAGCACATCAAAAAGATAATACGCCATGATCAAGTGGGTTTCATCCCAGTGATGCAAGGATGGTTTAACATACACAAATCAATAAACGTGGTTTACCACATAAACAGAAACAAAAATAAAGACGACATGATCATCTCAATTGATGTAGAAAAAACAATAATATCCAGTACCATTTCATGATAAAAACCCTCAAAAAACTAGGCATAGAAGGAATATACCTCAAAACTATAAAAGCCATACATGACAAGCCCACAGTCAACATCATACTGAATGGGGAAAAGTGGAAAGCATTCCCCCTAAGAACTGGAACAAGACAAAGGTGCCCACTGTCACCACTTCTATTCAACATAGTGCTGGAAGTCCTAGTCAGAGCAATCAGGCAAGAGAAAGAAATAAAGGGTATCAAATCAGGAAAGAGGAGTTCAAACTATCCCTGTTTGCTGATGACATGATCTTGTTTCTAGAAAACCTAAAGGACTCCACCAAAAGACTCCTGGAACTGATAAATAAATTCAGCAAAGTCTCAGGTTACAAAATCAACGTACACAAATCAGTAGCATTTCTATATACTAACTGTCAAGCCAAAAGTCAAATCAAGGACTCAATACCATTTACAATAGCTACAAAGAAAACAAAACACCTATGAATATACTTAACAAAAAAGGTTAAAGACCTCTACAAGGAGAACTACAAAACACTGATGAAAGAAATCACAGTTGACACAAATGGAAAAACATCCCCTACTCATAGATTGGTAGAATCAACATTAGAATGTCCATACTGCCCAAAGTGATTTATAGATTCAATGCAATTTCCATCAAAATACCAGTATCATATTTCACAGACCTAGAAAAAATAATCCTAAGTTTCATCTGGAAACAATAAAGAGCCTAAATAGCCAAAGCACTCTTAATTAAGCAAAAAGAACAAATCTGGAGGTATCACATTACCAGACTTCAAATTATACAACAAGGCTATAGTAATCAAGACCTCATTATATGAGTGATAGATGTTTTCATACCTTCCTGAGGTGTGTGTGTGCATGTGTTTGTGTCATCATTAGCATATGAACTAAATTTTGGATGGGGAGTTCCAACTTCCTCCTGTGGGGTAGCCAAAACACCATCTTCCTTTCCATCTTTTGGGGTGCTAAATATTAATTTATACCTCACTTAATCCTATAATTACTTACCTATTAACTATCATTACCTTTAAACCTAATATTTACCCAATGTACATGAAGAGCAGTACTGTACCAACTAATCCTTTATATTAATACAATGTTCACAAATGGGCAGTCATGTCAGTCTTGCGGTTTGTATTTGTTTGCTTATTTCAGAAAAAATCTACCTATACCCTGTTAAGCTCACATCTATAAACTCTCCCATTGATGAGAGCATTTGCCCTGCCAAGATAGATCAACATTTCATTTGTTCTCATGCCTTCCTTGACATATCTACTTTATTACCTCTTCAGACTTTTCAAAAATGAAGCCCAGATTCATAAACTCACATAGAACTTTGAGGCAGACCTGAGATTAGTCATTTGAATGTCTATGTTCTAGCTTCAAATCAAGGCACATATCCCACTGGGAATAGCCAACCTATATATTGTAGCATCTATCTAACCAGTATAGTCTCTTTAAAGAGACATCAACAGAATTATGCTTCAGGGGATACCATTAGTGTAGAATTCCATGTGAATGGTGCCTCCCTTGGATTGGGAAAAATGTCCACTTTCGCACAGTATCTGCCATCCATGTGCAAGCTGAAAAAGAGCCTGCCGTAAATTTAAGAGGTGTTGCTTTAAAACCCCAGAAGAGCAACTCATCTACACCAAAGCCAAAATGCACATTGCCAAAAATCACAAAGTATACAAGAGTTAGTGGGACTTCTTTGTATACTTCAAAATCATCATTCTTGATTTTGAATTAAGTCTTAAAAATCTGTGGGGCACTCAGGTCTTTGCCTATTTATTGAAAACTTATTTTTAAAAAAAGGCTTTTAACACTCAAAGCAAGAGTCCCTAATTGAGGAAACTCATATGCCATACCCAAATACAAAGAACTCTCCTCCCCACTCTACTCCCTCACCGTCATCTTTCCCATCTCCTCTAGATCACACCATGAGCTAGCCCAGCTGCCTATGTTGACTACTAGTCATGGCACTAATCAAATATCTTAAGAACTTTTCTACTTGGCTATTTTCCCAGCTCAATTCTGTAGTTCCTAATATGAGATGAGATGATAGCTCTTTCTTTCTATTTTTCTTAAAGAACAAAAGTATCCATTATCCTATCTTGTTTTTTTCTAACTGATCCTTGCTATTTCCAAGAATTTATTGGTTCTCCAAGTTACACTACAAGGGTTAATGCAAACATAAAGCAAGCACTGGAAACAACTTGATATTCAGCTTGGCTTTTTCTAAAAAAAAAGAATTTTTTTTTCAATAAGAGTTTAAACTTCTGTGAACAATCTGGATAGTCCAAAAATGAGTCGGAAACCTTGCTCTCACCTAGCTAACGCTCACCATCAAAGACAACACACAATCTCATGCTTCCAGACAGAACTACTTTCGCTGTGGAATACAGTGGTATTCCATGAAAGTCGTTGTATTGATTTCATCAAGGAAAATCAGGTTTAGTCATGCCTATTTAATACCAAAGTATCTAGCTAATTCATCATGGAATTAGAATTTTAGATTAACAGAGATCTTTGAGGATTTCTTGTGCAAGTCTATAATTTGACAGAATTGGGAACCAAGGCCTACAGAGATTAAGTAATTTTGCTCAAGGTAATAAAACTACTTAGTGACAATACTAAAGCCCAGATTTTATGACTCATGCTGCAGCACTCTTTAATCATGATCCTTTGTTTTTGCCAGCCCAAAATCCATTATTTTAACCACTTCTGTTAACACACCTGATTTTTCTTGGGAAAGAATCCCTTCCCGCCTCCTTAGCTCTAAGAGTTGGCATGTCACCCAGTCCAGGCCAATCAGACCCAAAGACACTCAACTCTAGGATTATGTTTCAGCTTCAGATAGAGGCATTCTCCCCCCTACCAGCATTGTTGCGAGGATGGATTATAAACCTGGTCCTGCAGGCAGCCATCTTATCACTTTAAGGGGCAAGTCTGTCTTAGAAGAGAGTCAGCCCAAAGTAAAGCAAATATGATAGGTTGGAGCAGCTAGATTTGGCAGTACCTAAGGAACTCCAGTGAGAGTCAGACTTCTATCACTTGTGATTTGAAGTCTTGAGTAATGCAACTTTCTACTACACCATGCCAAATTTGATTTAATTTTGTAAAAAAGGAAAGAAAGCCTATCCCAAACCCACTGAAGGCATTCTCTAATCATAGTGCAAATGAAATTTATTTTTCCTTTTCAATGGTGTGCTCTGACATAAGATAAAATATTAGGAAATTATACTTTGTCCTGCCTTAATTTTGGAGGAAATGATATATTTAGTTATGGGCACTAGACCTAATGGGGTACAGAAAACAGAACCCAGTGTCTGTTTCTTCACACCAAGGAATTGGAAAAGGGGAAAATCCAAGCTATAGAACATTATATTATTAAGAAAACTATATTATATATATAATATATATAGTAAAACTATATATAGTTTTATTATATATATTATATATAGTAAAACTATACTAAGACTATAGTAACTTTTCAAAAATTTTCCCATTGAACATCTTTTTTTAAAAAACTTACAAACAGTGTAGAAACAGAAAGTAGATTAGGTGTTCCTTAGGACTGGGGGCTGATAGCTGAAGGGTATGGGGTTTCTTTTTGAGGTGATAAAATATTCTAAAATTGATTGTGGTGAGGGTTGTACAACTCTGAATATACTAAAAACCATAGAATTATAAACTTTAAATGGGAAAAATTGTATGACATTCTACCTATGTGAATTATATCTCAAAGCTGTTACCAAAACAAAACCCACTAATAAAAAATTGTAATTTAAGGAGTGTACTGTCTTTTTTTCATAGGACACAGATAATTGTTTTCCTCTTCATATGGCAATGCTATTGTAAGCCTTGCAGGGGTGGGGAACCTGCGGCCTTCTGATTTCAAGATTGTTCTTTTTTAAGCACCAAAGGAGGCAAGAAAAGCTTCATCTTTCTCTGCTGTACATCTTTTAATAACAGGATTTGTTCTGTAAAATTGGATTCAGTCAAAAGGCCGCACTTAAGGACCTAGAAGGCCACATTTTGCCTTGAGGTTGCAGGTTCCCCACCCCTGGTTGACCATAACAGAGTTGTTAAGTATTTATTTTCAGTTATTGATAGTATAGAAAAGATTTTTTTAACTTCATTAGTAATTTCCTATCTGTAAATTTCTTGCTAAGGTGGTTCTTCTACCTGCAGACAGGATGGGCGAGATGGCTGTGTAGGCTGAGTCATGGGGATGTGGATCAGAGAGCAAAAATCTGACGCATTTAAGATTTTTCTACTTGGGGCAAAAGGTAGTGTTTGAGTCTAGATGAGGTCTACCAGGGCCAAGTTGTGGGGGCATGGAGGTAGAGCTAATCTGGGACCATCCAAGCATCTGGGGAAATGGCCTATATCAATGCTACTGTAATATCCTGCAACCTCTGAGGCGAATGTTTGACGTCTTGGAAAGGGTTGGTACAAGTGAAGGTCTATGAACTTTAACTTCATGCTAAATTCCTTTGGCAGATTCCCAACTCCGGGCCTGAGACCTAGCCATTTATCTAAACTACAATGGTCTGTAAGAGAAAATTAGAGAGCAAGGAGAGGGGAGGAGGATACAGCTATCAAGCCTTGTGTTACGAGGAAGTTCATAGCTGAACTTGGACATGAGGCAGCCAGTGTGTTTCAGTGGTCCATAGCCTGCCCGTTTTGAGACATCAATCAAGTGACCCTTTTATCTTGCTTTATAGGTGAGAATAAGGCAACCTAAAGGTAGGATGTCAGCCCAGTGTCACAAGTGATTTAGCAATCACAAGCAAACTTGAGAGGTAATTGAATATTGTTATGTGAACGTCCTACAACCGTGGGTCAATCAGTTACCCATGTCTTAGATGTTTCCTTGCCAAGACAGCTTGGAAAGTGTTTAGTCATGCTTATTCACCTGGCACTTACCTAATGAGAAGGGATGGTTGTAAATACTATTTGGAAAATATTTGGGGAAGGACTGCCAAATTCTAGTTCTAGAGAATTATTGGATCAGAGATTCAATTGCTTGTTGAAATGGAGCTCTGAATGGCCTCTGTGTGCATACCCAGGCAGCCAAAAAATTGTAAGCCAAAAAAGTGAGAACCTTAGCTCAAAGGACTAACAGCTCATTTTCTCAACAACCCTCGAAAAGTAAAGTGCAAGGAAAAAGCTTAGAGCTGGACACTATGGAGAATGAAAAAAGTTCTGAGTTGGAAAATATTCCCACACGTAAGTTTCTACCACATCTGAGGGAGAATAAACCTCCCTCAGAGTCCTTTCCTTAACTGCTATAAAGTACTACCCATTTACATCTTCCTTGTCTTTATGACATGAAGTTTCCTGCTTACTGTCCAACCCTAACACACCACAGACTTTTTTTTTTTTCCTAAGTGGCAATCAACCCAGCCTGCTGCCTGGAAGGAGTAATATATCTTCATAATCTTAAAAGTAAATGTTGTTAATACAAAAGGATTATTAAAATAAATCCACCGTGTTCTGTTGACCTTGACAAAGTTTCCTAAAAGATGATGCCTTTTTCCTCTGAAGAAAAGGTAACTTGATAGACCAATGGGTAGCAGCTTGGGTAAAAATTGGAGCTGAAATCCCTGCCCCAAGAGTTAACCTATAAATGGAGAACAAAGAACTTCCAGAAAGAATCTAAAATTACTAATTATGAAACAGCTGGGCATTGGCTATGTGAGTTAACGACATCAGCAAAGTCTCCCTGAGGGGCTTACTGGGTTGGTCAAGGGTTCCATGACTTTAATTCCATTCACAACTATTTACTGATACCCTTTGTATGACACTGCAAAGCCTGGAGTGAATCAGTCAAGTGTGAGGGGTCTTAAACGTGTAGTATTGACAATGAAGACGATGAGGCCAGGCAGAGCCAACTGACAGACTACATTCAGCTTCATCTGAAGAACTTCACAATAGCATTTAATAACCACCATACTGTATAACAGGTACATTTTCCAGAAAAAGTTGCAAATCATTTTTACTGTGTAAGATGGAGGTCCTGATTATACAATGATCCACTACATGTAACTTCTAATGATTTTTATCCCAAGTTACTGGAAAGGTGGATGAGGAACTCATTATAGATTACTGAGGGGTAAAAACATAATTCAAATAATTCCACATGTTAGGGACAGCTGGAATCTCAATCCCTTCAAAACCAACACAAGGATCCAAGTAAAGAATCAACATTCAGGATTAGCTTGTTTACTAGGACAAGTGGATTAGATAATATAGCAGGGCTAACTCCCTCCCCTTCCAAACCAGGACCTTGGCTGTGATTTACAGACTCATTGGCAAGCGAGAAAACTGAGTAACTAAGACCTTGCACTAACACTACTGTGTACCAACCGTGTTACTACTCAAGGTTATAATCCAATGAAGTTATCACAGTCCAGGAGAGGGAAACACTTTAGTGCAATAAGGCATTATACAAATGTGCAAAATTTACAAATGGGAAAAAAGTATAAAACATAGTAGCATTAGTTATACCTGGGAAATAGGGGAGAGGTCCCCAAAAGCTTCTGGAGTATATGAACAACATAATTTTAATTTACCCAGCTGTGTTTGTAATCAGCAAAAAATTGCTGTATTATCTAACCCACTAGCAAGTCTGCTGTAAAGGGAAACTAAGACCCAGGACTGTGGTTTATTAGTACAATGCACCTCATGCTTCGCTGACAGAGTAAGGCAGTCCCTCCTTATCCTCAGAGGACACATTCTGAGACTCCCCGCTGGCTGCCTGGCACCACGGATAGTACTGAACTCTATACACACACATGTATATTTTGTCCTATACACACATGCCTATGAAAAGTTCAACTTATAAACTAGGCAGAGTAGGAGATTAATGATAGCTAACAATTATAGAAATATACTTTAATAAAAGTTATGTGAATGTGGCATCTGTCCTTCTCAAAATACCTTATTGTACCTTATGCGCCAATTTTTGGACCACAGTTGATCACAGGTAACTGAAACCTGGAAAGTGACACCGCAGATGACAGGGGACTACTGTGAACCGAAGGGAGGCCAGCTCTTGCAGCAGAGGCTGCCCTACGGCAGCAGGACACAGGGACATCCTTAAGAGAGTTCCGTCTCCTCTCTCCAAGCACAGGGCTTAATCTCAGTCACCATCTGACAGCCTAGCATGTGTATAAACAGATGAAAGGACAACTTAATATCCTTTGCTTGTCACCTGAAAGAAAGCAATGTTGTCTCCCTGGATGATAATCGACCACATTACCATCCACTTTGAGAGGCAATTTGGGACGAGTCATCCTCCTAATGTGAGCGTCATTTCGCCACAGCATTGCACGGCTCATAGCAATTCACTGGCTGTGAGGAAATCCTGGTGAAGGGAGCTCTGGTTGCCTTAAAATTGGCACAAAAAAGGCTTAGAAAACTACACACTGTCTGACAAAACGTGGTAGCAATTCCACTGGGATTTTGGGGAACACGCTGAAGTCCTTACAGAAACAATTTTTAAAACTTTATCAAGTTTTGGCAGATGACATCACCTGGAGCTTAAGAAGGTGCATGCAGATATCCATGACAATGGCCAAGAACAAATTAAGAGGGCAGAAGTCCAGGAATGTATTTCACATAGCCAGCCAAAAAAACTTTAAGGCTAAAAACAAAGCAAAACCAGTTAACACTAATCTTAAGAAGATAAACATTATGAATGATGAAAAAGTTAAGAGAGTGAATAAAGCTTCTGTAAATATACAAAAGGAACTTGCCCACTTCTCAAAAGCCTTTCTCTTGAAGCTGTGCAGAAAGAATTGATTCCTCAGCCACCTCATGAAAACGAACCAGTTAATGTTGATGAAGCTACAAGATTAATAGCTCAATTGTAATACAGTGATGCTATATCTAATTCCCCAAAAAGACCAGTAAATTAAATGTTTTATACAAAAACAAAAAGCTTTATCAAGCTTTAAAATCAATTTTTAAAAGGTACAGCGGCTCGCATCTGTAACTCCAGCACTTTGTGAGGCAGAGGTAGGAGGATCATTTGAGCTCAGGAGTTTGAGACCAACTTGGGCAACATAGTGAGGCTCCATCCCTATAAAAAATAAAAATAAATTAGGGAGATGTAGTGGCATGTGCCTGTAGTCCCAGCTACTCGAGAGGCAGAAGCAGGAGGATCGCTTGAGCCCAGGAGTTCAAGGTTGCAGTGAACTGTGATTGCACCACTGTACTCTAGCCTGGGCGGCACAGTGAGACCCTGTCTCAAAAAAAAAAAAAAAAAAAAAAATTGCCAAATCACTACAATATTGTATGGTGGGCTTGTAGAGAGTCTAGAATTAGTACTCTTTAGAAAACAACAACTAGGCCTGCCATGCGCATAAGCACACAAACTCACCAATCCTCAGAAAAAGAATTTTCCGACCTTTTCTCCCACAGTGGCTAACAGCACGTACTGACATTCTACAATGTAAAAGGCCCTGTGAGCATTTCATCTGATTTAATCTTCACGACAACCCTATGGGAGTTATTGTTTGCATTTGAGGAAAATGAAAACCATGTATATTAATTTTCCAAAGCCACACAGAACTGGCTCTACCAGGAAGGGGCAAGGCTGGAAATAAAATTTAGGTATTTCTGACCTCAACAATCTTGTTCTTGCACTGAGTCCAACACAGACTGCAAAAGGATAATGATCCTTTCCTTCATGATCCAACCAGTGGCTTAGGTTTAATTTTAGCCGACTGCCCCCATCTGTAGAACGCCCTCTCCACTCTCACGCCCACGAGCACGAAAAGTGCAGAAGTGACATGGGAAGTACTTTCCTCACTCAGCCAGCCCAAATATTTACCTAGCTCTGCTTAGTAGACAACAAAGGCGTATATCCACATGAAAACATTTTGGCTGAATGGGACTTGGGGCTAAGGACACTACAGGATTATAGAATTAAGGTGTCATCCTCTCCAAACCTGTCCCTGTGCAACCACTGTACCTCTCTATACTCTTTCCCTTGCTTATGTTAACCTACTCAAATACAGACAGATACATAGATGATAGAAGACAGGTTTTTTTTTTTTTTGCATGAAACATTTTTTCAACTTTGAGAAACAATTTATATACAATCAATCGTATTCACTTAAAGTTATTATTCCATGAGTCTTGACAGTTGTGTACACCTGTGAAACTACTACCAAATCAAGATTCAAAACATTTCCATCATCCCTCAGTGCATTTTAAAAAATCATTTGTATTTTACATATGACTACATTTTCTATTTACATATTATTTCTGCAGTCCAGTCTACCACCCAAAATAACGTATCATGGACATTTTTCTAAGCCAACAATTATAGCGCCAATACATTCTTTTTAATAGCCAAATATAAATCCACTTATATATGTGCCATAACGTATTCAGCTGTTTCCCTGTTGATGGGATTTATTCAGACTGTTTCCGTTTTTTCGGTCACTGTTTTTGCTATTGTAATCAACACCACAGTAAAATCTTTCTATTTAAGTATCTGTAATTTTGTTTCTATAGGCTAGATTCCTAGAAATGGTTTTGCCGTGCGAAAGGTCATAGACATTTTAAAATTGTGAGTTGTAACACTTTGCAGAGGGACATCCTCTAACCAAATGCACCCCAAAGTCGTCATTCCGTCCTCACACGGGAGAATGTCATGTCATACAAAGCAGCAGGAGCCAACACGCCACAGACGTGGACTCCGGGGGCGCTGGTGGGGTGTCCGCTTCTCGTTAGCAGCTGCGGAGCCTCTGCTCCTTCTAGTACCCCAAGGAAGCACAGAGGACTGAGAAGGGCCCGCAGGGGCCCACCTGACGCTGCCCTGCCTACTGCTTCTCCCTCATCCCCTCCAGAGCACCTCTGGCTTCAGTTCCAACTGTCCTTCTTTCTGTCCTCCAGCATACCCGACTTAGAGCTTTCCAATTTCTTTTCCTTCTACTTGAAAACATCTTCCCCCAAATCTTTATAAAGCTGGCAATTTCTAGTCATTCACATGTGAGCTAAAACATACCTTCTCAGAGAGGCACTCCTGGCTACGAGCTACCCAGTGGAATCGCCTTCCTACCCTCCTCTGCACCACGCCGTGTCTACTCCACCACACTTACCACAGTCTGAATCCCCGGGCTCTGTCGTCCAAATCCCACCCACTGTGCCCTGCAGTCCAGTAGCACTGAATAGTCAGGGGGCCCCTTTCAAATTCAAGTCCATTCATGTTACTCTCCTGCTCAAAACTCTCTGGTTGCTTTCTCACAGCACCTAGAACAACAGCTTTTGTCTTGGTTTACCAGGCTCTGTTTGAGCCCAGGCTACTGCTCAATCCCTTTCTCTTTCCTGGTTTACACCAAGAGGCCACACTGGCCTCCTGCTCTTCCTAAATGTACCAGGAACTCACTGTCCTCAGGGCCTTTGCACCTGCAGCCCGCTCACTAGGGCACTGAACTCTGACATCCACAAGGCTCATAAGACACATTGTCCCTGACCCTGTGCTCTCTTATCCCTTCATAGCACTCACCACTAGCTGATGTTATTTTATTTGTGTACTTATCTATCTATGCATTGTCTCTCTGTAGAATGTAAGTTCTGTGAAGGTGTGGACTTTTTTTTTTTTTTTTTCCTTTTCTTCATCCTCGGTAACCAACAGTCATTTCTCAATAGATGTTGCTTTGAGAGTACAAATGAAATTATCCTTGTTTCTCTGTCTCCCAGGTGGAATGCAAGCTCCCTATAAACAGGGACCTCATCTCTCTGGTTCATCTGTGTGTCCCCAGAACCCAGCACTGCTCATAGCATATGACAGTCTCTCAATGTGTATTTGCTAAATGCACACATGAGTGAATATAAACATGGAGCTGATGGAGCTTGGGACATGGTGATTATGTGTAGGTATTTGTTTGAATCACATTTAGTTTTGTTCAATGTATCTTTTAAATATACAAATCCTCTTAAAGACTACTTGTACTGAATAGTATCCCCCCAAAATTCATGTCTACCCGAACTTGTGAATGGGATCTTACTTGGAAATAGGATCTTTGCAAACATAATTACGTTAAGAGGAGGTCACACTGAACAAACAGAAGCATCCTAAAGGATAAGAAGAGGGAAATTCAGACTCAGAGACACAGAGGGAAAATGCCATGTGATGATGGAGGCAGGAACTGGAGTGACACATTCACAAGTCAGGGAGTAGCAACAATTGCCAGCAACCACCAGAAGCTAGGAAGAAGAAAGGATCCTGTACTACAACCTCCAGCGAGAGCATGGCCCTGCCGATACCTTGATTTCAAACCTCCAGGACTTCCCAAACAGTGAGAAAATAACTTTGTTATTTCAATTCACCCAGACCATGGTACTTATTATAGCAGGTCTAGGAAATTAATATACTACTTCTTTCAAAAAAATGCTGTTAATCAAAAGAAATAAGGGTGTCGATGTCAAAAAAGATGCTAAAAAGAGGTGAATAGTAATCTGGAAATCCCCCCATTGAGGATGTTGGAGATTCTATAAATGACAGGATTGTGCAGGGTGAGGAGCTGACCACGAGTCGCTCTGACTTGCTGGATCTTTGCCTGAAGAAATTAGAAGTTATCTCTCCATGCCAGGTAATAAGTGTGCAGTTTAATGCAAATGTTGCTATTACCTCTACTGACAGGAAGCCAACAATATATAATATTAATAGTTGAGCCATATGAATGTATTCTGGACAGCTTTTAGGAAAGTAAAAATTTATGTAAGTGTAACATGTAACACACCTGAACAGGCATAACTCTCACTAAACAGCATTCTGTAAGGGATGATGCTCACATGACCTACACTTATTGGGCACCAAAGCCTTAACTGAAATAACCAGTTGAGGTTATAGGTATACATCATGAACAATATCTGAAGGAGTTCTCCAAGACATTATGAAACAAAAATTGAGAATCACTAAATCTATCCTATGGAAAAATAATTTTATACATGTAAATTACTCCCACCTCTGCCCCAGTAAACTTATGAAGCTTAATTAGGAGAGAAAGGTGAGACCTTTTGGGATGCAGGTGGCTGGATCCCAGGAGAGAACACACACAATGTTGATGTCTAAGAGAATAGCTTTTCTATTCTAGGGGCAGAGCATGTTTCTTCCTTCCTGGGAATCTCCACTCAAGCATAGTAGAAAAGGCCTCAGGCCCCCTTATGGAAGGAGTCAGTGATTCTCTTGTGTTGATCAATATGAAATTTATGCTTTTATTAGGCAAAAGTGGTCAAATATCAGTTCTTTCATGCAGTTCAACCTTACATATTTTCCCAGATTTTTCTGGGAAGGCTTCCTTCTTAGCTCTTTTTGGTGGGAGGAGTAACTTCCACACTGCATTGGAAGTGAGAAGGACTCTTCCAGCGTGCAGAACCCTATACAACAAGCCCCTTGATTCGGAGCCTGGGGGGTTAACTCCTTTACCTCCTCATTCCTACACTTGGAACAAGGCACATTAGTGGAACTCAGTTAACAGTTAATTCTAAAAATGAAGATGTTTAAATCAAACCTAGGAGATGACATTTCTTTATATTTTTTTCTCTAATTGTATATGACTTTTTTTAGATAAATTGTCAGCTTGTCATATTATTTTAAATAAAGTGACCCTTTCAGTTTTAGAAGCATAATAGATTCTTTATTCTCTCTCCTAGCTCTTCTCCAATGAAAGCAAACCTAAATAGGTCCACCATCCACCTGGGGCTGCACTCCAAGGTAGCCCACTTAGAGAGCTCATATCTAGTTACTCACTGTATTAGTCCATTTGTGCTGCTATAACAAAATACCTGAAATTGGGTAATTTAAACAGATTTCTTAGTGTTCTGGAGGCTCAGAAGTCCGAGGCTGAGGGACCCTAATCTGGTGAGGGCCTTCTTACTGGGTCCTCCCGTGGTGGGGGGCGGAAGGGCAGGAGCACACACGCAGACTCATAGAGAGACACACAGAGAGATAGAGACATACACATATAGAGACAGACAGAGGCAGAACTCATTCTTACCAGGAACCCATTCTCTTGATAATGGCATTGATCTATCCATGAGGACAGAGCCCTAAAGACCTAACCAGCTATTACAGGTCTCACCTCTCAACACTGTTGCATTGTGCATTAAGTTTCCAAAACACGAACTTTGGGGGACACATTCAATCCACAGTGAGGCAAAGTCACCTTGGCCATGACGGTTCGTCAGAGGAAATAAAACTGGCCATAGAAATAGGATGTAGTTGGCATGGCCATTTTACTATTTTTGCCTTCATAGCAAAAAAGCTTGAAAGCAATAACCCATGTGACCTGAAGAAGAAAGGAGGCAACTTCCTGGACTCTGAGAAAATGTGCCAAATGACACTGGATGGAAATCATAAGGGTAAATAGCATCCAAGAAATACCTACAGGGAAGTTGCTTATTTCACGTTTATTGATAATATTCTACCAGCTTGATGTGAGTGAGCCCCCGAGCTACTCTGTGTGGCTACTCTAAAGAAAAGTTCATCCATTCTGAGAGACCTGTGCAGGCCAACCGGCCTTCTCCCTGCTGCTTTCCGGAAGCAAAGATCTCACAGGACTCCGGGCAGTAACATTTCAGGAGGATTCAGCACACATTCCTTCAGGGCCTCATGTGTTTGCCGTGGGTTCTTATAATCCAGATAGCAAGAGCCGTGAAAAGGAACTTTAGATAAGATAATTTAATGGAAGTTGTTCCAACAAATAGGATACATCTTCAAACAAAAGGAAAAGAACGAAGCCCCTCTGAAAACCAAGTGAAAAACAATATAAAAGACAAGATCAAAAGCAGAGCCAAAAAGCTTGGAAAAGAAAAAAGCTGAGAAGATAAATATGATGTGTTGGCTGTATTGACCGGCCTTCCTTCCGAGACATATTGTCTAATTTCAATTTAAACATTATTCCAGCCTGTTCCAACTCCAAACAGTGAAGTAAAATGCAATCATCATGCTTTATGTGTCTTTCCTGGAATCTATTTCATGTTTATAGGTAAACTTTAAGGTTTGTATAGAGCATGCTACTGAATATTAGCTTTTTTTTTTTTTTACCCCAAAGAATATTGTAATCAAAGACTCGGTATTGATAAATATGCCAAAAATTCTCTAAAACAAATGCAGAAAGTAAAAGCACTAAATTAATTTATTCCCTTTTTAAAAAAGAAAGTTCAGCTTTCTCCAAGGATGAAAACCAAGGGTAATGTTACAAATTACATTGATCATAGCATGAGAAAGGTTCTACAAGAATTAGAAATGATTCTTGGTGCCAATAGAATTGAATAATAATCATCCCTGTTCTCAAAATATTTGTCTTTAGAAATTGTATGACCCTTTAGAAATTGTATGACCCTTGTGATATAGTCATATTAATGTCTCTGAAGGCTTCCAATGTTAGTGAATTGAAAACTTTGGTGAAATAAATTTTGTTTCCTACATGTTGGCTTTGGTGGGTGCTGGTGAATTCAGCTGGTGAATTCAGCTGAGTTAATGACATCAGGTTGAATTTGAACCACATATTGCATCACTCCAAAGCCATACAGCACCCAAACCTCCTTTCCGTTTGCTTTAACTCTGTGCTCTAAAGCCCAGGTAGTCCCAGCTATGAAGATTATTGATTATATTGAGACGTAAGTGGATTTGACTTAGAATAGCCAACTTTAAAAAGCAACACAAGTTCATTTTTGTGATTGGAGAGCAGCATTCAAACTTTCTGCTCAGACTTGTTCATTTGTTTTGCTACTGCTATTGATCAGTACTAAATCAATGCTGGAAATACTGAAATCCCTGCTGGAGATCGTTAAAAACTTATCTCTGCAGACAGGTTTGAGCCAGAAAAATCTTAGGGATTGCTTAGAATTCTTGAAGTTTGAATATGCAATTGTAGAATCTTTACTACTGCAAAAGAAAGTAAAAATTTCAGGACCATCACCCCTACTTCTTATGTGAAGGGGAAGGTAAAGGCCTTGGGCCCCTGTGAAGGACTGTCCCCACAGATCATTAAGGAAATTCCTGCTGACCTCCCATAATCAAGGACATGCAAATTGTAACTTTAGGTTTGCAGGCTGAGTCTAGCTCCTAAACTAAAGTCTGCCGGAGGCCACATGAATACTGAGTTGGAAGTTCATCTTCCCAGGTGCAGAACAGAGACAAGACAGGATCAAACATTCTTCCAACTACCCAGTGACTTCCATGTAATTGATGCTTTCTTCACTCCCTTTTACTATCACATTCATCTTATCTTATGTAAAGTGTAGGTTTTCCTGGGTCTCACAAAAATGTAACCATTTTGTCTCACTCCCTATGCCCTCTGCTTTTTTTTTTCCTTCTGTATGCCTTATTTCCCTTAAATACTGAAACTTCCAAATTCCCCTTTAGAAAAATAGCCACAGATTTTGTGTTCTTCCAAAGCACATCCCAGCTTTGGCTTAATAAATCTCCATTGATTGAGATTTTTTCCTCAATCATTTATTTTGGGTTGTCACTACTAAAGTATGGGAGACTGATATCTAAACTGTCTGCTTTCTAAGACATGAAAATCCTGGAATACCTTTCACTTGGTCAACTTCGATCACTAAGAGAAAAATAAAACCAAGAGCATCAGTATGAAACCCATTGTTAAGAGCCTATTTAAACAGCATGAAAGAAATTTCTTTGGCCATAGAAGCATACAAGGAAAAATATCCTACATTCTGTCAGAGTCAGGGGGGTGGTGCACGAGCACTTGGACAGCCAGAGGAAGACAGGCATTTTTGTGACTGCTGGAAGGAACAGAAGGAGGTATCAGGAGGCAGTGTGGGAGAGAGAGAATTACCTCACGTAGCATTCTGATCCGTGACCAACTACAGGAGGAATCTCTGAAATCCACAGCTGCTGCCAGCACATGGATCCTTTTTGAGGGTAGTGAGTCAAAGGGACTCATTCCTGCCTACATTGTCATGGCTATGAGTAAAGCAAATCTGTTATACTAGCCACAGTTAATTGAAGCAAATACTGAGGCTGCTTTAGACATGGGATACCTTCTCACAAGAAAACGCATGTATGGACAGACCCTCACTCTGGCATATAACTCCAGGGAGGTTCATGAATCCCCAGAGCCTCAGATGAAAAATTCCTAATACTAAATAAGTTGACCATCACAGAGGTGACTTGCTAACCATTTCCAGTTGGGAAGCATCATAGAAGCTGAGAGCTGATTCAATTGTCCATTCTCCTTTGCGTGAGGGGAACAAAAAGTTGATAAATTACCTGTCTGCCCTTTGATTGTAGGTAAGAGGTCTGTCGTACATTATCCTAGCTCTGAAACCCTGGAACCAGAAGGAATTGTGCAGCTTTATGGCAATTTCCCATCCTACCCCTCCTATTCTAGCAATATTCTAACAGTAAACTCCCATCCCTGAAGGTGATGTGTATAGGACTCCTTGTGACCTTGAAGAGCCCAGTTAACTGCCAGATGTGAGTTGTGATATCCCACTGGGATTGCTCAACAGCCCATGAAGCTGGCCTCTCCTCCCTACCTCTTCCCTGTAGCTTCACAGCGAAGACAGGGCCAGCCCACATGCCAGCCCTTATCCTAGACACTGATTGCCTTTATTGCAAAAACCTCTTGTTTACCTCTCATTATGGGCATGGAAGTAGGTAGTTTATGGGTAATCGAACTCTGAAATGAGTAATCTGGTAACTTGGAAAACAAGTGTCAACAAAGGTTGCCCAATAAAAGGCTATGAGGGTGGAAATTGCATCCCAGAACTTGGCCAAAGTCCTGGAATTTTCTAGCTGTCCTTTAGTGCAGTATTATTGAAAAGAATAGTCAAGAGAAGTCACAACCAAAGCCACCTATGGTCACAGGAAATAGAAATATTATGCAGGTCCATAAAGATAAGGTCTAAAAAGCATTCAGGACACCACCACTCCCCCCATATACACTGGCAAACACTCATCCTCACATCCACAGGAGGCCCCACGTCCCAGTGTGCAAGATTAAGACAGAATGAGGACGGCTTATGACTTGCATCAATGTTCAAACCAGAAAGGTGATTTATGGAGAAAGTGTTGAAAGAAATGAATAATCATTTTTCCAGGATGAATTCTCTTAAGGCAGGGGATTAAGACAAGATTCTCTCTCATTTCTGAAACTGAGAATTTTGTAGAAAGTTTCAAGAAGTGGTTAAGGGAAGGCCAAGATTATGGGGAAAATATTTTCTGTCTTTGAAAGGACTATGCTCTCTGTAAGTGGTGTTAGATAACCTTGGTTGCTTAGGTAGGAAACTCTGACCCTACCTGGAGCTGTTTTCTCACCAGTAACCGTAAAGCTACAGCAGCAGTAACAAGGAGCCCGCAGGTCAGGCTGGGCCTCCTCACTGGAGCTCTCGTGTCCTGACTATACCCAACCTGTGACTGGATCCCGTCTCTCAAACCTCCCGAATTCCCCCAAACCTTCTCATTGTGCCCTCCAGAGTCATGGCCCTCTAAGCAAGAATTCCTGCATCTTCAGATACTTGGCCGACTGTTCCCTTCACTGCACTGTTTTAGTGAAAACCTGGCTCCTCCTGGGGGCACTGTTTTTCCTGTGCCCTTCTCAGGTGGGCTGCATTCTTCCCACACATCTACCACCAGACCTGGAGGTAGAGGACAGTGTCCTTCTTGCTCCTTATTGTCACTTCCACATCTGTACCTCCCTTCCCCATAAATCCCCCTTTTTGAAGTTGTGACATCAGACTCTACCACCCAACTACAGTAGCCCTTCTTTTTATAGCCATGTATGTAGTCTTTGGGGCTACATTTTTCCACTTGTGGAAGATTTTATCTCCAGGTTCACTGTCACCCTCACCTGGTATTTTTCTTAGTGATTTTAACAGCAATGTAAACAATTCCTCCAATACCCTGACCTCTCAGTTCAACACTCTCCTCTGGCACCGTTCCTCAGCCTCCCACCCCTGTAGAGTACCCGGACTTTGTCATGACCAATACCTGCACCCATCCCTGAGCTCAATTTCAAGCATTCCATTCTCTGATTATCTCCTTCCCTCTGGTATCCCAACTCCAAAAACAGCGAGACCCCACAAAATTCACAATTCACTGAACTACTCACCTTTTAAAATATTCCCCTCATATTCTATGCCCCAACATCTCTTTTCACCTAGTTTATATTACATGATCATAATTAGTCATTCCTTCACATCTTTCCACTCCCTCATCCCCTCTCCCTGTTGTCCTTGCTAGGTATAACCCCAAACCTATTAAATCCAGTTCCCCATCTGTTGCATGACTGTACTTGTGTAGCTGAAGATGGTTAAAAAACAAACAAACAAACAAACAAAAAACACATGCACACACACAACCATCCTGACCAGTTTCTCTTCAACTTCATGAACTCCACTGCACATGGCTCCTTTCATGCTACCTGGATGTCTTTCTGCTTTTCTCTGGTCCGTGCATTCCCATCTCTTCTTCCAGAGCTCCCCAGCTCACGTATCAAACAGAATTAGAATGCCAGAAGATACTACTTCCTTTAGCCACGGGGCAGGACTTGTGGCAACCAGAACCCCTGCCCCAGTTGCCTCTTGTCCCAATAAAAACTTAGCCAGGGTTCCAGATGCCCTCATAGTTGCCACCCAAATATTCTCATTTTTTATAGATGACAATTTAAGACATTTAGATCCTTCTTAAATTCTCAATATCTCCCTTCCTTTTTTTTTTTTTTTTTTTTTGAGATAGGGTCTCACTCTGTTGCCCAGGCTAGAGTACAGTGGTGCCATCATAGCTCAGTGCAACCTCAAAATCCTGAGCTCAAGTAATTCTCCTGTCTCAACCTCCCAAGTACCTGGGACTATAGGCATGCGGCACTGCCAATTTTCGTATTTTTTGTAGAGTTGGGTCTTGCTCTTATTCAGGCTGGTCTCAAATTCCTGGCCTCAAGCAATCCTCCTGCCTCTGCCTCCCAAAGTGCTAGGATTACAGGCTGAGCCACCCACCGCCCATCTTCATTATTAACTGATGATGTTCTTCCTTTTTCTTTGATAAAAATTGAGTCACTCAAAAGAAAACTTTCACAGTTTTCCACTCTCACATCTGCCAACTTATCTCTTCTCCAGCTCCCATAAATAACAGTCCATCCTCCTTACCAAAGGGATCCCTCCTCTTGTGTCCTAAATTCCTTCCATCTTACCTACTCAGGATATTCTGGAACAACTCTCAGTTCTCCCAGCTCCACCAACTCCCCCACCCCTTAATTGATGATCTCCATATCCATTAAACCAATAGGTTATTTCCCACACCTTAAAAACAAACAAACAAACAAAACCCTTTATTTGACCTCATATTTCCCTCCACTTACTACCCATTTATCTTTTCCTTTAGACAAAACTCGTGAAAGTCTATACTCACTGTCTCCAATTTCTCTTCCCAATATCTTGAATCCCATTAAAATGCTCATATAGAAGTAACCAAAGGCACTCATATTTCTAAATCCAGCGGTCAATTCTCATTCCTCATCTTAATTGACCTGTAGCATTTGACTAAGATCACTCCCCCCTTGAAACACATTCTTAACTAGGATTTGAACACTCTTTTCTCTGAATTCTCCTTCCCGGTATCATCTCTGTCTCCATCTCTTTTCCAAGGCCTCGGAAATTAGATTGTTTCAGGCCCTCAGTTTTTCTCTTCTATGTTAATTCAGACCCTAACTCATCTAATCTAGGAATCCTCAAGCTTTAAGGTACCTACATATCACCTGAGGATAATAAAATCCTGATACTGATTCAATAGTTCTGGGGTAGGGTCTGATAGCCTGCATTTCTACCAAGCTTCCAGGTGATGTTGATGGTACAAGTAACAAGAATCTCGTTCACTCTCATGGTATTACACACGATCTACATTTTGATGACTTTTAAATTTCTGTCTCCAATCTCTTTCCTCAGTTTCAGGCTTGCAGAAACTGAACATGTCTAAGATATGTCCTAAATCCTGCACCCCCCCGCAACCACCAGCTTCTCCTTCATTCTTCTCAATCTCAGTAAATAATTATACCATTATAACTTCTCAGACCAAAAACTTGACCATCAACCTTGAATCTTCTTCTTTCCTACCCTATATCCAATTCATCAGTAAGTTGTGTTCCTTCTATTCTCAAGATAAATGCAGAATCTGACCAATTCTCAGATACACTGCTGTTGCCACTGTGGTTCAAGCTTCTGCAGACTCTCACTAGGACGACTGCAACAGACTCCTAGCTGGTCTCCCTCCTCCTGTACTCCACACCCTTCAGTCTGGTCTCAGCACAGCTTCGGAGTGACCCTGCTAGGATCCAACTCCAATCACATCACTCTACACTAAAGTTTTCCCTTCTCATTTGGGGTAAAAGGCAGGGTTTTTACAGAGGTCCACATCATCTGACACACCGTCACCCCTATGATTCTATTTCACTATCTAATTTGGACACAGTATCTCCTTGCTGTTCCTCCAACATCCAAAGCACAATTCTACCTTGGAATTTCCTCTTCCCTTTGCTTCAGATACTCTTTATGACACCCACATGACTCACTTTCTCACCTCCTCCAAGTGCCTGCTCAATTGTCACTGTACTGATGAGGACGTTTCTCACTATGCTGTGTAAATAATCTCATTCTTTGCTTTTCTCCCTAATTACCATCTACCATGTTACATATTTTAACCATTTATTTATTTTCTGTCCCCACTCCCCACAATGTAAGCCCCATGAGACTAAGAACTTTGCCTTTCTTATTCGCTTCGGAGCCCCTAGCACCTAGAATGCATAGACAGCACTCAATAATTTGTTGAGTCTGGTTAAGAATTCTCACTTGATGTCAGTAACCCTTTATAACGAGCTCCTCTGAAGTACCCTCAGTGCCAAGCACCACCGTACCTTTCTTGTCTCCAGTCAACAAGCTCCAGTCGCCCTGGTCAAACCATTGCTGGGTTCCACTGGTTTCTGGAACATCGCCGTTCTTTCAGCCCACCTAAAAAGCCCAATCACAACGCTGGTGGTTCTCCACCAGCAGGCGGGGAATCTTTCAAGCTGTCAGTAATCCAACTCCACCCTCCCAAGATTCTTCTTTAATTGGTTTGGGATGGGGCCTTGCATCAGTGTTTGCTCAACATCTCCAGGTTTTCCTAATGTTCATCCAGGTGTTAGAACTACTGCTCTGGTGAGTATCGCTTTGACCTCAGAAGGATAGTCTAGTTCAGTGGGTTCTTAAACTTTAATGTGAATAAGAATCACCTGGAGAGTTTGTTTAAAAGTTTCATGGGCAAAGCCCCAGAGATTCTGATTCAATAGCTTGAGGGAGGGGAACATGAATTTAGAGTTCGAACAACCTCACAGGTGATGCCTAACATGGGGGAGGACCAAACTCTGAGACCTATTATACTGTTCTAGTTCTTTCAAGCTGATCACTATTTCTGGGAGAACTTCCAGAATCCCCCCAGGTACTGGGGTTAGGAGCTCTTAGTATATCCTGGCTGTACCCCCAGACACCCACTCCTGGGGATCAGGCCACAGAGGCTCTTTCATTCTCCCTCTCCTCAGAATAAATGCCCCCTCAATAGTGAGGGCAGAGCTAATTGTCCCTTTTGGAGAAGCTCGACTCTGAATTATGCATAGATTTAGTCAGTGAACAAGTAGCTATTAAACTCCTATTATGGGCAAGGCACTGTGCTTGGCACTGGAGAATACAACAGCCTATTCTTGTAATAGCATAGTTGACACCAACTGTCCCAAAGTATTTTTCTGAATTTCTTCCAGAGATCACCAGGGAGCCTGTGGGGCCATTCCAGAGTGCTCCAGATGGAATGCAGATTAGGCCTCAACAAGAAGTTGGATTTGCCCTCGTGGACCCATGTAGTTGTCTAGGCCTCTCCCTTTAAGAGACAAAAATAGTTGTTATCTTCCATAAGAAGACCCTAAAAGATCACAGATGGAAACACTATTGATATGCAAATGCATTACAGCTGAAGGGGTTCAGAACATGTCGCTCCAAAATATGCCACTCTGGCATACTTATCATTTTGAGCTAAATGAAATTGAGAACTGGCCAACGCAGAGAAAGCTTTTTACCTCCTTTCTCAACTGCAGAAAATAAAGTATAAATTTCCCCTTTTGTAAAGGAAATTTGTATCTATAAAGGAAATATTCAGTACTAAAGGTATCTACCAGGAAGAGAGCTACCACAAAGAGACAACTTTTATCACCTGACAGACTTATCTATTATGCATAACAAGGCAACTTTTATTGACCACACATTTCCTTTCCTCGCCTCCCCCTTATTTTCCTCTACCTCCACCCCACCTCCCAACCTCCTCAAGCCCCAAACCCCTATTCCTTTCTGTAGCTCAAGATAATCCGTAAGTCTCAATCAGCTGCTTCCTTGAGTCTTATATTTTTGTCATATATATATATATATTTGTCTCATATATGTGTGCATAATTAAAATTGTTTTTCCCCTGTTAATCTGGTTTATGTCAATTTCATTTGTAGACCAACTAAATCACCTAAATGGGAAGTATGCAATTTTTCCTCCCCTACATAGCCAATGGCAAGGATTTCCCGTGACCTTTCAGAATAAATGTTTTAGGCCAAGCTTCCCCAAAACATAGGGTGTAAATGACACAAGGAAATGAGGTTGAATGGACAAATAAACTGGGCAACACTGCATATGATATCCCACTCTTAGAGAGTTGAAATGTACCTTTGTATGTTAAAGGCTCTGAGAAGTCCTGCTGTAACCAATAATAGCCCACTGAATAGACTGAGAAACTGCTTATGTAAGTCAATCCAAGCCCTTTGTTAATATACTTTTACAGACTTTGGGATATGTGAGACAGAATCACATCAACACCGGCATTAATTAAAAATCAATGACCGAGGCACCAACCTGAATCTTTGTAGTGCTAGAAAACATGAGCTTTATCCTGTGAGCATTCTGTTTTTCTGAGATTTTCTGTAGTTTAAGACTCCATGGGATGGTAGAACAGGGCTGGTAGGCTCCCTAGAGAGGAAAATATAACTAGGAAGTGGTTCTCTGACTCTCTGCATAGTGAACTATAAAATCAGCTCCCACTGATTAAAAATCAGTCTAAACTTTCCAATAAATAAACTTCCTAATGGTATGAAATCCAGAGGTGAGATGTGATTTATGGGAAGACCCTTAACTTCTCTAAGCCTCATAGTTCTTACAACCTCCTTCACAGGGATGGATTATGTGAGGAACAAAATAGATTTATATGTAAAAGTTCCTAAGTAAATTTTTAAAAAGAGTTGTTTCAAAGACTCAAGCTGAAGGTGAAAGATCAGATAAACCGAAAACCACAGGAATTACTACTAAGCTGAAGGGAAACTAACTTCCAGAACAGCAAGGTAAGGAGCTCTGTGGACCAGCTCTCCAGCAAAGTATCCATTCTTGGTACAAATTATCAAGCAACCACTGAAAGACTCTGGAAATGGTCCTTAGGGCACACAGAAAATGAAGAAATCTTTACTCAAGAATATACATTAATCTCAATAAGAACAAAAGTCCATGGCACTTTAGTCATAACCGGCTCCCTCTTCCCACCCCCACCTTGGTGTGAAAGAAGCTCTACTCCAGCCTTGTGTGGCTAAGATGATGGCGTTTCCTGTCCCCTGAGTTCCCGGTCTAGGACTACAGTATCTCCCTAGGAGGTGCAGGCCAATAGCATTTCTTATCCCTCCAAGCTGAGCTCTGTGTTGCAGAGGCTAAATTTCAGATGACTGCAACTGAGAGGGCAGGGGCTCCCTCCTTCTTCCATGCAGTCCCCATTTGCCTTAGTCCATCTTGTGCTGCTATAACAGAATACCACTTCCAGGGCAATTTATAATGAACAGAAATTTATTGGCTCACAGTTCTGGAGGCTGAGAAGTCCAAAATCAAGGTGCTAGCATCTGGTGAAGGCATTCTTGCTGTGTCATCCCATGGCAGAAGAGTGGAGGGAAGGAGAGAGGAGGAGGGAGAGGGGCCGAGTGGGAGAAGAAGAGGAAGAGGAGGGGGAAGGGGGAGGGGAAGGAAGAGGGAGAGGCTAACCTTACGCTTCATAACAAACTTATTCCCACCATAATGGCATTAATCCATTCATGGGGGCCTATTTACCTCTTAAATGTCCCCCCTCTTAATACTGTTAAAAAGGCAATTAAATTTCAACATAGATTTGGAGGGAGCAAACATTTAAACCATAGCCCACTGTAGGGCAGAGGCTCATCTCAGACATGGCAGGACAAGAATACCAGGGCCTCAGTTGCCCTCACCCCAGCTTGTTCACAGAGTTGAGGTTCCGTGCCAGGAGAGGTGATCTTAGAAGACCAGAATCTACCACCCCAGCCCCGCACCTTGCTTTAAAGCAGGAGCATCACCCCAAGAGAGATGGGAAACTGTACTTTCTCTGGGCTCTGGAGTAGTGGCTCAGAGATTTTACCAAGGTTTAGTTACATAATACCTGTTCCTCAGCAACACAGTTTGAATTTGTTACCACAGCACATTAACTGTGAATAACTGCATAATGTACAAACATTGCTTCTAGCTCTCCAGTCCACAAATCACCATATAACAGATGTGCACCATGATCAGTGACCAATCAAGTTACTTCTTGCAAAGTCTTTTGGTGATTGGTCCCTGAGCATCTGTCATTTAGTCCATTTACAAACAGCAAAGTGTGTGGAGTGTGCCGTTACATGTTGCCTCCTTGTCTCTCAGTGATAAACCCACATAACATTTTACAAAAGTGGATGATCAAAAGAGGTAATTGGCCACGAAGATAAAAATGTAGCAAAGAAACAAAAAGTAATAATGCTAGAAGTGAAATTTGGATTAAACGTCAACAAAGTTGTAGAAGGAGCTGACCGCAGGAGGATGCCGGATCATTGGAGGGACTCCACATATGAGCCCCAATGAATTGAGTGAAGGTGAACTTAAATGAGGAAAGTGGTTGTGACATAAAAGATGACAATGTCCCAGAGGAAGTGACATCAGTAAAAATCATTACATTAAATGACAATGTCCCAGAGGAAGTGACATCAGTAAAAATCATTACATTAAAAAATCTCTTGGAAATATTTCACAACATTGAAGACACAAAGGATAAAATATTGGACGCTGGTCCTAACATAGAAAGGAGTATGACAACTCATCAGTCATAGACAAGATGCTTTCTTCATACTGTAAGTTATATCACCAGAAGAAAGCAAGCATTGTTCAAACTACTCAGGATAAATACTTTAAAAGAAAGAAATACTTTATCAAACTACCCTTGATAAGTACTTTACAAATAACTGTACTTATTAATTTAATTACTTACTACATATTATTTTTATGTTTTTCATTTCCCTACACATTTATAGCCAACACTAAGAGAGTTTTTAATGTTTAATATTTTTAAATGTCATGGAACAACAGTAATTTTTCCTATTAATTATTTAAATCATTTTGCATGGTGACTTTTGCAGTGCCACACTACTGTGCACCTTGAGGACTGCTTATATTTGAAAAAAAAAAAATGAGAACTGGAATAAGACAGGGGTATCCACTGTCACCACTTCTATTTAACATAGTGCTGGAAGTCCTAGCCAGAGCAATCAAAGAGAAAGAAATAAAGTATATCCAAATCAGGAAAGAGGAGGTCAAACTATCACTTTTTGCTGACAATATGATCTTATACCTAGAAAACCCCAAAGACTCCACCAAGAGACCCCTGGAATTGATAAATAAATTCAGCAAAACCTCAGGTTACAAAATCAATGTACACAAATCAGTAGCATTCCTATACAACAACAGCAGTCAAGCTGAGAGTTAAATCAAAGACTTGATACCTTTCACAATAGCTACAAAGAAAATAAAATACCTAGGAATATACTTAACCAAGAAGGTTAAAGATCTCTACAAAGAGAACTATATGAAACACAGAGGAAAGAAATCGCAGATGTCACAAACAAATGGAAAAGCATATAATATTCATGGATCAGTAGAATCAACATTGTTAAAATGTCCATACTACCCAAAGTGATTTACAGATTCAATGCAATCCCCATCAAAATACCAACATCATATTTCACAGATCTAGAAAAAATAATTCTACACTTTGTTTGGAACCAGATAAGAGCCTGAAATAGCCAAAGCAATCTTAAGCAAAAAGAACAAATCTGGAAACAACAGGTTACCAGGCTTCAAACTATAATACAAGGCTATAGTAACCAAAACAGCATGGTATTGGCACAAAAACAGAGACATAGACCAATGGAACAGAAGAGAGAACCCAGACATAAAACCATCCACATACAGCTAACTGATCTTTGACAAAGCAGGCAACAATATATAGTGGGAAAAAGAATCCTTTTTCAATAAATTGGACAGCTACAAGCAGAAGAATGAAACAGGATCCATATCTCTTACCACTCACAAAACTTAATTCAAGATAGAGGCCAGGTGCGGTGGCTCACGCCTGTAATCCTAGCACTCTGGGAGGCTGAGGCAGGAGGATCACTTGAGGTCAGGAGTTTGAGACCAGTCTGAGCAAGAATGAGACCCTGTCTCTACTAAATATAGAAAGAAATTAGCCAGACAACTCCCCTGAAATGTTCAATTTTGCTTCTGTGGCTCAATAGCCTGGCAATATTGCTTGATTCAAGTGCAAACACCTGGTGTGGGCTCCCAAGTGGGAAGCAAGCTATGTTGTACAAGGACACTCTGGGTCCTGCTTTGGATCCTCAAGGACACTGGAGCATCCGACCCAATTGGGAGATAAGAGAAAATAAAAATAAAAATTTTTTCCTCACAAGAGAATTGCCTATGATCACAAATTTGCTTACACAGCAACGTTTCTTTTATTACTAGAATATTAAGCTGCCTCTGGTAACTGCTGCCAATGAAGAGGGCAAAGGAGAAAAGTGATGGTGGTTTTAAAAATAGCCTTGTTTTCAATAAGCTTACAGAACTTTGACAAAAATGATGGCCAAAGAATCAATTGTGGCCAAATGTATTGATCCTTCCTTTTAATAAAATAAAGATTATTTCTTATATTCTAATTTTTGGTAAATTATGACTTTAATTTCATAGGGATTAATTATAAGGTAGAGTTTTATATTTCTTTTTTTAATGTACTTGTGCCAATATTTGTCAACCACAATACAATTTAGTTTTGGTTCCATATTTTCTAGCACATCTGTCATTGGTGACAGTTAAAGATCACTTCTATTCTGTCAGTGGCAAAGAACATAGTTAAAAAGTGATTTATACCCAAAGAGTGATTTAGACCCTAAAACTATGCAGGCTTAATTTCCAACATTCACAATGGCTTACGGATCAAACGTCTTAGAGATTCATTTAAGCTGGTGTGCGAGGCTCTGTACTCATTTCTGTGCTTGGCATGTGTGCTTTTGGGAAATCGGCTATCCTAACAATAGAACCAAATTGCCACAAGGTGGCAGTTCTTGATGGTCGAGCTGCACTTCACAATGCAGTATCCCATTTTACAACTAGAGAAACTGAGTTATTAAAAAGCAATGAATACTCCCACTACAAAAAATTTAATTTTATGAATCCCAAAATTTTGTCAATAAATCTCTCTTTCTTAGTTGTCTCCCTGTTCCCTGTCAACTGACAGTGACTTGGGTGTCTTAGGATCTACTCACTGGGAGCAGCTTATATTTTTCAAATTATTGATTTGGAGTTCTCATGCCCTAGTGTATTTATCTTGCATTTATAGTTTTTTTCACTATATCTTTTAATAAAGAATTGTGATTTTCCACACCTGTTCTAACAGGTTAAACAGGTTTTTATATTGAGCTCTTTGAACCTCATTCTAAATTGTCTTCCACATAGTATTTGTGGTTCTTTCTTTAGCGAACTACTAAAATATTTACTTTGGAGGTTTTATTAGCATTTCGCTCTAATAGGTAGCAATTTCCCAACTCTGGAAGGCCCCTGGTTACTGGAAGGAAACGTATTCGTTTTAAGCTTTTGCTTTTTTTTTTCCATAATGAGGATAAACAAAGTGAAAGGGCTAAGAAAGTGTGTGTTAGATGGGAGTAGGCATAGACTGAGACAAGTAAAGCCCTAAACTCAAGACTTGAATATAGAAAACAAATAGATAAAAATAGTAAGTCTGTGGCTAAAATAGTTTATTTTTAAAAATGAAAAAGAAGAGGGAAGAAAATCTGCTACGAGGAAAAGTCAAGTGTTGGTGTATATATAAGCTTACATATAAATGAAATGAATAACAATAATGATAAAAAGGACAGGAGGGAGGAATTAGAAATATTTTGTTATTTTAAGGTACTTGCACTATCTGTGAAGTGGCATAGTGTTATTTAAAGGGACATGGATTACTTGTAAATGTTTATTACAAACCCTAAGGCAACCACTAAAAAAAGTAAAAAAGAAGTAGAATCACTATGCTAAGAAAGGAGAAAAATGGACTCATATAAAATGATCAATAAAACTTCAAAAGGCAGAAAAGGGTAGAAAATACAAATGGGAACATATAACAAGGGTAACAAACAGAAAACAGTAACAAATATGTTAGCTATAAATCCAACTGTAACAATAATCACTTTACATGTCAATGGTTTAAATAGACCAATAAAGGACAGTAATTTTAAGAGCCAATCAAAAAACAAGACCCAACTATATGATATCTACAAGAAACCCACTTAAATTTAAAGCCCCATATGGATTATTAAAGGGATGAATAAAGTTACACCATGCTAACAGTAATCATAAGAAAAAAAATCTATGAAAATAACTCTTAAAACTCAACAATAAGAAATAAGCTAAAAACTGGACCAAAGGCCTTAACAGATACCTCACCAGAGAAGATATATAGTTGGCAAATAAGTGTATGAAAAGATGCCCCCATCATATGCCATCAGGGAAATGCAAATTAAAACAACAGCAAGATACCACTACACACCTAATACAATGGCCAAATTCAAAAACACTGACACCACCAAATGTTGGCTAAGATAAGAAGCAACAGGAACTTTCATTCACTGTGGTGGGGATGCAAAATGGTATAGCCACGTTGGAAGACAGTCTGGAAGTTTCTTACAAAACTAAACATACTTTTATCATATGATCCCACAACCACACTCCTTGATATACCCAAAGAAGCTGAAATTTATATTCACACAAAAACATAGCAGCTTTATTCAAAATTGCCAAAAATATTGAAGCAACCAAGATGTCCTTCAGTAGGTGAATGGATAAACTGCGGTACATCCAGACAATAGAATATTATTCAGCACTAAAAATAAATGAGCTATCAAGCCATGAAAAGACATGGAAGAACTTTAAATGCATATTACTAAGTGAAAGAAGCCAGTCTGAAAAGGCCACATACTGCATGATCTCAACTAAATGACATTTTAGAAAAGGCAAAACTATGGAGACGGTAAAAAGATCTGTGGTTGTCAAAAGTTAGGGGGAGAGGAAGGATGAACGGGCAGAGCACAGATTCAGGTCAGTGAAACTACTCTGTATGATTCTATAATGGTGGATACATGTTGGTATACGTTTGTCAAAACCCATAAAAGGTACACCACCAAGAACGAACCCTAATGTAAACTACTGTCTTTGGGTGGTAATGATGTGTCAATGTAGGTTCATAGGTTATAACAAAAGTACCACTCTGGGGCAGGATGTTGACAGTGGAGGAGGCTATGCATGTAGATAGGCAGGGGATATAGAGGAAGGCTCTGTACATTTTGCTCAATCTTGCTGTGAACCTAAAACTGCCCTGAAAAATAAACTTGAGAAATATTTTTAAAAAATAATTAAGACTATACTCTGAGATTGCCCTCTTGGGGTCATGTGTGAAAACAAACCTTTCAAGCAAAAGAACACGGGGATGGAGGGCCTGAAATTCAGCAGGGATCTACTGTCTACCCGCCACATGCCCGTACCTGCGTCTTTCATGAAGAAGCTCTACAAGGAAGATAAGAGGACGAAAGAAGCCTCATCAATTAAAAACAGGAATTTGGACAAAGAAAAGTCAACCAGGGTTTAATGTAGAAATAGTATTAATATTTTTCTTGATAAGGTTTTTTAACTTACCAAGAACTATCAAGTAGCTACCACTATTTGAATAAGTTTTCAAAGAAATACATGGACACTTACAGAATATATATCTTTATGTATCCATCCACCTATCTATATCATTTGTGTTCTATAAGCTTCCGTTTTAAAACAAAAATAACTTCAAAAGTGTCCTAAGTCATGAAAGCAGAGACCTGGAGAGATATTTGTACACCCACATTCACGGAAGGATTATTCACCCTATTCAAAAGATGGAAACAACCAGTGTCCATCAACAGATGAATGGGTAAGCAAAATGCGGTATCTATACATATGGTTGTCCCCTCTTAGCTGCTGTTTCTCCTTCTGCAGTTTCAGTTACCTGTGGTACAGTATACTACTACAATAAGATTTTTTAGAGAGAAAGAGACCACATTCACACATCTTTTATGACAGTATAGTATTATAATTGATCTATTTTATTATTACTGTGGTTAATCTCTTGGTGTGCCTAATTTATAAATTAAATGTTATGTTAATATATATGTACAGAAGAAGACAGTGGAGAATATATAGGATTCAGCATTAACCGAGGTTTCAGTCATCCACCAGGGGGATCTTGGAACCTATTGGCTGAGGACAATGAACATTATTCAGCCTTAAAAAGGAAGAAAATGCTGATGCAGACTACAACATAGATGAGCCTGGAAGACATTACACTAAGTGAAATAAGCCAATCACAAAAAGACAAAATCTGTATGATTCCACTGGTATGAGGTACTTGGAGTAGTCAAAATCATAGAGACAGAAAGCTGAATGGTGGCCGCTAAGGGAGGGGGACATGGGCAGTTACCGTCTACTGCGTAAAGAGTTTTCGTTTTGCAAGATGAAAACGTGCTGTTGGTGAACGGTGATAATGGTTGCACAACATCAATGTACGTGATACCACTGAACTATACTTAAAATAGCAAATTTTATGTTCTATATATTTTACCACAGTTTAAAAAGATAACTTTAAAATTTGTGTCCTAATTCAAGTGGGATTCTCAAAGAGGTGATATCTAAAAGAAAGACTCGTGTTTTGTGTTCCATGAAGCCGAAGTAAGAGATTGAAGAGACTTGACTGATTAACACATCTGAAACAGCTGTTTCAAACAAATATACAGATTTTATTGACACGTGATATTTTCTTGCAGTAATAAATATAATGCAATCTTTTTAAGGGTTAGTTTGGAGTTGGGAAGGCAGTGTGGCCTTGAGGGGAGCCATCGGGCTTGTGGTACCATCTTCTTCAGAACGCATGTAAGAGGGAACGTGGGTGTTGGCGGAGAATCATACAGGTGTGTGCAACATCTGCATCAGCCCCAATGCTTCTCTCCACGGCATAAACGTGATTCATGGCCCCTCGTCAACATCACCCTAACTTTGTCCCCCCAGTTTTAACATAATATATCATAAAAATAGCTAGTACCATAAAAAGTCAACATTTCAAATATAAAAATTCTTTTATACAAATATAATTCATAGTATAATCATTCTTAAAATACAGAATTTTTATATGAGTTTGAAACATTATTAAAATAAATATTTCCTAGAGAAAATTTTTTGCATCACAAAATTATAAAACAGAAGCATATAAAACTAATTCATGATTGGCTCTTTCTCGGGGTGTCTCCCATTCTCTCCCCACTCAGTGTAGACAGTATGAAGCACTTATAGCTAGCCTGAAAGCATACGACCAAAATCCTATGCTAGATGCTCGGATTTCATGTGCATCTCTCACAGCACCCAGGGCCTATCTACCTGCACACCCTCTACCTGGAGTTTCTGTGGCAAGAGGGATTTTCCTGCGCCAGTTTGCACCAACACACTTTTCCAGCCATCCTGCAATCAGGGGTCTTACAAGCCTGTTACTTTCTGGAGGCTGGGGAAAAGCGTGTCACCTTCCACATCAAAGAAGCTATCCTGTCCTCAACCTGAGACTGTAACAGCCTTTTTCCCAGGTACGGGGTGTATTCTGATTATCTGAATTATTCAGATTTTTGGTAGAGTTGGATGGTACTAACTCTGATTTCTACGATCTGGAACTTCTCTTTCCTCACTGATCACTAGATGTTGAATGGAGTATATTTTGATGGCTGTCTTGTGATTTCTGCAGTATTCTAATACTTGCTTGGAAATGAGACAGTGAGAATGCTTAGCAGACAATATAGCTGTATTCCTAAATATCTTTGGGAGAGGAGAGAAAAAGGGATATAAATTTATATAAATTTTACACTAAAGTGCCCAGTTATCATTATTTAATCATAACTCTAAGTGTACGATTTCAGTTCTTCTCCAATACTACAAACTAACAAGTTTCACTAAACAATAAACTGTACTAAGCTGATTGACATTTATAGCTGCCTTTCCAACTACTACCAAAGGGCAAAGGTTTTTAGGAAAATCTGATTTGCAAAACAGAGTGGTAAATCTTCAAGGACTTGAAGTACCTTTCACATTAATTCAGCCGTTGCCAAGGAAGCCCTCTATCCAGACCCATATGAACGTCTTCAATGTCCTCAATTCTTCTTACCAAAATGTTTCCTTTTTTTTTTTATATATAAACATTATTCATCCTTGTTTTCTGAGGCAGAGGCAACTGTTTCCTTCTCTGACTCCATGAGCGCATGTCCCACGCAAACATTTGCACCGCTCTCTAAAGCCTGGTTTCCTGCACCTCTTCTTCTGTCTCCTCTTTCAGAGCGGTGATGGGGGGCCGAGACTTCTGCTTGCTTGAGTTCCGGCGGGGGAAGAGCTTCATCCTGTCCGAGGGGCTGATGGCCTGCCGGAAGAGGCTCTTCTCGCTCAGCAGTTTCTGGATGGAATCATACTGCCGCACTTTGTTCTCCTCTATGACCTAGGGAAGAGGCTGTTAGCGAGATCTGGAACAGAAGGCAGGTCACACCAGAGCAGGGACAGAAACTGGCATAGGCCTGAAGGAAAATACAAGCCAAAAGAACGCACAGTGTCCAGGGCCTTGCATTTTGAACAATCTCATCTACCCCATTTAACTGCTGTGTCCTCTTTCTTTAAGGAGGTTCTACCATCTGTGAAATTAGCAGTACTTTTCTACCTAGTGGCTGGAAGATTTTTTTTTTAATTAGTATAGTACTGGGCAACATGCTTCTTTAGGGAACCTTAGAGGAACCGAGGGTACTTTGAAAACAAGAATAATTCATGTTAGACTCCTTATATATTACCTTAAAAATGAGTGTAAGTCCACAGCACTGTCAGAGTTGAACCTCTTCAACAGTGGATCTGAAGCTTAGTTAATTCCCAGCTGGTCAGGGTGTGCCTGAGTTTAACGTGGCTCTTGTACATGCTGAGGTTGCACAAACCCAGGGCCAGAGGACACAGGGCTTTACCCAACCTCCTGAACTTACCCATGGCAGGGCAAGAGGTTGGGAGTCTGCCTCCTAATTTGTCACTTCAAGCTTAGTAATAATTATGGTGATTACAATCCTTCAGTAAGGAAAGCATTTACCTCCAGGAGGCTCAAAAGCCTTAACAGAAATGATGTGATACATCATCCTCCAAACTTCCTTGTGACTAAACCAGAGGGAATTCGTAAACATTACCTGAAGGAATCTGTGACAGTTTTGAAATCCCAGTTAGAAGGCGGTTGAGAAAGGCACTAACCTGAGCTTCAAATAATGACTAGAAAAAAGGAACTTCTTAACTACCACATTAAAACCATAAATCAGAGTGTAGGACAGCCTGGGCTGGCCTGGACCCCTTCCAAGGGAGATTACGCTAGCGAAAGAATCAGAGGGACTTTTTTAAAAATAGTATTTTTTATGACTTGGTCCCCAAATAAAGGGCTCAAAAAGTATAGATATCCTATTTGTTAATGGATCTTAGTGATATGCTACCATTTTAGATTTACTGAATCTTAACCTCACCTAGTTACTCAGATAAGAGTGAGTTACCTCACCTAGTATAGATAAAAGTGAAAAACTTGTGCAGCTATTTTAAAGCTATAGTAAAGTAGATGGTTGTATGACACATGCTTTAAGGAAGAACTTGTATACTGCTGCTATTTGAAGGAACTATCACAGGTGAGACTGTTATCAAGAATTACAAGGGAAATGAGATCTTGAGTAAATTTACAAAGACTCACCAAAAATTGCTGACACTCCAGCATCGCTTCTATCCTGTGTTCACAGAGGATCACTGTGCAATCAGCAAATGCTTGTTTTAGAGCTCTTCTAATTATTTGGTATGTTCTATAAAAGAGAGAAAAAAACACACATAACATCACAAAACATGAATAATCTGACTTAACCCTTGATAACATACCTATTGCTCTATTAATTTAGTTCTTTAACATTACTTCATTCTTTAAATACTTTTAACATAATATTGATATATAGTTAGCCACAAGCAACTTTCCAACCATGGAGTCAATTCTTTATAAATAAATAGGACAGATATTTTGAAGAAAACTTCATAAATAAGTATACTTTTCATTATACAGAATCACCACCAGTTCTTTATTTTGTGCTAGTTTATGGTATAAATGGAATATAAAGAAACATCGTAAGAATCAGATTATGCCCATGTATCTAAATATTTCATCATGTGTTGACTTGGGGGAAGAATTTGTGTGAAATTCCAAACTATAAGAGAACACAAGGAAATTCAAGGAATTATTCAAGGAAATAAGCATTTGGGCTCATGTCAAATAGTGACATTTCTAGTGGGCAGTTATTTCCTATCGAGTCCCCCACTTGCAGACATGCCAGCCTAACAGGAATGTGTGTCATTAAGAAGCAGGTCTCAATAATTCTGCTCCCACTATGCTATTAAATAACAAGATTTCTGAAACTCACATCGGATCCAAATGAGCACTGGGTTCGTCAAGCAGCAAGATCTTTGCCTTACTGAGGACAGATCTGGCCAAGCACATCAACTGCTTGTGGCCATGGCTTAGGACATAGCCTCCATCCACAAGGACAAAATCAAGCTTCCCAGGAAACTGTTCTATCACAGATCTGAGTCCAACCTGCAGAAAAGAAAGAGGGAAAATACTGTGGTTAGAGAGAGTAGTTCAGATACCAGAGGGTTAAAAACACTCAAGAGGTTGGCATTCTAAAAATAAACAAAGGAGTTCTAAATTTTTCATACCACCCCTCCTCCAGCTCCCACTATTTGAATTAGATTGAGCAAAAGTCTATTTATAATCTTGGCAGCTCTAAAGGATCCATCTATGACTTGTTCCATCTCTGTACTTCATACATTCAGGAAATTTTCAATGAATGCCTATTATGTAACAGGCATCCCAATAGGCATTCAGGAAATGATAAATGGCACAGGGCTCCTGCAAGGCTCAGGGTTTATAAAGATGTACATAAATAATTACAACACAATTGAATGCATGCTGGAAAAGATAGTATGTATAGAATGCAGTTATTCCCTTCATTATAGCACCCTATGTGGACAGTAGAAGACAGAATGCAGCACAGAGCACGGAGGTATGCAACATTCTTCACACTACCGCCTATCCTCTGCTGTGTCCTAACAGAGGATGAAAGAGCATAAAAGAATCAGCTGGGGAGGTTTTTAAAATTACCTATGGCAAATCACTACTCATCTCCTGAATTCATAAAAACTGACTGTAAACACCAATAAAAATTACAGTGACCCCAGTCCAGGTTATCTTCAACTCTTAGGCATTATCCTACCAATCTCAATTGGTCAAATTGCCAATCCACCTCCTAGGGATCTTCCTAAAATGCAGGTGTGACCATATCATTTCTCTGTTTTAAATCCTGTGGTAGTTCTCCTCCTGATGGAATAAAATCTAAGCTCTCTCACCTGGTATATCAGGCATCCAGAATGCAGCCCCCGCTACTCTGATTCCCAGCAGTACCAAACAGCTCGTAGTTCCCTAAGCACCTTGACGTTCTCAAGTTTGTGCCATTCATTGCTCAGCCTGGAGTATCCTCCTGACTATCCTTGATCACCCCTTAGGGCATCTAGTGATAGCAGTATTTGTGCAAGTTTCCCTGTTAAACTTCTTGGGGGTAAAGACACGCTCTTCAGCTCTGTGTCCCTACTACTAATGCTGTCAGCCTCAACACATTCATTTATTTTTTCATCACCTGGTGGCCAAACAAAGCAGAGTTTTGATGAATGATAAAGGAATCAAAGCGTAAGGATGAATGAGTGCTGGTTTCAGCTCTGTCATTATAGAGTGTGATCTAAAACATACCACTTCATCTGTGCATCCTCACGACTCTATAAAATCCCCCCAAAGGCAAATTATAAAATTAGAAGTTCCCCAGCACTGATAGGGATGTCAGTATTTTACTGTTTATGAGCAGCACTGGAAGTTTTTTTTAAAGCCAAATTAACCATCAAAAAAAGCACTGGCTAAGACTGGAGCTCTGAAGTCAAACAGAGCTGGCTTTGAATTTGCACACTTCTGCTCATTTGCTCACGATGTGCTATTTTAAGTCTTATTTACCTCACATGTAAAATATGGAGACAATAATAGTATTGATCTCAAAAGTTGTTAGGAGGATTACTGAGATAATTCGTAAACACAGGCTGCCACAGAGTATGGCACATAGTAAGCACCTAATACACGGTAACGATTAGCATTGTTGGAACCTGGGAAACCCCAAGGACACAGGCTCAGTCACTGAAATGCTGTCATAGTGTCACAGTAAAGTTTGTAAGATTTTCCCTTCCCAAGTTGCTTGGGAAGTAAGTTAGTAGGGAGTAGTACAATGCTATGAAATTAAATCATGCCCAGAGTAACAGGACTGAGATTTTGGTAAGAATGCAATATTCTTCTTTCAGAATCATACCAATCAAACACTAATTTTTTAAGGCCATACTATGAAAGCTACTTTACTGTGTTATATTTTGCACTTTCCTGTGGTAAAGAACTGAGCAAAGTGTGCTTTTTCCCAGATGAAATGCTTTATTAGTAGTAAATAATTAAACACTGTCAATATTTAGGGAACAGAATTTCAAAAATGAATGACAGACGATCAGGTATTGGGAAGGTATTTTGCAACATTCCTATCCCTTGTTTTATTCACTATGAAGCACAGTAAAAAATACCTTTTAGAATCATATTCACTAGAGAAAAGTCAATATAAGTTAATATAACTTTAAATTTTGAAGTCAGTGAATATTTAACAAAGTTATTAAGTACCTATCTTCTGCCAGACATTGTAATAGGCTTTGGAGAGACTACGGGAAGCAAGACAGACTAGCAATTGTTTTGGAAAAAGATATACAAAGGTATTGTTACCAACTGTATATGCTGATAAGAGTGGCTTAAATTTGTTTACTGATCATTTGAATATAAATGACTGCTTAGTCATATGTTCCTTCAATAGACTCTTACTGAGAGTTTATTAAATTCTAGGTATTATGAGAGACCCAGGGATTCAAAGATGAATGACACCAGGCTTTGCCTTGAAGGAAATTATAGTCCAGATGAGAAAAATAATTAGTGGGAAGTTACTGTTCAAAGAGGTAAGCACTTTGGGAGGAAAAAAGACTGAAATGGAAATTGCTATACAGATCATCTATTTTACTGATCATTAGCAGCTGAATCCTTTAAAAAATATATATACACACACACATATATATTCCCAATATAATATTAATACTATCATAATAATTCATTTTGCAATAGATTAAAAATAAAAATGTTTGGACATTAGCATTAAAAATAAAGAAAGAAACATATCAACAGTGTGTGGATATAAAGAACTTTAGGACAAGAGAATTGCCAGCGTCATGCTATTGAGCTAATAAATTGTAGGTACTTCCCAAATTACTGTGAAGAAAGAATAAATTTTTTTTTGTAACATATCAAACTAAGAAAATATCTAAATATCTAAAATATCTAGTCTGTAAAGGACCAGGCATTTTATTCAAAATGTTGACTTTTGCTATTGCTGTACTCTGGAATGTCATTATGGAGCAAGAGTTTGCTCTTGTGACAAGGAAACATGGAAAAAATCAGAAGAGTGAATAGTGGTTTGCCTGAATAGTCCATTAGTGGCAGTTATAAAAATACATGCTGTCAACTCCTTTTGATATTGGTTTTGCTACTCTGCAGGTTTTTCAGGGCAAATTTCAACTTAAAAGGCCACTATTTCTGCTCTTTAGCTTGCTCTCTAAAATGACTTACCTGACTATCAATGTGTACAGACGGAAACTATTCTGTAAGTATTCTAAAAAGCAAACAATTACCAAGAAAGCCTTCATTCTAAAACCAACAGACGTGGTACTTAGATTACGGACAATGCTCAGACAGCTTACTGGGCTAAAGTAGCCTGTGAACCGGAAGTCAGGGATGCAACTCCGTTCCTGCATCCGCCGGTAATCCCAGCCCTGGCCCATGGACTTCTCAAGGCTCAGGATCCTCATTACTAAAATGGGGATGGTGGTACCTGCTGTTTGTCAATCACAAGGCTGTTTTCATGATATATTACACAGGAAATGAAAGAATCCTTTATTCACTCAATCAACATTTATTGACATAGAACATCATCTATGTGCCCAACACTGTTCTAGGCACTGGAAATCCTACAGTGAATAGGACATGATCCCTGCCCTCAAGGAACTTCCAATTCAGTGAGGGGCATGGACAAGTTAAGAGGTAAACCTCTAGCCAGTGTGAGCAATGCTATGAAAGGAGTGGAGTTAAAGTCTACACCAAGTAAGGCTTCTCCCTTAACCCTGGAGTGTCAGGGCAGGTTTCTGAGAAGCAGTGATATGTAAGGAGAGGCAGGAATGATGGGTAGGAGCAGGCAGCAAAGGGAGAGTCTGCCAGGTACAGAGAACAGCATGCCAAAAAGCCTCTGGACAACAGAGTGCTTTAGAAAAACCAAAGACATTCCGTGTAGCTGAAGCACAGGCAGTGGGGGAGATGGGAGTGAGTTTAGATAGGCAGATAAGGACCGAATCAGGAAGGATCCTGTAAGCCACCTTAAGCAGTGTGGACTTTGTCAAGCAGGCAATAAGCAGCCACAGGAAGGGAAGAAACAAATGGTCAGATGTGAGGTTTAGAAAGATCACCAGAGCTGCAAAGAACAGAATGAACTATAGGGAGCCAATGAGGGAAACCAGCCAGGAACCTATTTCAAAAAGTTGTGTAAGAGTTTACTAGTGGTGTCAGGTGGGAATGAAGAAAAATGAATATATTCTAGACACTTGCAGGGGTTTGATATGTGAGGACTGGTGAAGGAAACTGAGGGTCAAGGATGAGTCTCAGGCCTTGGCTTTGGGAAACTGGAGGGTGGTGATGCCATTGGTGGGAATTAGGAACATAGGACAGGTGTGTGGGGGGCAGGTAAGAAACTCACTTATTGACATATGGTGCTCTTCATATGCTGAGAGATCAGATAGGAAGCTCTGGGAGTGGGCAGATAATTAAAGCCAAGAGGATACATTAAATTCCCCAGGAAGACTAAGTAAAGCGAGACAAGAATTAGGATTCTGTCAAACAACCTTTAAACATTGGCCACGTGAAGACCAGACAGAAACATGATGATAAATAATTCTTACTTATTACCTATATTTGCCAGGCACTTTGGCTGGGCCCATTTTACATATAAACCTACAAAGCTACAACAACCTTACCAATTTATTGGGCCATGATGCTAGGGTTATATATTTTTTCCTTGAAATCCAGTCTCTTTTGAGATTCTCTTTGGTCTACAGAGGTGGTAAAATCAGTCTGGCACTGGTCCTGGAGAGAAGCCACCTGGCCATGAGTTGCTTTGGGATGGGGAAATTAAACCATTTAAGTTCTAGGTCTTAGAAAGTCTCTTTCCCTCCCTTGGACTTGCTTTAGATTTGTCCATGGAATGATAAGGCACAGAGTGCCAAGACAAAGGCGTGGACCTAGGGTATAAAGGGAAAGGTGGCTGTTTGGGCCACCTTTGATTCTAAGCCTTCAAACTAGTAACTAAGCGTGACTCCGCATGGTTTCGTAAAATGCAGTCCAGATCAGCAAGGATAGGTTTCCACGTTGCAGTTTGGCGCCAAGTCCAAGCTATGAGTAAAGTGTTTCTTGGCCTGGCTTTGTCATTGTGTATATTGCCGATTTCCATCGGGGAGAATGGGGAATTATGCAAGAGGTACCACTGGGATAAGATTCAGGTGTTTGGCTATCTGTCATTACTCAGTTCACTTCCCTCTAGACACACCAGTCACACCAAGGTCACAGAGAGGACTAAGTGAGATGACAGACATCCTGGTTGGCCCTGAACAGTCCTGATTTATACCTTTTATCCTAGTGTCCTGTCCAGTTTAGACTGTGACATACCTGAAAACGTCCTGTTTGGATAAATTATGTGATCGACCATATAGTACTAAAGACTAGGCCTTGTAACTTTTAAACCCAAATGCCTTTTCTGCTTCTCTAGGCTGTTGCTTGCTTGTTTGCTTGTGTGCTATTTTCAGGCCTCTTCAACAAAAACTTAGCACTACTACTTAAAGAACTCATGACATTAAAGTTAGGAAAGCATCATCACCTTTTCTTGTGAACAGCAAATTATTAAAAAGGAGATCAGCAAAAAGATATACCTAAATATGATCTGGACAAATAAAATCTGAACAGGTAAAATTTTTGCATTATATTGGTATTTAAAATCATAACCACATGTTCTAAAATTTTAGATTATTTTTATGATCCTGCTTTCCCATACTTTTATTGTGACTTGGCAAGACTTGCAGATTTTATAAAGGCTAATGTCTTCCTTCCCAAGTTTATCTCCCGTTGCATTGTGTTCCTATAGTTCATTCTCTGAAGTCACATCAAAGATCTTAAAATGTGTCACTTGCAATTTAGTTAATGTTTTCTTTAAAACCCCTGTGTTTGTTGGGTAATAAGGAAACTTTGATAATGAAAACGGTTAATCTAAGTACATTTTATTAGGGGCATGTTAAGGTTGAGCACTCAGCAGGTAAGTGTTTAACACTCACAGGCATTTCAAAGCTCCTGGCAAGGTCCACTTTGGAGGGAAGCAGAGAGAGAATAACATTTGGGATAAACAGAAATTGCGCTACAAGGACCAAAAGTGCAGGAAATAGTGGAATAAAAGGAATAAAGTTGTTCCCTAAGGAGACTTTTGAGTCTCAACATTCTTAGTTCCCATGATTCTATTCTGCCACCATCCAGAGCTTAGGACTTAAACCTCAGGTTTAACAACATAGAAGAATTTATGTTCCATTTTTCTTTCAAATAGTACCTCTATTTCAAAAATTTTAAGTTTACAGCAAGGATGTTCTGTTAAGAGGAGCAAGATTTCACTCCATCTCTCCTCCCACCAAATTCCTCTGTATAAAGCCTTTAATTATAATGAACTACCAGTTGGATAAACATAGAGTATTATTTAGGAATTTTGATTCCACTTTAATCCCTATATTTCCTATATGGTGTCCTAATGGCTTCAAAGGATGGCGTCTGTCTCATCTAGGTCATGTGGCATTTTGCCTGGCAGCACCCTCAGCCAGATCCCTCACTGGCAGATGACTCCTGGTGACTTCCAAAGATGATTATAGTAATTTGTATGTGCTCTAGAATGAGCATCATCCTTATGTACTAAACCTATGCTTCCCAGAGAAGCATATCATGCAAACCAAAGCTTCTACCTTGAGCTGGGAAAGCGTCAGAATCCAGGTACGGAATAGAGGAGAAGCTATGCAGAGGTGATTCCTTATATCAGGGACAACTGCAGTATACTAGAGTTGCTTGGGACTCTCCTAATTCATGTTTCATTGATGCAAATCGGTTAGGGATGGCCAAAATAGTGCTATCTATGGAATCTGCTATAGATTAAATACTTGTGTGTCCCCCCCCCCCCAATTCATATGTTGAAATCCTAACTGCTAAGGTGATGGTATTAGGAGGTGGGACCTTTGGGAGGTGAGTTAGGTCATGAGGGCTCCATTCTAAACCCATGATTTGGATTAGTGTCCTTATAAAAGAGACCCCAGAGAAATAACTTGCCCCTTATACCATGTAAGAACACAAGGAAAACACAGGCAACTATGAGGAAGCAGGCCTTCATCAGACAAGAAATCTGCCAGTACCTTGATCTTGAACTTCCCAGCCTCCATAACTGTGAGAAATAAATTTCTGTTGTTTATAAGCCACCCAGTCTATGGCATTTTGTTGTAGTAGCCTGAACAGACTAAGACAGAAAATTGGTACTGGGAGTTGGGTGCTGCTGTAACAATACCCAAAAATGTGGAAGCAGCTTTGGAACTGGGTAGGGACTGTAATAGTTTTGAGGTGCATGCTAGAAAAAGCCTACATTGCCATGAATGGACTGTTAAAGGTTATTCTGATGAGGGCTCAGGAGGAGAGGGGGAGAGCTGGAGAGAAAGCTACAATCTTCTCAGACAATACCTAAGTGGTCCTGAGCAGAATATTGCTAGAAATATGGATGGTAAAAGCCATTCTGATGAGTTCCTGGATGGAAATGAGGAACATGTTACTGGACAATGGAGGAAAGGCCACTCTTATTATAAAGTGGCAAAGAACTTGGTTGAATTGTGTTCATGTCCTAGTGTTTTGTGGAAGGTAGAACTTGTGAGCAATGACATTGGGTATTTGGCTGAGGAAACATTTATGTAAAAATATTGAAGGAGCAACTTGGTTCCTTTTGACTGCTTATAGTAAAAGGTGAGATGAGAAATGACTTAAAGATGGAATTGTTGATCCAAAATAAAAGCAGAACTTAAAAATTTGAAAAATTCTCAGCCTCTCCATGTTGTAAAAAACTGAGAAGGCCTGATCAGGAGATAACACAAAGGGTGCAGCCAAATTTCATAACGAAATTAGGTGGACCAGCCATCTCAACAGAGGCTACAAGCTATTCATCAAGACAATGGGAAAATTAGCCATCCATATAAACGGAAGCCAGGACCTATAGTACAAAACAATGGAAGAATGACCCCAAAGCCATTTTGAAGATCTTCTGGGCAGCCTCTCCCATCACAGATCCAGAGTGCAAGGGACTGGGGGACAGGAAGATTCCAAAGGAGGGGCTCAGACTTTGCTCTTCATACTCTATTGCCATGCGTCTCTGCCACCCCAGGTGCAGCTCTGGTGGTCCCCAGTGTATGTGCACTACACCCAACAAAGCTGTGGAGGCAGAGCTGTCCCCACCTAAATTTCAAAGGATTCCCCATAGAGTCACAGGGCCCATGCAGAGAACCACCATAGGGATGGGGCACCACAGAGAGCCCCCACTAGGGTGATGCCCAGTGGAGCCTTGGAGGTGGGGCTGCCCCTGTGATCCCAGAGCAGTAGAATCACTGGGCATGCAATTCTAGCCTGGGGGAGCCACATATACAGGACTGAAGCACAGAGACACTGCAGGGGTAAGGTGCCCAAATCCATGGGGGGAGGGCCTCCATACCAGTATGTCCGGAAGGCAGGACCCCCAACCCACTGGGCATGGAGGGCAGAGCAAAGAAGATTATTCTCAAGCCTTAAGGTTTTGGACTTGCTAGGGACCTGTCACTCCATTCTTCTTTTCTATTTCTCTTCTGCAATGGGAATGTCTTTCCTGTGCCTGTCTTACCATTTTAGTTTGGAAGCACACATGTTTGATTTCCTGGGTTCACAGCCAGAGAGCAATTTGCCTAAAGATGAATCATATTTTAAGTCTCTGATTTACAGACCCTATCTGACTTAGATATTTAGATGAGACTTGGGACTTTATACTTTTAAGTTAATGCTGGAATAAGTTAAGATTTTGGGGGCCATTGGGATAGAATAAATGTATTTTGCATGTAATAAGGGCATGAATTTGGGCAGACAGGAGGGAAATGTTATGGTCTAAATGTTTGTGCCTCCTAAAATTTATATGTTGAAATTCTAACACCCAAAGTGACAGTATTAGGAGATGGGATCTTTGGGAGGTAATTAGGTCGTGAGTACGAAGCCCTCACGAAATGGGATTAGTGCTATTATAAAAGAGATCCCAGGAAGGTCTTGCCCTTCACTATTTGAGGACACAGCAAGAAGGTGCCATCTATGAACCAGGACCAAATCTACTGGCACCTTGATCTTGGACTTTGTGGCTTCCAGAATTGAAAGAAATAAATTACTATTGTTTATAAGCCACCCAATCTATATTTTGTCATAGCAGTCTGAATGGACCAAGACAGAGCCTAATAGTAGAGCCTTACCACTGAGGAGAGAGAGGTCCAATTAAAAGTGGTAGTACTCCAGGTATATTAGGGTACTCCATTTTAACATTGTGCACACACACATATATGCACAGACACAAAGTGTGTAAAATGATCTGTTATGACAATCATGTATGTATGAGCTACCTTTTTCAAAATTATTTCAGTTAGCATCCTTACCTCATCTGCAACTTTCCATATTTCTTGATCACTCCACTGTTCATAGGGATCCAAATTTTTTCTAAATGTTCCAGAAAAGATGAACACTTTCTATAGCAATAAAGAAAAGAAGAAAATGTGAATAACCTAAACATTTATTTTTCCCTTATTGTACTGTAAAATATTTCTAGTAGAAAAAATATTTTAAAATACTATAACAAACACTCATATACTTACCATACAGTTTTCTTAAATTTTAATATTTTATCATATTTGCTTTATGTGTTTTTAAGAAACAAAATATCATAGCAATATTTGAAGCCCCTTGTGAACATTTTTCTAATCCCAGTATCTTTAGAATAAAATTGAGATCATGGTAAATTGTGGAAAATTAAATTTTTTATTCCTAGTAATATTGTTTATTATAGGCAAAGATAATATAAAATTTAAAAGTTAAAAATATAAGTTTATGAGTTATAATTAACTTGCTACAACAAATACCTGTTTTGTTAATATATTTTCCTTGGGTTTCTTTGCTGTATCTAGATTCTTAAGGGATTTTGAAATTGCTTTAACTTACACTTTTTCACACACACATTTATCTCATCTATAAACCAAGGCACACCTCTACTTATGTGATCAGACAGGCACAGAAGAGAGCCACAACTTAGAAATCAACAAAAGAGCAGGAATAAAATATTTGTTTAACTGAAGGCCTGTTACAGAAGAGAGGCAGATGAGACTGATCCTGGTGAGGTGACAAAATGACAATCTAATTCTCTGCAATGAGCCTGGCACAGCTATCACCCTGAGACACTCTATTTGCCACATCACTGTCTAGTTAGGTCTACCTATATGATTAAAAAATGTTTTGAAAGAAAACTGCTCTTTCATTGTGAAATGCTAATGCAATAGTAATCATATATTTAGTTCTCTCTTTGTGCATATGGGTGAACTGAAAAAAGATTTTTGAAGTTAACATTTAGAATAATTTTTTCTTTGCTTTTTTCCCTTTTGCCTTCAGTTAATAACATCCACTAAGGGGAATTAAAAACTAAATTTCCTAAAGCCATAGTTTTCACAAATTGCCTTAGACCGAGAGAGAAGGCTAAGAAGTTAAGTGACTTATCCAAGGTCACTTAGCCAGTGAACAGTAGGAATTGGAATTCAAACCCAGGAGTATTTGTCTCCAAACCTGTGCTCCTCACCACCACAGCAAAATATCTCAAGTCCTTTGTGGACCAGTTTTTTTCTCCCTGTTTGGAGCCCAGGGAGGATTAAAGGCTGGGCAGGACCAGCCTGGCGAACGCATAAAAAGCCCATCAGCACGTGGCAGCATATTCTTCATTAAACACTGGGATCTATCCCTCTGGCCACAGGCTCGGTTCCCAGAGAGGTCAGCTTCCTCCTCCTATGCAGGACCCGAGTCGAAGGGTTTCATATGGGCTACAGCCTCTTTGTAACTTCCAAGGAGACTTACATATCCAAAGGAAGCACACAAATAAAAATGTTTATTTTGGCCAAATGGAATAATACCAGTATTCTGGAGGACTGTGAGTGGAAGTCAAAGATGTTTTGGCATCAAAGCAGACACAGAGTTTTGAAAGGCAGTGCTGCTTGCAAAAACATCACAGTAATGCACTTCTGCCCTGGAAGGTGTGTCTACAAACGGGAACCCAGCCTCTTTGATTCTCCATGTTCTGTTAAATAGGGACATGCCACCTTTCTTCTTAAATTTCTTCTACCTCTAGGCTTCCTCATGTCAGTATATGACACCTTCATTTCTTCAGTCCGGATACTTGGGAATTGTCCATGACTTATCTTTCTCCCTGATCTTCCCAAATAAAATTAATCATCAGTCCTATGAATTATCCCCTCTGGACCACTGCCAGAGCCTCCTACTTGATTTCTTTCATTCTTGCTTCCTTTCCCTTCCATTCTCATTTAGCAACCAAAGCAATTCACCATAGGCATAAATTGGATCATTTCATTAACCTTTTACAAAACCTTCAAAGGCTTTCCACTATACTCAGGGAAAAATGTAACATTTCCAAGATGGCCTCCAAGACCTTCCATGATTCTGCCCTTCTACATCTCTGGCTCCCTTAGTGTCCTGCTCCACTCCCTTCCCTTTCTCACGGCAGCCACACTTGCTTTCTTTCACTTCCTCAGCTTCTCCACACATTGGATTCTCTCTGCCTGGGAATTTCATCCCCTACATCCTCCCTGTGGCCAACTGCATCCTTCAGGTTCAAATTAAATGTCACTTTGTCATGAGTATCTTTCCTGATCCCTAATACCAAATAAGGTCTCTCAATATATGGTCTTATAACTCTTATACTGTACTTTCATAGCTTATAGTGAATATTAAGATTATATATACATCTGTAAGCATTTTGTTTTTAATGTCCATCTATCCTACTAGACCATAACTTTGCTCTATGCCTTGTCATTAGCATAAGCTTTGTCCATAATGTATGTTCAATAAATGTTGCCTGAATGAATGAACCAATGTAAAAATAAAAAGTAAAAAATAAAAATATCAAAGTTGCAGTTCAGCACATGTTATTTTTCTTCCTTCTGAAAGAATAGCTACTATAACCTACTGGGGATTCTTTGGCCCAGAAGGGAAACATAAATATACATATATATATATGCACACATATATATGTGTATATATATACATACACATGTACACACACACCATGTATAGTTCTACTAAAATGTGGCCCAAATGCTTATAAGTATCACAGTATTTAAAGGAATTATACTAACAACCCACTAAAACTTGGGTCCTTCTTTATAATTGGGAAATGGTTTGCCTAACCTTTACTCATAATACTATAGTCTAATAATTTATATCAAATACCTATCAAATGTATGTTAATACATACAATTTTAGTTAAAATAGATATATTTTTAAAATTATGAAGAAATCTGTTTGTTGAAATTAGATGTCCAAAAGTTTTAGGTGTGGTAGATTTGATACCATTCAGAAATTCTGTAGATCTTTTGTTTATAATTTATTGTGTAGCATAAGGTAATGAAATAAGTACTCTTCTAATTTAAAAAAGAAATTAACTGAACAAACTGGTTTGGTTAGAATTCAATTTTATACAATTAATCAGACATTCCATTCCTGTATTACAAATAGTGTCTGGCACCCTCTTGCTTCCAAGGGTGCCAGTGGGTGCCTAGTTCTGTTTTATAAACTGAACTTTCCACAGACTCGTCTCTAAAGCTGAAAGGTCCTTGGAGGTCAGGTAAGTCCTTTTCCCCAGTTTACAAATGTAACAGCCAAGGCCCTGGGAGGTTACATGGCTTGGCCAATGTGGTACATTCAGACTGACTGTGCAGCAAAAAATATACCTTAAACTATCAATGACAACAGTGATGCCCTATTTCTCTTTTAAGAAACTGTTCACTAGCAGGAATGTTAGGGTGTGTAAATATTTGATATTTATTTAATGTCATGTACGGTATAAAGAACAATTCTTGAAACTCAAGGAAGAATAAGAGCACCATTATTTACCACATGACTAATGTCTTTGCTAAAGCTGACTCCTCAGCTCAACTCAGTGGAAACAGCTGAGCCTACACAGAGTTCTTAGAGCTGGTCACGCATTACTGCAACCGGCATTATGCATTAGCATTGGATGTAAAATGAAAAACAAAAAAGCAATTTGGCTTCTGTGGTGATTGAATGTAATATAAATTACAGAAGTGGGAGGAATGACTCTTTACCTTTAAGTATACAGGGCCCTTTTGTTGTGGCTCAGAAGGAATATATTTATACACACACACACACACACACACATATATACATATATCATGTATAGGTCTATTAAAATGTGGTGTGGCCTAAATGCTTATAAGTATCACAGTGGTTTTATCTTCCTTTTTGACAATGTCAGCAACATTTTCTTATAAATTGAATCTATATAATAAAAATCTATCCAATGTGAACAAATCGAGATCCTAAAGTTGCATTAGAGAATGTTTAAAAATAAGTTTTGCTAGGAAAAAACAAGTAAGTGTTGCTTTGGGTTTTTTGTTTGTTGGTTGGTTGGTTTGTTTTTAGAGACAGGGTCTTGCTTTGTCACCCTGGCTACAGTACAGTGGTATGATCATAGCTCACTGTAGCCTCAAAAAACTGCAGGGTTCAAGTGATCCTCCTGCCTCAGCCTCCCAAATAGCTGAGAGTACAGTTGCATGCCACTGTGCCTGGTTAACTTTTCTTATTTTTGTAAAGACGTGGTCTCACTATGTTGTCCAGGGTGGTCTTCAACTCCTGGCCTCAAGCAATCCTCTTGCCTCAGCCTCCCAAAGTGTGGGGTTACAGATGTGAGCCACAGCACTCAGCCTGTTTTGCTTTTAAGAATGGCTATTAGCTAGGACAAGATGAATAAAATATTCCTCAGTCAAAATTATTTAAGATTTATAACAAATACAGAATAATTTTATAATATCAATGTACATATCATATATTTGTATGTAAATGATTACATACAAGATATATAAGCTGTTTCCTGTAAAATTATGTAACGCTTCACAACCTTTTTATACTACAACTTTTAGGATACATATTTTCAGAGGTAGCATAAAAAATGTTTTCCTGATCTGACCAAATTATCAAAAATTTTACATTTTTAGGCTCAGAAGTAATAAAACTGTGTTATACTTTTCCCCACACCAGTTAAATTTCTCTTCACTCTTGAATTCAGCACTGCACCCTCACTGTCCTCATTTTAGTCTAGACTCTTGTCACATCACAGCTGGAGAGTTTCATAGCCCACGTCCCTACTTCTCCTGTTGCCTCCCCAAGTCCATCCTCCACATGCCACCAGCAACAGCATGATCCTCTACCACCCTTTCACCAGCCTCTTCCTCATTCAAAAAGAGTCAACCCACACTGCACTGGGCCATGCTGGCACTTGACACGTCTTTCCCTCTTTTTCCTACTACTCCCTAACATGTGGCTTCCCCTGACTCTCTGCATCCCAATGTTTTCAGTTCCCATCTTTGTACTTGTACATAATCTTCCTTTCAGGCATCCTGGAATACCCTCTCCACACCTCTATGCCCCCAAACTTTCTAAAATCTACAAGTTTTATGACCCTTTATGGCTGACCTTAATTATCACCCTCTTTGTGAAACTGTCCACACTTATCTGTTCATTCCTGTTGTATATACATCCAATCCAATACAAAGATGAAGGAGACATGATCCCTTGTCCTCAAGGGACTATAAATAATAACCACCACCACAATATAATATATTGTACTTACTATGTGCCAGGAAGGAGTCTACGTACTTTACCTGTATTAATTCATTCAGTCCTCACAAAAACATAATGAAGTAGTTACTAACATTATATTTACTTTGTGAACAAGGAAAGTGAATCCCAGAGAAATTAAATGACTTGCCTAATATTATACAGATTAAAACCCGGATGCTGGTAGAACTACAATCCCTTGTAAAAGAGATCAAGCATTTAGTGACTCAACACAATACAGTGTATATTGAATTCTTATCATGGAAGTTATTGTGTTATCTACTCTATAAGAGATAAAAAAAATTAGTAAGGAAAAAAATCTATATTTCATTTAGCATTTCTGTTATATTCTTTTTGCTAGTCTGTTTCCATTGTCAATGATCTTGTGTTTAAATCTTGCTTCCTTAACTGAATGTCTGCAAAGTGTTTATGGCACTAAGTGGAAAGAAACAAATCCACAGATAACTGAATGAGAACTTCTAATACAAGACATTTCAAAAACACCAGGAGAGATTTATAAACAAGGTTCTAGAGCCTATGTGGGACTGGAATGTGGGAGTAGAATGTTGGGGCTGGAGTGAAAAACCTAAATGTTGCTCTCAAATGTTTAATCTGTGTGCAACATATAATGGAGGGACACAAGGAAAAAGATAGAAAGGCACAGCAGTGGGAGGAGGAAAAAGGGAAGGACACACTGATGTGGTGGAGTAGGGACATGAGGGCTTGGGGCTGGCCTTTCCCTCACCATTACCCATAGCACTCTCTGACTAGCCCATGCCTTGACCCAGGACTATAGCTAACTACCTATATTTAATTTATCATTTTGGTTATATTCTGTCTTCCTTTGATCTTTGACTTATGACAATGGATGTAATTTTGAGCTTCTCATTAGAAGCTCATGGCAGATCAAGGACAAGTGCCAGCTATACCTTTTGCATAACTACAGAAGCTGTAATACTTAAAATTTTAAGCATACACATGGGATTTAATAACTAATTATTAAATTGTTAATTATAAAGCTGGATGAGAACTGCTATACCCCTGACTTCCTCATTCAGATCTACAGATACAAGTTTTGGCCCCGTCTCATATCCCACAGAGCCAAAGATGCCCCAACTCTGTGGTGGGAGTTGTGTGAGCACAGATTATTTTCAGATCATAAAGTCTCATTGCAAGAATAGGCCTAGTCATTTCCTCAGAATAGCTTGCAGTCTTTTAAATTTGTAACCGAAGTTTTAAAACTATATTTAAAAATTATTTTTCTGTTTTTTATGAATTAAGTACTTAACAGGATTAAAAGTTAATGAAGCATTTTAAATCTCGGTGTTCAAATTACCTAAACCAATGGGACTCTGACTAAAAGCCTCACTGTCTCCTTTTCATGACCTCATAGATCACAGGTAGAGTAGAACATATTAAGGGAGGTTCTAACTGGAAATGTACACAATAGTGTCTCTTCTAAGCTGGCGCAGTCTCCAAGATTGCTTTCTAGCTTACAGGAGGGAAGAACATTAAAAAAACAAAAAAACTGCAAGGACTTGCCAAAACCAATGGCACCTTGTGATTCCACAGCTGGTGTCTCAGGATCACTATGAGAAAGAGAGGAAGTTTCTTGTTCAAAGTTCCTGTTTCATGTGTCTGAAAACAAGTGACTAATTGATCCAGAGATCTCTAATGTCTCAATGCCAGAGATCATCAGAACTATGCCCTTACAAGGTCTAGGAGATGGAAGAAAGAAAAAAATGGAAAAGCAAATAAAACTAGCTCTCCTTAGATTTTTCTTCCTTTTTTTTTTTTTCTAAAGATCAAACTCCAGGAAAGGAAAAAATTACTTAATTTGAACTTTCAAAGAAAAGTTAGAAAAATAAAAGCAGCTCTTGGTTTGGACATCAAAAATATATGAGGAGTTTGCCCTCACATATTTTCTTGGGCATTCACATAATGTTCAAAAATTGTCACAGTGGGCTGAGCGCGGTGGCTCATGCCTGTAATCCTAGCACTCTGGGAGGCTGAGGTGGGAGCATTGCTTGAGCTCAGGAATTCAAGACCAGCCTGAGCAAGAGTGAGACCGTCTCTACTAAAAATAGAAAAATTTAGCTGAGCACAGTGGCACATGCCTGTAGTCCCAGCTTCTTGGGAGGCTGAGGCAGAGGGATGGCTTGAGCCCAAGAGTTTGACATTGCAGTGAGCTACAATGATGCCACTGCACTCTAGCCTGGATGACAGAGTGAGAATCTGTCTCAAACAACAACAACAACAACAACAACAACAACAAAATTGTCACAGTGGAAGAAATAGTACATTCTGTCTACAGATGTCCTTGTAATACTAAAAGACAGTCTCATAAACCAGGATCATAAACATATACATGAGAAGCATCTATATCAGCATCATCAAACATTTCTGAAGGAATCTTTGAAAGTATTTGTTGCTTAGTTTATATAAAGCTTGAAGCTATAGAAGAGGGAAAATGAAAAAAGGCAAATTTGGAAGATTCACTTTGACAGAAAGGCAAGACAAAGAATTTTCATAACTCTGGCCCATGTAGTCTTGGTTCAGGTCTTGCATATTTAGATTCATAAGTAGAGCATGCAATAAAACAAAAACCTTTGCACTATGTGGCAGAGAACCTAAAGGATTTCCAGTGAAACTGAAATTAATTTTTAAAGCTTAGCTTATTGTAACGGCAGATTTATGTGAGCAAGAACAACAAAACCTAAAAGTTTCACTGTTTTTAATTAAAAATGGGACCAAAAGACTAAGGTTAAACTGAATCACAACACTTCTCTGACAAGTTCTCTGATTCTATTTTATGTTTTTCAACATTTTTATTTTGCCTAATGCTATCACCTTGGGATACTTGTATTTCCAGCGTTTCTTTATCCATAGACCATCGGACAATCACTTTTTTCTTTCTGAAGAAACAATACTGTTTTTAAAACTCCAACCAGGATTAAGCTTTTGGCAGCATAGCAAAAGTCTACACAAATGAATTAAAAGCATCAGTCTAGCAGTTAGAATATTTAGTGCCTCATTAGTTGAAAGGAGCAATGTTCCACAAAGGTAATCTATCAAGAAATACAAGCTTTTTTCTTGGTCTAGATTTGTAGTCAATCCACCTGGAGATGCTCCTGACATTTTAATTTTGTGCTAAAAGTAGAGAAGTGTTAGAAAGAACCATGGCAGTGGAATGGATTCAGTGCCCGTTAGTACAAAGGGAGGAAAAATGATCATTAAAACAGTGAATATACCCAGAGAGATGAGAGCAAATACTAGCAGAAATACAACAAACGCCTTTCAAATTTGGTCTCTGTAAAGACATTTCTTGGTTTCCATTTAGATCATTTTTAACTAGAACCATTGCTATTTCTCTCATATACAAGAAGTACTCTTGCACAATAACATAGATAGAATGATACCAAGCCAGTGAGGCTAAAGATCCTTTGTGACCCAAATCAAAGAGTGACATTTAAAAAAAAAAAAAGCTACAGAGTAATCTGACATGGTTCATCCTATCCAAAGTACAAAAAACAATCATTACACTTTCTATTTTCAATTCCACTAGCTCATGCTTCCAAGTGTTTGTTATTTCAGGAGCATCTTTTATGCTCTTGCAAAGTATTTCTCAACCTGCTGTGACTGCTAAGTTGGAGTTCAGACCACTGAAGCAGGGGGCGGAAAAAGCTGGTAAAAACAAAAGCCCCAGGTTCCTGCTGCAGACTGTCTTCTGGGAAATGTTATCAAAACTATAAACATTTCAATCAATATAAGTCACATAAAATCCCAAATTTTCAGAAAATTTTTTATGCCTATGAAAAGACTGCATTGAAGAAAAAAGATGGCAATGCATCACAAATATATTTTGCAGCGTAATGTGAATTTCTTGAGCACAAGTGTCAAATAGAGGTAAAAATGCAATATAGTTGCTTTTTTCTGGCTAAGTCTTTTTGCTCACCTGCGGTATCACTCCAAAGGCTTTCCTCCACTGTTGCAAAGTTATTGAATCCCAAGAGACACCATCAATATGGATTTCTCCTTCAGTGTTCAGTAGTCTCAAAAAAGCTGATAACAAGGTGCTCTTCCCTGATCCAGTTCTTCCCAAGAGGCCCACCTGTAAGGTAAAAGTGATGGGATTATTCCTGTGACAATCAGATCCATGCCTTAAATGTAATTCAGCATTGGACTCCAATAAAAACCATTGAAATACTTTCTCGTGTCATTAGATTTTCACTTACTCATTCAAACCTTTCTGCACATACCCAATCCTGACCAACATTGACACGTGGTGAAGAGCAATGCTGGAACACAATAGAGAAACTGGTGATAAGTAATTGGACCCCTGATGCTGGCTTCATTTATCACTGACCTTTACTAAACATTGAAAATGCCCATTTTGCATTAAAGACAAGCAAAGATAGAATGTCTTCATGCACATCACCTCTAAAGACGGGCTCAAGCCAGAAGCAGAGACCTGCAGCTTGATCTAGGCCCCAAAGTGGATATGAGTTGAAAGTTAATTAATCTGAAATAGTTCTAAAATTTAGTATGTTAGACAATAATATTTAATATTACTGTCCCCAACAAGTTAATTATGTCAAGTTCAGGCCTAACAATAAACAAGAATATGTTCAGGCAGCAGTATCCTCTCAGGGAAGGCAGGTCAAACCAAGGCTTACCATGCCTCAGTGGACTAGCACTTTAGACAGTTGTCAAATCAAATTCTTACATCCACCCTGATTGGCAAGATAGGAATTTTGGGAAGCAAAAAGGATATTAAGGAAAAGAAAAAAACTATTCTTGTTACCTAAAATTAGTAAGAGCATAGCATGGAAATGAGAACATCATGTAGTACTGTGGGTGGTCCACAGACAGCCCCAACTCTGAGTTCTGATGTCAGCTCAATAGCCAGCACTTGAAGGTGATTTGAACAGGGTAGAACAGTCCTGCAGTCATTGGCTGACCATTAAATGAACTGCCTGACATTTGGTGGCACTGAATAACTGTTCTGCAGTCCTCAACCTCCATCTGTGGCTGGTTAGGAACTGGGCACACAGCAGGGAGGGTGGGGAGCCAGCGAAGCTTCATCTGTATTTACAGCTGCTCCTCATCCTTCACATCACCACATAAGCTCCGCCTCTTCTCAGATCAGCGGCAGCATTAGATTCTCATAGGATCGTGAACCCTCCTGTAAACTGCACGTCAGGGATCTCAGCTGGGTGCTTCTTATGAGAATCTAATGCCTGATGATCTGAGGTGGAGCTGAGGCAGTGATGCTAGTGCTGGGGAGCGCCTGCAAACACACATTATCATTATTAGAGAGGTTTGACTGCACAATAAATGGAAGGCACTTGAATCATCCCAAACCCTTCTCTTCCCCACCACCATCCGTGGAAAAATTGTCTTCCATGAAACTGGTCCTGGTGGCAAAAAGGTTGGGGACCACAGCCTTACATCATTCTATTAATATATTCTTTAATCATTTGGCCTTTTTATAGTATAGCTAAGCAAATGATCTTTTAAAGTAGTACTTTTCAACTACCTGTGGTGAAGGATGGTTTTGTTTTATTTTTTAATTTTCAATTCACTGCAAATTAGTACTTTTGAATATATATAAGAAAATGAATTTCTAAATGTTTACTCTCAATTTCTGTACTTATCTTGTCACAGACCAGTAACAGTTTGTAAACTAGAACCAGTGCATGGACCACAGTATATATTTTAGAGTATATAACAACCTTTAATAATAATAATAATAATAATTTATTCATGCCTATAGTCCCAGCTACTTGGGAGGCTGAGGTGGGAGGACTGCTTGAGCCCAGGAGTTCAAAGTCAGCCTAGGTAACATAGCAAGACCCTGTCTCAAAAAAGAATTAATAATCATATCATCTAAGTATAATGACAATTTTCATTTCTTCCTTTTCAATACTAATGCCTAGAATTTATTATTGTCTTATTGCATTGGCTAGGACCTCTACCACATTGTTGAATAGAAATTAGATAGGGGGCATGGATATCAGGTTCATGATTTTAAAGGGAATACTTGTAAAGTTTTCACATTCCAAAAATATATACAACTATGATATATCAATAAAAAAATTAAAAAGTTTCCACATTTAGGATAAGAAAAAAAAAATAGCTTACAGACCACTTATTAGAAACCTGGTGATGAACTAGGCCTTTGGGATAAGAGGGTAAACAATAATGACGCAATTGTCTTCCTATCTATCGTACGAGCCCTACAATGGGACTTTCACAAGTTTGTTCTCTGAGTCAATTGAGAAAACCAGATCAACCAAATGTTCTACACAACATCCTGCTGAGTTTCTTCATAGTAATAATCATAGTTACTATTTTATTTATTTTTTCTTGATCATTGCTTGTCTTCACCCTAAGAATATAAGTTCAACAAGAGCAGGGTACTCTATCTTGTTTTCCATTGAATTCCCAGCACCTGGCATAGTGCTTGGTTTACACAAAGTGCTCAACAAATATGTGGATTGACTGAGAGATAGTCAGATGGAAGGATTGATGGACGGATGATCAGATGAATGAAAAAATGTATTTAGCTGATCTAATAAACATTAATAAATGGATTCAGTCAATTTTGGTCAATTACCAGATCAACTCTTAACTTTAAAATCTTGTGAAATTTCATGTGCACATTTCCAATTCTGAATCGGCCCTTGTTGCACAAGCACATTCACTGTATGTCATGACTTTTCAAACACAACAGCAAAACTTTGTATAAGCCATCTGAATATGCTCAGTCAGGGCGAGGTATGGGGGAAGAGAATAAAAGCAAGTTCCGTAGGTGGAAGTGACTTACTCTAAGGTTAATCATATCAAGAATTTTTGGTGAAAGTGCCTTGAGATCTAAATCCCTATATCATTAGTCAGGGTTCTAATGATGACTAGATAAATGACCACCTTCTCTTTCCTTCAGAAACAAATAGTGAAATCTTTAGGGAACTCAGTTTTTATGTTGGGATAAGACTGGATCAAGATGTAATTTGTAAATCTTTTGTTTAGCTTTACAGTTTTTTTTAGCTATTGCTCTGGTTTCCTTATATCATTAAACTGTTGGTCATGCATTATGTCTGACGTGTTTTCCAACAGCTAGGAATCACATTGGTTTTTACCTATGTTTATATAATTGGCACATAATAATTCTTTTCCGGGGTTTGTTTTTCCAGGCTTCTCAGCGATCTGTTGAGTAAGGCTAGAGTACTTCCTGCAAACAAGCTTTTAAAGACATACCCTAATTCTAAGTCAGTATTTTCTGGTAAATTCAATGCACCTCCTCCCTGAGAAGTTTGGATCAAGATAAATCAAAATATTATGTGGAGCGTTAAACAGTGTTAAGTTTGGTGCTAGCTGTAATTGCATTGTATTGTTCCATGAATAGAACGTTCTCAGTACATTCCTTTCAAGGTGTCTTACTCACCATTTTAATAGTGTAATAAGTGAAAACCTCTTGTAATTATTTTTCATTTCCTTGTGGTTTCCAGAAATCAAGATGCCAAGTCAAGTGAAATTTATATCCACATGGTGATTACAATTTAATGTTTTATATGTCCATATATCTCTGTTAATAAAACAGTCTTGAGAATATGCTATCCATAAACCCAGTATAAGTTACTGAATGATTCAACTACTTAACATCTATTTTCATCAAGTCAAAAAGTGGGGTATATGTTTAATAAATCAAACAGGCACTTAGGTGATTGTGCTGATATGATTGAACCCTTGATACTCTTATAAATTATTTCTGGCATAGTATTTTGAAAGGACTACAAATGGAGAAAGCAGCTAAATTCACACAAAAGATCTTAAAGTACTATTAAATATCTTTTTACTCAGAGAACTGTCCAGTACTATATGCAATATATCATCTGAGGAATTTTGATAAGTCCAGGTTTATAATGAAGAACCTGACTCCAAATTAAGGTCCAAGCCTAAATTTTGAGAGGAAAAAAGAAAAGAAAAAAAAGATATTCTAGTTGGAGGAAGGTGATATGGCTATTAAAATTTAGACAACAAGTCAAAAGCTTTTAAGAAAAAACTATTTGAAGTCAGTGGTGTGTGCCTGTAGTCCCAGCCCGGGTGTCCAAGGCTGCAGTGAGATATGGTCCTGTCACTGCACTCCAGCCTTGGGGACAGAACAAGACCCTATCTCAAAAAAAGAAAGAAAGAAAGAAAAGAAGAAAGAAGGAAAAAGAAAAGAAAGAAAACTATTTGAGATTAAAAAGAAAAATAGATTTTTAAAGTAACAGTTGTGAAATAGGACTACATTTCTCATGCTTTGAAAATAAAAACCTTTAAAGTATAGGTTCTGTGAATTAAAGGACTCAATTCAGAGCAAATAAAGTAATGACATCTTTCCCCTAAAGTAATTGCTATGGACAAAGTGTTTTAATATGAAGATTGAATAATTTTTCTGCACAAAATATTGATTTTTTCACCTATTCACCACATAGCCAAGAACATAGAAATCCATTAAAAATGAAATGAGATACCCACTTAAGCCCTTAATTTTCAACGGCTTTCTGCCCCCCCCCCAAGAAGAGTAATTAGCCCACAGCTGAATTTGCAGTGTTTTTGGATATCCAAAATAGTATACTAAATTTGAGTCTACTTCTGTTTGCAAGATGCTGTTAATATGTTCCAAAGACAAGGCAGTAGAAATGACTTTTTTTTTTTGAGACAGGCTCTTGTTCTGTCACCCCAGCTACAGTGTAGTGGTGTCATCATAGCTCACCGCAACCTCAAACTCCTGGGCTCAGGTGATTGAGTCACAGCCTGCCACAGCCTCCCACATAGCTGGAATGACAGTCAAGCACCACCATGCCTGGCTAGTTTTTCCATTTTTTGTAGGTCTTGCTCTTGCTCAGGCTGGACTCAAACTCCTGAACTCAAGCAACCCTCCTGCCTTGGCCTCCTAAAGTGCTAGAATTACAGGCATGAGCCACCACACTTGGCCCAGAAATGACATTCTTATGAGACCTACTCAGAATGACATTTTAAGAATCAATTCCTAGTCTAAGGTAGCTTATGACTTACAAATATATATAAGCCATTCATTCACTCATTATCTATTAAGACATTACCTAATGTGCTATGCAAAGGAATAAAAAAATTAAAAACAGGACTTCCAGGTTCTGGTCTGGCTTGTACGAAGCTTGGAAGTGGCCACTCTACCCTAACAACAAGGAGAAGGCTGAGCAAACTGAAAGATCAACAACTATTTTAGATCTACCAGAGATGTGAGGTCACAGGGCAAACCACTGCCTCCCCCAAAACTGAAGAGACAGACAAGCAGATACAGAGAATTACAACTTACAGGACAGAAACCAACAAGTAGAAACCTCTGAGGGATCTAGTACTAGGGTAAGAAAACCTAAAATGTAACTGACAAATTGCTGGAGACTCAGTGTAGACAAGTCTGAGACTAAGAAAATTCCAAGGGGCCCAGGCATGGGAGGACCTCTGTACTTTTATGAGTTTTGCCTCCAGAATCCCTATCAGGTTCTCACATTGAAGATCAGAGATCCCCTCATGTTTCTAGCAGGTAGAGGGGAAAAGTAAACATTTTGAAATATGCCAGAGTATTCTGCTCCTCTTTGCAGGCCTGACCTCCAGAGAAACTATTTTACCATGCCTAACCTATTAGGGGGTCTTCCAGAGCCTAACAGACCTAGGGGAAGGGAAATAACTGGACCCCATCCCACTCTAGCCATTCTGTCCTATCTAAGGGCATGAAAAAGCTGAGAAGCACTTGTGAAGTTCATAGCCCAAACGAACAGGCTCACAAAAAGATAAAGGTCTCATCAAAGGACTATAGAATGCTTCTCCCACCACCCCCCCCCAACACACCTTACCACTACATTACTACAGGCCTGTTTACTACAGTTCCTTTTATCCAGCACATCATGTCCACCTGTTGACAAAAAATTACAAGGCATACTAAAAGGTAAAAAACACACTTCAAAGACACAGAACCAGATTTAGACATGACAGGGATGTTGCAATAAATAGACCAAGAATTTAAAACAACTATGATTAATGTGCTAAGAGCTTTAATGGAAAAATTAGATAATATGCAAGAACAGATGGATAATGTAAGCAGAGAAATGGAAATTCTAAGACAGAATCAAAAGAGATTCTAGAGATCAAAAACAATTGTAACAAAAATGAAGAATGCTTTTGATGGCCTCATTAGTAGACTGAACATGGCTGAGTAAAGAATCTCTGAGCCTGGGGATATGTCAATAGAATCTTCCAACACTGAAAAGCAAAGAAAAAAAGACTGAAAAAAGAACACAATATCCAAGAACTGTGAAATAACTACAAAAATTATACCACAGGTGTAATGGGAATACTAGAATAAAAAGGAAAAAAAGGAGAAGAAATATTTGAAACAATAATAACTAAGAATTTCCCCAAGGTAGTGTCAGATACCATAACATATACCCAAGAAGCTCAGAGTAAAACAAGCAGAATAATGCCAAAAAACTACACATAGACATATCATATTCAAACTGAAGAAAATCAAAGAAAAAGATAAAGAAAAAATCTTGAAAAAAGCCGGAAGAAAAAATACCTTACCTATAGAAAATAAAAGAATTACATCTAACTTCTCAGAAACCATGCAAGCAAGAAGAGAATGGAACGAAAATATTTAAAAGTTTTGAGAAAAAGAACCCCCCAATCTAGAATTCTGTACCCTGTGAAATTATCCTTTAAAAGTGAAGGAGAAATAAAGTCTTTACCAGACAAACAAAAATTGATGGAATTTGTTGTCAGTAGACCTGTCTATCAAGCAATATTAAAAGAAGTTTCTCTGAGAAAAGGAAAATAATATAGGTTAGAAACTTGAATCTACATAAAAAAAAGGAAGAATATTGGAGAATGAATGAGGGAAAATTAGTACTTTTATTTTTCTTATTAATTGATCTCATCTCACAAATAACAGTTTGCTCAAAATAATAATTATAACTATGTATGCAATCATATATATGTATATAATTAAGTATACATGTATATAAGTGAAGCGATAGCAACAATACAAGGGACAGGAGGGAGGAATAGGGAATATTTTGTTATTACAAGGTACTTGCACTATTCATGAGATGGTATTATATTATTTGAAAATGGACTTCAATTAGTTGTAAAATGTATAGGGCAACCACTAAAAATGATTACAAAAAAGTAGAATTGACATACTAAGAAAGGAGAGAAATGGAATCATACAAAATGCTCCATTAAAACCACAATGGAAAGAAAAAGAGTAGAAGATAAAAACAAGAACAAAGAACAAAGGCAATAAACACAAAATAGTAAAAAATATGGCATATATTTAACTATAGCAATAACACTTAAAATACCAATAGACTACATCAATTAACAAAGATTGTCAGAGTAGGTTAAAAATCAAGACTCAACTACATGTTGTCTATAAGAAACTTACTTTAAATTTGAAGCCACATATATTATAGATTAAAAGTAAAGGGATGAAGAAAGTTAAACCATATTAATACTAATTAAAAGAAAATTAAAGTAGTTATATTACTTTCAGAGAGAACAGACTTCAGAGCAAGCAAAGTTATCAGAAATAAAGAGGGGCATTACACAAGGATAAAGGAGTTATTTCTCTAAAATACATACCAATTCTTGATGTGTATATGCAAAGCAACAAAGTATCAAAAGATGTGAAGCAAAAAATGATAGAACTATAAGGAAAAATAGAAAAATCCACTATTATAGTTAGAGGCTTCAATCCCCCTCTATTAAAAAATGGACAGATCCAACAGGCAGAAAATCAGTAAAGACATAGTTGAATTCAATAGCACCATCAATCAAGTGGATAGAATTGACATCTTTAGACTACATTTAACAACGGCAGAATACACGTTCTTCTCAAGCTCACATAGAACATTCACCAAGACAGACCACATTCTGGGCCATAAAACATACCTTAACAAATTAAAAAAAAAATCATAGAACGTATGTTCTCAGACCACAGTGGAATTAAACTAGAAATCAATAAGAGAAAGATAGTTAGAAAATCAAAAAATATTTGGCAATTAAACAACACAATTTTAAATAACACATGCGTCAAAAGAGAAATATCAAGAGACATTTTAAAATATTTTGAACTAAATGAACATGAAAATACAATTTATGAAAATTTGCAAAATCAGTGCTTAGAGGGAAATTTGTATCATTGAATGTACATATTAGAAAAGAAAAAGAACATAAAATCAGTCATATAAGCTTCCACCTTAGAAAGCTAGAAGAGCAAATTAAATCTAAAGTAAGAAGAAAAAGAGAAATCTTTCTTCAGAAACTGAAAACAGGCTGGGTGTGGTGGCTCACGCCTATAATCCTAGCACTCTGGGAAGCTGAGGCGGGTGGATCGTTTGAGCTCAGGAGTTTGAGACCAGCCTGAGCAAGAGCGAGACCCCATATCTACTAAAAATAGAAAGAAATTAGCTGGACAACTAAAATACATACAAAAAAAAAAAATTAGCCGGGCATGGTGGCACATGCCTGTAGTCCCAGCTACTCAGGAGGCTGAGGCAGAAGGATCACTTGAACCCAGGAGTTTGAGGTTGCTGTGAGCTAGGCTGACGTCATTGCACTCTAGCCTGGGCAACAGAGTGAGACTGTCTAAAAAACAAACAAACAAAAAAACCTACAGCTAGCATAATACTTAATGGTAAGAAACTTGGAGTTTTCCCACTAAGATCAGGAATAAGGCAAAGATACATATCCCTTCTCACTATTAATCTCAACATCATACTAGAAGTCTCAGCTAATGCAATAAGACAAGAAAAGGAGATAAAAGGTACACAGATTGGAAAGAAGGAAATAAAACTTTATGTTCACAAATGACATGATCATCTATGCAGAAAATCAGAAAGAATTGACAAAAAAATTCTTTAAACTAATAAGTGATTATAGCAAGGTAGCAAGATACAAGGTTAATATGCAAAAATTAATTGCATTCCTATATAACAGCAATAAAAAAGTGGAATTTGAAATGAAAATCATAATGGGATTTGCATTAGCACCTCAAAAATAAAATACTTACGTATAAGATATAACAAAATATGTAAAAGATCTACATGAGAAAAATATCAAACTCTGATTAAAGAAATCAAAGAACCAAATAAATTGAGAAACATTTCATGTTCATGGATATGAAGAGTCAATATTGTCAAGATATCAGTTCTTCATAATTAAAATCCCAGATAGTTATTTTGTGGATACTGGCAAACTGATTCTTAAGTTTATAAAAAGATGTAAAAGACTCAGAATATTCAACACAAATATTGAAAGAGAAGAGAAGTCAGAGGACTGACACTACCCAAACTCTGTAACTGTGGCTTGTAGTTGACTTAAAAGATTGAGACAGCACAATCTCAAATACCTTCAGTTTTCCAACTCTGTGCTCAAAGGTTCTCTTTAACTCCATTTATCTCCTTTCCTCCTATCTTGGAGAATATATACTTCTCCTCAGTGCAGAGAAAAATGCTTCCATATTGCATTTGATATGATCATCCCCTCAGACCAGTGTTCTTGCTTTCTACTTCCCACGACCAACACTGGTGTTCTACATAGCTTTTCATTTCAGTACTCACCCATTCCCTAATCCTTTGCAGTTGGTCTTCTACTCCCCTACACCTAATGGCTTTCTTAAACAGTAGCTTTCATGCTTGGTTGGGCATGCATCAGCACCACACTTCAAATACCAATGGCAAGGCCAGGTTGTCACCTGTACTTCTGACTGCCCATCTGTAAATTGCATGTTCCCAGGAATCCCTCCTCAGGTTTGATAATTTGCTAGAATGGCAGGCAAATCTCAGGAAAACAGTTTGCTTATAGGTTACCAGTTTATTATAAATGGATACAACTCAGGAACAGCCAGATGGGAGAGATATATAGAGAAAGGTATGTGGGAAGGGATGCTGAGCTTCTATGCTCTCTCCAGCCTACCACCTTCCCGGCACCTCAATGTGTTCACCAGCTCTCCACACCCCTTCAGTTAGGGTTCACAGAAAGGCTTCATTACACAGGTATGATTGATTAAATCATTGGCTACTGTTGATTGAACACAATCTCCAGCCCCTCACCCCTCCCTGCAGGCCAAGGGGTGGAGCTGAAAGTTCCAACCCAAGTCCCAGGGAACCAGTCCATCGTCACCCCATCTCTAGGGGCTTTCCAAAAACCACCTCATCAATATAAATTGGGGTGTGGTTGAAAGGGGATTGTTATGAATAACAAAGGATGCTCCTCTTTCATTTTGATTGCTCTAGAGCTATTTCAGGAACTGGGGACAAAAACAAATATTATAACAAAAGATGTTTCTATAGCTCTTATTATTTAGAAAATTCCCAGGGTTTTGGGAGCCAGGAGCCAGGATGAAGACCAAATATGTATTTATTACATATCAATATCACAACCACTTAGTATAAAATATACTAGGACTATCTGAGTCTTCAACTTTGTTGCTTTGGCTTTCAAGATCCACAATCTCTATCATCATTCTCCAGTCTCCTGTCCCATTATTTCCTTTGGGCATCCTCCAACCTGACTCAACCAGTCACTGTTTTTCTGTACATGCCCCATGCTTCATTCTATGCCCTCTGCCTGAAGCACCCTTCCTCACCAACCTTTACTTGTTCAAATACACAATTCAAGTCTCAAAGTCTCATTCTAAATGCCACTTCCTGTAGAAAACCTTCCCTGAATAGCCCAACTCTCTGCCAACTGATATGCTAACTGCTTCCTCCTCTGAATTCCCACAGCATTTTACCTGTATCTCTTATTCAAAGGCATATCAAGGTTTTTGAGGTACTGAAGCTTATAAATTTGGAGGGAGGGCTCTTTTCAAGAATAAAGATGATAAAATTATAAATACAAAATTAGGTACAGGAAGGGCTTTGGAAGGTGGCTTAGGCAAATGAAGGCCTTTCTAAACTTAAGCTTTGTTATCTTCACAATAAGTCTATCTCAGGTCTCATTGGATCTTATATTTCCCCTTTTAGATTATCATCTCCTGGAACAGACACTCTCTCTCTCTCTTTTTTTCTTTTCTCTCTCTCCAGACCTTCTGCTCCTCCATCTTCTTAACAGAAGCAATGGCATCTGGTGAAAAAGGACTTTGAGGTCAGACAGATCTGGATTTAAGATTCCTGCTTCTTCACTCACCTAATTGAACCTTAGTTTCCCCCATTGTGCGAAAGAAGCATAATAATACCTACCTTTGGGGTTACAATGAGATCAAATGTGATAGCAAATAAAGGTCTTTAAACAGTGCTTAGGACATGATAAGCTCTCAATAAACATTAGAGTCCCTCTTCCAATGTGTTAAACAAACAAACAAAAAAAAATAGGAAGCCATTGTTTTGGATTAAACTCTTGTACTAGGCCCCAGCAGACATGACTAAAAATCAAAATGGAGTAACCTACACTCACCAAACAGAAACTAACTTGTTATCTGGCCTTCTGAGAAATCTGGAGAGAGATAACAACCTGATTTCCCAAAAAGGCCAGTTTCAATCTTCAACGGGCATGATAAATAAAGTTCTCTGTATTTTAATCCTTAACCTGAAATAACCTGATGCTAACCAATCAGTTATTTTTCTATTGTTCAATCTCCTTGTTCCACCTTACAAGGAAAGTAACTTTGAAATGACCAATCCACTTTTTGCTCTGTGTTTCTGCTTTCTTTAGCCCTTTTTCTGTCTACAAAGCCAACCTCCTCTGCTCAACTAACTGGAACACTTATTTTATTTTATGTTATGAAGTGTTGCCCGATTCTAGAACCGCAAAGCCAATTGAGATGTTCAAACTAAATTTGTTGTCTTTCAACAGATGGCATGATCCACAGCCTTATGTAATTTTCAACTCCCCTAAAGTACCTAGAGAGTGCCTTGCAGTGGACAGTTACTGAACACACGTGGTTTGTTTTGTATATATGGGTTCAGAGCAAATGAAATGCTTGAGCATATTACTTCTTTCTCATTTTGCTACGTCTCTGGTTACTACTCTCACATCAGGAAAACTTCCCACAGTAACGAGGACTCTGAAAATTCTGTCACTCTACTTAGGGTTTGGTTGAATTTAATTTAGTGGGCAAATGAGCACCAATAAAGCAAAAGGGTAGGAGGATATCGGACAAGAGAAAGTCAGTTTACCACGGCTTACCACACTGGTTTTTATCAGCCTATTTGTTGGTATTGTTACATCAATGGCAGCACTTTTGGTGTCCATCTTGGTGAACCCCCAAAAAGACATCTTTAGCTGCCTATGGTATTCATTGATGTGCAAAGTAAAACAGAGAAATTAACTGTGCTTTTTCCAATGCAAGGGAGGAGCCAAGGCAAATGATTAATTTTACATATTTCCAAAGCATAACTAACATCTCTCCAAGTTCAATAATGAAGCAAAAAATGTCAAAAATGTCAGAGGTTTCATCAGGACTCTAATATAATCCAAATATGCACAAACATCCCCATTTTAATACTAGGGGAACATTCAATCTAAAATGTAAAATCTGATCTTTTTGTAGTTTGTAAGCGTGATGACTGGGAGCTCATGCGCATGCATGAGATGTGCCTCCCTCAAACTTTGTTTTGACATCATCACATTACCTGATGCGAAAAAAAAAATTTTAAATAAAATAAAATGTAAAGTCCTTCCATTTATTCCATTGAAAACTATTTTCCCTCAGGAAAAGAAAAAATAAAACAAATCCCATTCTTGAACAGAAATATAGAGGGTTAATTTTAGTGGCATGAGAATTCATTCATCCTACTTATAAGACAAAAAGGTGAATCAGATTTTCCAGCGTTCCATTTTAAGCCATTCAGCATGACACACAGGGACTTTTTGCTCAACCTATACTTTTCTTTATTTTACAGAACTTTGTACAATGTTTATCAAATAATCTGAAACTCACTGGCAAAACAGTCTCTCCTACGTTGGTGTTGGTGATGGTGGTCTAACATCTTTACAGGCTCTATCTCAATATGGTTAAGATCTCTATTTGCAATTAAATGCAAAGAGATGAAGTTTTTAAATTCAGTTTTATAAGAACTTCAATTAAAGAAAGAACTTTTTTCTATTTCAATTAAAAAAGAAAATCAATCAAAAATATATAATACTCTTGTCTAGATTTATAGAGCAGTCCAGAGTAAGAGATTTGAAGACAATATAAAACTATGTTTACAGAGCATAAAGTATACGGAGAATGATAATCTCCTTCTCCAACAATCAATTCCAAAAATCGGTATATATTAAGTTCCTTCTACGTGTTTATCCCAGTGCTGGGATCCATAAGAAATACTTTGAAACATTGCACAATTACTTATGCTTAATGAATATAGCAAATAATTTGGAAAAAATTAAAAATCTATATTCTGTTGAAAACTCCAAAAAACAAAACAAACATACTGAAAAACACTAAGAAAAAAAGTACCACTTGTTTGATAGAATGTAAATTAGATAAAATTTCAGACAACATTAGATTGAGTTAGCAATAAGACAGTTCTCTTATTGGAAGATATTTTCAAGATGGAAAATCTAAAACATGTTATAATTTTGGCTTATTTAACAGTTTTTTTAGTTAGCAACCTAGCAATTAATTAGAAATTCTGCAAGCACAATCACATTTAAAATAGACTTATTTGCAGATTCAGGACTCTGAAAATTCAATTTCATATGAAAAATAATAACTCGAAATATGTACGGTCAATATCAGTGCTAATCTATAACAGTAGTACTGACACATTGCCTTAGGTTAATGGGATTCACTTACTGAACACAGGTCTAACAATGCAAGCAGTGTTTAAATCTCACCCTCTGGCCAGGACTTATTGAGAAGGAAATGTTCTCTAATATGGCATTCCCACTGTCTATATATCTTGCTGTGAGGTCTTTGACAGTCATTTGGCCTCCTGAGGGCCAGATGTCATCTTTCTTCACGTGTGGATTCTCAAAAATCATAACTTTTGAGAGCTGGCAATCCTTGGATGGTTTGATTGACTTGGTAGATTTACCTTCTTCTGTTGGCATGTCAATAAACTTAAAGACTCGGCTCACAGATCGCATCTGAAATAAAAATAACAATATTTTATTTTTGTTTCAGAACTGTAGACAATTTCATAATCAGTTGGATATTTTCAAAAAAACAACTTGTTAAGATGTGGCGCTTGCTACTCGTCACTCAGTTATTTGTCAAGTTTTCCATGATCTAACAGGAAATAATTGGATATAATTAAAAGCTTAACCAAAGAGAATTAACTAGGACTTGTATAAATGGGCTCTGTATGGGCCTGTTTATTTTTGTGATCAGTTAATTCTCAGTTATGCAAGCCACACATAAATAGCCAAACTATTCTCAAGGGAATAGATGATGTCAGAGGGAAATTTTATTTCTACTATGAGCTGCACTGCACCATGCTGTACAACTGGTGTATTATAATAAAATGTACCACACCTCAAAACCACTACTAAAGATCCTTGCTTTTCTCTCAAACTACCTTAATAACTAATTATAATTCTATATGTCAGCCATGTGGTAAGTGAACTTATGATGCTTAGTCAATTTTCAATAACTTCACCACAATCTTCAAACAAATTTAAGTCATTGGCATATATTTGTAGTTAAATAATTACATTTTTTACATAATTTACTTAAATATCAATTTCTAGTGCTAAACAAAATGTGACTATATATAAGCGTTATATTTAAAATTAAATATGTATCTGCTTTATAAATGTATTCATGTAACATTTAATAAACTATACCTTTAATGTGCACAGACATAAAATGGATCAAATATTTTTAAAGGTGTTTAATTAAACTCTTTAATAAGAGCATATTTCTCTGAACAATTATGATTTGTTGGAATTTGGAATATGATTTTTAAAATAGCCTGGCATATATTTAATGTAATAGTTATCCAATATATATTTGAACAATTAATAAATGAATAAAGGAATGAAATTAACAGGTGAAATGGGAAAAATCCTTTATCTTTAGTATGGAATGACTGGTGGAAAAGCAGAGGAGTTTAGATACTGATCCTGAATTGAACATTAAGAGTTCCATCTTAGCAATTCTAATTGTATTGCCTGTTTTCACATGCCATTGATCAAGCCTGCTGTGTTTGCAAAGTTCTTTCTTCTTTCTAGTGATTCTGTGCTTCAGTTTCCTTCATCTTGAAAGTATCTTTGAATTATCTTCATACTTATTCAAGATTCAAGAAAAGAATCTTTGGAAGTCAAACCCACTATTAATGGAAGTGAAAGGGGTCCAAAGCCCATACCCATCAAAAATAACTCCAGAGGAAGCAAAAGGCATATGGTCACTATTGTTCCCACATGTAATATTTTAAATTCTGAATTATGAGTGACTTTCAGGGGTGGTTAAATCCTTTTTCAGTTATTCTTGATTAATTTTGAATTGAAGCATACTCGTGCATTTTCACTGTCTTTAATTTTCATAGAGAGCTGCTAATCTAAATAAGGTCTGGAAGACAAATTAGAATTATAACTACCATTAAGATGAAACTGCCAGAGATATAGCTCAAACGCATTTAAAGTTATCTTATTGTATTTATCCTGCCTAAGAATACCATCCCTCTCTTGAAATCATTGAAGGAAACGCACAAATGTAGCTTTACTTTGTAAAATAGAGATGACATTTTCACCTGTCAATTCTGTGAAGAAGTATAAACTCATCTTTTGTCAAGCAAAACAAAAGACAGGAAAGTCACTATATAACAAAAATCCTTCACATTTTAATACTTCCAAGGCCTCAATAAACATTTAAATAGTGCTATCTAAACTACTCAAAATTGTATGTAGTGTTATTTGAAAATAAGGACTTTCAAAACCACTACTTTGGCAGCACTGGAATGAATACAGTATACAATTTTTTTTTTGTCTGAGGACTTGTGTTTGAGCACTGCAAATTACATTCTCCATTAGTGATGCTCACCACTGAAGGTGAATCCAGAACTTGCAAGGTTAAATTTAACAAATGGAATGTACCTACCAAATTCAGATAATGAAACTTTCCAACTCATACTTTCATATAATCTAGCTGCTTAAAGTGACCCCAGGACACACTATTGTTGTTATTCACAGTGTGGTCAAATATCCCTGACCAAGAACATGATATTTCATCTTAACAATGGGCACTGATCCACAGTATATAAGCAGACATTCATTCAATTCAATGGGTAAGAACATTTTCTAACAGGAAGAAAAAGTGGCAAGTGCAGACATTTGCATCATGGCCAGTTTTATAGCCACTAAAATGCCATTACTGAATAGATGATGTGGCCAGATAATATTATGAATTACTAACCAATTCCTTGTACCTCACAGACTTTCCAGCTTAGACATTCTACTTCCACTGCCTCTGGAAGGAGAAGCCACAACAGAATCAGAGCAGAGAAAATCAATTTTGGTCTTTCAAATTTCAAAAATGGGCTTTTGAAACTCAACTCAGATATTGACAGCTTGAAAATTTTAAGCCATATGAATATTGGCTTTTATGCTTCAAAACCAAAGCCTGAAGGACTCGAAGCATAGTGTTTATGTAAAAATAGTAGCCACAGATGAACTTATGATAGATGAGAAGCAGCCACTCTCCTCACCCCACAATCCAACTCAAGAAAGGTTGGGCTTAGACACCAGTTCCTCCAGGAAGGAGTTCTGTCTTGCAACCAAATCCTGGTTCTATCCTCAAGTAGACTTGGGTGATTTTATAACACAGAAGGGCTGTGCCTCAATTCCAAGGTGAATATTGGGAAAGAGGCATGCTGCAGAGAAGCTTTCAGTGCTTGTCAGGATAAGGGAGCAGTAGAGTGGTCATGGTTGCTTGACATGTCCAGGCACAGATGTGTAGGCATAGATTGATATAGCTTCAGCTTGCCCTGTTTTTTCCAGAGTAGTGCTGATGGGAAGCCAAATAATTTAAATATTTTGGCCCCTCAGGGACATGGAAGAAGCTGAGAGAAAGCTCATCAAAGGAGAGCTCACAATGAGGACCAGAAGGACAAAGACTCCATCTACCTGGATCATACACTGTTAGGTCAGATAGGAACATTAATGCCCCAAAGGCAGCGAGCATGGACAAGGGACAACATAGCGCCAGATATTCCCTCCTCCCCAATATCGTGGCATTCTGTAAACTCCACTCAGAACCCAGCAAGACCCCTGAGTTCACTGATACTGTTTCTTTCATTAAGTGGAATGTGTGTTGAAATAGAAAATGAAATCAACTATAGCAAAAGTAAAGTCATATTTCTTGCATACTTGTTTTTATAGACAAAGGTTCATAGCTGCTACCAGGGATGGATCCAGCCCGAAGCTTAAATAATTTAGGGGATTCTTCTTAAGAAAAAGAATCAAAATTATGTATATAAAATTAAGTATAGAGGCCAGGCATGGTGGCTCATGCCTGTAATCCTAGCACTCTGGGAGGCCAAGGTGGGAGGATCACTTGAGGTCAGGGATTCGAGACCAGCCTGAGCAAGAGTAAGACCCCGTCTCTTCTAAAAATAGAAAGAAATTAGCCAGACAACTAAATATATAGAGAGAAAATTAGCCGGGCATGGTGGAGCATGCCTGTAGTCCCAGCTACTTGGGAGGCTGAGGCAGAATGTTTGCTTGAGCCCAGGAGTTTGAGGCTGCTGTGAGCTAGGCTGATACCATGGCACTCTAGCCAGGGTGACAGAGTGAGTGAGACTCTGTCTCAAACAAACAAACAAAAACATTAAGTATAGGGCTTGCAAAAGGCTTCATGCAAGTGAGAGGACCCGAAGCTTATGTCTCATGGCCTTTCTGTTAAACCCATTCTGCCTATTACAGTAACTTTGTTCAATGCATTCCTTGTTGTATTCAAACAATAGACTGTACAAACCATTCCTCCCCATCTAGGGCTTAGCAACATGCAATCACTTAATAAATAAATAAATCTTTGTTAATAATGAATGGATTCATTATTCTACCTCCCATGCAGAAAGCAGTGTCTATGCAGGAAGAATGACATTAGCAAGTGATCCAGGTTGCAGTTTTACCCCTCAAAATATACGTTGTTATTTGGATTAGAGAGAAGTTATGACCTACTATACTATTTTTAGTCTCATCTATTTGCCTTCATTGAGCCTTTTAACCTGACTTAATCCTTTCACTCTTTTAGAGTGCCTACTAAACATTGCCACATGATACCTAAAAACTACTATGCCATTGTCCAGCCGAATAGATTGTACTGGATGGAAATTCAGATTTGGCAATTGTCAGAGTGACTGTGGATTGGCAAACTCATTAACCTCAGGCTGCTGTTTCCTGAACAATAAAGAGTCGCCTGAGGAGGAAGGAGGGGGCAGCTGTCTGAAGCAGCAAGTCTGCCCCACAAGCAGCAAAGTCTCACTGTGGCCACCACCAGCTGTGGTAGGAGCACTTTTCTTATAGTCTTTGAGAAGTAAAAGATGAAGCCAAAATGAGACCCAGGTACTGACACAATGAACCTATTCTTCATTTGTCGGAAAGAAAACTTGACATAATTTATGGAGATTTCTGTAAAATGATAGTTCAGCCAAAACAAGGTGAAATTTTTTTTTGCTTGAAAATCTTCTGCTTTAAATTCTGGTTTTATTATTTTATTATGCTCCCCAAATTCTCTGAGCACCTTGAGAAAGAGTCAGTCCTTAAAACTGAATCTCCTTATTTTTATAAGAATATCTAAAGTGACAAATCTAAGCAACAGAAGAACAAAGTGTTTGGGAGTATGACAGTCTTAACAAAAAGATAGCTCCGCAGCCTCATCTCAACCTTACTTTATAAAGGATGCATTTAAGCCAAGAAGAAAAAAGTCATTCTTTAACAAAGACACCTGTACCCGAATGTTTATAGAAGCACAATTCACAATCGCAAAGATGTGGAAACAACCCAAGTGCCCATCAATCCACGAATGGATTAGTAAACTGTGGCATATGTATACCATGGAGTACTACTCAGCTATAAGAAATAACGATGATACGACATCTCTTTGGTTCTCCTGGAGAGAGTTGGAACCCATTATATTAAGTGAAGTATCCAAAGAATGGAAAACCAAGCATCACATGTACTCATCAGAAAACTGGTTTCCCTGATCATCACCTAAATGCACATCGGGGAAGGATACCAATTGGATATCAGACTGAGATGGGGGGTGGAGGGAGGGGATGGGTGTATGCCTACATGATGAGTGCGTTGCACACCCTCTGGGGAATGGTCATGCTTGAAGGTGCAGACCCGGGGAGGTGGGGCGGGGAGGGGATGGAGGTATGACTACATGATGAGTGCCAGGCGCACTGTCTGGAGAATGGACACGCTTGGGACTCTGACTCAGGGGGATGGGCGGAACATGGACAATGTATATGACCTGAACTTATGTACCCCCATGATGAGCTGAAATGAAAAAAAAAAAAAAAAAGAAAAGAAAATGAAACAATGCTAACATCTCTATGAATATAAAAATAATGAATTATCTAGGGATAAATCTAACAAAAGCTATGTAAGAGCTTCACAGTAAAAATCTATATAATATTATTTTAAAAAGTGTTCAAAAATACTTGAGTAAATGGAAGGATACAGTATTTTCATTGACTGAGAAATATTAAAATATTGTTAAAAGTATCAGTTTATCACCAATTGATCTACGTATACAATGCCAGTGGAAATTTACAGATTTGTTTTATGTGAATAAGGTGAAACACAAATAGCTATTTCTGAAATGTATGTAGTAGTTATTCAGAGGACCAAGAAACAAGGAAAGCCAACATCCCGTTGAAGAAGAACAAAGATGAAACTTTCAACATGTTGTTAGAAGGCAGGATGGTAGTTATATTTAGGAAGAAAGGTTAGGATATTGGTTGAGAGGGGACAGACAGGGATAGATACCATACTTCTGAGGTGTTGGTCTTTTTCTTAACAAGAGTCATTAGTTAAATAATTGAGTTCAATTAGTGGTGATTTGCTGCCTCTACACTTATAATTTGTGTGCTATTTTGTACGTATGTTACATTTCAATAAAATTTTTTTAAGTTCTTTAAGAGACATTAAAAAAAAAAAAAAAGAAAATGATTCCTGATTTTCCTTTTCACTTTTTGTTGACAAATAGGAAAGAGAAGGCTTAAAGACCTATTCTAGTATGAGTCAGGAAGCCAGACTCCTCTCTCTCACAAAAATATTTGCTCTATTTCCTTTCATCCTTTTGGTTGTTTAGAAGCCAATGCATCAAAGTTATGTATTAACACCCAAACTACATGCCATAGTACCCTCAAAAGCCATGAGAATAGAAAATAATCTTCATACACCAGAGATCTGGCTGGCAACACTATAAAGAGACTTCATAATTGGTTGTTATAGGAAGATTGCAAGAAATAAATGTGAAGAAAATCATCTGAAAAACTGGAACAATTATGAAAAATGTCACATATTTTACAGGAGAAATATTCAAACTGTGAAGTATATAAAAGAGGATATTATCATGTTTTAAATCATAGATCCTTCCCAGTAGGCTCAAACTAAATGCTTTTCAATACTAACAGAGACCAGAGACCCGAGGCCAAATTAAAGCCATTAGCATAATCTTTAGTCCATGCACATAAACTTAAGAGCTAATGGTTATCAAGAAAACAGACTCTCTGGCCAAAATATATTCTTGAAATGCTGTTCTATGTTTCTGCTTCTATTACTTATGCTCCTAGAGTGTATAAAAATGTCAGTCAAATATCATGTTGCTATAAATTATTAACAGCGAAAATGAGTTATTTATTTATTTATTTGAAACAGAGTCTCACTCTGTTGCCCTGAGTAGAGTGCTGTGGTGTCAGCCTAGCTCACAGCAGCCTCAAACTCCTGGGCTCAAGCGATCCTCCTGCCTCAGCCTCTGGAGTAGCTGGGACTACGGGCACATGCCATCACACCCAGGTAATTTATTTATTTATTTATTTATTTATTTTTAGAGACAGAGTCTCACTATGTTGCCTGAGTTGGTCTGGAACTCATAGCCTCAAGTGACCCTCCCACCTCAGCCTCCTAAAACACTGGATTACAGGTGTGAGCCACTGCACCAGGCCAAAGCATCTTAATTTTGAAATATTGTGGCTTCCCTAAAGTACTCGGTCATTAAGCATCAACCTTTATATGTCTTGTAGTGATTTGTGATTTATATATGTATTGTTGATTGATACAGAATAAAAGTGATTTGCTGGCTGTCCAGCAATTCAAAAGTAAATTCTATCACATAGACCAGAGGTCAGCAAAACTATGACCCAGAGGCCATATCCAGCCACGCCCATTTGTTTACATATTGTCTATGGCTGCTTTGCCCTAGTGGGCTGAGCTGAGTTGCCATAGAAACCACATAGCCCACAAAGTTGAAAATATTTACTATTTCACCCTTTATAGAAGAAGTTGGCTGAGCCTTCTGCCATGATTCACAGAATATCAGAGCTAAAATAAATCTCAGAGAGCATCTACTTCAGTGATTCACAGCCTTGATACACATGTGAATCCCCTGGAGCACTTTTAAAAACATGGACACCATGCTCAGTCCCCCTGGCTCCCACTAAGAGAACTGACTTCATTGGTCTTAGTGGACCTTGAATAATCTGTATTTTTATAAAGCTTCCTCATGTGCTAACAGGTTGAGAACTTGTGATCTAATCCACACCTTCATTGTATAAATGAGAAATTCTAAACCTAGGAAGTTACAGTGACGCACAAAGCCCAATACATTTTCTAAACTTTTAGAACTTTGTTTATACTTCAGCAATCCCTTAGGGGACTCATTATGCCTATTCTACTAATTCAAGGCTCCGGAACATCATGATGGCATTTTCTTCGTTGGTTCTAGTAATACACTGGTTCACAGTTCTTTGATCAGCTCTGATAACTGCAGCAATGAACAACTTAATCAATGGATGGTGGCAGGTATGGACGGGATCCCTACAAGGACCTGGAATGATGGCTTGCATACATGCTAATCAAGAGTTGAAATCTTTCACACGAAAATGACCCAAAAGAGAGAGAATGTCAGAGCTGACAGGAACCTTATAAAATTTCTAACCAAACTGTTACATTATACAAATGAGAAAATTAAGGTCCTCAAAGGAGGTTATGATTTTCCAAAGGCCACACAACTTCTTGGAGGCAAGGTCGGTGTGGAATGCAAAACTCTTCTCATCATAGCCACTCCGCAGGATGGAAAGAGAATGGTTGGATGGAAAGAAGTCTAGAGACAGTAGTCATGAAAGAAAAATATACCACAAAGACTTATGAGAACAGAAAAATAAAGAAAGACATCATAAAGAGGCCATTAAAAGGAGGCAAAAAAGAAATTGAAGAAATGACTCCTCGTCTCAGATTCTTACAGCAGAACCTACATCCAATTCAAGAAAATGAGGCATCAAAAGCGATGAAAAAAAGCTAGCTTCCTCTTTTCTCCTCCTATCAGGTTTCTTGTTGGTCACTGTACAATCAGTCATTTGATCTTTACTGGAACCCAAAATAAACACAGGCAATAAAAGGACAAAGGAAAAACAGAGGGAGTTTCTATTGACAGAAAACTCTTCTCAGATTGCATCAATCTTGCAAGAACTTTCTGGAGCCTCATTAACAGGGTTCTAAATGTGAGTCCTGCAGGTTCATTGCCTTCCCTGCTCACCCTTGTGGCTTCCTTTCTTTTGTGTTATTAGGAACACACAGTTCAACAGCGTAGACATGTAATGGAAACAGGGATGGTGTATCTGCTGCTTCACTTGGAGAATTAAAGAAGCAGGATAGTATTCACATGCATATTTTAGTTACACTATGTGGTAGACAGTCCTGAAGACATGAATTGTCAACTGCCTCATTCAAATATACAAAATAATGTGAATGGGAGCAGTTTATACATCCCCAGATGGCTTGATACAGTTTGAAGCATCATCTTGTCACCTTTTCTAGCTTGTTTACTTACTTTTTACTTGTTCACAGAGGCAGATACCTAGCTGTTCATTGCCTATTTAAGTTACATAATGCTTAAGTAACTGAGAATAGGAGAAAGGGGAGCTTCATGGTACTAAAAATGGCAGGCATCTTGTGACTCCAAAGAAAATAAACTAGTACACAGCTTTGTTAATTAAGGAGGCAAAAAATACAGGATAATAGCTTTCGCAATAACAACTATAAATGCATGTGGTAATCGAAGTATGGAGTTAAAAAAATTAACACTTCTCTTTTCACCCCATCTACAGAATGGTATGAGAAATATAATTGAAATGAATAGAGAGACACAATTTATGTTAAAATAAAGAGTGAATTAAAAATAACAGTTTTTAAAACATTGGGAGATCAATTGAAATACCTAGAAACCCCCTAACATGGGGTTTTCCAATAGGAATTACTAAATTAGACTGATAATTTTACTATTTTTTTAGTCTCTGGGATGATTCATAACCTATTAACTATATTATTTGTAAGGTGACAATGTTTAGATGACATTTTTCCAAACTGCTATATAAGGCCAGGCATATCTGTAAGTAGAATAGAAGGTTTGCCCTATATTAATGGTCTCTTGAGACCCGAAGTGTATTTTGAGGAGATACTGAACAGGTACTCATGCCCTAAAATGTCAAGTCTACTGAAGGACATTCTATCACTGTGTTTTATAAACATATGGAGGTGTCAAGATGGTAGCTGGATATGTATTTAGATAGCAGGACATCTAAACTAGAGATATGAATTTATGATTCATCAAGAGATGGTTCCTAAAGCATGGGGTTAGATAACAGCAGCTCGAGAGTGTTGATAGAAGAGGGCCAGAATATATCTGGTGTTTAGAGATCTGCAAGAGAGGAGGGGCCAGAAAAGAGGACTAAGAATGAGCCAGGGAGGTAGCAGAAAAATGAGGTGGGAATAGTGTCAGGAACACAAGATGGGAAGTATCACAAGAAGAAGGATTTGTCCATCATATAAAACTGCTAAGTAGTTGAAGAAGACAAGGACATTGGCTCTGGCAAGATGTTGGTCATGAGTCTTGCAGGTGATGGAAATGAAATGAAGTAGGCTGTGGAAAAAATGGGAGGAGGAAAAGTGGTACTCTCTCAAAGAAAGTTTTGCTGTAAATAGGTCAAAGAAACTGGGTGGTAGCTGGGGATCAAGGGAAGTTATTCTCATGCTACTGAGAAAGTTCCCACAAAGAGGAAGGTAATTGCATATTACTGGCCTAAATATGGGAGCAAGGACACAGAGGGGAAGGAGGAGCATATGAGAAGAGGTGAAGTAGATTGGTGCAACTGGTGGGGAAAAATGAGGGGACTCTTTCTGGTTGCATCAATTTTTTTTATTAAGTATATAGATAACAAGGTCACTGGCTGAAAGTGCAGGAGGTGGAATTATTGGAGCACCTAAGAAGAGAAAAGAAAGTGGGAAAGAGCTATTTAAGGGAAGAAAATAAGGAATTTATTAGGAAAGTATAATAAAAGGCTTGTTGAACAGTTTTGAGTGCTGATATTTGAGATGTGTGATCAGAAATACAAGTACCTCGAGATAGCATTTAAGTTTTGTCATCCAAATGTTACCTTTATTAACTGAAAGCCAAAGAAAGCTAGGCACTCGAGTGTAAGCAACAGGCAGAAGGTAAAGGAACAGCCACACTGTGATTTCTATAATTTCAGAGTTCTGTTGACCTTTGACTCTGTGTCCTTGTCTAAACTAGGCAAGATGAGTAAATGAAATATTCCTTCCAAGTCTAAAGATCTTTTTTCTGAGTAGCCCTGTAAAAGTGTGTGTCAAATAAAATGCCCTCTTTACACCATTATAAACTCAGCTCTAAATTCAGCTAGCAACTCAGTAAAGTAAAATGACAGCACACTGAGTCTTTACTTCAGAGGCCACAAGGACCTTCAGAGTTAACATCATATAAACATAAAATTTGAGGGCATAGCTATATCTATCTTCCTCCTACTCTCAACATATGCCAAGGTGAAAATAAACAGGTTATTGTGTAACATTAGCAACTGCATGGGTGACAGCAGAATGATGAGAATTAATAACTAGATAAATGCCCACAAACACCCAGGAAAGGCCACTTGTGCTATTTGGCAGGGAAATGAAAACTCACATATTCACTTTGATATTTAAACAAAAGAATATGACTCTTTAAAATGTGATGCAAATGTTGATACTTTTCATAGACTGTATTATAACATAATAGGTCCTTGCAAAGATCATTTTACGACACGAGATGAAAGACACAATGTCAAAGCACAGGTCGCAAAGCCCAGGATGTGCATGTGAAAAACCAGAGAAATGAAAATAAATTACAGAAATTTTTATGGAGATTGATCATGCAGAACAGAAATCCACCAAACAAACGTTTCTACACCAATGTGCATAGGCTAATATATAAACCAAGAAAATTAATACAGCAAAGGGAAAGAAATTGTACATATCCAAGGTAAAGAGATATTTTTAGGTAAAGAAATGGGTAAAGTACGTGAGGATTTTAAATGTAAGTCAAAGTTGTAGAAAGTTGGGCAAAGAATTAAATAAATGCAAGCATAATATTTATTTAATATTTTCCTGCTACTTTCCAACAGAAACTTTTTTATATATGTTTATGGAACTCAACTGCAAAAGCGTACTGGAATAGACTAAGTGAGAAGAAGATGGCAAAACCTAAACAGAGCTGGTCAAACTAAAATACTAATGTTAAAGGAAAAGAAACCAAATTTACTATAAATCATGGTCAGGTTAAATTGCAATTCACTGGATTGTTAAAATGCCTAAAGAAAATATTAAGACACATGGGCAAGAGTGGGCATGAAAAGTTTTTTTTACCTAGAGACATTTTAATAATAATATTTGTTCTGACAGGAATTGATTATACAAATTTTACAGCTGAATGAACATGTGTGGTTTGAGAACATGTGACCTGTCTCAGAGAATAGGGAAAGGAACCTAAGCAAAAAGTATAATAATAATAGTGTAATAATAGTGTTGTATAGTCATTCTTAAATTGGATTTCTAGACCCTCCACAAATGCAGTGATGAACGAATGATTTTAAACACAGTACTCTAAAAAGAATGTAAGAAGTCGATGATGAAGCTATTCAGATCAACCAAACTGTCTGATTGAAAACTATGCTTTTGATTTTTTTAAATAAAAATGAGAAAATCTGCATCACTTCTTTTATCTCTTACTCTTGCAGCCATGGGATTTGTGCCTTTGATGCAGTGCTAGCACATGAACATTACTACAGGCTCTGCATTCTAGGGACCCATGACAAGAGAAACAATATAACTAAAATATGGTCCTTGTACATACTAATAAAGTATACAAAAGGGTGGTAATATTGATTAAGCAAAAAGACAGAAGGCAATGATAAACACCTTAGGAATAAGAAAGGAGCTATCACTAAAGACTGTGAAAATTTAAAAAATAAGAAAATAATATTATGAAAAGTATTATGCTTCTAAATTTGAAAACCCAAGATAGGGAAGGAGTGCTTAAACAAGATACCAAATGCACAAAATATAAAGAAAAAGATTAATAAACTTTATTAAACCTAAAAGCTTCTCTTCATCAAAAGACTCTATAAGCCAAGCCACTGACTGCGGGATTATGTTTGAAATGTACAGAACTGACTACTGATCCAGAATTCATAAAATCCTACAAATCAATTATGGGGGGGAAAAAAGAGTCTCATTGAAAAATGAGCAAGTGACATGAACAGGAAATTAACACAAGAAAAATCCAAATGGCCAACAAATACGTAGTAAGCTGCCCTCTATTTTAAATAACCACTTCACATCCATCAGACTGCCAAAATTTAAAAGTCTGACAATACCAAGTGTTGCTGAAGCTATGTAGCTGTAAGAACTCTCATACTCTCTTTGATGGGAGTATACGTTGGTACAACAGATTTGAGAGCAATTTGGCACCACCTAGTAAATTTAAGCCTGGGTGAATTCTATGACCCAGCAATACCATTTCTAAGTATCTATCCTAGAAAAATCCTGAACAAGGAAACAGATGCAAGAATGTACACTGCAGCATTAGATCTTGATAGTGGCTACCCATGTGGAAGAAAGAAGAGATAAGAGTTTAATGAGAGATACATAGTGGCCCTCAATTTACCTGTGAGGTTTTATTTTTTAAGCTCAGTATTGGATATATATTAATAATTATTCCTTATGTTATTACCTATACTTTTTGGTTTGCCTGAATTTTTTCATAAACATTTAAAAAATAATAATGACTTACCAAGCTATCCACATCTATGCTGGAGTTTACAGCCCACTGCAATGTGCCCATGATATTCATGGCTAAGGTTAGAATAATACCAATTTGTCCTTCTCCTTCACCTACAGGTACAAAAAAGATATAAACAAACCTCCTGTTATTTCTCTCTTCTGTCAGCTACTTTATTCATACCTCTCCTATGGCACATAGAGCATTAAATTTACATTTCAATTTTATGCTCATTTTAACCACCTTTTTAAAATCTCAGTTTGCCACAGCATCTACTAAGTAGCAATAACGCCCTGCATTTGGTAAGCATTCAATGTTTTAAATCAAAATGTGATTGAGTATTAGGAAAGACTTGCCCTTTTTAAAAATGTCACAGGTATTTGAGGGGCTGTTGGTATTGGGTAGATACCATGTTTGTCTCTTCTACTACTATGCTGCAAGTAATAAGAGTGCCAGACGCTAGAATGGGCAATGGGAAAAAAAATTCTTGTGTCCAGATGAGCTACTCTACAAAGAAGTCACGACCAGGGGAAGGGTGTGTTTGAATAGCATTTGCAAGATACTTAGATGTGTTTTGTGCCTTTGCAAGCAGGACTTTCTCTGCTAATCAGATGTTGTTGGGAAGAAAGTGGATTTAGAGCTTCATAGGATAGTCAGAAAACTTCTGGGTCTGCCATTTGGAAAGAGGGAAGTTTGCCTATTATGTCAGGAAAAAAAAAAGGTTAGTTCACCTGAGAAGAACAATATCTAAGTGTTTAATTAGAGTAAATGGTTTTTTAGGAGTAGAGAGGGCCATTAATTAAAACTCATAAATATTCTGTATTATGGCCATAAAAATTTTTTTCTACCTTACCCCACTGTAAAAATTTTCTAAGAGGAATATTTTTAATTTAAATTATTATAAATTTAGGTTATTAAGTCTCAATTGAGAGTTCTTGTACCTATAATTCATGATAAAGTTATCATAAAGTTCTAAAATTAAGAGAAATAATTCATCTTAATATTAACTGAAATTTTATCTGCTTTTAGTATTAAATAGTTTACTTTAAATAGGTAAGATTTATCCAGGGACCTAATATATCACTTTCTAAAGGTCAAGATGAAAATAAGATAAAATTTTAATAACAAGTAATATAACATTTATTTGATATTTACTATGGACCAGACACTATACTGAATGTTTTGCACAAATTATCACAGTTAATACTCACCACAAACCTCTACACTTGAGGAAATGAGGGGCTTAGAGAAGTTAACTAACGTGTACAAGTTGACATAGCTGAAGACCAGTAGAGCCGGCATTGATGTTAGCTGGGTGGCTAACATGCACTCTGGCTGAGCATATGATTTGATAGGTAGGTTGTGTACTGTACTGATTGCCAAGTGTTTTGATTATTGTACCTGGTAAATCAGGACTTAATCATACTTGTAACCATTATGTTATACCATGTGTTATATTGGTTTGAATTAATTGTTAACAAATCTTTGCTTATGTAACTCAGCCCTCTTTGGTCCTATTTCAAATCACTAAAAAGAAAATTTTAAAGATTCTGAACCTAAAAAGAAACCATTTTTTTTTTTTTAGAGTTGCCTAAAATTACCATAGTTCATTAGTTCATTTGTCTGCCCATTTATACTCCTTTCACAGACTCATTTCCACTGCCCCAGCCGAGAGAACAATATGGTGAACCTACTACCCTCGCAGCAGGTGAGTGGACTGCAGGTGGACCCCTGAGCCAGAAGAAGCCTGTTTTCTGTTCTTTCCAGGACTTTGTAATTGAACAGAGGAACTCTGCTGTTAAATCAGGGGACTGGAATGGAGAGACACAAAAAACCAACATGGCACAGCCCTGGAACACCAGGAAAACCACTCTTCAGAGAGAGAAATGAATAAAGCAGAGACAGGAAGGAATGGACACAGGCCAGGTCTGGACTCAAGAGAAGGGAAGAAGAGCTGTGTCTGCCTCTCCAGTGCCTGCTCCAGCCCTTTAGAGGCCCAGGGGTGCCGCCCGCGCTGGGTCTCCAGGAGGCAGGCCCTCCTGTAACTCTCCAACAAACGCTTCATTTCAGTTTCAGCAGATTCTGTTCTTACAACCAAACAAGCCTGAACTTTTGGCATCGATGTGGCATTTGCTTTGAATCTTCGTCCACTGTCACATAAACAACATATTTCAACATTCTTCATAGCCCAGAAATTCAACTTCTTAAATTAGAGGAACTGATTTATCTATATAGATTTTTATTTTACTTATTATGAAATATTTTGTAGTTTTTACCCAAAGATCTGACAATTCAGAATATTTGTGTTTGAAAAATATGGCACTCTAAAATCTAAGTTATTTCCCTTCTGTTCAGTTTTTCTTCATGCAAAACTCACATTATATGACAAATTTCACCAACTAGTAGCTAAAAAAACAAAACTTACCAAGGAGGGGGTGTGAGTGTGTGCGTGTGTGTGTGTGTGCACAAATGCAGATGTTTCTTTCCCTCTATTCAGAGAGCTCTTTAATAAAGAGATCTATTAATTTTGAAACCAGGACCCTCTACCAATATCAGCATGAAAAGATTTGTTTCTTTCAATCACGGATTTGTTATCTGACACTTTGTGTGTCTCAGTTTTTAAAACAGTAAAAGCAGAGAAAAAATACTATATATAGCTTCAATTTCAAAGAAATTATCTGTTTAACAATAAAACAATAGAAATTGAAAGAAATCATTTGTTGAACAATAAACTAATATTTTTTTGATTAGTAAACTACAAAATATCTATTTAAGGATATTTAAAATTTTTAACCTAGAAGAATGTAGTATTTTATTCATTGACAATGTTTTGACCTAAATGCTTAGCTAAATAGTTAATGAGTTCATAGTACCTGTTGTTAAAATGGAAATGAAGGTAACAGCAATGAAGAAGATGACAAAAATCATTTCTATTCTCATTTGGAACCAGCGCAGTGTTGATAGGTACAAGAACCAGTTGGCAGTATGTAAATTCAGAGCTTTGTGGAAAAGAGTTTCAAAGTAAGGCTGCCGTCCAAAGGCACGAAGCGTCCATAGTCCTTTTAAACTTGTAACAAGATGAGTGAAAATTGGACTCCTGCCTGTGAAATAATCCCATAGAAAACAATGCAAATCACATAAACACAGAATGTATTTTCATACTACGATGTACCTGAAAAAGACTAACATATTTATACCACAAATGTCATCGGTTAAAAAGGTTTATTCACTGCGGTACCATACTTTGAATAGATGTGATATACATATATATATATATTAAATAAGTTACCCTCCTTTTTTACTTGACTATCATGGATGGGAACTTATAAAATCACTACCATTATTTGCTCATATTTCTTGGCTACCACTGGGAATTGTTTTTCTGGCTAAATTAATCGATGCTGAAAAAAAATTTTTTTCTTTTAAGACAAGTTTTTCAAGTGTCTCAGTTAAGAAACTTTATGTGACTTAATTTAGGTAATAACCTCTAAAGCCACAATAGACTAGAAATATATCCTCTGAAAATACGTCCACACCAAGGCTGCTGCTGGAAAATATACTTCCCAAACAGCTTACATAGAGTTTGGGTGTCTGAAGACAACAAGCCAAAGGAAATAATTTTGTCTAGTATCATTTTGGAACCCAGAGAAACCTTTAGTAACTGCAGCACTATCATTTTTTAATTTAATTGATATAAGTAAATTATGAATGAATGTTTTATACACCAACCCAGGTAAGACTCTACACACGTTTTAAAACCAAAATGAAGTCACCTGGTCATTAATTAAGAAAAACAATCCATGTGTACTTTGCAATGTAGTTTTCCTTTTATATACATATACATTTTTAAAAATTATTGGTATATGATGTAAGGGTTTAAAAGCAGGGTGAAAGAATGTTTGGAAAAGTAGATTAACAATAGAGAATCCTAAATGGCTCTTGTGGCTTTTTACCAAGGCGACTGTTGCACATGCAATGTCATACCTTCAGATTCCAGTTGTTTGAGTTGCTGTGAGGTGTGGAGGAAGTACGCCCTCAATATAATAAAAGACACTATTACTGGCACTGTTGCAAGGAAGATGTAGGGTTGTAAAACTGAGACAACGACTACAGCTCCAATCACAATTAATAACAACTGTAGGATCAAAGAAAACATGTTGGTGAGTAAATGCTTTCCCACTGCAAAATAGACAAGGTGTGTCAATGATAAGCTCTTCCCACTCTGTTGTGTTCTTAGTAAGGAACAGGTGTCTTCCTGTTGAGAAGGCAGCCATCCCAAAGTACATTTTTCATAGGAAAAATTCAAAAAATTGTTTAGGTCATTTATAATAACATTTTTTGAAGTTTTGCAAACATGGTGTTCTTTGATCTCAGGACATTCTCATTTCCCAGACACTTTAACATATTGTATAATACATACTTTTTAAATGAATATGAATTAAAAAAATAAACTATTTTGAAATAATTGTAATGTAAATGTGAATTTTAGGATTTATTGTGTTTAGACAATTTTTAAAAATCAGGCATTCATCGCAGAGCCTTTTGAGTCAGAAAGATCTGGTTTAAATATTGGCTTCGTCATTTAGGCAAGCTATCTAACCCCTCTGAGCCTAGTTTTCTCATGCTTAAGATTGAAAGAAATTATACTTAATAAATTTTATTTCCCTCCCTAACTCTTCTTTTCCTGTTCTTTGAAATAATTGGAGATTTCCTACAGGCTCAAAAAATGATTTCTGGAGATAAATGATTTAATTTGAAATCAGATAATATTTTTTTTTAATCTCATCCTGTCAGAATAAATTTTGTATTCCAGTCAAGCCCATCCATCATAGATACCTCTTCACATTATCCACCACATCTAGAGCCCTGTTGGCATCTCAGAAACAAGCTCAGATTGGTCCTCTTCAGGACCAAGTTAAAGGCTTACATTTTATATTTCTACATGACACCAAGTACATACATTTTAAAAAGATAAGAAGTCTGCTAACATTTACTTCATATTAGCTCATTTGAATAAAGTATAAATAAACTAACCAACAGCAGAAAGGGTAAAAATATAAACATTTTATAACATCCATATATTACTCAGTGAGCCAGTTCTTTACTAGTTCCCATGGGTAACATATGCATTTTCAACTGATGAAGTGAAACACATATTTTGGTAGATGGAGGTGGGGATGGGCATGTAGCTCAGATTTGTGTAAATATTTGGCTTATCATTTCCATCTAAGACTTCAGGTGACCCTATCTCAGGGACACTTTTCTAAGAGAAAATGCCTATATGTCTCCAATCACCAAATTCTGGAATACCAGCCCCTCACTCATTCAGCAAGCATCAAGATGAATCTCTACTATGCCAGGTATTAGACTAGGTACATGATGACTTAATAATCTAAGAAAAGTCTTCCCTATTCCATTCTTGTCTTACAAGTGCCATCAGTTTAATGAGAAAGCCCAAAGTGCCTTAGTTACTACATGACAAGATGGTTCATTGATGGCAGACTATGTTTTTTTTTTTTTAATCAAGGCCAATTATTATTATGTCTCAGAAATATGATCTCTTGGGGGAAAAAAGAAAGAAAAAATAAGTTCCATGTATGATTAAGTAGGGAGTATAATTAATTTAAATGGGCCATCATATGAAATACCAGTATGCCCAAAAGACAACTGCCATAGCACTGGTAGTATAGAAACATTCAGCTACTCTATTAGGATCAAGGCCTTTTATTTGCTTTGACCATTGTAAATGGCACTGCATTGATTTTAACTTATACTATTTTTACCATATAATTCCAATTTAGTGCTGCTTTCATTAAAAATTAGGTGGGAAAGTTGACCACATGGGTATAAAAAACACTCTAGTTTTTACCCCATTTTCTATTGAAAACGTTGTTTCTTTTTAAATGATTGCTCATATGGTGCAGAATCTTAGTAATGAAACTGTGACTATACTCTGATAAAACAGGTTGGATTGGGTAGTCACCTGATCAAGATATCATGCTGGGTTAGAGAAGAATGGAGAAGATGGATACATTTGAAAGTGATAGACCATTCACAAGATAGTCAGATTTCCAACATCTACCATCACCTAGAGTATAGTCCAACACAAAAAATATGTGAAAAATAAGCCTCAGCCTTGGGAAAGATAACTCCCTTTGCTCCATAAGAGGCCATCTTTAGTGACCGAGGTCACAGCCTAATAATTTAGCACTATGTGCAAAATTAAAGGCATGTTTTAAAATATTTGTATATGAAGAAACCTTAAATTCTGTCCGACTTTTCAATTCACAATGGATTAGACAGAAGTCATTTCAGATCAGGTATACTGGTAAAAGGACAACCAACTAACTAACTAGAGGAACTTCAAGACAAGATGAAATGTGAACACAGATTTCTAATTCCCTTTCACCCTTACCCAAATTCTAAACTTCCTCAGGAAAAAAAAAAATCAACAGAATATGAAAATTTGCAAAGTACCACACACTCATGCTTCTAGGAAGTGGGCAGCAGATTTTTACCCCACGAAGCAGTTCAGAAGCATTTCTGACACTGAAGGCCACACAGAGCTACCTGTCAAATAGGAACAATTGATAATAATGAAGAGTCACTTTGAAATAGGTTAAAAAAAAAAACCTATTTAAAGCCATGCAGTGAGCACCACATTTGGAATTTAATTTATAAATTGCAATCTCTTGCAAAGGTTTAAGCAAGAGATTAATGAGATTAATAGGATGAATAGGGGCGGGGGGGGAGGTGTAAAAGACACATTGTAGAGATCAAACTAGCAAGATTCAGTATGTAACTATTTATTGGAATAAGAAAGAAGAAATAAAAAAAGACCTTGAGGTTTTCATATTTTAGAATATGCACACTTCTGTTTCATGAGAAAAAAAATCATTCACCCAGCCATAAAAATAATAAAGATGCTAGGATATAGCTTTTCTGTTTGTCTTCAAGTACAATTTGTCATGTATGGTCCAATTCCAGTGCGCCAATCTGAATCATATAACTTTAGAACTGAAAGGGACCATTATCAGGTTTATCTTCCCCATACTACCGGTGACAAACCTGACACCCTTTGCGATTAAATGTCTGCTCAAGGTAAAATAGCAGGATATGCAGAATAGAGCCCAGATCTTCCATTTTCATTAATATGAGGTTCCAATCCAGAAAGTAAATTTGTCAGAGCATTAACAAAAGTTAGAAAATAAAGAGAAATTCAGTTTTTTTAAACAGAAAATTTATAGGTATGCTTTATTTTGGTCAATAGATCTGTTCCTGAAATGTTGTGAATAAATGAAATTTTATTTGTCTGAACATAACTAAATATAGCCAGAGGAGCTCACAATTTAAAGGACCCCTATGATGAATTACTTAGCAAAGTCAAAATTAATCAGATTTTTTACTGTATTTGGATTGTCATATATTATGCTTCCTTAATGTGAGCCCCTCTTATACTACACATAAAATAGATAAAATAAAAGAGTTCTGCTAAATCACTTGTGATGCAACAACAAATAAACCTTAAAAGCATTAAAAGTTGAGCAGAAATGATTCAAATTGGCATAAAAGAAAGGGTTTGACAGCCAGCCCATGTCGAAAAATGTTAATTTATAAAATAAATATTTAAAAATTAACTCTCTCAGAGGATTTCTAAAGTGAGTCTCAAACTGATTTGGAAGATAGTCAGTAGACCACAAAAGTAGAAAAATAATTATCAACAGGCACCATTCACAAATACTTTTGCAATCAGGTCAGGATGTCCATGTTCCAGTTTTTACCTAGTTTAATATTATATTTGGGACTGGTCATTTACACTCCTAGAATAAAGAACAAATGTCTAGCATTTAAAGAATGACACAGGAAATGCTCCTTTGAATGCATGAACTCAAAGCATGAATTTAAAAATTCCAGCAGCTGTTGCTAAATTATATCTTTAAACAGAACAACTGAAGGAAACCCAAAATGCTAAAGTTCACTTGGAACAGTAAATATATTTGATTGTGTCAATCATTTCAGAAGGGACAAACTGACAGTCTTGTTTTTCTGCACCTGCCAATGTTAGTTGTGTATACACACATATGTGGTAGTCCTCATTTTGCTCTGCAAGGTCTATGAAATACAGTTATTATTATCTTGCAGGAGTGCAGAAGGAGCATGAGGGGTGAATGACTCATTTCAACTGTTTCTCCAGAAAGATCATTGAGACTGGGGTATTTGCTCTCTGGAGCTCAACCTGAACGAGACAGGAAGCTCAGGAAGCTGTGCTTAAACTAGTCCAACAGTCAAGGTTATCAACTCATAACACTCCTTAAGTCCTGTCACTCATGGAATCCTAATGCGTATCCTGAAGGTCACTTTCATACCCCTCCCCCATTTTCCTTCTGTACTGTCACCACCAGTCTGTCACCCCACCCCAGAGAGTCACCTCACAGCCGGGCTGCCCTACAGGCCTATTCACATCCATCACTCAGGGGTAGCTCTCATATAACCCTGAATTTTTCTTTCCCCTCTTGCCTATTCAAAAACCTATCTTTACTTCTGTCCCTTCATTATGAGCCTTACCGTGTGGGAACTGGCTAGCTAATCTGTGCCAGAGTGTTCATGAGTGAGGCTGGTTTCAAGTGTAACCCACCTAGGGAATCCATCTTCATTTTAACATGGGCCTTTTGGAGGTAAGTAGGTTTCCTTCAAGTAGTGATGCCGGTGCCAAATGTCATAGTTTCTGGCCAGTGATTTGGAGGAAGATGGTCTTTTGTCTCACTCCCAAATAGATACTTGTTATTAGGTTTAAATGTGGGATTGCCTCAGGTTTGGGGCATATAAACAGTTTCTGACTTATTACTAAATTTACTAAATCTATGCCTATTTTGAAAACTTTGGATATTCACAAAATTTATATAATAGACAGGACCTGAACTCTCAATCAAATGAAAAACGAACAAAAACTCATCTGCTTCTTTTTGTAATTATTAAAAAAATATGAAAAATGCAAAGATACTTAATAATAGTTATTTTTACAAACCTGGATGAAGTCAAATATGGTAAGAGGCAGAAGATCATCCAAGATTGCTATATCTTTGGAGAATCTATTAAGAATCCCACCTATAATATAAAAGAAGATAAATTTCTCAAGAACTAGTAATTTTAAAAAGTCATATCAATATATTTAATACTAAATTTGGATCAAAGAAGCATTCAGAACTCAAATAAGAATTAGCACGTAATCAGATAAATAAGGATTTAGAAAATTTTTGTTCTGTCTAAAGATTTTGAGTAACTGTGTGTTCAATTTATTGTCTCCTACTTTTAAACTTTTATAAAATACAGATTCCCATAAGATTCAAATAAAAAACTAATATGTGTAATAGAGCCTTTATTATAAATTATGTCAGGAATGAGTACTCATCCTACTATTACCTCTACAGGATTCCTGCCTGCCCACTACCTAGGCCTCCTTTGCCATATTCTCTTTCTACCTTCTTCACTGACAATCTAAAGCCTATCTTCTGAATTCCAGATTCACATTTATAAGTCTGACAGTTTGTTGCTTCAATGAAAAAGTTACATATGGAATGTCTACTATGTGCCAGGCACAATGCTAGGCACTGAGATAGCAGGGGTGAATAAGCCATGCTCCTTGCCCTTTAGGAACTCATTGTGCAGAGGGGAGTTAAACATACAATTAGATAAAATGTAACATAATTCTGTACAAACAAAGTGATATTGAATCTTATCATTCACCCCCCACTAACTTCAGGATAAAGTCCAAAATTCATAGTTTAATATTTAATGCCTTCCATAATGGTCCATAATGTGGCCTTAAACCACCTAGCTAGTTACAAGCTTTCTCTACTCAAATATCCTGTTTCAGCCAAACAGCTCTTTAAACACACTTTGCACTTTCCTACCTCCCTGGCTTCCCCATGTGGTTCCCGCTGCCTGAAACTCTTTCCTTTCATCTATCCTGTCAAAATCTATGTCTCCTCCCTGGCCCAACTCAAATGCCCCTCATGCAAGGAAGCATCAGTGTTTGCTCCAGCTGGAATTAATCTCTTCTTCCTCTGGACACACTTAATACATCTTGCTTGCACCTCTGTGTTATAATGACTATATGTGTGTCTTATATGGGAGTCACTTATGTACATGTCCTATCTCTTTTTCTGTATTGTAAATTGCTAGAGGTCAATGAGATCATGCCACATTTACTTTGTTTCACCTACAGCCCCAAGCAAAAAGCCTAATATGTAGGAAATCATTTAATACATACTTATTGATAATATGTTCTTTAGCACAGTTAATTAAACATATTTGTATGTGTTCTCCTAAATCAAAAATTGAAAAAAATTAGCACGTGGTATTTATAAATAGTGTTTAGAAAATGAAAGTTTGCTTTGGTGGAAAAAAATCATTGTGGTACTTATTATATGTCCAATGGTAGTGTTCTGTCAAAATACACATTTACACTTTTATCCATCCAACATACTTTGCTGAGCACCTACTATGTGTCTGTGTCACTTAAGATCATTTTAAAGTGACATAGGAAGATCAGACAAACAGAGAAAATCAAGGTCAATGTATAATTGCAGAATGGCACACGTGGGACAGGGTACAAGTGCACATAGAAGGCAAGGAAGTGTTGGTTGCTGCCAAATATAGCAGAGACTATCTAGGAAACAGAATAAATGAACTATGAATTGGTAAGAGAGATAGTTTTGAAAAAAAAGCATAATCCTTGCATACAGAGATGAGGGGGCGGCGGGGGATGGAAAGGATATACAGATGTGATAAGATCATCTCGCTATTTGAGTCCACAGGAACATAAATAAGGAAGAATACAAAAACATAGAGATGTTTAGGAATCATCCTACAAAGTGGATGAAAGTTTGGCAAGTAAAACAAAGTAGAAAAATGAAATGAACAGTGATCATTTAAACATGAAAGAGAGGTTTGGTTCAGAACCAACCATGAGCAGGGTTTAAGGAAATGAGGAGCCCAGAAAAGTACCTAGGTGGAATGGCAAGTGCACCCCCTGTGGAAGCACCACCCTACAGACAGGAATGACAATGGGGAACTAATATTTACTTCATGCTGGCTATGTAACAGGCAAGGAAATTGCCTTGTTTCATTCCCACAAAGATCCTCTGAGATAATTATTCTTTTCTCCACTTTACAGGTGAGGAGGCTAAAGCTCAGAACAGTCACTTGCCCAAGATCACTGCTCTTATGAAGCCAAGTCAGGCCTCAAACAACGCTCATATTCTTTCCACTGCGTCTCATGACCCATTTCTGACTCCGCCAGAAACTCAGGCAAATCCCCTGCATTCTCTGGGTCTCTGATTTCCATAAAAACTGAAATCATTAGATCAAGTTAATTGGACATCCCCTTATGTCTAAAATTCTTATCTGATACAAAGGATGGGCCAGGTACAGTGGCTTACATCTGTAATCCCAGCACTTTGGGGGGCCGAAGTAGGAGGATCACTTGAGGCCAGGAGTTGGAAACCAGCCTGGACAACATAATAAGACCCCCATCTCTACAAAATATTTTTAAAAGTAAAAGCAAATAAAAATGAAACTGTAAAACAGAGGATAGCAGTGAATGTAATCAAATGAGTTGGGATTTCGGCAACACATAAGGACATCAGTATAAACTTATTACCCAGAAAAAATGATAGGTATTTCTTATTTTGAGATTTTTTTTAAGATACAAATTACTCTAAAAATCTCAATCTTGGAACTTATTCTTTGCTTTATAATCAAATGTTGTTTCTCTGCCCACCTCCTCCCCTCAAGGGCAAAAACTGTGCTTATTCATCTTTATATACCTGCCCTCGGCTTAGTGTCTCACAGAGTAAGTGGTCAACAGATTGCTGTTAAAAAAAAAAAAAAAAAAAGCCTTGGGGGAATCCTTATTAACCTCAGAGTCGAATGTAAATTTCTCTAACGTGGAATCAATGAAATTGATTACTTTCAAAGTACCTCATTGCCCTTACTTTAAAAATATTTTAGAAACTTCACTATCCTTACTTTCTGTGACTTCAAATAAAATGGCATCAAAATTAGTTTTAAAATACATTTGGGATCCCCCCCAATGTAACTTTGAACAGTTAACATGAAACTAAATTATTCTACCCCATAAAAAAACTTCAGATGAATTTTATGTCTTCCTTGATCACTTCAGATCTCCTCCTCTTTTGAACAATACTACGCATTGGCAACAAGATGCCTACAAGAAGGCTAGACCAGCTATCCGAAAAGAGAAGTACAACTAACCCACAAGGGCCCGTTTGTGCTGCTTCAGTCCCACCAACATCATATTCTTACAAATGGAGCCACTCTAATTAGCTAATAAAGAAATATCAGGAGCAACAATATATGGTAACCTATAATATCTGAGGGATGTACATGCCAGTCATAAGGCACAGCAGAAGACAGATGCCTCTGCGCAAAAGCCAGCACCTCTGCTAGAAAACCTATTAAACCACAGGCCCTATTGATGGTGGATCAGCAGTTTCATTTTGTATACCTAGTCAGGTACCTGCTTTTAATGCGTTGAGGGTTGACATAGGTGCTCGAAGAACAGAATGTAACATTTTGTGGTGTAAAATTTTTGACACTGTGATGAGAGTATGCACGAGTGGTAGACCTCTGATGAATCCCAGAGCAAGCAAAGTGTCGGCTACTCCCACGTAAATGTAAAGCACATAGTAGGCGCTGGTGCTGGTGATAATCACTGCATAGCTGTTATTTGGACCTACAGTATTGTTTCCGTTGTTGTAAGGAGGGGCTCTGTAAAACAAAAAGGAGATCGTTATTTGGCAACCCAACTGGACTACTGAATTTCCAATACATGTAAATGAAATTAAATTTGAGTCTAAAGAAACACAATGTATTACATTAACAGAGTTTATGCCCTTAATCTCAAAAGCTTACTACTGCAAGAAAGTAAATTAAGTTTTCATTTTCTCACCATTGAAATAGATAAATTGATCTTTATTAGATTAAAACACTCACAGAAAATATTAAATATATAATGTTGTTTCAAATGTTTTTATTGCATTTCATGGAAATTGAATGCAACTAAATTGTTTAGAAATTGACAAAGAGATGCAGGAACTGCACATGCACACTATCTAAACAAAATAACTTGTTTTTCCACTACTGACACACTAGGGTGAAGTGTAACACAGTGTATATTATAGTATTTAATAATAATTAGTGGAAAGAAAACATAATCCACAATAGAACATAGAATACTCACTTTCCAAATAGGCTCAACAGGACCAAAAAAACAGCCACCTGGAATGGGACAATACACAGTTGATTTTTTTCTAACATCTTTACTTATTCTTCTTACATCCACCTCTAAATTCACCATGACCAACATCAAAGTTCATACAATTGTATTTCCTTCGCTTTGCTTTCCTAGGTCCAGCAGCTACAGTAATTGTACTAAGCATCATTATTGGTGGTGAGAACATATTAAGTCAATGGAATTCAAATTTCACTGAAGTAAATACTTTGCCATTTCTCTCCTTAATTCAACAGGAACTATTCATTGAACCTCAGGAGAGCTAAGATTATAGCTAAATGTATTAAATAATAAACTCTGTCTTTTATAAAAGGACTAATCTCAGTGTGCTGGCAGATAACTAGTCTATTTGGTTGCTATAAATAATTTCCTTTGTTGTTCAATGATTATTAGGGACTAATACCTGGGAGGAAAATTAATTATTGAAAAGGGTGAGATTAATATTTTAAAAATGAACTAAAAGTTTCAACAGTATAAAAATTCACAGTTTATGAATAAAGATAAGGTACATTCAGGTTAAAACAGACATTATTGGTACTAGAATTACTTAGGACTTTGAGCTTTCTCAAGGTGGAAATATTTGGCTACAAGAGAAACATTCTATACTATAACTAAACAAAAAGAAATTTAAACTGTGATTTTTGTAGTCACTTTACCCAAAAATGAAATAGAAAAAAACAAGCAATTGCAAGTAAAATAATTTTGGAAATGAACACAGAATAACATTAAATAGGGGAGAAACAAATATGCTTGGAATAAGATATCCACAAGTCTTATTCCATACTTGAATTTACCTTAAATATTTAAGAGTACTATATAAAAAACTTATTGAGAACATTTGGATTGATGAAGAAATTACATTAGGAAGTGCTATACTTTAAAGAGCTGTTTAAGTTTTAGTTAAGTTCATATATCAGATAGAAGTATAATGATAAAAAATCTAATGGCATTATTCTCACTTTCCTATTTTTCTTTATTATACACAGTCTCCATGCACTTTATCAATAAAGAGAAAAATTATCCTTGTTTTCTTGAAAGTCAAAGAAATTTAAATAAATTAAAAATGACAAACTAAGCAATATCTAGCTATTTCAAAAGTTTTTGTTACAGTATAAATGTCTTGCTATTTCTTAAGACTAATCAAATACTCAAGATCCTAGATGAGGGTATATGTTTTGAGTCACTCTTTGATTATTTGGTTATCATCATCTTTGGTTATTATATTTCCCCTTTGCTCCAATTAAAGAAATGTCAATAATGCTCACATTGTCAACATTCTTTGAATGTAATTATCAGGAATAAATATTTTCTAATATTCACTAATGAAACAATAACCAAAGCAGTTTTCTAAAACACTGGTCTAGTCATTGAAATATAAAGTTATTTCCTGGCTCCATCCACATGGAACCACCAACCCATGGTTTATTGACTAAAACAAAAACATTTTCAAGAACTTGATGTAACAACTTTACTAAAAATATCTGAAGCATATAGAAACAATTGAGTAAACAAGTTCTAGCATTTCGTTTCCAAAATGTTTTGAGGTTACAAAGTTTACGCAATTTATTGGAGAGTAACAATTCTAGATGATCAAGGGAGAAAACTAAAAAGATCTTTATTTTTCATTTTCTCGGTCTTTTAAACACTATTCCATATCACATAGAAAACAGCATATGTAATATACAGATTTCAATGCTTCACAAGTCAAATCATGCCCTAAAACACAGACCCATGCATGGTAAGTAAAGCTGTCCTGAAAGGATTACTGTCAGTCAACAGCAGCAGTGGTATCATGGAATATACATCTCCAGTGTACTAAGGATATAAAGCCACTCAGGGATTCCTCATGAGCAAACAGAAGGGAAGTCATAAAGGAATAGGATACAACAGTTCTCTGAAACATTCTTAAAAATCATAGAATGAAAGCATTAAACAGGACCTTCGAATGCTCCGTCAACAATAATACCCTCTGGTTATTTTAAAAGGAACCAGGAAACTGCCTCCTAATTTTATTATTTGCATTTCTTCTCTATCTAGTCAATGATGCACTGCCAAGCAGGAGTACTAGAAACTAACATAGAAATGTTATTCCTATTTTCTTGGTGCTAATATCCAAGAATTTACAGAAGATACTGCCCTGTGGGATGAGGGGAAATGGTACAAAAATACAAAGGTAGACTGACTCCCTTTTAAAAATGACACACTAATGATAAATGCTAACAAAGTGAATAGACATACTAATTTTCTCAGTTATCAACTTTGAAAAAATTTTAAAACAACTAAGTATTTCATATTGCAAAAGGGAAGCATATTGAACCTACTCTAAAAAACATACATCTAAATTGAAATACAACCCTTATGAAAACTAAAAATAGATAAATCACTTTCATCAAGGAAGAAATGAATCTTAACCTTTCTTTAGGTTCTCTGATCATGAGTATAAGGTTCTAAATAGGGTTTAAAAGAACTAAACCATCATCCTGGATTAGCACCTGTACCACGATATGAAGTTCCAATGAGATATTTTAATGGTTATGAGAAATGGGCACATTGGTATTAAAAAAAGAGCTTAGTCTAAAAGAAAAGCTAAATAAATTTGGATTCAAAGAAGGCAATAGAATTGTGAGCACCAGTGAATGAATTGTTTAGCTGCATATTTGTGCGCATAATTTTAAAAATTACTATTTTCTACTATTACCAAGTTTTTGTTATTCAAAATTTTAAGAGCCAGTTAACTGGCAAGGCCTACAGGATATTGGACAAAAAGGCCGCATCACTTATTATATTATTTCTTGCCCCCAAAAGGGCATTATCAATTGTTTTGTCTATTAAAAAGATGATTTTTTGGAATATTTGTGAGAGTTCAACTAATAATGGGTAGATATATAGCATTTATGGCCTCTGCTGTAATTTAGTTTCTTGCCCTAAAGAACTATTGTCTTCCTCTTGATTAAGCGAGCCAATAATACTGTACACATGTATAGCAGCTCAACAGTCAATAATTTATTATATACCCTTTTCAAAGGTCGAAAAGTTCAACTCTATGGAGCTGCACGAGACAAAGATCCTATAAATTAACAGAAATCACTACCACAATCAGAAATGACCCTTTTTTCTTACATAAGCTGAACACAATCAAGTAACGTGATCTTTCAATGAGGTTCTAATCATTAACAATTACAATGGGCTGGGTCAGATTAAATGAGGCACAAGCTGGGCTTCATGCACATTAATGTTGGTCATTTGGCAAGACTAGCAGAGATTAATGAGGTAAAATTGAAATGCATTTCAATTCAATATTTATTACTCATGTAAGAGTGTCAAATTACCCAACCTCATATTTTTGTTAAAGTGTAAAAGGAATGATTAAAATTTCCATCGTATCACTCTAATGGACTTGTTCACCTCAAACTATCTTAAGCTTTGTAATAATGATATGACATTAAAGATATTAATAATAATGGCAATTAGCATTGATCACCATGCACCAAGCCCTACATTAAGTGCTTTGTAATCACAATGGCTCTTAAACCACAAAATGCCTGTGAAGCTGGTACTTAGAGAGGTTAACAGACTTGCTAAGTTTCATAGTGTTAGTAAGGCTGAGTTAGAGCTCACATCCAGAGAAGTCTGATTCCAGAGTTGACACTCTGCTATATCCTGCATCTTGCATCAAGCCTCCATTTGATTTGTTAATTTATAGCACCAAGGCAAATAACAGACATTACTAAAACTCAAAGATCAAATGGAAACCGATAGTTTATTGAAGTAGTATGTACAACTTTTTGGTACATACCTTTAGATATTTAACACTATATTTCCTGATCACAGAGAAATGATGATACTTTATATAGCCTTCTTAATTGAGGTTAGAAATAGCCTAACAATAGGAAAAATGTATAGTTATTGGGTTTCAGTTTATACTTCCTCAGGATAGGCAGTTCTTCGCCTGGGTCATTTCTTCCCAAATGCAACACGGGCCTTCAGGTTAGATTTAGGTTTTATATTAGGACATATCTGAGGTGTCCTCTAGAATAAATACCCGGAGTAATCATTCACAGGCCGAATCCAACCCACAAATGTGTTTTGTTGTACCCACGTAGTGTTTGTTCACTTATTTTTACTTAATTAATTACACATATTTTAAAATGAGAGAAATTTACAGAAAAATCTGGATCTCTATCTCATCTTGATAAATTAGAAGATTTGGCAAGACTGACCCCAATTCCTTCATGGCAAGGCATTGGCTGGTGCTGAGTGACAGGTGCCCACTTTAGACAACTGGAGAGCGAATGCTCTCCATTCAGCCTCTGGCCACTGCACCCAGCGATGCTCCCTGCCAGGCCCTGGAGGCATGGATGTGGTGCTTCCAAGCCAGAGGAAAGCCTCACCCACCACCCAGCTTCAGGAACCCCCGTGCTGATGAGGAACTGAACTTGTGGCCCACTGTGCTATTTGTAGCCCCCCCTTTTCTTTAACTCAGTGATGTAAAGGACAGCAGAAGTGTGGCAAAGAAACCACAATGGTGACATTGAAGACAACCAAATTTCTGTAAGCAAATAGGTGACCTGAATCTCTGAAAGGTTTATCTGAAATGATTCCTAAGCCACTAATATATACTCATCTCATTTTTGTGAGGAAATATTTAAATAGTCATAACTTACATATTTAATAATTCAATATCTATAGTCAAATGAATTTAAATTTAGTACAGAATTATTTTCAGTGTTCGATTTCAATCTAAATAAAGGCCTTCTACTTTGAGCTTTTGAATCTCTTAAAATTATTAAAATCTATCAAAACACTCATCAGATTTTTAAAAATTTGTCCCTTTTAGACAACTGGAAACAAAAATAAAAGCATATTTTATGCGCTATGTATGAAATAATAAAATATCAACAGTGATTCCAATTGTTGATTTTTAGGTGCTAAAACTATATGAACTCTACCATTATACATTGTAAAATTACATGCATACATATGTATATTAATATATACATATACACATTTACATCTATATATGTGTATACTTCCTTCCAAACTATTTCTAATTTAACATTAACTCAAAGTAATATTTTATAACAGAATATTCTTACCTCAGCCAGAAAAATAACTAAGCACCAAATTAGTACAAAAATTAAGCTCTTGTGGACAGTAATGTATCGAAGGTACGTGTTCCAGGTAGTCACTGCTGGTATGTTCTCCACATCATCAAAAAAGCACTCCTGTAAAAAACAATCATGGTTATGACATGAGACAATACAGTTTCATGCTACCATGCCAATTTATTTTGGATGTGTGGAAATAAAGGAATGTATTAATATTACTTGGAGCTAAGTAAACTTTAACAAATACAAATCATTATAAATGTCATGTGTCATGTCACTCCATGGCCAGAATAATGTCCACTGTGACAATATAGCTTTTTGAAAAATGAGAAACACCATAATTTTTCAAAATTCTAAAAGCCATTATATAAATAAAATATGTTTTCATGTTGGATAATTTTACCATTTATTTGTGTTTGATGTTTTTGTTTTTGTGTTTTGGTTGTTTTTTTTTTTTTTTTTTTTTTTAGAGATGAGGGTCTCCCCATGTTGCCCAGGCTGGATTCAAACTCCTGGGCTCAAGGCATCCTCCCACTTCAGCCTCCTGAGCAGAGTTGCTGGAACCACCACACTGGCCAATATTATCATTTAAATGCTTAACAATGTCACATCTTTCAACAAATGAATGGTACCATCAAAATGAAGCTTCCAAGAACTCTCCTTTTCTTAACCTGTTTCTTCAGGGGTCCATGGACAAGTACAGTTTGGTATTTTGCTAGTTATAAAGGTCTTCCAATAGACTGAAAGCCAATTTATGCTTGTACATTCCTCAGTGGCTAAGATTATCTCTTTTTCCAGCTATGACTTAAATGACATAATCCTAATCCTGGGTATATTCCCCTGGGAGTCTTTATCTCTTGGCAGATACATTTCAAAAATTTGAAAAAGATTCCAGATAGTCCAAAGAGAAAATATAGTTTTGTTTCTCACAAAGTCAACAGAATTTATACAGGAAGTACTAGAATCAAAAGACAGGGTCCTCCAGCCTGAGCAAGAGCAAGACCCCATCTCTACAAAATTAGAAAGAAATTATATGGACAGCTAAAAATATATATAGAAAAATTAGCCGGGCATGGTGGCGCATGCCTGTAGTCCCAGCTACTCGGGAGGCTGAGGCAGGAGGATCGCTTGAGCCCAGGAGTTTGAGGTTGCTGTGAGCTAGGTGACGCCATGGCACTCTAGCCCAAGCAACAGGGTGAGACTCTGTCTCAAATAAAATAAAATAAAATAAAATAAAATAAAATAAAATAAAATAAAATAAAATAAAATAAAGACAGGGTCCTATGGAATCAGAATATAGGCCAATAGTTAGGAGTACAAATTTTTGGAGTCAAATAGATCTAGATTTGAATCAGGCTCCACCACTGACATGCTAGAAGCTGCTTGGATTTGGATACGTTGCTGAACTTCTCTAAACTTCAGTTTCCTTCTCTGTAAATTTGAAATAATGATACATATCTTCCAGGGTAGTTGTGGTGACTAAATATATGCTTACTGGCACTAAAGGCAATCAATAAATAGTAACTATTATTAGTCAAGGGGATCATTCTTTACAACTAAATTTATAGGTTCAGGTTTGAGGTATTCATTTAGATTGATAGTAAGCCATGTAGGTGAATTAACCTTTCAGAAACCTTTTAAAGTTATAGAAATACTGAAATTAAGGTTTCGGCGATCACCTATTCTATTCCATCATTTCACAAAGGAGGAAACTTTGGCCTAGAGAAGTTAAATAAATGATTTGCGATTTGCCAAAGTTTACACTACTCTTAATGATCTATGCTCTTAAACTTATCAATTCACTACAACTCTGCCCATGGTTCACTTCATCCAAGGTGTTTAAGTTTTCTAGTAAAAAACAACAAAAACTCTCTTATTTTTGTATTGCTTCCTGTTTTAAGGATTTTAAGAAGGCATTTTATTCTTAAAGCTTAATATAACAGACTTTCTGGCTGGAAATTGGGACTAGTATATGCTGAGCTTCACGTATCTTCTTTAAAAGTAACTTTTTCAGAAACCTAATGCATAAAGCAAATTGGAAAGATAAAAAAGACCAAACTAACTAAATTCAAGAAAGACTGATGTATAAACCAGTATCTGAGTTAGTATAATTAGGAGCCTAGATGCTTATAAACCTTATATATTTAATAGGCTACTTCCATACAGAAATATTTCTTGGTCTCTAAATAACTGAAGCTACTATTTATTTATATATATTTATTTATACTACACTCATCCCACAGAGGGATCAAGATAGTAAAAAGCAGATGCTTTCTAATTTATAGTAATGATTATCACTGGCCTATGAAAAGACCCAACAATAAGCCTTTGCTTGGCTTACAATACATTTCATGGGAAGAGATATGTTCATTGCAAAAGTAAATAGTTGATTATTTTACATTCTGCAGCTGCTTGCATAATTTATGGAATTTTTAAGTTCTGAATCTTAAACTCCATCCAATACCATAGTTTGTATAAATTTCGTTACATATTACATTCTATTCAATTGTACTCTGTGGAAGGAAAAAAGCCAAATAATTTATACATACCTTTAAATCTTCTTCATTAATTTCTTCACTTATTTCCAAGCTACTTTCTTGAGATAACCGTCTTGAATATATATCCATTTCACTCAGATTTGCCGGAGGGGCTATCGACATTTTTCGTGTGGCTGCTGTGGTTATTCGGTGAATGTTTGGACCTTGGTTAACTGAATGTGTCATCAGGTTCAGAACAGACTGCCTCCTTCGTCCCTGAAATGTGGGGCCAGTGTTGATCACATTGCTTCGAGGCAGGATTGCCTCCCCCTGCTCAGAATCTGGGACTAAGGACAGCCTTCTCTCTGAAGGCTCATCAGGATCCTCTTCAATGCCACTCATTTGTAATGGAGTCTTTTGTACAACGGAAAATTTTCTCATAGAGTTGATTGAATTGAGAATAGAATTTTTCCTTTTTTCTCCAATCTCTCCTGTCTGTTTAAAGGATTGTTTTTTTGTTTCATTCCAAGAGACAGCAGCATCTCCTTCTAATGAGAAACGGCGTAAGGTCTCAGTTAGGATTGAATTTCTTCTTTCTGCACTAAACTGGTCGAAAGAATCATATCCCATGAGCTTTGAGCTAAAGTCTGGCCGTAGATTTTGTAGTTCAGAAAATGTCCCATAAAAATAGCTGCTACCTTCATGTAAAATTAATATTTTGTCAGCTTTCTTTAAATGCTCCATTTTAGAAGTGACCAAAATCCTAGTCTTGTTAGCCATCAGTTTACAGATACAGCTTTAAGAATATAAAAAGATATAAATAAAATATTAATTTTATTAATACTTTATTATGTGTTATATGTTAGCATTGTATTAATATTTTATTGTACAAAATCTCTATCATATAATTTTATTATTGTACTTAAAATGATTCTACAAGTAAATACAATAATTAATTTGGCATCTCGTGACTTATTATAACATAAAATAGCATGCTATGTTGTAAAATTGAGTGTTAACAGACCTAGAATGAAATTAAATTTCAGACGTAAAGTAGATATTTGACTTTGAGCAAAGTGTTTACCCTCTGGGTCCTAGTTTATTCATCTAGATAATTAGGGAACTGTTAGATGATATTTAAGGTCTCTAGAGGTCTATGTTTCCACGTTTTCAAATGTCAGAGTTTTCCTGTTCTTTAAATTTTCTATTAATTTCCTTTTACATTTTAGGTTGGCCACCAATTTAGTTCTCAAAAGCTTATATTAAGACTAACCTGATTTGTTAAAACAGAAAACAAAAACTACTACAACTGAGAACTGGATAATAAATTTGACCCTTCTTTAATAAAATTTTCCTCTAGTCTAGAAGTAAATCATGACTAGAACCATGTAAGGGAGATTAGATTTTTTTAAGCATTAAAACATTATATATTGTATAGAAAGAGGCACCATTCTAGATTATACTCACAGCAGTCCCCAATCTTTTTGGCACCAGGGACTGGTTTCATGGAAGACAATTTTTCCACAGGGGTTGGAAGAATGGTTTTGGGATGATTCAAGCGCATTTCATTTATTGCGCAGTCAAACCTCTCTGCCAATGACAATCTGTATTTGCACCTGCTCTCCAGCACTAGCATCACCACCTCAGCTCCACCTCAGATCATCAGGCATTAGATTCTCATAAGAGGCACGTGACCCAGATTCCTCGCATGTGCAGTTACAGTAGGGTTCGAGCTTCTACGAGAATCTAATGCTGCTGCTGGTCTGACAGGAGGCAGAGCTTATGCGGTGATGCAAGCAATGAGTGACTGTAAATACAGATGAAGCTTCGCTCCCTTCCCCATGGTCACCTCCTGCTGTGCAGCCCGTCTCCTAACAGGCCACAGACCAGTACTGGTCCTCGGCCCAGGGGATGGGGACCCCAGCTGTAACATACTAACACAACCATATAAGCATAGCAAAGTTTATATTGCTAAGAAGTTACTCATCACAGTCACAGGTTTATAAAAACAGCATCTTGGATATTAGATGAAACTAAATTCTAAGAAAGGTGTTTCTAGAATTTTATACACATATATGTTTATATCCTTGTTGCTTAAAATCTTTATTTCCAGGAGAGTATAATGACTATTCTTCTAGTGAACTACTTTCTAGTCCATGAAATAATTTTGAAACTTTGAAATCAAATCATAATAATTAACTGTTTCTCTTAGGAACTTCACAGGCATTGAGCCCTAATGGAAGCTCCAAGAAAATGTGAATCCTGAGCTGTGTTTGACTGAGGAGGAGATTTCCACAGAGTTGCTGAGGGGAGATGAGTCATCTCAGCATTCATCTTCATTAAACCATGAAAACATTTAGCATGTGTAGTTCCTTAAGAAATTTATTATCTAAGGAGGAGATAGAATAAAATACTAACACAAAGTTTCAAAAATTTAAGCATAACCAATGAAAATAATATATGTCACAAGGCAATAAGACTGTAAAAACTACATAGATAGTGATTGTTATAACAGCATACCAATGGAAGAAATTGGTCTAGCATGAGGTAGCCAGAAAAGGCTTTAATGGAAGTGATTTTAAATCTTGGCCTTGAAGAGCAGGTCCAATTTGAGTAAGTACCGTGTTATATTCTGCTATACTGAGTCCCAAAGACAGTGGACGTACTTCTCAAGAGGTAATGTGCAGTCTGTGATGGTATAGTCTTTCTATCTTGTCTTTTAGCATATGCACTGTAAGTTATTCAAAAAACATACCTTTCAAATATTTCTTTTTCTGTTAAAACATCTAGGTATCCAAAAGGAGAGTCTAATAGGTACAAATCAGCATCTTTATATACTGCTCTAAAAAGAAAATGGAAATTAAATTAGATTTCCTCACTATTTACTGTGTCATTTAGTGTACATAAGTTTTTTCAACAACCACTACATGCATTACAGTATGGTCACCACATCCACACTGTATCCATAACCCTATTCTCAACATAGTGCAGAAGTAGTATCATTAGAAACTTCTTTTAGACATGTCTTTAATAGTGTAGATGGTTTTAAATGAGAAATAAAGAGATAAGTTGTGGGTGATTTCTATGGCTTCCACAGCACTCCAAGAACTGCTGAAGTGGTTTTGCTAATTGTAAGTGGCATAAGCTAGCAAAAATTGCAAATTGAATTGCACCATATCATATACTTTAAAATATTACATTAAAAAAAAAAGAAAAGAAAACGTTTTAACAATAGTCTCTATTTAGAGCGAAGCACCATGCTATGTGCTGGCAATACAATAGTAAAAATTACACAGTCTCTGCCCTCAAAGATCTTGCATTTGGTGAGGAAACAGAAGGAAATAGACTATTTCAAACTGTGAAATGTCAGAGACAGCTAATAAATTGCAGCATTTATGTGAAAGTATTTTTAAATGTTTTTTAAAATGTTAACAACTGTAAAAACAAATGCCACAACTCTATAATTGATATTGCATTTTGTTTCTTATAGTGTGTCTCTGTACCATATTCATAAAAGTTCCAAACAAGGTAAGTATGAATAATTCACAATAAAATTTATACTCATATTATTTTACTTTTTTAGTTAAAAAATAAAATCTTATAAGCAAATAAAATCTATACTGAGTTGATCTTATAACAGTAATAAGATGAAGATATAGTTTCCATATTAACAGAAATGAGATAATTTCTTCACGACATTTAAAGTTTCAGGTATGATGGTTAGCAACCCTACTCCAATCCCAACTACATAGGATTCTGTGTTTATGTATGTAATTCTTGGTAATTTTGTCAGAAAAAAAAAGCTGTAATCAATTAGCATGTAATTAAGAGAAGTAATTTAAAAAACCAGAAATGGCAAAAAGTCAAAGTAAAGTCTAAAAGATCACTTATGGTATAGATTATTTTTGAAGACAACATGTAAGAGCTAGATACAGAGCCCCATGAAAATATACCCTCAAGATCTTTCTTCCCCTGCACTTAGTTCTTAATTCTCTCTCTCCCTCACATCTAGGACTGGTTTCTTATAAAATTAGAAACAATATATTCATCATCCCAAACTGGACAACACACTACACAATCTGATCAGAATAAGAATAGATCATTATTTTCAGTAGTACCTCCAGCTGTGTACATCTTACAATAAGACCAAATCTTAAACTGGTAAATAGAGGCTCAATTCTACACTGGATGTCTACAAGCCATACACTATATCTTATCTAAATAAGAAATGGAATACTTAAGATAAGTCTTACTTTGGCTCACAGATAAAATAACCAACTTCCATTTATTTAGAAGTCATTAATTTATCAGCAAATTATCCATATCTATTGAATTATTACTTCACAGAGTGATCCGCAAGATGAAGGCATAGTTTAGTATAAAGAGTCAAAAGGACCTGGTTCAAATTTTAACTCTACCATTTCCTTGTGTGGCTTTTGGCAAGTTAACATTTAACAGCCTCAGTTAGCTTATGATCTCTTCCGTAAAGTGAGGGGAACAATTCTTACTTTGCAGGGTTGTGTGGGGATTGAGATTATGCACACACACCACACATACACCCAGAACAGGCAATTGCAGGTGCTCAGCTCGTGTTTTTCTGTCTCAGCTTTTGGAAGCAGGAGAAAGTAAGGGAAAGGAACCAAAACATCAATGAGTCGATGTTATTCCTTATTAACAACTTTGGCAAGAAGAATTTTGTTCAAATAAAATTTGAGGGACATTTGACATCCCATGTCACCAATATTTTTTTAAACTGATAGTTACAGTTTAACCATAGAGTTCTCTTTTTGATGTAACAATGATATGCACTTCTATTTGACAGCTTCTAAATGTCTGGACCAAGAGTGCATCTACGCAGGCACCTCCTGCTCCCTCAATGTTAGATGCTTTTGTCCTATTTATTCTACTTTAAAGATTATAGACTTTAAGCCACGTGACATCATTTGCCTTCGTATCTTTGCTACAAAAATTATTTTGCTGAAAAATTTGGAAGTGTATGTTTATCTAATAAACAGAAGCCTAAGGCAAGTATGCATATTGAGGGAAGAGGAGAGAATACATGATGGAATTAGCAGAAATTTACATCTTCTCTGTCCTTGTACTATGGAGAATCCCTGAGTTTTCTCTTTTGTAGTAAACCACACCATAAAGCAAACAAGCACACACACACCAAAATAAGGGCATGAACTTTGAAAAAGCCATCATCAAGTCTGAATACTATAAGGTGATTCTTAACTCACTAGCAATAAAACCCCAGGAATTTTTCAATTCCATAAACACAATATAAAGCAATAGAGAGATATCTATAATTTTTTACATGAATGATATTTACAGCAAATGCTCACTGGACCAATAATCCGTTATTCACCTTGCTAAAGAAATTCTTGCTCGTTGACCTCCACTCAGTGTGATTCCACCTTCTCCAAGAACTATATTGTCTTTCTCTGCAAACTTGGAGATATCCTGTTATCAAAAATAGAAGATTAGAGAGGAACTTTTATTATGTTGAATCTGAATTCAAAAGGTACATCTTCCTTCAAATGTAATCATATATCACACTATTGCTTTAACCGAAGGTAAAATTTTGAACATTGGATCTCACTTATTTCAAATGTAATTTATTTACTCAGTCAAAGCAACATTGCTAAAATTTCAGATGTAAGTTTTTCTTTAATTTTTAAAATGTCATTCATGATTGGTAAATAAGAATTATAAAATATCAAAAAGTAAAATATATAAATGTGTATAGGTCATCCATAGGCCCATTTCACAAACCCAAATGCTATTGGCATACTAAAGTGCACTTCCCTCCAATTAAATTCGCTCTCTTAAAAGGAAATTTCCAAAAATGAATAAACATGGTAATAAGAGAAACTAAAAAAACACTATTCACTGTATAGGGGGAAGGACACGCTTGTAGCCCTGGCTTGAGGGAGGCAAACGCATTTCATGTAACCAAAATGTTTGTACCCCCATAATATCCTAAATTAAAAAACATCTTAGCGGAAAAAAATAAATAAAAGAACACTATTCACACTCCTGCAGTATTTAAGCATCTTCACTGGACTGCCTGGGTACAAGGCAGCTCCTTCCCATACTCCTCTCACCCCTCCTTGCAACCAGCACAGCTTTGTTCTCACCCATCCTCGGCACCTCATTCCTGCATCCTTTTCCTGTTAGAGTAGGGGATTAGGAGACAGTGAGACCCGGAAGCAGGGGCTTGAAGATTGGGTGCAGGTGTTAAAGTAAATAATCCTCAGGCAGAAGCTAACTAGAGGGGCTGATAACCACAGACAAAAACTGGCTTCAACCAGCTTGTCAGTTGTCTCTATCACCTTACACAAACTTTGGCTAATTACAACATCATTTACATTGTGGTTTTAGAATTTCTCTGCACTTGAAATCACCATGACAGTTCCGAGACAACCACATAAAGTATAAAAATGGGAGGGAATCCAATTCTAGAAATTACTAACCAAATTCTTAGTAAAAGCCAACATTTTAGCCTTGCATTTTCCTCCTAATTTGTGAGACTTCAAAAGCTGTCGTTTTTGAGCCTGCCTTTTTGAGCAACCTCAAACTCCTGGGCTCAAGCAATCCTCCTCCCTCAGGCCCCCAGTAGTTAGAACTACAGGTGTGCACCACCACGCCCAGCTAATTTTGCTAATTTTAGTAGAGACGGGGGTGGGGGGAGTGTCTCAGTCTTGCTCAGGTAGGTCTCTAACTCCTGACCTCAAGCGATCCTCTCACTGGGGCCTCCCAGAGTGCTAAGGTTACAGGCATAAGCCACCATGCCTGGCCACTGCTTTCAATGAAAAAAGCTGTCACTTGCTTGGCTTACATGGTGCATCCTGAAATTCTTTTCTCCCAACCATCACCAAAAACCTGGAAAAACCTCCACTCACAGCTGCTAACGTTCCCATCCACTCTACCTCTCCTGTCATCCTTTCTCCCAGGTAATGAATATCTCTGTGGCCACAACCATTCTAGGCATTGTAAAAGAAGATTAGAATTTATAAGAAATAGTCCTTGATTCCCAGGAGTACTTTCATTTTTAAGCCTTTACTGCACTGTTTTATACATCCATCGTCTGTACCTGTTTCCCAGTAATTAGCAAGACAACTCACAAGTGTATTTCTTCTCTCCTGCCCCATATTTTCTTTCTCCCAATCCCATTCCCCTTTTAAAAACTAAATCTTTTGGAGAAAAAAAGAGAAAGAATAATTTGCTTTATACGAATAGACTGAGGTGCAGGCTTTTGTAAAAGAGGCAAATTTTCCAATACATTATTAAAAAGCTAGAGGTTGCTGGAATTACTAGTTTTCCTTTTTTTTTTTTTTTTTTTTCAAATTTGAATTCAACATTGTATTTAAATCAGCTAAAATTTTAAAATATTTTTTAAACTTAAAAATATCAGTAGTTATCTAGACAGTATGATTATGACACAGTTAACTTTAGGGAATGGATTATAGATGTAGAGGGTGCAGAATCCTAGTCCAGTGCAAGCATTTAATAAAAAGGTTTATAGAATGAAGGAATAGAGATGGGGGAAGGGAAGTCAATCAAATATTAAGTTACAAAAAAAGAGGTACATGTAAAAAAAGAAATGAAGAAAGGTATACAGAGGAGAGAAAAAAATGGAAAAGGAATAATTGTCAGGAGAAGTAGATATCTGTAAAAAAGAAAAAAAAGAAAAAAGATACTGGCAGAATAAAATGAACAACATCTGTAGCCATACCACCTGAACATGCCTGATCTCATCTGATCTCAGAAGCTAAGCAGGGTCGGGCCTGGTTAGTACTTGGATGAGAGAATCAAAGAGACAAGAAAAGTCAACAGCAAGATGAGAAACTCCGGTATGCACTTTAATAAATATTCCTACTAAATATAAATGTCCAAAGACTACAAGTTACATCAATTTTCTCAAGACAGAATAAATAACAGGTTGTTTCAGCCAAATTTCTCTCTTAGAAGTCTATAACATTTATATTTTAAAGAAGTCAAGGAAATAGGAGGAGAGAGAAGGAAAATAAAGTATTCTCTTCCTTCTTTCCTATATGAATACACTGAAACAAAATATTAGAGAATCACAAGATCATCATGTGAACTCAGCCTTTGCATGTTCATATCTAATAGAACAACATCAAATTCCTCCAAAGAGGACCAGAAATAGCACTCCCTTTGGTCCTGTCCCTCTTCAAATCCTAACTTGGAGCTAGTCGAGGAAATAGAAAAAATGCTTAAGAAAATGAGGGATTTTGGGAAGGAACTGCTAGAGGGTTTCTTGGTACCATGTAACTCTGCTTAATTATAACCACAAACTACTTTGATTCCTTATTTTCAGGGCAATATTCATCTTGAGCGCCTATGATAGCGTACTGTCCCCTAGTGCCTGGTCTTTTCCGCATTCTCAGTCCCTGGCATGCCTGGGGAGATGGTTAACTGCGCTCTCCTTCCTTGGCCCAGTTTAGAGGCACTGGGATCTGTCAGTGTGAAACCTTTCCTCACACTTGGAAGAGCTTCCAGGTTGTGTGCACCCTGGGAAAATGCCACAAAGAACTACATCCAAGTGTCCTTTCTCCTGAGTCACTGGTGAGTTGAAATCTGAATTATATTTGTGAAACCCATGTTGAGAACTATCAGATGTCATGTAAACTGTGCTCGTAGTGGTTGCTCAATAAGTAACAAAACTGGAATATTGAATTGGATAACATGAGACCCAGAATTTGAACCCTGGTCTGTCAGGCTTATTGTGAAATCTCAGTTACTTAACAGCTCTGTGACTCAATTCCTCTAACCAAAAGCTGGGTCAAATAATAGTTTGCATTTCATAAAGGGTGCTAAGTATGAAAAGTAAGGAAATGGTATTTATAAAGCAATTCACTAAATACAAGCCAATCAAATAAAATGTGACAATCCAAGTGGAATAATTTTTGGTCTAAAATAAAACTTTAAGCAAAATGGAAAACATGAGTAGCAGCGTTGACCAAAGAGAAAAAATGATCTGTTTTCCAGCCCTGTCTCTACTACTGGACAAATAGCTTTGGGCAAGTCTCTTGTGGGCCTTACTTCTCTATGTGTAAAATGAGGATAATATAGTAGTATCTTCTTTTAACAGTTGTAAAAATTTGAAGTAATTTAATATAAAGGGACTGGACCATAATATACACGCAAACATTGGTGACTCTTGTAATTTTAAAATGAGATATTTACCAATGATCTGTATATGGCATTCATTTCCCTTTGGCCTTGAGTAGAATGTCAACCCAATTCAATATTATGCCCCATTCTACCATTAGAGGAAAAGCAGATTCTTGAGGCATAATCACATAGCCTCTATTAGCATATTATTATAATGACTGTATAAGGGATAACATATGGAAAAAGCACTGGACTTAGAACCAGAAGCCCAACTCCCAGGTTTGCATAACTTTGCCAGATGTACTGTTATTGAAATTGCCATGTATATGGCCATGTACTTTCAAACTAAAAGTCAAGATTCCTGAGGGTAAAGTAAAGCTACATGATGTTCCCAAACAGGATCTTGACTTCTTTTCCCACTTTCCAAGCACTGCCACTGTGGAGATGGCCGGTTAATGTTATATAACGATGCTAAATTGTGCTATGATATTTTTATTCATCTTATTACCTTATTATAAAAAAATCAAGGGAGAGGATGCAAGCTTTCTACCTTCTTTTTTCTGAGAAATTTTATCTTGCTTTTAGGGTGACTATGTAATAGTTGATTTGAAATTTCTACTAGAATATGTCACCAGTAACAACAAACAAGAATATTTTTAATCCTCCCACTTTCTGCTAATTGACTAACATACTACTGGATAAAAACTACCTAGAGACATAAATATTTTAGTAATCAACACCACAGTAAACTTCTTGATGAATCAACATTAGAATACTATAATAAGAAAGTAAGATTGATACAAACTACCTTCAGGCAATTCTGTGCTTGAATTTATTTGCTCACATTTATTTGTAGTCTGGACTAGATTAGACTGGAAGTGTAAGATTTTATATTTCACATATTCTTCTATGAGATGCTATGTAATCTTCCTGGGCATTTGCTATCTCTTCCTTAAAAAAAAAAAAACCCTACCAATAATATCATTGCACATAAATTTCTATGCTTTTCTGATTTTATTTTTAAGGGATATATACTCATGAATGGGATGGCTAGGTCAAAGGTATATGTTTTCTTTGTTTTTAAAAGATACCAACAGGCCGGGCGCAGTGGCTCACGCCTGTAATCCTAGCACTCTGGGAGGCCGAGGCAGGTGGATCGCTCGAGGTCAGGAGTTTGAGACCAGCCTGAGCAAGAGCGAGACCCCGTCTCTACTAAAAATAGAAAGAAATTATATGGCCAACTAAAATTATATATAGAAAAAATTAGCTGGGCATGGTGGCGCATGCCTGTAGTCCCAGCTACTGGGGAGGCTGAGGCAGTAGGATCGCTTAAGCCCAGGAGTTTGAGGTTGCTGTGAGCTAGGCTGACGCCACGGCACTCACTCTAGCCAGGCAACAGAGTGAGGCTCTGTCTCAAAAAAAAAAAAAAAGATACCAACAGATTCCTTTACAAAACAACTGAAAAATATTATATTTCCACCACCAAGTTTTGAGAGTACCCTTTTCCTCACAATTACCACCAACAATAGATGTGATCACACTTTAAGTTTTGCTAATTTGCCATTTTAATTTGCATTTTCCATAATATTGATGAAATTTTAAATATTTATTGGCCATGAGAATCTGTTCTCCTGTGAAATGGGTTTTATTGGATTTTGTCTTTTTTTTACCAATTCATTTTTCTTTGTATGTAATAGATATTAATATTTTCTGCTGCATATGTTAAAATATTTTTCCTTTTCTCTTTTCACTCTCCATAAACCATCTATCATATGCAAAATATTAATCGTTCATGAAACCATTATACCTATCTGAAATTAGAATTCCTATGTTTGGGCTTTTTTTTCCCAAATAGTACTCCAAGTGACAAAGTCCCATATTTGTTAAAAAGCACTAGCCAATCTTCAGGTTATATATATAGTCTCCTAAATTTTCTTTTCAAATATTTATTGCTATTTTCTATTAAAAAAATTATTTAATAATTTTAATTAAAAATGTATTTAAAATATAAACACCACATGTTTAAATATGGTGTGAGATAAGAATATAAACTCATAGCACACATGATTTGTTAAATGAATAATTTTTCTACTGAATTTATATATCATCTATCATATTCTCATATTTACTAAGATCTATTTTTGGAGTCTCTGTTTGGTTCCTCTGATCCATTTTTCCATTCTTATACTAATACCATGTTGGGATTTTTGGTGCTTTGGTTTTATGATAGCTCTAAGTATGATTTAATACCTGACGAAGCATAATTGGCTTAGTCATAAATTTCTTAGCTTTCTTTGGTCATTTAGTCTTCCATATAACAATATCAATAATAACAAATAATCATAGTAATAGCTAATGTATATTGAGTACTTACTACCTGTCGGGCAATATTTTAAGCCCATCTTTAAGAAAAGATGAATATCATTCCACAGATACACAGCTAATAGATGGATGATGGAGCCAGGATTCCAACCAAGGCAATCTGTCTACAAAGCAAGTGCTCTTAACGACTTTATATATTTCCTCCCTATATGAAATTTAAGTTGAATGAAATTCCAAAAATAACCTCATTGAGATGTATTTGTAATTTTATTAAATGTACATATATTTGGATAGAATTCACATTTTTAAGATGCTCAATTTTATTAAAATCATAATCTTTCCATTAATTCAGATCTTACTTCAGACCTGAACTATTTTTTTAATTAATAAGAGTTCTTTTTATTCAATAAGTTTACAATTTCCATCATATATGTCCTATAAATTTCTTATTAGATTTATCCCTAATTATTTTATGTTTTACTACTATTGTGAACTGAATAGTTATTACTTTTCCATCTTAATTTCTAAATGGTTCTTGCTAGTATAGAGAAAAGCTAACTATTTTGGTATGTTTATCTTTTTTTTTCCCCCCCAGCAAGAGAAGAAAAGGGCATTTATTGCATGGCACCAAGCAAGGAGGAGAACAGGCAGCTAATACTTAACCCCCAAACTCCCTGATGGCTTACAAGCAAAGATTTTTACAGGCAGAGGTACATTTCAGGAAAACAGAAGTTGCAAGCAAAATCACAAACCAATACATGGAGTTTATACATTGATTTGGCCTGAGGATGTGACTCTTTGCAGGCCCCTCAGGAAGAAATTTAGAACAAATAATGGTCAGCATTCAGTCATCAGTTCCTCCTTATCTGGGGTCTATGTGACAACGATTGGCATTTTCAATCTGGTGCAAGTTTCTGAGAAACATGTATGTTTATCTATTATCCAGCCATCTAAACATGTAGTTAACATGCTTAGTGAGATATTTTCAATAGCAACTTTGATGAACTATAGCATCTTAAGAAACTAAGAAAATGTAAAAGAAAAAAGTTTGAATGGGAGTAGGAAGAGGGATATTAGCAGGGTTTATACATAAATCTTGAAATTTTTAACAGAATTTTAGCTATCTTCATTAGTGAAACTTAATTTGGTTATTTGATTGTGTTAAATTTAGCTTAAGAAGAGAAATTTCAGAATTACTTAAAAGAGATCTAAACTGATAGGACATTGAAGATGTTTCAAGCATCAGACAAGAATTTACTCTTAGCAATGCCTTCCTCAGTAATATTTAATGACCTATAAAATGTTACTTTCATTTACAAATATAATACATCTAGACAGAGGTTATCACAGCTGCTATACAAAATACCAATCAACAAACACGGGGGTTAAGGGCGCCAACCCCCTGTGCAGTCAAAAATCTACATATAACTTTTGACTTCCCAAAACTTAACTACTAATAACTTACTGTTGACTGGAAACTGTACTGATAACATAGTCGATTAGTACGTATTTTGCATGTGTATTATATACTGTATTCTTACAGAAAGGGAAGATAGAGAAAAGAAATTGTTATTAAGAAAATCATAAGGAAGAGAATATATATTTACTATTCATTAAGCAGAAATAGATCATCATAAAGGTCTTTGTGGGTCATCATAAAGATCTTTGTCTTCATCTTCACCCTGAGTAGGCTGAGGAGGAGGAAGGGAGGGGTTGGTCTTGCTGTCTCAGGGATAGCAGAGGTGGAAGAAAATCCACATATAAGTGGACCTTCGCAGTTCAAACCTGCATTGTTGAAGGGTCACCTGTACAATGATATGGCTGTATATATATTTGAGTATATATGTATTTACATGTATATATGTATATATAAATACGTGTGGATACTACACATACATATGTACATATGCACGTATTCATAGAGCTTGGTCCCCATCATCCACTATTATGTTGCTAATATAAACAGAGTATCCTGCATAAGTAAAAGGGGATGATTATTTTCTTTCTGAACTAGGTGGTAACTAGGTTCAACTAGGTTACCACTTTTTTTAAATTTCAGAATATTATGGGGGTACAAACACTTTGGTCACATAAATTGCTTTTGCATCACCCAAGTCAAAGCTACAAGCGTGCCCATCCCCTAGACATTGTGCACCACACCTATTAGGTGTGAATTTACCCATCCCCTCCTCCCTCATCCCACCTGCCCGATCCCCGATAAATGTTACTTTCATATGTGCACATAAGTGCTGATGGATTAGTGCCAATTTAATGGTGAATACATGTGGTGTTTTTTTTTTTCATTCTTATGATACTTCACTTATAAGAATGGGCTCCAGCTTCATCCAGGTTAATATAAGAAGTATTAGTTCCCCTTTTTTATACCTGAGTAGTACTCCACGATATACATATATTAATACCACATTTTATTAATCCACTCATGTATTCATGGGCACTTGGGTTGTTTCCACATCTTTGCGATTGTGAATTGTGCTTCTATAAACATTATCACTTCTTATCAAAAAATCAAAACGTGTAGAAGATATGGAGTTCATAAGAATTTAGTTATCTCACTTTCCAAAGATTTACCCTCCTCAATTCTGTTATATAACATAATAACAGTTGACTCATCAATAATGCTTATCATATCCCATGACCCTAAAATATAGGAAAGCCAATTGTTTTCTCAGTTAATAAAGCATAGCTTGGTTGAAGAAAAACTTTAAAGATAGTAAACTCTATGATCCACGTTAAAAATTCAAGTTGTTCATTCATTCATTCTGATCAAGTCACATCCTGCTTCAAATATAACACCACAAAACAAAAAATATTAGATCCATGTGAACTCCGGAATAAAGTCCAAACTTTGTCACAGAAGACTTTTCTCAGCTTACTTCATCAGGCTCACATCCCCTCTATACCCACCTTTCCCTGTAGCCACACTGAAGTTTTACAGTTCTCCAAACTTACCATGCCTTCCATCATTCTATATTTTTATATCTCCTGTTCCCACTATCTAAAATTCCTGTCCTCTACTTCTTCATCTGGCAAACTCCTTCAAGATCAATAAAAATTTAATTTCCTCTGGAAAAGTCTCCCATGGATTCCCTGACAGTCATGCCTTTCTGTTCCTATGTGTCATCCATGTTCTTCTTGTCTGTTCACATATCTCTACTCTCAAAGACTGAGAGGTTCTCAAAGGCAAGGGGAGTACTTTGATTTATACTATGCTTCGGAAGCCAGGACAGGCTTAAATTATTGTATATGTTCCAAGCAGTGAGTGAAGTATTTTAGACAACATAGAGTTGGTTAAGAGATAGCCTCTGATTTTAAGAGCCTACAATCTAGTGGGGATAAAGAGGATAACTTAATGAAGAAACTGAATTTTGAGCTGAGCTTTTGCTTCATGCATGGGAGATCCATGTGTCTTCCTCTGCCCAATCTTCCTGATTCTGGCCCTCACTTGTCTTTATGGCCAGCTGAGATACTACGATGCCTCACCAGAGGAAACTCTCTAACCCTAAGTAATAAATAAAGTTAAATAATAAAGTTATTATCATTTTAAAAGTAGGTACAGATGTGAAAATAAACAGATGATAGAATAAATACAGTTGTGCCTCAGTATCTGTGGGGGATTCATTCCAGGACTCCCCACAGATAACAATCTCCATGGATGCTCAAGTCTAGATTACTTATAATACCTAATACAATGTAAAAGCTATGTAAATAGTTGTTATACTATATTGTTTAGGAAATAATGACCAAAAAATAATATGTATATGTTCAGTACAGATGCTTTTTTTCCCCAAATATTTTCAATCCATGGTTAGTTGAATCTATAGATGTGAAACTCTTGGATACAAAGGGCCAACTGTATTCCATAAGCAAACCCATGCATAGGTTGGAACCTATAATAATGGTGTTAGAATGACAATTTGCAGGAAAAAGAGAGACTACTAAAAAAATTATCTTGAAATAAATGGCTTTCCATATGGAAAACAAATTATATTCCTAACTCTACATCATATACAAAAATTAATCCTAATTATTTGTAGTTTTAAAAGTAAAAAATGAAACTTTAAAACTATTGAGAACATAGAAGAATATATTTATGGTTTATGTTAAAAGGATGTCTTAAAGACACAAAAGTACAAACTCTAAAGAAAAATGGGGATAAAATTAACTACATGAAAATTAAAAGTCTCTCTACAACAAAAGACACCACACTGAAGGATGGTAATGCAATATCTATAACTGTGTTAGTTCAAGTCCTCCAAGTTGCAGATGCCAAAATGGTATTAAATGTGCAAGGATTTTATTTGTAAAAGGAAATAGGGAGGGAGGCAGTGGCGGCTGTGAGACTTCAATGCAAATCTAATCCCTGAGAGAAGGATAGAAGGTTGGATGGAAGATATTAGACAATCGTGCTGTCTAAGGAAGGTTTGGCAAAATCGTTGGAGAGCCAAAAATCAGCCCATAAAGAAATCTCATGTCTCCCCCAAATATAGATCTGCTTTGGTATCCCTGCTATACTCATTCATTCATGTGGAAAGAGAAGTCTAAAGACAAACTCAGTGAAGGATTTTAATACATAGCAACTGAGTCCCTCATTCAATTACATTCCCTGTAGCAACATTCTGTAAGGCATATCTCATGGCCACCACAATAACTAACCAAAACAAAAAAAAAATTGGCACAGGATACGAAATCAGAATGGTTAACAAACATGAAAACATGTATCATCACACAAGTACATGGGGAACTGCAAATTAGATCAATAGAGATAGAATAACAGAGATTCTGATTTACAAATCACAATGGCAAAAATGAAAGTTTCTGCCGATAACAAGAGCATTCAAATATATGAGGAAGTGGGAACCCTCATAAATGGCTGGTGGGACTGTAAATTGGTACAGCTCCAACTACCTTAAAGTGTAATTTGGCTGTACCTAGTTAAATTTTACATGTGCATATGTATCCTACGACCTTCCATTCAACTGTTAGATACATATACCAGAAAAACTCTTGCATATGCAAAGGAGAAATATTCAAAGATTTTCATTGCAGTATTGAGTAAAATCCTGGAACAATCTAAATGTTCATCAGCAGCAGAAAGAATAAATGAAATGTGACAAATTAATAGTACAACACAGTAGTTAACAAAGAATGAAGTAGATTTCTACTTATCAGCCCAGCATAACTAGATCTCAAAATGGTAACAGGAGGTAAAAAAGCAAGTTGAAGAATGACATGCACAAATTATACCATTTATATAAATTTTAAAGCCACATACACAAAACTACTAAACATTGCTTATCAATACCCATATGTACATATGGGTATAAATTCATTTAAATGGATTAGAAAAGTACATATCACATTCATAATAGTGATTGCCTGAAGCTTGAGGTTTTGTGGAAGAATGATGGTGAGAAGGATAGTGTGAAAAGTCCCATTTAGAATTTTCTAAGTGCCTAACCATGCAGTTAAGGAAATGGGGATGTTGTCACATGAAAGTTTCCTGTCTAGAATGGACACTAGTGATAGAGATTATCTTTAAAAACTATGAAAATCAAAGATTCCTACATCGGAAAATCTTAATGTTCTGAGCCAGTATATTTGACCTCCTTTTCTGGACCGAAATCATTTATGAAGGGAAATGTTCACATATGTATAACTTTAATTTAATAAATATCTCAGTGACCATAATTAATATGAAGCTGCTGAGACTGAAATGAAACAAAATAGTGGAGGTAAGGTGAAGAGAATCATGATTAAGCCCATTATTTCAAAACCAAATACATTAGTAATACCCATTTCCTGCTATTAATGTGAGTACCTGTTCTGATTACATAGTTTATTGTTCATTTGTAGATTTCTTTATTAGTGTTTGGCTTTCTCTATTTGATTTAACATAAAACACTGTGTTTTATATGCTCTGTTAAACATTTATCTTTGCTGATTACTAAGGGCACTCAAATCTGGCAATATATTTATCTTAAGGGTGTTGGTTTTCAGCCTTCACAGATTTTCCCTTCTGTGAAAGTTTCAAAAAAGAGTTATGCTACTTGGTGCTATCATGAGTTTTTAAAAAGCAGCGTGAGAGCACATACTGGTTAGAGAAGCCTTATACACAGAGGCAAATTCCATTTCTCTTTGCTTGCACTGCAACTTTCCTTGAAGTCCCTTGGAGTTATCCACAAAAATTGTTAGGGACAATCATTAATTGGAATTAAGACTCTGGGTATGATTTGACCTCTTACATAAAAATTAACTATAGACCTTTTTTATAAAAACAACCCTAGTCTTAAATCAAATATAAACTTTTTAATATTGTGTTCAATTAGCGCTCTGAAAAAAGACCCTGAAAAAACCTTTCTTTGACACTATCCTCCACTGCCATTTCAATTTCAGTTTTTAATAATTTTCTCAGCATGGTTTATCTACAGATAAAATCAAGTGCCTGTATCATTAGCTCTTTATGTGTATTCCTTGGACCAATGATCAGAATTACCTGGGGGGCGTATTAAAAAATGCTGGACCTACTCTCTTACCCAGGAGAATTCGGACAGGGCCCAGGAATCTATTGGCAGTTTAACCTGTGATTATTATGCCTACTAGTGTTTGAGCTGCTCATCCAGATACTTGTTCTTCTGGCTGACTTCCTTTACAACATGCTGGTTAGAAAGGCAATTGTCAACTTCAAAGGATTCTGTGCATACAACACATTGGACCTGTTTGAGGTTGTAAAGCACTTGAAAAATACTTAGTTAAAGAGTACTGGAGAGGGTCAAAGTAAAATTATAATAAGTGTGCAATAAAGATTAGCTTGTTTCATCATTAAGCAGCGTATAACATACCCAATGTAATGTATGCCCTTCTCACATAAATGTTTACAATTTTTTTTAAACGCAACCAAACTTCAGCACCCTAACATTATTTGACTGGACCAAACAGAGTTATTAAGGAAGAAGTGCTAATATAAAGCTCATTAACTCTGACTAGCACATACAACTGGTCAATGATATAGGGTGTTAGAGAGAACTTTTTAAAGAAAGGGTGGAGTGTTACATTTAATGGTTCTATGTAATTTTGCAATATTTACTGAGTACATTTGAGCTTCCTGTGACTTTCTAGATAGGAAAATACCATAAACCTTGTTTTATGGCTGGCTTATCACTCTTTAGAACAACCTTGACAATATAGATGCTTGTGGTAAGGGAGGAGGGTGAGAAGCTTGGGTTAACGAAACATGAGCTTCAGAGGTAATGCCATTCAATAACTGTGAATCATTGGGTAGTTAATGCCACTGTTATTAATATTTAATAATTACTAAGTACTTGGATTGTGCTTTTTGCACAAAGAAAATAAGGCAAGAAGGAGGGGGAAGAAAATCAGTGTGGGGGAGCAGAGGGAATGGGTAGGGAGAAAAGAGGAAGGAAAGAGTAGGAAGTATGAGAGAATGTAATAAAGCCAAGAAAGTACTAGAGACAGAAAGAGAAAGGATGAATTAAACATTTTTGCACATAGTTATTGTACATGTGAACCTGTATCCGAGAGTGCTGTGTAGCTCCATGTGATATGTATCAACAAAGGTAAACTTCCATAGCAGAAACTAGACACAAATGAATTCATAAATTAAAATTGAGGTTCTGTTTATTTGAAAACATTAGTTGTTGACCTAAGCCAAACATGATTACAAATAGAAGTATATTAATAGAAATATTGGTTAAAGGTCAATCCCTGTTAGAAAGCATGAGAAGTAAGAACTTTTAGTCAACTTAAAAAATGAAAAAGATTTTCCTTCGCTGATAGATACTGATCAAATTTATAGCAGAAAACTCAAATTCCAACATAATTTTTACTGGACTCAACCAACAAGAGTACAAAAAGTACTAATATAATAGATGTTATAGTCTTTTTTGTCACTAATATTAAACTTGTTAAATATTCAGTTTTATATATGTGTATGAACTTACTCTGTTGATAAGTCTATGCCTCTTTAGGTTTTATTTCTGTATGTGTATAGGTCTATATTTGTAATGGAAAACTAATAACTCAAGCATTTTTAAAAGAACAGCTATAGAGTGCACTGATTTAAGGTGTTTTTAGTAAGTGTCTCTACAGAAATAAAGCTAGAAAAGATACTTGAAACAAGTGAAGAATCTTATTTATCTTATTCCAGCTCTACTTTAGACTCATTTAACTATAGATTTATGGACTCCACATTTAAAAATCTCTCAAATGACCCTTAAAAATCTAGTTTCTGAAAGCTCTCTAGATGATTTTTATTCAATTGGTCTAAGAAATTGGGATTTAGGATCTGCTAATTCCTTACCTATCTCCTCTAGGTCTGCCCACCCAAAATGCTGGGAAAGATCCAATCCCTGAAAAAGAATTCTTTTCTCAATACCTCACTTCATTGGTACATTACTGTGTCATCTTGAACTTGGTCCTGCTCTGGATTTCCTAACATGTTTTCCAGGTCCCTTGCAGCTAAGTCTCCTGCTGTGTCATTCAGTACCTTAGGAAATGGGCTTCATACTTACCCACGCTCTACCTCTGAAGTTCCTACCACGATCCTTATTCTCTCAAGAGCTGACTTTGGAACATGAGCTATTCAACTTCCTCTGAACAGACTTCCTACCCTGCACTGACTACCCACCTACCTGGACTTCCATAGCTTCAATTTGAGGTTATGAGGCATGAAGAAGAGATTTTGCCCCAAGGGGAGAGGAAAAAGGAGAAGATAATTTGAGACAAGATCTGGAAAGAAATTCCCTGACTTATTTAAATTTTAAGTGTTTTAGAATAGGCAGTCTTCCCAAGACACAATTATTTAGGATTATGGTATCTTGAAAACATAATTTATATGAAAATAAATATCCTGCAAATACTTTTCAAAACAATGTCATAGAATTCTCAATATCATTAGTTCACTAATCTTTGTTACATAATCTTCTTTACAAATGGTAAATTTATTGTCTTCATGGTTTGATAATACCAATATAACCATAGTGAAATTAACTAGCATAAAGTTCTAACAAAGTCAGCGATGTTCAAAGGACAAGTCATTAGAGTATAAGACAGTTTCTTTTCTAATATGCAACACTAACAGGGCACAGTAAAAGATAAATACATAAGATTTGGATGCTCTTGCTGGTCTCACCAATTATGCGATGTGATCTTGAACAAGTCTTAAATTTTCCCCCATTTTTCTTTAAAGTGGAAATAACAATATTTTATAAACTTCTAACCACAACATCTTCATTATTCCCCTCCAGCTTGCATATTGACACTACGTGAATCTTTCTAAAATATTGTTTTGGTTATGACACTTCCCCAACAAAGAAAAGTAACCATGGAGAACACTTTAGACCCAATTACTTTCCTCCTGCGGTACTTCACTGTGCTCCCAAGGCTAGAACACTCAACATTAGGCTTCCCAAATTCCTCCGCAGCTAAAGTGCGGTATGAGAACTGGATTTCACCAGTTACAGGAAACACGAAAGTGAAAGGGAGGACCTTCTGTCTTTCTGCCTTTTTCTAAGTTTTGTTTCTTGTTTTTTTCTGGGAAATAGGATGACAGACACCATCCTCTTCATTAGGGAGATGACTCTATAATAATAATGTGATGAGTACTACACTGGAAACATAAACAAAGAGAAATGGCAGCACAGATGAAGGAGCAGTTAGGACACCAGGAGAGGCGAGAATGAAGAGGTCCAGGAAAGCAGTCTTTCTGGCACACTATACATCACCCTCTTTTTATTGTTTTTACTGTACTTAACACTGAAAAAAAGTATTATTGATTTTTTTCTTATCTATTTATAATCCGTCTTCTCTAAGTAGAATGAAAGTTGAGAGTAGGAACTGTCTGGTTTATCACCATGTCCTTGGTTTCTAGAATGATGCTTGACATGTAGCAGCTCAATAAACAATTTTGAATGAATGACTGAATATGAACTCCCCCAACTCCCTATCATACTCTAACTCACATTTGCCACCACAAGGTCTTCCCTTTATTCGTCCTCATCAGAAGAGGGTGCATTTCACATGTCCGAGTCTCATCGTCCAAACATGCTCTATGGTTTCTGTCTCCTTATGCTATAAGACATCCCTTTTCTCTTCTGTACTAAGTCTTCAACTGCTTCCTCTCCTCGGGTTCCCTTCTATTATTATCTAGGCATGCTCATTGTGGTTTTAATTTATTTTTCTTTAACTATGAATCAGATTGAGCACTTTTTCATATGTTAAATGGCTTTGAATATTTTTAATGAATTGTCTGCTCATATCTTTTGCCCGTTTTTTACTATTGAATATCTCTTTCCTATTCATTTGCACACATTTTTGTAAAATTAAGGAAATTGATCCAGTGGGCACTTATAAATCTTACTTGAGGGCCGGGCGCGGTGGCTCACGCCTATAATCCTAGCTCTGGGAGGCCGAGGCGGGTGGATCGCTCGAGGTCAGGAGTTCGAGACCAGCCTGAGCAAGAGTGAGACCCCGTCTCTACTAAAAATAGAAAGAAATTATCTGGCCAACTAAAAATATATATACAAAAAAAATTAGCCGGGCATGGTGGCGCATGCCTGTAGTCCCAGCTACTAGGGAGGCTGAGGCAGTAGGATCGCTTAAGCCCAGGAGTCTGAGGTTGCTGTGAGCTAGGCTGATGCCACGGCACTCACTCTAGCCCGGGCAACAAAGTGACACTCTGTCTCAAAAAAAAAAAAAAAAAAAAAAAAAAAAAAAAAAAATCTTACTTGACCTCTCCAAACCAGATGCCATTATTGAGCATTTTCTATCACTTAAAACATACTCTTTTCTTCCCTTCCATGACATCACACTCTCCTGGATTTGTTCCCTCCTGGCCCTTAGTCTCCACCTTGGCGTCCTTCACAGGTACCCTTTTCTTTGCATACCTCCCAAGTATTGATATTCCTCCATGATCTGTCCTCAGTTCAATCTTTTTGCACTGCACTCTCCTTCAGTGAGATCATTCACTCCTGTGACTTCAGGAGGACTCCCTCGTGGCTGAGGACTCCCAGGCTGAGGACTCCCTCCTGTCCACCTCCAGCCCAAACATATCTCCTGAGCTCTAGACTCAGACAGGTCCCCTCAAGAGTTCCCTTCAAAAATGGAGCACATTGTTTTCACCCTACCAACCTGCCTCAGCAAATGGTACCAACTATCCACCCAACTGCCTAAGAAAGAAACGTGGCATGGGGAGGTGAGGGGAGTGGGGAGATGTTGGTCAAAGGGTACAAAGTCTCAGTTAGACAGTATGAATAAGTTCTGGAGATCTACTGTACAGCATGGTGACTATAGTTAATAATAATGTATTCTACACTTGAGAATTGCTAAGAGAGTAGATCTTAATGTTCTCACCACACATACACAAAATGATAACTATAGAGTGATGGTTGTTAATTACCTTGATTGTGGTAATCATTCTGCAATATATACATATATCAAAACATCACATTGTAAATGGCATGTATACACAATTTTTATTTGTTAATTATACTTCAATAAAGCTAGAAAATTTTCTTAAAAAATAAATTAATTAAATTTTTTAAAAACTTGGCATTATCTTTGACTTCTCCCTTTTCCCCACTTCCTACACTGAATACTAAACTAAGTCCACCCATTCAATAGTCTACTTATCCCAGGAACTGACTTACTTCTCTTTCCCTACTACCTCCTACCCAGCAGGTCATCATGATCTCTCACCTGAGTCACAGCAATAGCCTCTTAAACAATCTGTCACCAGCCTTGCCACTCTTCCAATAATCCATACTGCATGTTGCAATCAGAGACATCTTTGTAAAATGCAATTCTAATCACATCATCACTCCTGAATTTAAAACTCTTCGGTGAGTCCTATGGCCCTCAAAGTAAAGCTCAGTTACCTTAATGTATCATATAAGGTTCTTCTTCATATAACTGTCCTCTCCCCATTCACCATATATCTCTTCCTTTCCAGATCTCAACCTTACTGCTCTACCTGTAGCTCCATCAAAGTACCAAGTGCGGTCTTGGGTCCAGGCTCATTTCATTCTACACCCCAGCCACATAGAACTGACTATACCTCCCTGACACGATATCCTCTCTTGGCTCCATGCCTTGTACATTCTGTTCTCTTTCTGGAATGTTCTCCCTGGTCTTCACTCAGATGACTCCTATTCATCTATCATCTCTCAGCTTAAATGTTAATTCCTCCAGGGAAGCCTCCCCTGACCTTGTAAAACCAGATTAAGTGCTACTTATCTATACTTACATAAGAATAATTCTATTAATCAATGTCATAGAACTTATCAAACTGCACTGGTTTTTACTTGTTGAACTCCTCCACTAGAATGAAAGCCCTTTGAGGACAGGGATTATGTGTTGGTCATCAACATATTTCAAGAGTTTGGAGCAGTTCCTAGTTCAATGTTTACACTCCTAAACACTTACTAAATTAATAAATACATATATCTTCTCCCCTAAAATATCTGTAAGTCATTAACTCATTACAGGTAGGGACTCTTGATATACTTGCAGGCAGCAAGTATATTAAGCACCTAACGTAGTACTGTGTCCATTGGAGCTCAAGAAATATTTGTTGAAATCAATTCTTTTAATTTATCAAATCTGAATCAAGGGTAACTAAACCTTATAAATGAAAAGTAGGTATTATCGACTTGATTCTGAAAGATAATAATGGTAATACAATCTGCCATTTCAAGGAATGTTTTATCTGGAGAATACTTGTACTCAATTTTTAGAAACACCAGGGTTTCCTTCCTTTGAAGGTCTTCACGAACATTTCTCTATGGCTATAGTCAGAAATCGGGTGAGATGCCCAGAACCATCTGCAGATGTTAAGATTTAGTTAGAGATTTCTGAGGTCCCTTCCATGTCTAAGGTTCTATTAAAAATAAGTGTAAGATCTTTTCTTGATCATAAGTTAGACATCACTTCAATAAGGAAAACTGTAAGAGAACAGAGTCTAGAATCCCAATTCTTTAAGAAGGTTGAAACTTCAGGCATATATACGATACAATTTGGCTTTTACCTTTGGAAAACTTAATGATTTTTTATGTTGTGTTTTAAATATGAAGGCCTGGCTAAAATGTCTTAATTTCATTATTCATGGAATAGCTTGGTCCCAGACAGTTATGATTACATTCATATACTATTGTCCCATTGATTTACCCAAATCTTACTTGGGGTGGAAGGCAGACTTAGGGCTATTTTGGTTTTAGAGACATAAAAATGCTCATTTGTCATGATAATAATTAGTTCCAGATTGTGATCTTAACTCCTAAGACCTAGCTCACACTTTTGGAGTTCAGCACATTTTCCCTTTGACTGCAAACTCTGGACAAAGTTGACACTGGTTAAGTAGAAAGTGAGGATTCAATGACCAATTCATGTATTCACTGTCCACAGATGCTGGCTAGCATTTACTTTTAAGTTCCAGGGCTCACATGAAATGAAATAGAAGCTTAGTTCACAAAATGCTATGGCATTCCTGTTTGGTTCTGGTTCAATAGTTTTATTTAAGAAAAAAAAAAGTTCTTGCTTCATATTACAGCAAATAAGTGTCAGTACTTTCAAAATTAATTACCCATCAGTAGAAATTGCAGGTAGTTCAAGGTACAGTCATTTAGTGTGGTTTTCTGGTTTAGAGGGACATAGTTCAATGTATTTCAAATATCTGTTTTAGATGCCCATTATATCTTTGCTACTACTGAACGTAAATGTTAGTTCCTATGGCACCTTTTTATTTTTAGTTCTCCCTACTAAACATTCATGAATTCTCCTGCAGTGGTGGACTGACCATCCAAAGGTTAAGCTTCATGTTCTTCCAGATTAGTTTTGATCAGACCTAGCGATCAGGAGGTCAAATTCAAATTTAATTAGTCATATGGTATCTGCATGATGGAACTTACTTAGTCTCCAGAACAAGTTGTTAACTCATTTCTTTGCTTACTTCCCTCCCAAGTTTTTCATACTTCTTGCCAATTTCCCTCCCAAGTTTTTTTTTTCTATTAGTAAATTCTTGCCAACTTCCTCCCAATTTTTTTCTTCTAGTGACTTAAATATGAAAACTGCCAAACAGTAATGAAATAGAAAACACATGCAAATCTTACTTTCTTCTGCTTACACAGTAAATATTTTTATAATAATGTATACATGATGGCTGTCATGACAGATACTTAGTGAGGACAATTTACACTTTCCAAATTGTGGCAACAACTTTGTGGAAACCAATTACATATCCTAAACCTCTGACCTCCTTCTCACTCTCCCCATGCCTACACCCCACTCTGCACTATTATAAAAGCCCATTTACTTCACCAAACCCAGGTACTTTTACAAGAAAATGAGTTACTAAATAAAGACAGTCACATTACTCATTACACAAACACTGGCCTGACTAGAATTCTCTTCCTGTCAGCCGTGGGGCTGTATGGTAGACTAGTATGGTACTGGTAAAGTGCAGAGGAAGAGATGTTCTGGAAATTAAAAAGTCAAGAGAACAGTGTAGTCTGTCCCTGTTTTAATAACAAAATATGATTATAATTTCAAAAAGGATGAGTAAGTTAACTAGGGCTCAATTATATTGATTCCTCTTTTGAAGCTAACACAATTTCTAATGCTGGTTACAATAGCTACAAGTATTTAGGAGGACTCTAAGCATGGTTTGGGTACATGGGGAAAATGCGAGGGTAAGTTAGTGGGCAGAGGGATGCATAATGGTTATTTTTAAAATAACTATCAATTTACCTAGGAATTCCTTCTACTGTAGATTCAAAGTAGGGTATACAAAGCAGGACATGGAGATGTTCCTGAAAGAGGAGGCCTGCAGGTGAAGAACTGAACCTGACTTGCTTACTCGTGGCTGCACAGTACAAATTATTCTATCAACATACAACTATCTCCATGCTCTTCCCTGTGATAATGTCTTTAAGCTATCCCACAGAGTGAATAATTTCCAAAAACAAATTGGAATCAGAAAACTATGTGAAATATGTTGTGCATGCTTTTTCCCATCCAGCCAAAGTTACACCTACCTGCCTACTCTGATGATACCAAGCATCATTGCATACGCAAGTCCTGTGCAGATATTAGAGCTGAACAAAAACACAAAAATGAGGAAGAGAATATTCCATTCTCATCTCCAGGCTCAAGTCTAGATGTAACACATCAAAAAACAGATCAGCGTTGGCAGTCAAAATGAAAACATACTGAATCATGAATGTTTGCATTTGGTGTTAGGGGCCACATAGAGAATACATTGAGGTATTCTTGTGCTGGCACCAGCGGCAAGGATTCTGTACATATCTCATGTAGGTATCTATGATCAAAACTCCTCCACACTTAAAAAAAAAAAAAACAAACTTTCATTTTGCACATAGGCATTATACTGTATTGATTTCTCATGGGCCTTTGTCAAAGGTGAGAACACTTATTTAACAAGAACAAAGACACAAAAACGGAAACCCTTCACAGTTTCTGTGGATATCTTAAAAAAAAAGAAACTCTTAAGTCACTGAGAGAGAATAGGGGAAACTTCTGATTTTGACTGTCTAGATAGATTAGCACTTTCAGTTACTATCCTTTGTTACCTCCAGCAATCATGTGCTACCATGCAATTATCTGCTTAAACTGAGACTGTGAGGCAGAAGAATATTTGCTGAGCAAAATTCTTACAAGTGACATGTCTACTTCAAAACATTTCTGAAACAGTCATCCAACAAGAATTTACTACTCTATCAATGTGCCAGGCAGAGCATACCACAATAAAGTTTTGGAGTTGCTGTTCTCAAGGAATTTACCATGTACTTGGATCGATAAGAGCAACATATATGAAACATTCAGCATAATGAAGATATATACTAATCATATACAGTTTACTCATTGTACTCACTACAATTGCCAGTTTGAAGTACAAGGAATTTAGGAAATGCCGGGGTGATTTCATCTATCTAGGAAGACTAGGAAGACCTAAATCATTTACAAAAGTCAGCAGGACAGCAAGAAACAGGGACTCAGGGATTCTTTAAATAAAAAGCTGAATGTTTTATTTGACTCTTTAGGCAAAGAAAAAGAAGAGTAAATTGTACCCCCCCAAAACTAGATGGAGGTTGTTATCATTATTAATGATTATTTATTAAATCCCACCTAGTGGCATCGTCCATTGGTACTTTGTTAGCAAAATCTGTGATCAGATATCTCAGTTCTATGCAGTTCACCTCCACGTCCTTCCTTCCTAAACCCATAGCATTTCTACCTGTTCCCCTTTCCAATCTCAGTTGTGCAGGAAATCCTTAACCTTAAACCAATTTCTCTCCTCTTCTAATTTCTTAGAAAAAAATCCTCACCTTTTTCCTGAAAGGCCATATTCCTTGATGCCCTTTCCTATGGATGCAAATAGTACATGAATATGACATTTTCTGTCTTCACAATTCCTCTGCTTTTGTCTCTTTTTGTCTGTCATGACCATATTTGTATTAATAAAATAGCTTCCTATTAGTTTCCATTCTTCTAATCAGAATATCAAATAGTACCATCAATAATAATAGCATTTTATTTATTAAGTACTTTCTATGTGCTAGAAGAATCCACAAAACTCTACAAAATAGTTAGTAATATTATTCCCATATTTTAGAGGATAAAACTTAGTATATAGTAAGGTTAAATAACTTTCTTTAGTAAACAAGCTCTGTCAGATTTCAAAATGTATGTTCTTTCTGCTATTCCAAAAAGCTTCTAATCACCTTAACTCTGCTCCTCATTATCACAGCCAAAGTTACATATGTAAACTTTAAAGCTGATTTTACCATTCCCCTGATTAAAGCTCTCCAAGACCAAATTCCTAAGACTAGTAATTAAGGTCTCCATGACATAGTCCTCCACCTTCATTCCTCCCCACTAACTATCCTGGAATTACACTCTGGTTCTATCAAAATGCTGGTGATTCCCTGAACCAACCAAATGGTTCATGTCCTATGTTTCTGTTCATGCAAATTCCCTCTGTCCAGAATACATTTTCTATCTTTAATTTATCCTTCAAGGTGTCAGCTTTTAGAAACAGCTTCCCTGAACTACCCAGACAAGCTAAAAGCCCTCTACTGGGCTTCTGTAGTTCCCTAAGAGTACTTCTAGCCCACACTTGCCATATCATATAGCCTCTTTATGTATGTTTTCCCCCAACCAGCCTATAAGTTCTTTGACAGAAAAGATATAAAGCTTTCACTTTGTACCCACCATACCCTCACCACAGTGAACGATGTCTGGTATCAGGAATCATACAGGTAATGTCTTTAGGTCTGAAAGGGACACAAAGTGGAGTCCCCTCCCAACCTTAGGATCTCATGCTTTTTTCTTCCACAGACTAGCCCAACTTTTGTTGGTTGTCTCACGCAGATCAACCACCATATTTATGATGACCACCTTTATAATTTTCTTTTATAATCACTTTTGTCACTATCAAAATTTATATTGATGACTTTTCATAATTCTTTGGCTTCATGGTCCTCCTCCTTGATTATACCAACCTCCATGTTTTCTCCACAGCAGTCACTCTCTAGTAAGAACTGACTCTCAGAGAGACATTTCTCCTATGTCATGCTCTCTAACAGTATTCTCTACTTCCAAGGGAAGTGGAAACGACCTAATATTTACTGAATGACTACTTTGTACCAAATGCTGTGTTAGGTACCTCATGTGTACATCTCATTTAATCTTCTCAACAATCCAGTGACCATTTACTCATCAATCTCCCACTTATTCAAATCAACCTAAGCTTCTCTCTACTGCATTGGCAGCTCTATGGTTCTTAATTTAAAAATTCCTCCAAGGCCATAAGTTTCATTCTTGTCACCCTTGGAATTCCACATTGAATCATTCCCTCAGAAGCCTTGTGCCTGCTGTATAGGGAAGCTGCTCCTTACAACAGGCAGACCCAGATGGAGTCCAAGCTTCCTCCTTTTACTGCTATAAAAACTCCTCTTTCATTTCTTTTAGAGCACCGATTCGATTTGTTTTTGATGTGTTTCTCTCTCCCACTAGTACACGAACCCCTGAAGTATACATATCATGTCCTATTCATATTTTCATATCCAGCTCCTAGTAGTACACTATAAAATGTAGCAAATCTTAGTATTTGCTAAATGATAACTCCTTACTTTTTTTTACTTTAAAAGTATATTTAGGCTCAAAATACCTATTGTATGATTCCATTTATGTGAAATGTCCATAATAGCCAAATTTATAGAGACAGAAAGTAGATTTAGTGATTGCTTATGGCGGAGAGTGGGGAGCATTAGGTACAATGGAATGTGAATTGAATGCTAATGGGTACAGAGTTTCCTTTTTAAGAAGCTAACGATGTGGTGATTGTAGTATAATCCTGTGAATAAGATAAAAAACATTGAATTATACACTTTAAAAATAATTTCAAGGCTGACCATGCAATCAGAAAAAAAAGAAAAATATAGTGTTCTTTTTCTCCTCCTCCTTCTTTCATTATTTTTAATAGCTTTATTGAGATATAATTCACATACCATAAAATCCTTCATTATTAACACAGGGTACTGTACTATGAACCCTACAGAAATGGATTATGTCTTATTTGACTTGGTAATCCCAGGACCTAGCACAGTGTTCAAAAGTTAGTAAACACCATGCCATGAATGAGGGACCCACAGCCCTACATTTATTACTAGTAATATACCTAAGCTGTATTTGGATTAAATACGCTTTTACAGGTTTAACTTGGGGAAATCAAACTATTACTTAGAAAAATCATTTATATGGGAAAAGGTATATTCAAGCCAAAAAAAATAAAGTGTATCAGAAATCTTCCAAAACCTTTCCACCCATAAATAAATAAAGCCCATGATTTATCTTGCAAGGCACTACCTCTCCTACATCCCAGTCCCCTCCTAGACAAAAATCTGTGTTCTCTGGAAACATTCAGATTTTGGGGGGGGGAGTCACATATCCAGATTGTTCCAACCTCCAGGTTGTGAAATACTATCCCTGGAAGAAGGGCTTTTGAGGAATGAAGAATATCTTCTTAAGGTAAATTCAAAACTTCTACAGGATATCTTTTCATTATGATCTCACAGTGTAAGAAAATAAGAGAATGGGGCTTTAAAAAACTACTGTTGAGTAAGTCAATATACACACGGAGAGCCCTTTACATAAACCTGCAGCCCTTTTTTGTAAGAACTTTCATGTCTATCTAATCCACAATTAGCCCTTTTCTATTATTTTGTATGCTGTATTTTAAGCTTCATTTTATTTCCATTGTAATTTTTTCATAAAAGGTGACATAAAGGAATCCATGAGTGCCCAATTCCAACTGTCAAAAATACCGATTTTGACAGTATTATTCAGACAATACTGCCAATAAACCACATAGTAACATATTCCTTGCCCTAACATTTACATCAATAATTATTGAACCCACCATCATACAATTTACACATTGAACAGCACAAGATCCACATACTGGCTTCACTTGGAGTACTTCACATAATTTGAAGGTAATCAGCTCATTCCTCAATATTGTTATGGAATGAGTCAATAGAATCATCTTCAGTTTGTCTCTGTATCAGAGAATTGCTGTCGCTAGAGGTAATATGGTCATATGCTCAAAGCCAAGGATTAGATATATCACAATTTTATCTCTGATTCTTTACTGGCAGCTCAATGCTCATTCCATTGGGCTGTGGTGTTAATGATTAAAATCCTCTTGTGTAATTTTTGGAGTATACTTTAAAAAATGCATGCCACATAAATGTCCACTGAGGACATTTGGCTCACCAATGGGTGAATAAAATTTTCATCACTTTATGAAGAGTTTTTATCGTGACAAAATCAGCCCATTATTGAAAAACCAAATTGCATCTATTTTATGTGTTTGCAAGCTTCTTAAAGCAGAGGTCATGTGTTTTATTAACTGATCCAGCCACAGTAGCTGATCCATAGAGGAAACTTGAATATATGTAGACTGACTGACCAAATAAGGAGCTAAATATACAATTTGCATAGTTTGAAGGTTTTATACGCATAATAAGAAATTTTCCATGTAATTGCTTACCTCTTCTAGTTGGCATGCTTTGATGACACTCCTATATCTATACTCATCATAGGAAATGCCAAAGATGATGTTTTCTTTAATGGTGCCAGGCATGATCCAGGAAAACTGAGAGCAGAATGAAATTCTTCCACTGTGCTTAATTTTGCCCTCTGAAGGCTCCAGTTCTCCCATAATCATCATTAGAAGTGAAGTCTGGAAAGAAAAACATAGTTAATTCATTTGACTAAATCAGTCTCAGGATTCACATGCCTCCAATTATCATCCTAAGCAGAGGTAGCTATTCTAATTGTAAAGGATTCTATTAACTCATTTGATTCCCAATTTTTTAAGTTCCAGGTACTCTGCTATGCACAGAAGATACAAGAGGAATAAAAGAGACAATTACAATACAGTGTGGCAAGTGCTACGATAGAGGTTCACAGAGAACGGGCACCTGATTCAAATTACTGGGACAGTTTTCGAGAAGGTACAGGGAAAGATTAGTAACAGCTAACATCTGTGCTGAATGCTCTTCTACTGACTTTAATTATATTAATTTATTTAATCTTCACAATAATCCTACAAGGTAGATTCATTACTATTTTCATCTTATAAAGGAGAGATGAGATAAAAAGAGGTATATTCAGGTAATATTGTTGCCATGAGCCTTTCTTGATATGTAAAATCATCCAAAAGATTAGAGTCCACAAGGACTATCAATGAACAAAGATTTATGTAACTGTGAACTATAATTAAAACTAATGGGAGAATTAGAGTTGAAGGAAGAAATTTAAATGTTATATGTCCTGACAAGAAAAGTTAGGCTGGGCACAGTGGCTCACGCCTGTAATCCTAGCACTCCAGGTGGCCGAGGCAGGAGGATTGCTTGAGGTCAGGAGCTCTGAGATCAGCCTGAGCAACAGTGAGACCCTGTCTCCACAAAAAATAGAAAAAAATAGCCAGGCGTGGTGATGTGCACCTGTGGTCCCAGCTACTCAGGAGGCTGAGGCTGAGCCCAGGAGTTTGAGGCTGCAGTGAGCTATGATGATACCACTGAACTCTAGCTGGGGCAACAGAGCAAGACTGTGTCTCAAAAAAAAAAAAAAAGTTAGAAGTAAAAACTAAATAAACAAAACAAAGGAAACGGGTGTAGATGTGGAGTATAGAGGAAATTTGCTGATTGCCTTATTAAGAAAAGTTGGAATTCAAAGGGTATCGTTTAAAGCTGACAAACCAAGTGATAGAAGCATAGTTAACAATACAAAGGTAAACATTAAGAAAGGTAATACTACTGACTAACACTGAGTAGAAGAAAAGGAGGTAACAGAGGAAGAAAAAACACTGTTTTATCAGAGCTCATATTAGTGACCTAAAGATATAGAGAATGAAAATGTAACATAAATTTACAAATATAACCACTAGAATGAAAATACAAACCTTCTTATAAATCATAATACACACACATTCAAAAATATATGGCCAAGAGACAATACAGTGACTTCATAAAAAAAGGAAAGAAAAACATAAAACAAAACAAATAATATGATAGAACTCAGATGAAATATATCTATAAAATCAGTAAATTAAAATCAAAAAAAGGTGGTGGTTGCATAACTATGTGAATATACTTAACGGCACAGAACAATATATTTAATGGCTGAGGCAGGCGGATCACTTGAGCCCGGCAGTTTAAGACCACAGTGGGCAACATAATGAGACCCCCATCTCCACAAAAAAATTTAAAAATTAGCTGGGCATGGTGATGTGTGTCCATAGTCCCAGCTACTCAAGAGGCTGAGGGAGGAGGACCACTTGAGCCCAGGAGTTAGAGGCTACAGTGACTGATTGCACTACTGCACTCCAGCCTAGGCAACACAGTGGAACCCTGCCTCTAAAGCAAACAAACAAACAAATAAATAAAATGACAAGTATGCAAATGTTTGACCACTTCTGGGAAGATATCCTATTGATATACCTACAGATGTGCTAAATAGTATGAACACAAGGTTATTTATAATGTCATCCTTTGTGTTAGAAAAATATTAGAAACAACCCAAATGTCAATCAATAGTGACATATTATATTACAGAATATCCATCCATATAATAGAATATTATGTAGCTATTTAAATGTGTATGTATGTGTATGTGTGTGTGTATGTGTGTCTTTGTTTAGGCTGCTATAACAAAATAGCATAAACTAGATGGCTTATAAACAACAGAAATTTCTTTCTCACAGTTCTGGAGGTTGGAAGTCTAAGATCAGGGTACCAGCAAGGTCAGATTCTGGTGAGGGCCCTCTTCTGAACTACAGACTGCCACCTTCTCATTGTATCCTCACAAGGCAAAAAGAGGGCAAGAAAGCTCTCTGGGGTCCCTTTTATAGCAGACCTAAGCACCTCTCAAAGGCCCCTCCCCCGCCACACAATACCATCACCTTGGGGGTTAGGATTTTAACATATGAATTGGTGATGGACACAAACATTCAGATCATCATAGCAGTATATATGTATACGGAAGTTCTCTATGCTTTGAATATGGGAAGTTCTTCAAGATATATACGTCAGTGAGAAAAGCAAGGAACAAAACTCTGTTTATTGTATGCTACTTTTTTATATAAAAAGAGAGGTGGAGAACAATAAAAAATATATATTGATTGTATATGCATAAAAATATCTCTGGAAATATATTTTAAAAATTACTAAGATTGGCTACCTGTGTTGGGGGAGGGAGCAGTGGAGAATGGAAAATGGGCAGATGAGAGACAGAAACGAGAGGGAAAATTTTCAACTTTTTATATATTTTCATTTTTAAATTTTTAAATTAGAATCACTCCAGATTATTTTTAAATTAAAACATATATAATAGCACCTAAGATATATTAGGAAGAAAAGAAAATCAAGTAACAGGCATCTTTGTGACATGTTTCAGTAAATTTTATAATTCTTTTTATACGGATGGAAAAAGTCTGAATTGCCTTATTTTTATGTAAAATCCTTTTGCATAAAGTAAAACTAAAAGTGGCACTTTCATATAGTACAGCTTTATAAACCCAAACATGGAATAGATCTGATTTGATTATCCAGGTTAAAAAATTTATATATCCATCAATAGATATAAAAAATATTCAGTGATGTTTTCATTTAATTTCATATCTCCCAAAATTCCAAAATGTTGATAAAACTCTGCAGACATTTTTAGTCTATATACAAAGTAAGAAAATATATGAGCTAATAGCTTATTCCATACATTTGATGTCTGTTTATTATAAGATCAAGCTAAAACTCAGTACCAGAGTGAGACAAGGACAGATGAGAGACAAGATGGTGTCAGGGGTTGTCCACAAGACCACAGAACTGCTTCAGTTGTCATGGAGACAACAGAAGGACTCAAAATCCCCACACCTGGTGAGATGCCACAGCTTGCCTTCAGTCAAGAGTCCAGTGGTATGGACTCTTACACCAATATTGATTAAAATAATCAAAGGAAGTTTCATAAGTGCAAGATACTTAATGTCGATTAGAACAACAACAACAAAAAAACCCAAAGCATTTTCCTAAAAATGTTCAGTTAAATTTGCATAAAGGCACTATGATAGTCCTTGGGATATAAAAACGAATAAGACATGGTACCTTTACAGTCTACACAATTATAACAGGGGAGAGTGATACAATTAAACATGGCCGTATTGTTTTCTCAGTAAAATAATATATATTAATTGTCAAAACTTTGGAAAATCCAGAGGTGCAAAATACACCCAAAATCTCAAAGATAACAACTTGATACATTTGTCCTTCCACACATACATATATACATACACATATATATGCTTTTATAAAATATGAATCATAATGTACATACCGTTTTGTAACCTATTGTCTTTCTTCATTTAAGAGTACACTATACATATCCTTAAACATCATTCTTTAACATCCCTTTTACAGCTACTCCAGGATTTATCTAATCAATCTCCTATTATTAAACATTTATGAGGTTTTCTCTCCCAATTTTTGGCTATTGAAAGCAATGTTGTAATGAAGATCTTTATATAAAATCTCTGTAAACATATTAGGGTAAGTCATACAAGTGGAAGAATTATTAAGTTATCTTTAAGGCTTTTGATACAAATTATCAAATTGAGTGGGGTGAGATTTAACTTAAAGTGTTAATAATTTCAATTTTTTAATCATATAGTTTAGCTAGATCTCTTGTCCAACAAAATTATAAAATACTTCATTCCTAATACTACAAAAAGCCAGCCTCCTAGATTGAAATGGCAAACTCTACTTCTAAGAAATGTTTAAATATTCCTAAGGGACCACTGCCTTCACCTGACTGTCTTCATAGCTGCTTCCCATAAGATGCAATTGCAACTCCAGCCAGTAATTATCTGCTCATCAATTTTTAATAAAACTGCCTGAAATTTAATTGCCAGCAAGTTTTGTAATTTGTAATTCCAATTCTATTTTTGCACATCTTTCATAGAATTGATCTTAAATACATAAACGAAATTAATTTTTAAAATTCTATGAAATTACTATCCTCTCACAAGCAAAGATCCATGTTTAGATCATCTGTAACTTCCTTAGTATCAGCTCCTCCTATGGTATAATTTTCCTTTAATAGTGAAAATTGCTAGTAATAGCATACATGAAATAGAAGAAAAATAATGATACTCTAAAAAGGAAAATGTTTTTGTAAAGAATAAATGCACAACAATAGCTACTTTATATAAAAAGCCTGTTTAATGTGCAGGAAAACAATTGAAGAGAGAAATAAGCAAATTGTATTACTAGCATTGTGGGCACCAAATTTATTAAGTAGAAATTTTCTGTGGCATTTTGTTTCCCATGTCTCAGACTAAATTCTTTAAAATATGGTTCTCTCCATCTCAGATATTAATAAACAGCTGCCTTTCACAAGTCTTTCTTCATTTCTATTTTCTATTTACATTTTTACCTATAGCAGTACTGCTTCCCCTTCCTTCTTTTCTTCATTCTTTCCTTCCTTCCTCTCTTTGATTCTTTCTTTCTTTCTTTCTTTCCTTCCTTCCTTCCTTCCTTCCTTTCTTTCTTTCTTTCTGTCTTACATCCTTGGGTATAGTCCTAGAAAGCATTTTGAAAAGCTTCAAGAGGTCACTAAACTTTTTCTTATATTTCTAGAAAGTACCACACCTAAAATGACAGTCAAATGGGAAGAAGGACCTACTTTTACAGACTTCCACAGCATGTACCTGTCATCCTTTAGCCCATTCCATTACTAGAAAGCACTTTCTTATCTCTAATTTGATTCCTTCATGTCCTTTAAATTTCCTCAATAGTTAAAAGAGAACAAGTATTGATCACTATCTGTGTGATAATTTATATTCTTGAAGATCACTATCAAGTCTTCTCTTCTCCTGACAATAGTGTTTGATCCTTTAGTTGTTTTTCTTTCTAACCTACTAGCTTTGGTCAGATGGATCTCCAAATATCTCACACTTATTATAAGTTGTTCCTGTTGTGAGGTGTGAATAAATTAACATTCGTATGTATTTCCTCAAAAAACTATCCCACTCAATAATTTTACCTCATAATGTATTATAAGCAAGTCTAAGTCCATTCTCCAAAATTCTAATGTCAACAAAATGAGGACCTTTTGCTCATTGGCTATGAGCGTAAAATGTAAGCCATGATTCTCCTGGACCAGCTCTGAAAAAATGCCTATGCTAAAGATTGGTTAAAATGGATGGCTTATTTGTTCAATAAAATTATTGAATGGCCACCACGTGCAAGACATTGTGTTGAATGCTATGCAAAATATAGTTGTAGAAGGAAACAGTCACTGGAAATACAAGGAAATAAAAAACTAGAGAAAATTATCAGAAGAACAATTTGTGTTACATGGTACACTATATCTAAGCATTCTCCTAATACCTGTATAAGAATTTCTCCAAAAGACCTTCTTACAGTACAAACTAGAAAAAAGGAGAAATGCATGCCAAATTAAGTTCTTAACAATGAGCAATTAAAGACACTACCTTGCCTGCTCCAGTAGATCCAGCAACCGCCAACAACTGTCCTCTTTCTATCTTGAAACTGATATCTTTCAGGACAGGAGTACCAAGAAGTGCTAAATTACTGAAGAAGAGGCTGTTATCACCATTGGAAATTTTTCTGTTGTCACTGTTTTGTTTTGCTTTCTGAAATAATTCCCCAAATCCCTGTTTAAAAAATCAAAAATAAAAGATAGATCAGATATTTTCAATAGACACCTGTTCTATGTATGATTAGTTTGAAAAGCACATGGCATGTGATCCATTATACTGTATACATTATGACTTTATAGTACATAATTATAGCACATGGTTTCTAGAGCACATGATCCAAAACATTTTAAAATTATAATATTCAATGGAAACATAATTACCCTTTCTCAGAACTTGCCCATTATCAAATTTAATTAAATTTTTATTTAGGTAAAGACTGAATACACAACACACACCCCCACGTTGTCTATGGGCTGGGGACATAAACATTATTTAATCTTAAGCATAATATATGAGGTAGATTTTATAATCCTCCTTTTTCAAAACGGTAGACTATGACTCAGAGAGGTTAAATGATTAACATTACATAACAAGTAGGTGATAAAGTAGAACTGCAACCCAAATCTGACTTCTACTCTATCATACTGGTAGTGCCTTCCTCTGAGAAGCTCACAGCATTTCTTTGTATAATTATTGTTGAATACAAATGTGAAGAGTTTGCCAGATGACTCAAATGAATTCATTTATACAAGGGTAGCTGGGGAGAAGTAAATAAATAAATACCTTCTGAAAATTCCTTGCCTCTCTATTGCTCCCAGGGGAAGCTTTATGGTAGTGGCCTTAAAATCACTGTAAACAGCCCTGAAGATTGATCAGGGGGAAGCTGGTGCACCTATTAAGGGCTCTAGTTCCAGATCCTCAACACCCAAAAACACTCTCTTAAAAGTAACCCGCCCAAGAATTTGCCTGCTGTCTGTCATTTCTCCTGACCCACTCTCACAATTTTTCTTCTTTTATTTCACACAGAAGACACAGCTTTCTCACCTATCATACAAGTGAGTACTATGCTAGCCTTACTATGCTGTACTTTCTAGAGTATAAAAACCTGTGGGACTCAAACGAGGGTACGATGAGGGAATGATTTTCTCCTGAAAAATCCTCCTATAAAAGGAAAGGCAGAAATACTGAAGGAGGCAAGATCTCATTTCACCCAGATTTCAAACTTAAAACAATTTATGCATCTTATATCTATCTTTAAATCAATTTTCAGAAATGAGCATTTTAAGTGGTCAATTAACTGATTAATCATTTAATTCTTAGTAATTTAGTGAATTAATTAAATAGATTATTAATTATCTGTATTATAAATTGATACATTTTCTGACAGAAAGCAATTTGTATTTAGCTGATTGTCTTCACAATGACAACTGGCTTCATAAATTCATTTCTTTTCCATAAACTGAATGCACTGAAACTGAAGCTTTAAGGTTTTGACAAAAATCTGTTTAACATAGATTTAGACAATATACAATAAACAATATAAAATAAACAGAAAATTGCATCCTTAGTCACCACTTAAACCTATATCGAAAAATTTGAGTTAAAAAGTTGTTCTGTGTTTTCCTCCAGCAATGTATGAGTGCTAGTTTTCAGCAACCCTTATCAACACTGCTGCTTTTTTGGTTTTGGTTTTGGTTTGGTTTGGTTTTGGCTTGGTGTGTGTGTGTGTGTGTGTGTGTGTGTGTGTGTGTGTGTGTGTTTGGTTTTTGGTTGTTTTTTTTTTTTTTTTGTAGTTTTATAGGTGAAACAGAACCTCATCATCGATCTTACTTGTATTTATTTGATCCCTAGTAAGGCCGAATATTTCCTATGTTTATGGAACAGTAATGCTATTCTTTGTCCCAGTCTTTGTCTCACCTTCTCAGCTAGCCAGGTAATGGTTGACAGGTTGTAACATTCTCAGCTTCAGTTTCCTGAGTTGTTAAGGGTACTAATTGAGGTAATATATGTGAAAGCATTTTTATACAGTAAAACGATAGTCTTTTTTTTTTTTTAATAAGTGACAATATGGTGAGTGGGAAAGGGCTTTGGAGTTACAGAAACCTAGGCTGACATTTTAGCCTGGCCCTAGCTAGTTGTGCAACCTCGTTCTAGTTAATTACACTGTGTACACCTCAGCTTCCTTATACATAAACAGAATTTTACCTACTCACAGGTTTGGAACCAGGGAGGAGTCATATATAACTATTCAGGGACTTCCCTCCTGGGTGATGCCATCAAAGGAAATGGAGCTTGGGGAGTGATGAATGTGAAGTGCTTGAGGAACATGCAGGAAGTTTGGAAACGCGTGCATGAAGTTCAGGAAAGAAACTGGAGCTATAGATTTGCATTTGAGAGTCATCAGCATATTGACAGCAGCTAAGCCTGCAGAGGTCACCCCATAGAGCATGAAATGCCAGAAGGAGGCCTGGGGGGACGCAATGGCCTATGGCCACTGAAGTGGCAGGTGGGGCAGACTTGGAAGTGGTGGTCTGAGGCCAAAATAACCTGAGAAGAGTAGTTCACTAAAGCTAAATTAGTTGATAAATTCCAGGGAAAAAAGAACAGTTTTAATAGATTGATAAAAGCAGAATTCAGATTACAAAGTTCACAAAAGGCGAGGAAGTGAGAACAGGCTTGACAATGAAGGGAAGAAGAGTGATAAGGTTTAGGGGATGAGGTTGGTTGGGCAAAAGTCAGAGAAAGCATTTTTTAACTTCACAATATTTAAATGTCAGAAGGAGTCAGTTGAGAAAAGATATTGAAGCTTCTAGAGAGAGAATAATTGCTTGCCCCCTGTTCTGAGAAGATGAAGCAAGATAGAATAGTTCAGACAAGGGCAGGAAGAAGCATACATCTTTCTCTTAGACAGTAAGAAAGGAGGAAGAGATAATTCCAGGGGGTGAAGAGAGAAGTTGGAAGCATTCATACATGATGATGGCCTCTATTTTCTCGATGTATTGTGGAAGGCAAGACCATTTACTAAGGGTGAGCAGATCCTGGGAGAGGTTGTGGGTTTCAGAAAAGTGGTAAAAATCTACAATAGTTTACAAGGAAGTAGTAACAAAAATTAACTAAAGACAAATGAAAGGATTTCCCAAGAAAGATTACAGGCCTGGTTGAGGTTGAAACAATAAATGTATAAAACTTACAGTTGACTACAGTGTATGATTTTCCCAAATAGTACTTCCTTCTCCAAAGCTGATAAAGCAAAAGCTTTCTAGGAAAAAAAAAATTAGCAAAAGGAAAACAGAATTTAGAGTGCATCTGAGAGAAGAGTTGAAATTATTGGCCTCGGAATAAGCTGAGATTAAACCAGGAGGGTCCAAAAGGAAGAATTGCTGAAACTAGAAATCCTGATGAAATTGAAAGGCAGAAAAGGTAGAATTAAGAGACTGAGAAAGCTGGAGGGTTAGGAAATTCTGGGCTGAGAAAGAGATTTCAAAGTGTGACATTTCCAAAGTGGGCTAAGTCTGGGTTCTAATAAAGCTCAGGATATGTCTAAAAGAGAAAGCTTCTGCAGAAGTCACTGGAAAATGTAAGTTCTAAGGACAGTATTGGAAGAATCATTCATGTGGATGTTGTAGTGTCAAACAGGAGTTTAAAAAGCACCACCATCATGAGTAAATAACATCAAGCAGTGCCCAGAGTTTAGGTGACAGTCAAAGACTGGAGCAGGAGGACACAGCCAAATGGAAGGCAACAGTTCAGTGAAATGGCTCTAGACTGTGTGACATTTAGGTCCAGAATTCAGCTTCAGTTCTTGCCAGTTGTGTGAACTGAACCAAGTCCCTTAACTTTTTGAGGCCTCCATTTTCTTATCAGTAAAATGGAAATATTAATCTTATTTAGGTCAAAGGATTAAGTGAAACAAAACACAAAGAGTGCTTATCCCAGTGCTTGGCACATAGTGAGGGCTCAAGCATGCTACCTATTTTATCAGATAGAGTAAGAGAGGAATGAAGGATTTTTGCACCAGTGTACAAAAACAATGACCTCAGAGTAGTAGTGAAAAATGTCAAACTTCATATTTTTCTTTCATGCCTGGAAGGACATTTGAAATTCCTAAAAACAAAGTAGTAAAATAAATCTGATTCACATATTTTCCCACAAAACAATTTTGCTAGGCAGATAAAATAATTATTCTCTTACCTATATCTTTAAAAATGAAGTCAAAGGAAGCCCTGGTGGCCAAGTTACTTATATAAATAAATCCAGTTTAAAACGTGAAGAAAGATTGAAAAATAGGACATTGGTTTTGTAACGCCTACCTTTACTCAACTGATACAAGTGATAAGGAACTAGGAATATAGCAGGTGTTCTCAATAATCAAATATTGCTTCTTTAGAGGCTGAAAATCATTGATAATATTTTTTCTGACATTGAGCAATATAAGAGAATTTTAATAGTAAATGGAAATAGGTAAAAAATAGTAGAAAACAATATATTGGTATATCTCTCATACATCTTTTTGTTGACTGGTATATACAAAGCACATTGGACTGGATCTTGACATCAGAGAAGGTTATGTTCATTGCAGAACCACTATGTGTATGGTACTCTGATACACTTTACCTAAATTATCTCAGTCAGTCTTCACAACAAATTTGCAAGGTAAATATTAATATTCTCCATTTTACAGATGGAAAGCCAGAAGCCCCACCAAGTTAAGTAACTTGATTTAGATTACACGGAAAGTAAATGACACAGCCAAGATTCAAACCCAGCTCCAGAACATATGATCTCTGTATTATTTCCTGATCTGTTGGGCAAAACAAATTACATGACTTAAAAAGAAATAAAGAGGTTTTTATACTGCATTTAATATTCCTGGGCCTCTACTTCTTAATCTGTAAAACATATGGAGAGGTCCTCCTTTCAGTTCTACCAATTATTTCATCATCCTAACTTTATTTTCCATCAGGATGAAATCTAGATTCACAAAGATGAAAATGCCTAAGTGTTTAGAGCAAACAATTAAAAAAAAAAGAAAACAACTCTGACCTCCTCCCAGAATGCTGTTACATTCTCCATCACTACTTCTGTGGTTGTTAAGTTATATTCCAAGGTCTTATATTCTTGCTTTTGTAAGAAATCCTATTTTTAAAAAGAGAGCAAAGATACATTGTAGAATCAGAATAGCATTAAAGCATTATTATTTAATACATCTATTTTACAACTCTAATGGTGCTACATCTTATATATGGATTTGAATAATTAAATTAGAAATTATTTCTTAATAAAATAATTTTATAACAGCGTTCTGAAGTTAATTTGCCAAGCACTAGGATTCATTATATTTGAAATACACTCTTTAAACAAGTGATATTGTATACAACTGTTTTTACACATTAGATTGTAACATAAAACTGAGTCATCCTGTATACATTAACCTTAGTGATGACTGTGCCTCAATTCAACATTAGGACAGAAAAAAAAAAAAGTCTTCATTTTTGCAGCATCCTCCTTAGTAGAGGTATATTCAGCATCACTTCTTCAGGTTAAATGAAGGTGTGAAGGTATAGAACTAGTTTTAAGGCATCAAACTGTGAATCTAAGAGAAGGGCGCTTCAGAGACTCCAAATCACTTTCTCTAGGGAAGGTGAGAGCAAAAGGAAGAATTAAGTCCATGCACCCTGAAGTCTTAGCCACATGAAGCAATGGAAAAAGCCTGGTCCTTGCCTTACTTCTTCCTTTTCTTCTCTGCTCTTCTCTAGCTCTTCACCCCTCATTTTTATTTCTATCACAGTGACTCATTTTCTGGGTTAAATATTTAAATATCAAAAAAGCACAATAAAACATTTTTATGTTTATTAACCACATACAAGTTCATTCAAGTAGCTTTGTGTAAATTGAGCCTCATCACCCTAAGACTTTAGAACTTCACCTCAAAGCTGCCAGCTACATCAGCATTGCTGGGATTTTAAGGTAATTTGGCATAAAACGTCATTTGCGTCCATCATACTCTCTAGGGAAATGCTATGAAAGTTTAAGGGGAACATTTCTAGTATTAGCTGGAAACTTTTATAGCTTTCTAGTGAAGGAATTTTCTTTTTAGATCTTTTTGCACATTTGCAAAGTTCATTTGAACCAATCTATTGACTGGTTACTTGATTGAAATCCTCCAAAGTACAGAAACAATTTTCCTCAATTTCTTTGACTTAAGAGAATCTCACAGGCCTTCATTTTACTTCACTAAGCATTCATTACAAGGGCTCATTAGACCACATATACACATCAAGAGTGGAAATCTTATGCATTAAATAAAATGTTTCAAAATCATGGTATACGATGCACAAGTGTGGTACATTACCTGTATTTTGTTTATTGCTCCAAGAGAGTCATACCATGTTTGTACAGCCCAGGGAAATTGCCGAGTGACCGCCATGCGCAGAACAATGCAGAATGAGATGGTTGTGAATATTTTTCGAAGGATGATTCCTTTGATCAGTGCATAAGGAAGCACAGATAAAAACACCACAAAGAACCCTGAGAAGAAGAAGGCTGAGCTATTGAAGTATCTCACATAGGCTGCCTTCCGGGTCAGTTTTAGTTCTGTTCTATAAAAAAAAAAATAAGATTCTGGGTGTTATTTGTCTTTTCAAATATCAGGCATCTTGGAATGTAAAATCTGAACATGATCTCTAGAGTGTTTCTACCTGTGTTCTGATCCTGGCCCCAACCTATCTATATGAGTTGCATGACCTTGGGTGTGTCATTTAACCTCTCTGGGCCTCAGTTACCTTATCTGGAAGAGGGATAGTAATGAATGCACAGTGTTTTTATTTTTAAATTATAATGAATAATTTAAGTTATTAACACTATTATTACAACATTATTTTTATACCTTTATTCATTATTAACTTGTTGGTTGGTTGGTTGGTGTTTTAAGTAATTAAGTGTAGAAACGAGAACAGTGTTGCAAGATTTATAAAGGAAAAAGACAATTCTGTGAATACCTAACGGATTCTTAACACTTTAGAAATTCTAGGTTGGCTTTGAGGAACATTGAAAATAACACCATAAAGGAATGGTTCTCAAACCTTAGCATGTGGAAAAATCACCTGAGATACTTGTTAAAACGCAGTCTCAGGCTCACCTCTCAGAGATACCCATTGCAGGAAAGAGTCTCAGTTAAGTTTCCAGAATCTGTGTTTTAAAAAAACAAAACAACCTGATTCTGTTGCAGGTGGTTCTTAAAAAATTATGAGAGTAGATACTACATCCTTTTTGTCTCTCTCATTTCAGCATAATTATTGCAGTCACATTATACTATACTTTCAATCTTCTAGTCTGAGCTGCAAATGGGAATTCTTTTTTAACACATATATGAGGCTTAAATATTCCAGCAGCAGAAAACAGGGAATGCAGAGGACAAGGCTGCTTCCAACCTAAGTCCCACTCCAGGATCCATAAAAATGGGAGTCACTTGTGATCCTCCCCATCTAGCTCTCACACAGGGAAAGGGCAACGAGGACACAGACAAATAGAGGGTTCTGGTGGGAGGGGCAACAGCTGTGCCATGGCATAGTGCGGGGGGGGGGGGGGGGGGGGGGGGGGGCTGGGAAGGTGGACCTGGCATTTGGGTGCTAGTTCCACTCACTTTATAGTTCAGAAAAGCAATTTTCCTTCTCAAGTGCAGAACTCAGAGGGGATTTTGTTTTTCTTAGTCTGAAAAAAAAAATGTAATCTGAGCACACTGATGAAGATAATGGAGTTCAATGTGCCCAATCTAGATAGTGATTCACAGTCTAAACAGGTCTAATGTTTACCTATTTCAGTAATTTGGCATTGAAGAGATATGATTTTGGAAGCTCACCTGGATTTGAATCCTGGCTTTGCCAGCTAGAGCTATGCCATCTTAAGCAAGTCACTCTTCTGTCTGATTTTATATTATAGAATCAACATCTATAGAAGGGAAGCATAACAAGTCCCTTGTGGAGTTGTTGTCAAGATTAAATGAGAGCACAGCAAAGGGTCTAATACTTAAAATACTAAAATCTACAATGTGTGTCCTTTCTCCTTAAGAGAAAAAGAAAAATACTGACCAGATTGGTATTAACAAAATGATAGAAAATACTGTTTATAAAAATGTTAACAAATTTGTCAAATTATTGTTGAAACAGTTGAGAAAAATAAGAGGTACTACAATAAAAGCATAATGGATGTAAGGACATTTATAATAATCACCCAGAATGTAATGTTCTCTGTAATAAAATCACTAACACTTTATGAATCATAAAATATTTTATCAGTTTCTTATAAAAAATTAAAAATGACTTTATTACCAAAGAGAAATAAAAGCATAAATTTTCAGGGAGCTTTGCACAGCCTTTTGACCAAGTACAACAGTGGCCCAGGCTGAGATAATCACTCTTTTGAAGCACATCCTGCCAGTCTTTTCCAGAACATTATATTTGCTCTCTTGAGTAGGAGCAATTCTTGCTTTCCCATATCTACATCAGTCCTTCCCAGCCTTTTCGGATAACAATTTCATGCCAGTTTATACAAGTCAGAACCAAACATTTGCTATTAGAATTGGTTGAACTGAAATACAGAGTAGGGAGGATGGATTTCATCTTTTGAGGAAGAGGGAAAAATAAAAACCAAAGTCAAGAAAAGTCAGCACCAAGAATAATCTGGTCATGAGTTTATCATAAGGCTTGAGAAAACCGGATCTTCTGATACCCTCCTGGTTGTCCTTGCCATGCCTATATTTACAGGCCTAAGTGATGCAGGGAACAAGAGCATGCAGCACTCACTTGTTAATGAGAAAACAACTTCTACCAACTGAACAATTCCCCAAGATCTTCAAGGATGTTTCTGGAAAGAAAATGCAATTCCTTTCCTGGATTTGTCTTGAAACGCATAACAAAAACAGGTGACCAATAATGTTTGGGAAATAAATATTCTTTTACTCCTTCTATTTACATGGCAAAGGACTTAGCATTTCAGTATTTCTTTTGTTGTTCCAATCACACACCTGCAGCTCAGTTACCATTGTCTACCAGACTCAGCAGCCTGAATTCCTAATAGCTCATATTCACACCATCCAAAATGACACTCTTCTTTTTAGCATATTTTTCCTTGTGAAACTCTCATGTGCAGAAGTTATTTGTCCCTTGAACAGTATATCAAACTTCACTGAGTCTCCTAGAACCTTTTTTGATTGAAGTTTGTAGAACATGGAACTTGACTAAAGAAAAATGGTCTCATGGCTACAGAAATGCTCTAGGTTATATTTTGCCCAAGATTACCTCAGTAATCATATCTCAATCTATGCTGTATTTTTTTTTGCTGGATATAATCTTTACTAATCAGTGAAAGGTTATATGAGGAGAAAGAACACTAGAGAGAGGTGCCAAGTACTGATTCTATCTCAGGAAGTGGCTTTTATTACTTGCATTGACTTCACTTCAAGCAGAGGGTTCGTAAGAACATAGTTTATGAATATTACCCTGTGCTATTATTCCTACGTTAAGGAAGAACAGACATATTTTAACCAGGTAAAGGTTTTTTTTCCATTTTTCATGCATCATAACATAAATTAAGTAAAATATAAACAGAGGATAATTTATTTGGTTCAGAATTGTACACTGTAGCAATTCCATCTGAAGTATCAATCAGCTTCCAGCATCATGATCATTATTTTAATCACATAAATATTAAGCAGCTATGAATACATGTAAGAGATTCTTTCAAAAAAAATAAATATCCTTGTAGTACAAAATAACACACTGGATCAACTACATAAAACTATAGCCCATGAAAATGACTTTATGTAACTAACGCATGAATATTGAAATAATTTAATACAATTGTTTGATTGTCAAAAAGTTCAAATACAAGCTGGAAGTCCACTATGACAGACTCATTTTTTTAAATATTAAGATAAAAATGCTAATAATATTGAAATTACTGGAACAACTTACTGTCTTAGATTCTCGATCATTTTTTCCATTGCTTCCTCCCAGCAGTATGCCTTAACGGATTGGATATTTTCAATCATTTCTGAGGTGATCACGAGTCTTTCATTGATCTTTCCTGCTCTCTGATCTCTGTAAATCAATCAATCAGTCAAGCCAATAGCAAAAATCAGTCAAATTACCTACTAAGGACTGCTCAAGCTTTTAAGAAAACTGGCATTTCTTTTATCAGATGTGTATTTACTATCAAATAGATGGTAATAACAATAATAGCTACCATTTAGTAAATGCTTCCTACGTGCCAGATCCTGTATTAGATACATTCCATACACTGTCCCCAATCCTTGTGACAATCTATGCAAGGTTGTTATCTCCATTTTAAACATGAAAAACCAGAGACTCAGTGAGGTGAAAGAGCTTGACTAAGGTCCCATAACTAGTAAGTGTGTGATCTGGGATTCAACAAGAGCTATCTGACTCCAAAATTTGTACACTTTCTGTCGTAGTCTAGCTGACAAACTCGACAAGTCCACTATCATAAGCAGTGACTGGTATCACTGATTCATTTGGTGATACAAAGTGAGACTCTGGTGTGATGATCTATGAACCAGAGTAGTAAAAGCCAATAAACTCTATACAAAATTTATGTATTCCCTCTAATTCACATAAATGTTATACCATTTTTATGATCTATAAAAATGAACTGAATTTTATTGTATTTATAAATGCATTCTATAGTCCAAAAATCAAAAAATGTCCCATTCATACAAAGAATTATTTACACCATTAAAATAATTCCTTTTTAGTGACACCCTGTAGATCACAGTTCAGTGCATTGAGCAGTCCTGGTTTTACTAGAGTGGGCTTTTTGAAAACCTGATTTAAAACCCTTTCAAGCTATGAAAATAGACTGCTACCTGTACTTCATCATCATTCTCCCTAACCCAGCTTGAAAAAGGGCGATGACTATCAGGAACCCAAGTCCACAGAAGGCAGAGGCCTGCAGCAACTCCCAGATCAGCCCCATCAGAAGCATTACTTGCAAAGGGGCAATCCACACGAAATGAGCCAATGCAAGTCCCTGGAAAATACAAGTAAAAAACCAAGTGGCGTTTTATCCTCCACCCCCAGAAACAAACAATCATATATGAAAGAAAGCAAGCACAGGGATCTTATAATGCAAACACTTCATGGTTCTGAGCATGTTAAAATCTAGATATTCATTACACGGAGCATATAGCAATGTGGGTAAACATCCTACACATAGACTAGGTTTTCCCAAGGAACAAATTTCAAGTCATTGCATTTGTAAGTATATTTTTTCAGTGGAATTGATATTGGATATCTTAAGTATCATGTCTAGAATTTATTTTATATAACTTATTTGTTTTTGGATACAACAAGAACCATAGTATAGAACATGAGAGAACAAAGGGCTTTCCCCAGAGACTCAATCTACAAAACTGCACAACTCTATCATCTGACAGAGATATTCAGAATAAATATGTGCTCACTTCAACAGTAATTAATTTAGTACCTACTGTGGGTTTGATGCTATGTTAAGTACAGGAAATGCAAAAATAAATAAAACACATTATCTCTCCTCAAGGACCTTGTGTTTATCTGTCACATAAGACACCATTGAATAAGAATTTCTCAGAGTATCAAATTCAGCCAAAGTAAATACTAATGTAAAATATTAAAAGGTGACTAATGAATGAGTGGCCAGTAAAAAAAAAAAATAAAGAAAAGAAAAAATATAAAGTATTACGAAGAAACAAGGTCTGATAAGGATTAAGTTTTGCAAAATATTACTAACAGCAAGCTAAGGTGCCTTTGAGTTAGGTGGTTCCACCAGATCCCAGAATGACACTTTGCTACACAATTTAGCTTTCTCAGTTTCCAGAATAGGGAAGGTGGAGGTAAGTATGACGTAAACACTTATTACTACTATCTGACCCAGGAAAACTCCATCTTTGGGGTTGTAAGATTTATAACAATAACAGAGATTAAATCAGTAGGTACATACTTCATCAAATTTGTTCAGGTTGTTGGAAAGGAGACTTACAAGTTGTCCAATACTTATTTTATCTAGAACACGGCTTGAAAGCTTTAAAATCTAAAAGAAAGATGGGACATTAGATGATGTCAACAAACAACAGACAAATACACTTACAAGTAACATTATAATACAGCTGAGGAATTTGGTTACTACTAATGCATTAAGTAAAGGTAATAAAAACTATTTTATGTTCATCTAGTTTAGTATTTTCTCAGATTTATAAATATTTCTCTTTACAGCAAATATTATACTGGAATGATTCTAGTTATTTTATTTTGCAGCATCTAGACAGTAATAATTATTTTTTCTCTTCCACAATGAAAATGATAAAATGATATTGTACTTAAATATCCATTTATATTATGTGAGAGGGTTTTTTTTGCTTTTGTTTTAAAAGATAGAGCCAAAGGCAGTAAAATGTGAGACCAAGTCTTCATCTTAAATTTTCATGCAGTCTTATACTAACTCTTCTGAATAAAATTACTGTTAAAGTCAATAGAAGTATATTATGAATAACTGAATCATTAATGATTTTGTGAAAAATTATATTAATAGAAAATCCTTAAATTTTACAAAAAAACAGATTATACAAAATTAATGTATCTATTTATTCATCTACAAATTAATTTTAATTAAAATTATTAAGATAAATTAATTATGATTATGAAATATCACAGTCATACTTTGCCTGTAAAATTGAAGAACTGATTTGCTATTAGCGACTTTGATTGGAAAGTACCCATTTAATATTTGTTTCAACTAAATCCCTCACATATTTGTTGAGAATTTAGTAGATGCAAATCACTATACTTGATGTCTCAGGGATTAATATTTAATTAAACATAATTCTTGCTTCAAAGCAACCTAGTACATAAATACCTAAACATGATATGATAAATGAGTTAAGAGAAGTAGAAAATAATAGGGTGGTTAAGAGAAAGTTGACACTATGGTTACAAAAATCTGGCAAGATTTTATTGAGGAGTTAGAATTTGAGATAGGTCTGGAATAATGAATGAATAGTGTACAGGTAGCAGAGATGAGAAGGAATCAAGGCAGTTCATTCCAAAACATTATCCAGGCAATAGGAAGGGGGGAGATCCATTGAGCTGGATTACACATGACTTTGTAATAGACTCAGCCTCAGGTGACTGAGTTCTGCACAGGACTTAACACAGAGCTGTGTGCACAGCAAGCACTCAGTGAATATTTGTCAATTTAGTTATTTCTGCACTTGAAATCCATAGGCAAAGCTCAATTTTTTTTGTATTTAAATTCATTATTTAAAGTATAATGTTGTAGAATTTCGAACAAAGCAAAACAAAATTTGGAACATTGTCGGAAGAGTCCTACATATCCCTGTCACAGAGATGAAACAGGTTAGATATGGGAAAGGAGGAGATCTGGGAAGAGTCAACACAAGGCTCAATTTAGGAACCAAACCAGAGCCACATGGAGATATAATCACATTATTTGGTGATGACACCAATGTAGGCTGGAGAGATAAAGCAAACTAAGTAAGAACAGATATTCAATGTTGAGAAAGACAGATACTGTAGATAATGAGAAGTTAGATTAACTTCTCATTAATGCATACTGGATCTGAAAAACCAGACACATATTGCTGCATTTGTGCTAAATGTTATGTATAGTCTTGTTTACAAACTAACCTGCTCCTTATTTGATCTCACCTCCCTGTTAGCCCACGCTTCTCTCTTCCTATGTAACACTCTCTGCCTCACTGTATTTCAGTACTTATTTCATCTTCCCTAGCAGTTGGAAAACCCTCCACTTCACAGATTGTGATTTACCTATTTTAGAAAATTTCAAACAGTTTTTGCCCAATGTTCTACACTTTTTAGGTCTTCATTTCCTTATCTGTAAGACAAGGATAATAGTACCTATCATACACAGTCGTGGGGAGGTTCACTGAGATAGTATACCTAAATCACTACAAGCTTGTCATGCACATTCTCAGCTATTAGTTATCATCACTTTTTATAAATATTTGTTAAACTGAATTCAACTTTCTTTGACATGCAAGCTATGTAGAGTCTACATTCCAAATAATACCTAACAATTTCTTCACTTATGTAAAATGTCTGGATCAAAATAAAATTTTTGTTGATTTATCATCCATGTTTTCCTGGTACTTATAAACTGCTGAGCTTGCAGCTGAGGTGATTTCATTAAACTGTAAACTCCATCTTTTTCCCCTCTGCCTCCATAAAAGGCTTTTTTGAACAATAAAGTATGGTTATTATGGTTTTATAACACAATTGACCTTGTATGTGTATCATGGAAGTGTTAGGGATTATTTGCAAGAGGCGAATTTCAGATCCATGCTCCTTATCAACCAACTATATAAAGACTTTTTACATTGGGGGAAAAAAAAAGAGAAGAAGGGTAAAGCAATATGCAAATGAGTCAATCAAACACAGCTTTCAGCAATGACTTGGTAGATCCAAGTAGTCACACAGAGTATTGAATCAGGTTGGTGAAAGCACATGCCATGGAAATGACCTTAAATTATGTTTGTAAGTTAGCTAAATGTTAATTTGAATTTGCCTAAATCATGCTTTAGCAAATTGGGCTCTTGTCTGAACAACACATACAGAAAAGCAGAATAAGTTCTTATGGTTTCAAGGCATGGGCTGCTCCAAAAACTTTAAATTTGCAGGACTCACAGAATGACAAAAATCCAACTCAAAACAAGGCAGTGGATACTACCACTTGTGACAACTAGTTAAGGTGGAAACATTTATTGCTTTGGTAATCTATAATTAATAATTATATATTATACTGTTATCATTGAACATAAAGATACCATAAAATGATATTTTGTCAATGACTTTTATGCAGACAGTGCGAGTCATTTTAACAGGGAACCATGGATTCCAAAACAATGCTATGACTAGTGAAAAAAACAAAAATGAAACCTACAATATAGGCAGTTTACAGAAGGTGCTCAATAATTATCAGCTGAGGTGAATTAAATTATCAAGGACAATTAAAAACATTTATTCCTGCCATGTATTTCACAGGCATACAAAATTAATTTCTGCATTTATTTCTTGATTGTACCAGCACACTACCTAATTCAAGGCATTTAAAACATGTACCATAAAGGATATATGTACCACGTGCAAGGAAGTATTACCTTCTTATAAATCAAACTAAACATAGCTATTCTCATCTGCATTCCAATGTGATGAAGGCCAAAAATGGCTGGGTGTAGGAGTAGCGTCCTCACGATAAAGAGAAGGCATAAGCCTACGCCTAGGTAAATCGCTATGGAACGTTCCACCTTGTTATCTGGATCATAGGAAGCTATGATTCTTCCCAGTAAGAGAGGCTGTACTGCTTTGGTGACTTCCTGCAGAAGGAAAAAAAACAGAAAAATTAAATTTCATTTCCCTCTCATAAAATACCCTCACAATTTGAACACAAGAAGTTTCATCTTTAGAGGACTTAAAATGGGCTTACATAGAGAGCCACACCATACATGAAATTCCTGACACTATTTTTACTATCTTGATACTCTGAAGTAAGATTTGGTATTTGGTTATAGCAAAAGTCATTTGGAGACAAGTTTATGTATAAGGTATTTTTAACTAAAAAGTGCACAGTTGCCATAAAGTATAGTTTCTGAAATGGTTTGTTAATTAGTAACAACTACAAAACCCTTAACAGTTTCTAAAATATTTCCCATTTGATTTCATAACAACCTTTGGAGTCAGGGTAGACATTCTTATTTTCACTTTGCAGATGAAGAAACTGAGACCAAAGAGACCAAGTGACTGGATGTAATTTCAAAATAGAACTTTCAAAAGTGTTTTGAACAATGGCATAATTTTCAAAATGAACATTGCTTCTTAAGGCAACCACATACAGGGAAGCTGGCAACAGGAGGGAGGAGCATGCCAGCAGAGTTGTTTTTTAAGTCAGCCACTTTAGGTCTGGAATGGGTATGGACTTCAGGGAAGGTCTTTTCCAGCAAACTCACCCTGGGGCCAGATTCAATGACTCATCAACTCCTCCAAGGCCAGTGAGTCATGAGAGAAGACAGGAGTAGTGTTTTCCCAAATCTGCCTCCTGGGGGTCCTCAATCACTGCTAAATCAAATTGCTCATCAAATTTATTACCACTTTTCCTGAATATATCGGAATAGATTTAAACTCAGGGATTTGAACCCAGGAGGTCTAATTCTTACCCATCTTGCTAAAGGGCCTTCAAAAGGGAAAGACCCACAGTCCCCCATTTTGTTTTATAATGACCTGGTGAAATGGGGATCCGAAGCTAAACTCCACAAGGAAATGATGTTATGTTTCATTTCACTTCAATATACATTTCATTTCAAATGTATATTTCCAAGTCTGACTGCCACCTCCGCCCCCCAGTATTGCTCAGCATTGCTCTACTTCAACAGTTACTTTGCTTTTTTTCCATTTTCTACAATGATTTAACTTTTTCTAAACCTCAGGTGTCCAATACCACCATCGTCCTCATACTCAACAGATGACCACATTTTCTACATCAACTTCAACCCCACAAGGACTCCTAACCCGTATATAGCTGTCACTGGGTGACCGCTGGCTTTGTATAGCTGCTCATTCTGTGCTTTTTTTTTTTTTTTTTTTTTACAATACTTCACTTCAAATTAACTGCGTAGACCAAGGCTCTGAGTGTAAGAAAACATTCACACTTTAAAAAGTCTCCAAACTAATCATGAACCTAGAATATTATAGTTCTCTCATCCCATAAAACCGTATTTTAAATGTGGGTTTGAATTATAGCAGACAGGCAGATGCTGAAAAGAAAATTGCTAACCTCCTACTCAGGTATAACGTGTTAATAGTTTGCCATATCCACTGAAGAGGGCTTATTTTTTTAAAAGTAAGTGCACAAATTACTGCTTAGAGTGTATCATTTTATGCATGCTTTGTACTCTTATTGCAGGGGTATGCATCTTTAGACTATATATAGAATTGTTTTTGAGGTTTTAAATTTTATATAAATGGCATCATACTGTGCTTTTTGCAACTTTTTTTTCTTAACACTGTGTTTTTGACATATATCCCTATTGATACTTGTATAGCCAAGTGATTTATTCTAAGTGTTGTTTAACATGCCATCCTGTGAATAAATCAGGTTATTTGCCCATTGCCATGCAATGGGGCAGTTGCATTGTCTCCACTCTTAGGCCGTTGCAATCAGTGCAGGTGCTGCCCTGTTCGTTTTTATTAGGTTCCATATGCACATGTCAAACTTTCTCTGGGGTAAATAACTATTTCAAAATAACGCCTTAAATTAGGAAAACATACAGTTAAGATAAATCTTGGATTTAAAATTATATGATAAATATATCTGCACTGCAAATATAATTTTTCATGGTCTGTTTACAGTGGCAATATTTCATCCTTAAAATTATTTTTAGATTAATATTTTATCCCCCAATTTTTCTATATTATGTTGTTTTTCATTGACAAATATCAATATCACATTTACTTTGATTTAGTTTTTCATAACTAGTGGGTTTGCACTTGGCTAAAATGCTCTCTTGAGTTGCAGTCAAGGGCATTAGATTTTTTGTATGTGCTACCCATGTTGGAAGTATCGTATGTGGCCATGAAGGAGAGAGCAAGGGGCATTACCATGCATGCCAGAGAAAGCATCATTTCTTGTTCTTTCTAAGACAATAACTGGAAGGATATGACCTGTGACTGCTTCTAATGAAGTCAGTTGTTTATATCATACTTAGCATAAATACCTTTCTCTCTTTCTCAGAACCTATTCCTCTCCTAACATTTTTATGTATATGAGAGAGAAAGGGAGAGAGTGAGAGAGAGAGCCCCTAATAGAGACTGTATCAAACAATATAATAAGAGAGCCACTGATAAATACCACATTGCAAAAAAATTATGTAAATAAATCTAAGGAATAACTCCTATCTATGGAATGCTAAAAAGAGCGTTCTAGAGAAAAAAGATCAGTATCTTAGCAATTGAGCTGTAGCACAGAATTTTTAGAGTTAGAAAGGTACAGGCTTGTGGATGTTTTTTTTCCTTTTGAGTAGTTGGAACTAAACTCCCTGCCATTGAATCTCCATTTTATTTTCCATAACCTGTTTTCTCTGTCACAGTGGACTTATTTGCTTACTTGTTATTCAGTTGAAATTCATAACAAAATAATCGAAATTTGTATTAATCCAAATGGAATGCCTTTTGTTTCTAAGAGATGGGGTTTTGCTATGTTGCCCAGGATGGAGGGCAGGGGCACAATCACATAGGCACAATCACAGCACACTACAGCCTCAAACTCCTGAGCTCAAGCCATCCTCCTGCCTCAGCCTCATCAGTGTCTGGGACTACAGGCTCACATCGCCACTCCTGACTTGGAATGCCTATTTTACATATCATCATGATTGAGTTAGTTGTCGTCTTTCCTCAACCAATAGAGGACATATTCATCCTTTGAACGACAGTAGCTGTTTCACAAAGACACTAGTAGTGTTATTCTGGAAGGGCATATGTTCATAGAATACAATGCAGTTTATTTTTGGCATAGAAAATTCCAGTAATAAGACCATCTGCAAGCAGCAAACCAACATAAACCTCACTATCACATAGAGCCATTGCCATTCAAGGACAAAATCTCACTCAAAATCCCCTGCCCCTCCTATAGTTTTCACTAATCTGTTTTAAGCAGCATGTTCTCTAATATTTACTATGGAATCATTTACAGATATCACCTGATTTTTTTTATGTGGAAAAGAAAACAATGATAACGGATGCCTAGCTTAATCTATGAAGTGCGTTTCTTTACAAAAAATTACCCTGGAACGCCTGGGAGAAACATAGTCCTATATTCTTGGTACGTGAAAGCTGCCTGTACTCTGTCGCTCAGACCGTTTTCAGGGACACAAGAAATGTCCTGATTTGCTACCACATGAAATAGTACAAACAAACAGAGGCTTGCGTGTAAGGAGGAGAAATGTTAAATTATTTGGATATTTAATAAAATAGGTTATTACTTTTTAACAGACACAAATCAAGATGGAATTCACTTAATGGTTCACTTAGATAACAGAAGCCTGATACCAATGAGTAAGCCCTCATGACAGTGAAATTAATACTGAATTGAAAGGCATAAAACCCAAGGTCTTATCCCAGCATATTACCTACATTCTCTGTGTCAGCTTAGCCACTTCCCTTTTCTAGACAGTTTTCCTCACTGTTAAGCTAAGAGGTGAAGCAAGCTGATCTTGATGGTCCCCTCCAGTGCTAACATCTCCAATTATGTGATCTGAATCTGCAGAGTCCCTTGGAAGAAGCCAAGAATTCCTTGGGTAATTTTCCTGGCCCACATCCTGCCATAACTATGAATGTTTTCTACTCAGAGGGTTGCCGGGCGGAGCAGCATGAGTTCAGAAGACGATCTGGGTAGAGGGAGACTACACAGACTGCATTCCTGATGGGAATAATCTTGGGTCTTAATTTACATCATCCTCCTAGGGAAAATCTGAAAGCCTAAAAATACCTCTTAGGAGATATATCTAGTTTTTCACAGGATCTTCCAGACCAGAGCTCAATGTTACTGAAGATGAGTCTAAATCTTTTAACCATTGTTTTCTGCCTGCACACCCAGGGTTTCTAGAGATGGGGAAGTTTGCTTTTTCTGGATATTCAGCCCATGAAGGTAAGTTTGGGTGAAAATATAAAACTGGACTCAGGCTTGCAATTATATTAAATGAATTAATACCAAGATAATTTTACTTTAAAAATTAGAGTTCTGAGCCCAAAGAATAGTTTTTTCTAATATAAGTAGAATGATTGGTTGAAAAACTTCTAAGGCTATATTTTTTTCTACTATGTGTGGTCACTTTGTAAAATCATCATTGTCATCTTCACTTGTTTTAAATATACAGTATTTTATGTCTTTATCCCAGAAATACTAGGACAGTTTAATATTGAGAAATTAATTAAATACCAATAGACTACAGAAGAACCTATGATTATCTCAAAAACACCTAAAAAGTAATTTGATAAAACTTCATTTATTAGAAACTGTTTCTAATAAATGTTCTTAATTAACTTGAATATAAAGATACTTTGTTAACCTGAGAAAGGATTTCTTCCTCAAAACAACAATCAGTGCCATAATTAATAAAACTTCAGAAGCATTACCTTTAGAGTCAGGAAAAACAACAAGAATACTGGCTATTACTACCATTCAACATTTTTCTGAAACTTCTAGCTAATGCACCTCAAAAAAGAAAAATGATTGAGGTACAAATATTGGAGAGAAGAAACAAGAAGTATCTTTATCAATATAGAATATGATTGTCTATATAACAAAGTTAAGTGAATCAAGAGTTTAATAAGTAGAGGTTTAAAAAATAACTATTGCTCAGAAAATAGACTTCTATATACCAAACATGATAATTAAATAAATATCCTATTCATAGTAACAGTATAACAAAAGCTACATTGTAATGCCAATAAGATATATAGATATATATACATATGCACTTTTTTTTGAGACAGGGTCTCACTCTTTTGCCTAGGCTAGAGTGCAGTGCTGTCATCACAGCGCCCTGTAACCTCAAACTCCTGGGCTAAAGAGATCCTTCCACCTCAGCCTCCCGAGTTTCTGGGACTACAGGCATGTGCCACCATGAGGCTAATTTTTTAATTTTTGCAGAGACAAGGTCTCGCTATGTTACTCAGGCTGGTCTTGAACTTCTGGCCTCAAGCGATCCTCCGACCTTGGCCTCCCAAAGTGCTAGGATTACAGGTATGAACCACTATGCCCAGCCTTAAAATACACATTTTTAAAAAACATTATTTGGACATATTTTTAAAGTCTCAATAAAATAAATGGAGAGACTTAAAACTTTCTAAAATGAAAAACTTAATATCGCAAAGATTACTTTCTCCCCCAAGTTATTTTATATGATTAATGAAGTCTTCATCAAAGTTCTAAGTGGATTTTTTGGAAGTGAATTATTAGCATGCTAAGAGCAGGGACCACCTCTCTTAATTTTTGCAACAAGCTCAGCACCATACATAATACATAGCACAGAGTGTCCACTCAACAAATAGTTGTTGAACTGATGGATAAAATGATTTTAAATTTATTTCATTTGGGAAAAAATGAGACACTAATCAAAAACATTTGAGGAATAAGAATAATGTATGAGAGGGTTTATGCTACTGGATATTAAATAATGAAGCTATAATAATATGCAGCATGACAAAGAAATATGCTGATTTATCTGGAAAGTCTAGGAACAGGTCCAAGCACAAGTAATAATTTAATATATAATAAAATATGGCATTTTAATTCAGTGGAAAGAGGGTAGGTTATGCAATAAATGATGAAAAAACTGGATACTCATCCTTTAAAAATTAGATTAAATTCCAAATAGATTAAATATTTGAAAGTAAAAGATGAAATAAAAACATAGATATTGATATATGCTTGTATAATATTTGGGTGGTGTGGGCCTTTATAAAAGGGTAATGCCAAAGCAGAAAACAAAGAAAAAGATACATAGATTTGGCAGCAAGTAAACACACACCCAGAACTTAACATATGCTACAAGAGCACTGGCTTATATACTAAAGCAAAGGCTTAAAATTCTACTTTTGACAGGGTAAACATGAGTGTCAAATTCTTGTTTATCTTGAGACTCTAAAGTCTGATAGTAATTTATGGCTTTATACTAATGGCTAAAAAAGAATTTTTCCATATTTAGCACAGAAAACAAAAGCCTATTCATGCTTACCCCACTGAATAATTGTTCAAGAGGTTCATATTTAAATATTTCCTTCATTTTGCCACAATTATTTGTAGTTATTGCAAAAATATACACATACCACACTAAGAACAGAGTCTTAAAAAAAAATCTACCTTTGAATCATGTTTTTTGATTTAATGCCTAATTCAAAATGTTTTCCTTTTGGTGTTTTCCTTTTAGTGCTTACTGATTTTATTAGTTATTACTGGTAACATTTTCACTAGAAATCTAAACTATATTCTTCATATTTTTGTAAGAAAAAGTTCCTGAATTTGCTGAGATAGCAGCAATAATAGGTTTAGTTCCTGAATTTGCTGATGTAGCAGCAATAATAATAATGGAAGATGTGTTAAAATATTAGTTTTAATTTCTGAAATAATGCTAGAATCCAGCTATCACTGTTAAGCATTAGCAAAATATTTTCCTATGCCTATAAAAATCAAATAGGTGCTTTAAGACTTGCTTATAGCATGTATAAAGAAGTTAATGCAAATAATTTGGGTATTTGTACGCTCAAGTAAAGAGTCTGTTTTTAAAATATAGTAATAGCTAACTAATATGACGCACTTGCTATGTACCAGAAACTATTCTATGTGCTTAACTCATTTAATTTTCACAACTCTATAAAATACTTACTGTCATTATCTGTACTTTACAATAAAGAAACTGAGACAAAGAGAATTTAAATAACTTGCTCAAAGTCACACAGCTAGTAACCAGAAAAACTGGGATTTGAACTAGACAGTTTGACTCCAAGGGCCCCTCCCTTATTCATAACCCTAAATCAAAATGAAAATGTTATAATATAACCTGGTTCTCTCTCAGTTGCTCATCAATTCATACATCATGATCAGTTCAACAAAACCTAGCAAATCAAGTGGTAAGTTAATATTATTGTAATTTAACATTTCTCTGGGCCAAATATCATGGACACATAGTTGAAAAGATGGAAGGGATGGTAGAGGTGGTACACTATACTGTAGCCTCTTCAATGGTATAGTTACAGAAATTGAGGACCAGCCTCGCTCCTTGATTTGCCCAAGATCATAAAACAGGTTGGTGGTATCAGGCCATGAGCATATTTCCAGGAGAGTTAAGAAAAAAAATGTGGCACCTTTGGAAAAAATACTTGAGTGCATCATATATATTTTACTTTATTTTATCACATTACATTCATTAGTCACCACAGGATACTACTTAGCCATAAGAACGAAAGATGCACCATGTGCCTAAAAAGAAATGAGAGAACTCATATCTCATGCCTTCATATCCAGTTTAAATTGTAAAAACATGATCACAGGTAATTCCTAACTTACAAATTGATCTTGTTCCAAAATTTCACATGTAAGAACAGGAGATACGTTGCCTTAGAGATAATATTCTACTAAGCATGTTGTTGGATTCCTAGGTTAGCCTTCAAATGCCTGTATAATGGGAGATGCTCCAGGAGCACCTTTCTGTTCGAACAGTATCTGTAAAAACCTAACCAATCTGTATAGCAATGTTTCTACAGGAAAATATGGAATATCTCCTCCTGTTGCAGTCTTGAAAGAGAAACAAGAGTCCTTCTTAGTATAGCTCTGCCCTCTCCATGCCCCTGTCATCTGCCTGTCTCCAGAGGAATTTTGGGAGGGGGTACTGGAAGAGCAGAAAGTTAATATTAACTTGGGACTCTCCCATGTCCTTTGGCACAATTTAGTCTCCGTGGGATTCCTATCACTTTTATTTAGGGACTCCTTTGCCCTGATTCGTCTGTTTCTCTTCTCACAGCCACAGTTCTTTCTAACTAAGATTTCTCAACTTCCAAGACCCTCCAAAGCATTGCTACCCACAGTATGGCCCCAGGGCAAACAGCATCACCACCTGGGAGCTCTTAGAACATTATAGACTCTCAGGTCCTACCCCAAACCTGAATCAGAATCTCACCTTAACTAGATCCCTGTGTAATTAATATGCATATAAAAGTTTAAGGAACACTGCCCTTCATTAGAAGAGTTAATATTAATTTTTCTGTGTTTTAAGATTTTCCTGTATTAACATTAAGAAAAATATCAAACTAAAAAGTTCTATGTGTACCACTTTCCAATCCCCTCACTTTAGGTCTAAGAAAAGTCACATTCAGTGATCATGCTGATGCTTGTCTACCAGCGGTTCTCAACCTTGGCTATACAATTAGAATCAGCTGGGGAACATTTCAAGCATAATATTGGGCACAGTGGCTCATGCCTGTAATTCTAGCAGTTTAGGGGGCCTAGGTGGGAGGATAGCTTGAGGCCAAGAATTTGAGACCAGCCTGAGCAACACAGTGAGATCCTATCTCTACAAAAAATTTTTAAAAATTAGCCGGGCATGGTGGTGCACCTGTAGTCCCAGCTATTTGGGAGGCTGAGGTGGGAGGATCATTTGAACCCAGGCACTTGAGGTTTCAGTGAGCTATGATGATGCCATTACACTCTAGCTCATACAACAGAGCAAGACTCTGTCTCAAAAGAAAAAATAAAAAGAATAATATTGTCCCAAGTCCAATCCCAGACCAATTAAATCACATTATCTGAGGGAAGGGCTAATGGGTCCTCTAAAGATTAAAGTAAAAATGCCTTACGTTTCAAAGAGGAAATCTAAATGCCATGAACTTTTAAGTGTTCTTGTCGCAGGAACTGGGGAAAGATGTAAAATGCAGTGAGCAGCACAAAGAAGTGTAGCTGTGTGCTAGAGATGGAAGTTTCAGAAAGGAGTAGAAATATTCAGGATGTAGGACAGTGTAGGAAATGCAGCATGCAAGTCACTGCTGGGGTTAGTGAAGCAGCTAGATATGGCAGGAATGTGGGGATGAGAGAGAAAGATGAGAAAAGAATCCTACATGACAGGCATCTAGAAGATTTTCTGGAGATAGCAATCCTTAGGTAGCCAATCACGTGGCAGGAACACACAGAAGTAAAAGTGCCTAAGGCAGGGACTATCTGTATGCAGAATTCCCAAACTCCCTCTGGTTTTTAGCAGTAGGCTTGTATTCAAATGCCTACTTAATGATTTTATCCAAACATAAGGGACAAAGATCCTCCTTTGCATTATAGACTGTGGGTCTTGAGCACTCTGGCAATACAAGAACCAGGAATTCTCTTTTATGCCTTTAAACTTCTTGGGATTTAATGAATAAAGGTAGTCTGACACAAGTTGCACTAACATGATCTCAATTTATTTGTGGAAACATGCTCAGAGCTGCCTAGGAATCAAGAATATTTTTGAGTGAATGCTTGTGGATTTGTTACCATAATAAGTGTATTGTGATAATCATATTCTCTCAGTAACCTGCTTACAGAGCTCTCTCTACATAGCTTCCCTCAGACTATGCTTAATTGACTCACACTCAGTTTTGCAACAGCCAGTTTCTCTTCCAGGCTGGGCATCTTAAATGTTAAAGACAATGTTGTATCTGGCTGCTGAGTCAGGTGAAAAAAAAAAAAAACCAAGTGCATAGTTAACGCTGAGAAGCCATAGCTAATATGATTTAAAATTACAGCAGTATTGCAGAGAGATAAGCTCCTTTCTGGTGGCATTTCCGTTCTCTTAACCTTTCTCAGTTAACAGCAAATTTTATGGTACTTTTTTATATCAGGCCTAAAACCAACCAAATGTTTTTACACCATAATTATCATGATGTAGAGGGACTAAGAATGTATAGACATTCTGAAACTATATCCATCTAGCTCTTAGGGTTATAGCAATTTCGAGAATCACTGCTCATTTATCCCTGCTTATTTAATGGAAAGAAGGAATGCCCAGAAAGAATACAATAAATAATAAGTCACTGGTATAGTTATTTAAAAGGATAGAGGTCTTACAGTATATATACTATAACAGTTATTTTCTCTCCTTCTTTTCTTTTTATAAGGGACAGAAGGAATAAAGCCAAGAGATCAGATGCCCTGAAAAACTGCACTCATCTAAAAGACCACTATGGTTATCTAAATTCTTTGAGACACAGTTTTCAACATTTTCACTACTTAAAACTGCACATCTTAGTAAAGCCTTTTCTCTGTGACAAGGATGAAAAACCTACAGCCTCACCACACTTGTGCCATTCTCAGTGTAAATCTTCTTCCCTGTGCCTTCTCACCATACACATTTCAGCTCCTTTTCCCCATCAGGATCTTTTCCTCGCCAACACGCTGTTGGCTATCAGGCGGAGCTGAGCTGCTAGAAACAGACCTTGCCCTTCAAATGTGTTCCTGGTTCCGGAGCTGTAGCCTAGGGCTCAGATTAGCTTAGGAGCACTTCTCCCCTCACCCCATCCATGGATAATTAATACACCATGAAAGACTTTAAAAGATTTCTATGGCTGGGATAGTTTTAATCTTGAGAAGTTTAACAACAATTTAGTCCTTCTTTATACCTACTCCATTCTCCTATCCCTTAATTTTGTCTATAGGTTTGACTCTTAGCACAACTGATTCTTGGGTGGATTTCACACAGCTCCTTCCTGGGGAACAAGTAAGTGAGAAGATTCTGGTTGGTTCCCCTGTCCTGCTACCTGCTGTGAACTTTCTTCAGATTTGCCCCTATAGTGACCCTGGAAGAATCCTCAACCTTCAAACTTCTGTAGCCTGTGTCTCTTGACAAGAGGCTGAGAAGCTCAGCAGAACCAAGGCTGGTTACTAGAGTCACCATTCTGTTAATACCTAAATATAATCATTATAAATATAATTATTCAATCATAATCTGTTACTGTGGAAGGGTGGTCATTGGCTTTGGAACTAAAGAGACTGGGTATCACTCAAATTTACCATATATGTGGTATTATTACTAGCAATAATAACTTCTGCTCCGTGGAGTTACTAGGAAAATTAAAGGGTCTGCATAAAGGGCATAATACTGAACTGGAATTGAGATTAGGTACTCAATAAAAATTAAAATGTTCTATATCGTGTTTTTTTTTCTTTGGTGTACACCAGACCAAAATATAAATTCTATAAGTATGTCTATATATCATATAAACTTTCACATTTAGGTGGGTGATTTTGCTCACATTAAACTTCTATGTTGGTAGAATATAGAGGAATAAATTATTTTACAAGCCAGGCAGACCATACAAAGGGCTTAATAATAACAGAATGAAAGAAAATATTCACAATCTACACATCTGATAAAGGGCTAATATCCAGAATCTATAAAACTCAAACAAATCATCAAGAAAAAAACAAACAACCCCATTAAAAAGTGGGCAAAAGACATGAACAGAAGTTTTCCAAAAGAAGACAGACAAATGGCCAAGAAACATAAAAAAAATGTTCAACATCATTAATCATCAGGGAAATGCAAATTAAAACCACAATGAGGTATCACCTTACTCCTGTTAGAATGGCTTTCATTAAAAAGTCCCAAAACAACAGATGCTGGCACAGCTGCAAAGAGAAAGAAATGCTTATCCACTATTGGTGGGACTGCAAATTAGTACAACCCCTATGGAAAACAGTATGGAGACTTCTCAAAGAACTAAAAGTTGACCTGCCATTCCATCCAGCAATCCCACTCCTGGGCATCTACCCAAAGGAAAAGAAGTCATTTTATCAAAAAGACACCTGCACGCGAATGTTTATTGCAGCACAATTCACAATTGCAAAGATGTGGAATCAACCCAAGTGCCCATCAATTCATGAGTAGGTTAACAAAATGTGGTATACGTATACCGTGGAATACTACTCAGCCATAAAAAGGATGAATTAATGCCTTTTGCAGCAGTTTGAAAGGAATTGGAGACCATTATCCTGAGCAAAGTATCTCAAGAATGAAAAAACAAACAACATATGTACTCTGTAATAAATTGGAACTAACTGATGGGCACAGAAGTGAACAGAGGGAAGTAAAAGTCATTGGAAATCAAGCAGGGGGAGGCGGAAGAAGGGAGAGGCAAAACCCCACCTAACAGGTACAATGAACACTATCTGGTAATTGGCACATTTATAGCCCTGACTCAAACCATGTAACAAAAACATTTGTCCCCCCTTAATATTTTGAAATAACAAAGCAAAATAAAATAAAAGTATTACCTAATCAAAAAAAGAGAAAGGGGCCTAATAATTAGACCTCTCTTCTAGCTTCTACTCAGTAGTGCTTATGTTAATTAATAGAAGCAGCATGCCATGTAGAACACGACCAGGGGAGATATTGAGTTTCACTGAAATCGTAGCCATGACATAACAATTGTTTGAAATATTATTCACTTTAATCCAAGAATTATTTATTGAGAAGGTTAAATTCTTATATGACCAGAATGAACTGTACTTCTATGCCCTGATTCAAAGCAACTGATAAAAATTATTTTCTAAAAATTACATCAAATAGAGCCAGAAGCTATGAAAAACATTTTTCCCAAAGCTCTGGGTGCTCTCATTGAGAAAAATCATATCAAAGATATCTTAAAAGATGATTCTTCAGCTACCTTATTTGTATTTACTAACAAAATATTTTTCAACCCCAAACTGCTGCAGGTTTTTGTAAGAATATATATATTCCATATGCAGAGGTCAGGAGTTTGAGACTAGCTTGAGCAAGAGTGAGACGCCATCTCTACTAAAACTAGAAAGAAATTAGCCGGACAGTTTAAAATAGGAAAAAAAAAAAAATGAGCCAGGCGTGGTAGTGCACGCCTGTATTCCTAGCTACTTGGGAGGCTGAGGCAGGTGGATCGCTTGAGCCCGGGAGTTTGAGGTTTCTGTGAGCTAGGCTGATGCCACAGCGCTCTAGCCCAGGCAAAAAAAAAAAAAAAAGAATACATATATATATATATTCCATATACACATGGATCTATTATTTAAAAAGCCAGAAAAACTTCTTCCAGGATATTATCAAAAGCATTAGGAACATTCTGGACCTAATTATAGTCACCTTTGTCAAGATAACATTTTAAATACATTTTTCTTGGGGTATATGAATTAAAATTCTTGAAGCTACGCAACACAGATGGCATTTCTTCAGGAGACACTGTGGCACTGCTAACTCCCTGAGGCATAAAGACCAACGTGAATACAATACAAGTCAGTAACATCCCAAAGCAAATATTGTGCACAGCTTTACTTGAGGACGAAATAAATTTTCAACTTGTCACCTCCTTTTACAGGTTATAACCAAGGATTCAAATGATGCTCTGATGATGTAGAAAATAATAAATCAGAGTCACAGTTGACAGCAGCTGGAAAACACCCAGGGCATTTAAACACCATAGAGCCTGAGCTTTCAGGCATGCTGCTCTGTTCATACTGATGGAGAATACTGAAAATTATATTGCAAGAGTGCCTCACTGGCAAATTTGTAAATTTTGCTATTTTTCCTTGTAACAATTCAGCATGCAGGTATGATTTCCAAATATTACAAACATTCATATGTGTAATTGGCTAAATTTGACCTAATTCTTCTCCCAACATTATCTCCTGACATTCTCCTGTTGAGTATAGGAAAATAAAGGCACCAATAATCTCAAGTGCTAGTGAGATAATGTGATTTGGAATCATAGGAGAAAATAATTTTTCAAAAACAAGCAATTTATTTTACTAAATTCATCTTAAATTGTAAATTGACACCCTCATTCTAAGACATCTTAGTTACTAAGCATTTGTACTTGTCCTTACTAGAGTTTTAGGTGGTTTCTTAGTGATTGGGGTTAGATTTGTCCTTTATAGCTTTATACCTGTTCACCAGATTACCCTAGTCCTTCGATAATGACAAAAATGAATATAATTATTTTATACATAAGGAATTCATAAGCGTGATCCTTACCCCTAAATATAATAAGATTCCATAGAACATAAATCTCCAGAAAAAGCATCGCCGAAGGGCATTAATGAGTTTGGGATTTTTCTTTGAAGCCAGTTCTCTATCCCATTCTCTGCAAAAGAATAAAAAGTGGGACCAATAAGTTGCAGGTGCAAATATTTGAGTTGTCCTATTTCCCTTAACATAGCAGAATGAACTCAAGTATATCCAAGGAGATTGGCCCAAGAGATTACAGAGACAAAGCCTCATGGAGACCCTCCAACACCAACTGCTCAGCCAAATATTTGGCAGAATTCCATGCTCCCCCAATATATCACCCTGCGGGGAGTTGATTTCATGAAAAGGCCACACTGCATGTGTTTTAAAGAAGTGTTGGGCTTCTTAAGAGCAATGAAAAGGGTGGACAAATAAAATAAGACTCTCATGGATACACAGTACTGTGCTTAGAACAAGGTGGAAAAAATAACACATAAATATCCTAATTTTTCCTCTCATTTCTTGATCTTTATTTGTACAGATCTGTGGCAGATTGTACAATATCTAACTTTCAAACCAAAAACAAATTAAAATGTCAGGTGCCTTTTTCCGTTATTTAACATGAGAAAAACCTGTTAGACATAGTTTTTAAAAGAAGAAGCATGAAATAAATATCATCAAACTTCATTTTCAACTACTAAAATCATTTATTATAGTAAAAGTCTGGAAAAATGAGAAGAGGATCAAACTATATATTTTCTGGTAAGAATAGAAATTAAAGTCTGAACACTGGCTGAAATCTAATAAACTTTTTGTTTTCTTTTGAATACTACAGGAACATCAGCTGATTAAATTCATCAAGTTTTTGCCACTGATCTCTCTTAATAAAAGCCCTTTTTCTCTTCACAAGGAAATAAAATACCTCTAAATGTTACTCTCATCTTAATTTTTATACTGTGCAGAGATGAAAAATTTCATAGCCCCCAAGCAAGAACTAGATAAAGAATTAGATAAAGGCTTTGCACTTCATCAATGGCTATTCCCATTACTATCAAGTTACCATAACTAAACATCATAAGTCAATCCAAAGGAAGGACACACAACTGAGATTTGAAGATAACCTTTGTAGTTTCTGTGCATGGACCTTGGTTTCCCCGAGAAGGTTGCTAACTAGAGCCTATCTATAAAGCCTAATCACCCTTTCCCATATCTATCTATCTCCCCACACTCTTCCCCAGCTTTCATTCACACACATCGAGCTTGCCTCCCATCCATAATACTCGGTGACTCACAAGAGGGTAAGAAGCCAAATATGGAGTAGATTCACCCTCTCCATCAAAGGAGAAATTGGTCAGATGGGAAAGCCAGGAAGGGGGGTGGAGGAAAACCAAAGAAATGGCTCCAAGGTGAAGAAGAAGTGGTCAACACTGAAGTAATACAGGAAGGTGTCATATTTGGTAAGTAAGAGGTCTCTGGTGAGCCTGGTCAATGTAATTTTAGGAACATGGTAGAAGTGGAAACTATACTTCAGGGAACTGAGATGTAAATGAAGGGTGAAGAAGAAAAGAGACCAGGAGAGCAGAGAAATGTTAACCATGAAAGAAAAGACTGGGGTAGTGACCAGAGGGGAAGGCAAAGTTGGGGAATTTTTTTTTTTTTAATAGGTGAGACTTGAACAATTCATAGCCCAAGAGAACAAGAGTAGGTAGTGTGGTTCTAGTAGCACCATAACAGGCCCAAATCAGAAGGGAAGAAGTTCTATACGTATAAAGTTCACATATTAGCTACAATCATGGAATGGATGTATGGTTTGCACACTGCAGTTATGTAGAGGACTAAACTCCACAGCCTCAAAATTGAGCCAGATGGGCCAATGTACCTTCATCATGTGGCAACCACTGAGGGCCTTGGTCACAAGATGGTTATGAAATGTGAGGCCAGGGTCACTTCCCAAGGGTACAAAGGTACCAAGTACTATAAATGGTATGCCACTCTTTCAAAATGTTTCAATAAATTCCAAATGCTAATTTTATAAGCAAGTAACTGAATAAGAAGGTGAAGAAGACAATTTATGAACTTATGCTAGCACAGAGTTTTGAATATAAACAAAATAGGTATATTTTAAAAACTGAATCAAAATGGGGGACACAATGAAAACAGAAAAAAAATGTTAGACAAGGTAATTCTGCAAATTCAGGTGTATGTCCTCTATTTAGCCATAAATAATATCATATCTATAGTATGCATTTTTCAATTAACCCAGCCTTGTGCTGATTAATCTTTCCCTCAGCACCCAACTAAAACTTAGATATTCAATATCAATTATTTTGAACTTGCTGATATACCTACAATGAATTATATTTATGTATTTCATCTCTACAGCAATGTTATAGGTTTCTATATAATGCTAGCCATTTCATATTCAATCATTTATTCATTCATTCAACAAATATTTATTGAGTACATACTAAATGCCAGGACCTATTCTAGGCACTTAGGGATATATCATAAACAAAACAAGTCAAACCCAGTAAAAACAAAAAATCAAAATATCCCTGCTTCATGGCACTTACACATACCAAGTGCTCAGTAATAGGAGTTGGCCCTTGATCTTGGAAGTACGAATCTACTACTCTCACTAGCCTAAATTCCTTGAACAAAATCAGAAAAACAAGGTTGAATATCTTACTTTGCTTTGAAAATGTCAAAAAAAGAGGAAATGAATTTAATTAAGGTAAACAAAGTGCAAGTCTACTCAACTTTTTTTTATTTTAGAGTAATAATTAATTTTTCTGTTTTCTTTCTTTTTATTTTTCCTTACTCCCTTTCCCCTTTCATTTGGTATCAGACCCTGTGCCACTGGCACAAGACCCAAACTAGCTGATTCTAGACTGAGCGGTTCAAAGGGCAAGCACGTAACTCAAGAATCTGGGATTTTTCAGATTTGCCCAAGGACAAAGGGCTCTTTCCTCTGTGGTCTGTAGAGATACAAGCCAAGAGTTCTGAGGACCCACTGCATGGAGGATGCTGGTCTGAGAGAATAAAACCAGCACAAGTCAAATGCCAGCAGGTGGCATTTGAATCCCTGGTCCCAGTGAGTCCCTAGGGCCAGTTCTCTACCTAGGCCTTGACACAGTTTAGGCTTCATAAGCCCATAAATTCCCTCTTTTTATTTACTTAAACTACTTAACTGGGTTTCTGACATTGGCGATCAAAAGGGTTCTAACCAACACACTTAGGAAAGGGGACTCAGAAATTCTTTACAGTGGGGAATACTGCTCCCAGAGATGTGGGCAGTACAGACCTGGGCTGGAATCATGGCTCCATCACTCATTAGCTAGGTGTCTACATCACCTCTCAGAGCCTCAGTTTGCTCTTCTGTAGGATGGAAGTAATGATGCTTTTCTCCCAGAATGGCTGGGAGGAAAGTCTACCTGGCATGTAATAGGTACTCAGAAATATGAAATTTTGCATATCTGTGATAGCCCATTACCTTAAGATTTCCCTGGAAGTGCATCTGTATTTACATATTAAGATTCTGAAAGCAAATATACATAATTTGCTTCGTAATGATGTTACTTTAATTTTCACAGAATCGACTTCATGTCTTTTAAAGACAGGACAAGAGATGTATTTTTCAGGAAAAAAAAGTCATTTCTCAGGAAAACAATTATTTTTCTTTCATGATTTCATGGTTTTAATTCTTTACTTCATCAAGATGTCAGCAAAAAATTAAGATGATCTTATTTTAAATATGCCATTTTAAGAATTAAGCCTTCAAACATGTTAATTTTCTATTCTTTAAGTAATTAATAATATGAATTTCTCTCCTCAACTAATAAACAACATACATGAACATACCTTTCCAATTTTTCAGATAGATTGTCAGCAGAATCAGCAGAAGGGATTTGGTAAATGTCTGACAATTCCAGGCGCTGTCTGTACCCTTTGCTCAAAATTGGTCTAGTCCAGCTAAAACAGAGGAAGAACAGATATAAATATTCACTTGATTTGGTCTCTACTATGGACTTGAAAGCTGATACCCATTCAAATTTTCTGGCATGTGAAAAATGGTGTAATGCATAAATATGAGAATAAAATAAGTCATCTTATATAAATACCAGGCTTCATATCTTCTTACAGGATACACCTGTATAAAACATCAACGCTTCTGAACTAATGTGACTGTTGCTTTGTCAGAGGGATTGAAAATAATGGTACAATCCTCCTCAGGGGAAAAAACAAACTGCTAAACATTCTATATTTAAATGATTCTTTAAAAAAAAAAAACTGCCCCAAAATAACCATATACTAGGTGCTTATAGCCAATTGCTAAAGTCCAGTCCTACCACTTCAAATATAAAATGAACCATGAATAAAAAGAATCCAGGCACGTAACCAAGACCCTTACACAATTTTGTTACTGCAGCACAGAGTACTTAGCAATAAACTATTTGTTGAAGGAATTGACTATAGCTAGAGGGTTAGTGAGTAGTTTATATGAATTTGACTTAATTATCATGTCTGAATCATTGCTTGATGGTAGGGATCATAACTTTAAGTTTTGTCTCCTCACCCCATAGCAGCTACACTCATCTGCCCTCTAGGCATCAATAAATAATAATTTATAATGGACATTAGTGACGCTGGCATGGGAAATCACCAAGCAGGATACCCCAGTTATTTTCAAATATGGTATTTCTAACTACCATGGATAAGGCAGAATAATCTTCATAGAGATAAGAAAACCTAAAAAGAAGAAGGAGGAGGAAGAAGTAGACCGAGAATTGTGAAATAAATACATAAATCATGTGCAAACTGAATTTTCTAAATGAAATTTGAGAGAATGAGGCCTTTGTCAGGTAAAATTTCTTGTATCTACTGAAGAAAGGAATTGAACTTGGATTTAATGATTCCCAAACCCATGTTTTTTCCCTGAGCATCTTTCTTTTCTACAGAGAATTCTAAAATTTGGTGTCATTGAGACTTTCTTTGGTAATGAATCAAACCACCAACACTCAAAAGGGAGTGTTTTGGCAATATCTGAGAGGCAAGATAAACTCACAATTGGAAAAATGTTCTAGCAAAGCCATTCAGAATAAAAGAAGTGCTATGTCAAATGCAAACATTTTGACTTTGTTCCGGGGCAAAGCTTTGCAGATGGCCCTCAGGCTCCTCCTCAGGGCTCCCACCCTAAAGGTCCAGATTCTTCTTTCCACTTCCTTGGTCTTCAGCTTCTTCATTAGGCCCCTGCTCTGTGTTCCTGATGTCTCTACAGCTTGGCCTTCATTAAAATGTAACTGAATTAGGGCCCAGCTCTAAGGCTAAGTAACTTCAATCATTTCTTGCTAAGATATTAATTAGTGACAATGGTTTAATATACCACATTTCCCCATTAACTTACAATATTTGCATTTTAACAAGAGCCTCCTTAACAAAAGGTGATAATTAGGTTTAGTCTTCATTGCCCAGCCTGACCCATTGGCAGTTTTTCCTGGAGAACAATAATGAAAATAGCTGAGCCTAGTCTGAACACAGCAGGAAAAGAAGTGATGTGATCATTCAGTGTCTGCAGTGGGCATTGTCTGAGAAAGCGATGGCACATCCACCTGGTGCACACTATTCTAGTCTCTATCATAAACACTAGAAGGTAAAGTTGGAAATACAGGTGGCAGTTTGTGAGAAATCTGGGATAGCAATCTAGGATATAATTTAGGTTACAAGCCTTTGCAAACTTAAGCCAAGAAGTGAAAAGGTAAACCAATAAAGTGGTCGGGTGTGGTGGCACACACCTGTAGTGTCAGCTACTCAGGAAGATTGCTTGAGCCCAGGAGTTTGAGTCCAGCCTGGGCAACATAGCAAGATCCCCATTTCCAAAAAAAAAAAAAAAGTGTATATTCAGTACTTTCCAAAGAGCTTTCACAAACTGAGTATGCATGATTTTAATTATTCACAAATGTTAGTATGCATGATTTAATTTGAAAATCTTATTAAGTAGGTAGAACAAAAAATTATCATTGCCCTGTTTTAAGAATACAGAAATGGAGGCTCAAATCCGCTAAACTTATCTGAATTACTAAATAGCAAAGCCTAGATTTTTTCCACATTATTCTAACTTCCTTCCTTCCTTTGCCATGTTCAGCTTTCCATATTTAAGATAATTAGGCATGGTAGGTTCTGCTAGACAGATAGGAGGAGAGCCTGAAAGCAGGGAGAAGAAAAGATAGCAGACTGCAGGCAAATATTTAATAATCCCCTCTCCAGAAAACAAAACCAAAAACTGACTTATGGTGTTTGTCAATCTCTATGGTATGAGTACTCTCACCATGACCATTTTCAAGCTACCAAACATGAAATCATTGAGCACAGAGTTGGGAAAAGATGCACAATTGCATATTATAATATAGTATATCTATCTTTCAGATATAATAAACACAAATAACCCTAACATTATAGTATAAATAATATTAAAATGTAAAATAAGAAGTGATAACTTTTGAGTTCTTATTATCTTTGTTTTAATGTAATTTATTTAATCACAAGTTTAAATAATTTCATTTTTAATAATGGCTATGTTTAACAGCCAGCTCATAAATATCTTGAAAATTTAACAATCAGCTCAGCTGGAAAGAATCAACCACAGTAGATCTCTGACAGCCAGATGTTTGAAAGGCTTAGAATAAGGGTCATGGCACTGTGGATGGAAAGAAAGAGACCTGTAGAAGATTTAGTAAAAAGGGAAATGTGCTTCACTTATTAATAAACTTTGCATTTTGAATATGTTTGAAATTATTAAAATATGACACCAAATTTTAAAATGAGCAGAATTTCACTCTCAATATCAAATCAAAAGGCATTTTCAAGAAATTAAATAAATCTCCTCAATCTCTTTTTAAAAATATATATGGAATATTATTCAACAATAAAAAGAATGATGCACTGATACACGCTACAACAGAGATGAACCTTGAAAACATTATGCTAAGTCAAAGAAGCCAATCAGAAACCAGCACATTGTTCCATTTATATAAAATTTCCAGAATAAGCAAGTCTGTAGAGACAGAAAGTAGATTAGTAGTTTGTCTAGGGTGAGGGAGGAGGGTGGAATAAGGAATGACTGCTACATGGAGTTTCTTTTTGGAGTGATGAAAGGGTTCTAAGATTGATTATGGTGATAGTTACCTAACTCTGTGAATATCTAAAAAATCATTGAATTATATAAATTAAATGGATAAATTGGCATGTGAATTATATCTCAGTAAAGCCATTTTTAAAAACAACATCATACAGAAATCGGCTGTCAGTGTTGATTTCAGAAAGTTTTACTAAGCATTTGATTTTTCATTCCTGGAACTGGTGAAATCAAAAGTCTCATTATAGTGACTTTGACACTCTAAGCCCTTTCAAAGATGTTAATGCCTGGGCGGCTACTCCAAGTCATTTAAAACCATGTGCACAGCTCATGGGAAGATCTAAGGATTAGCGACAGGCAAATGAGGAGTTGTATGAATTGTTTATTTCCTGTCCTCCAGAAGCAAGGAACTTAACTTCCAGAACTACTATGAATTCAGAAAAAAAGTGATAATGGCGATGGTATTGTAAAGAAACCAAGGAATGTGTACTATTGGCATTGAAAGGCCACTTCTAATGGCTACACCAAATTCACTCACGTGACTTGGATTTCAGAGACTCAAGCACTTGAGAGGCAATAATAAGCAATGCTACAAAAAAAAAAGAACAAAACAGAACACCAAAACCATCTATTTTGAAAGATAACAGAAGAAACAAAGTATTGTGATTTATAGTCAGTTCCCATCTACTTTAGAGAAGCAGCTTCAGAGTGTACTTCCATGATTTTGGTTCGATTTTTATTCCACCTGGGAATGATGCCACTAACAAGGGCTACAAAACTGATTGTAGCTGGAATGACTGGCCAGAAAGACAGGATGACCACCCTATAAAATTTTTGCATCCTGTATGAGTCACTTGTAGGAGCTCTTTACTAACCAAGAAAGACAAGTGATACCATTGCTCTCTAATTTCTGATTTTTATTTCCATTGGCAATAAGAAATATATTTGAAACCAAGAAAATAAGGAAGCAGGGAAATGAATTGGCCTTAAAATTTTACGGTAGAAATGCCACTGGGTTACTGGCTGGCATTTTTAAAAGCTCACAGACAGAAACTGTATAACAGTCAGAACCTCATCACGGGTTGTGGTGTTAGACAATCACATTCTAGAGAACAGAGCAGAGAAGTAAGTTTCAAGCACGTCCATTGGTAGCTGAGAGGAAAAGAAAGAAAACCAGTTCCATCTCTCTTCTGTCTAATGTAGAAACAAAATATACTTCACATGAGTGACATAAGGATATCTCCCGCACGACATATTGATTTAACTTTGCTGGTATTTGTTTTATAATTATTCCATTTATTTGGTATTTCCTCCCTTTTTCTAGAACTCCAAATCCCTTATTAAGGCCTTTGTTCATCTAACTTGTTCAGACACCATCACCGGGACCCAAAGTAAACCCTCTGTAATGAGTTTTTCTGTCCTTTGGCAGAGAAATATCCATGTTCTGTCTGAACCACGGTTGTCATTCTGGAATTAACTCAAAATCTGGAATCAAAGGTGCTTAATTGTTCTCTGCTAAAGTGTTTCTTACAAGGTAGAGATGACTCTCCTCCTTTGGGGACAGAGCCTCTGAGAAGCTCTGGGCTATGGGTCAGGGATCTTTTTGGCATGAGCTGCTACAGGCAAAGGACATGCTACACTTTTTCATTACCTTCAACGTCCAAATAATTTAATGACCCCTCACTATTTATTAAATCCTTTCTGACACTTGCTTGCAAGTTACTGCCTTGAATTGACTTTTCCCAACATTAAAAAAGAAAAAAATATATAGTGTAATTCCACCTGACATATTTTGCTTGAGAATTTATATTTATTTGTTTACTTTGCTTGATAATTGGAATGGTACAATGGAGGCTAGAAGCAACCTCAGAAGTATTTTAAGATGAAGACGATTAAGAACTAATACTCCAAGGATAACACTGAAACTGATGCTGCATCAGGAAGACAAAGGTGATGATTTTTTAAATTTGGTTGTGATTAAGTTGGTCTCTAGGATTCTGCTTGGAATCATCTAACCAAAAGAATGATCAGTCAGTTCTGGAATTTTTCTCATCTGTCCCAATTTGTTTATCACCCCAACTTGTTTATGCTCTCTGCTGTTATACCGTTATACTACTGTTACACATGATTATTTCTCAGAAGGATTCAAAGAGCATCACAGCATTGGATTGAGACTTTCCAGATGCAGCTGATTTCCCATCTTCAAAATAAATATGAAAGTTGGCTATTGGTGTAATTTTAACCCTTTTTATCTTCCATTGTCTTTACTTCGTCTTCTAGGAAACAAATTGCTAACTATTGCCAATTAAAAGGTAAATTTATCATCTTCTTTAATGTTATTTTCATTTTCTTGATGCCTTGTTATCACCAGGAGGGAAACCAATAGTAAAGCTCCCAGGAGGTGCGGGCAGGAGATCAGCAGCAGTTTAACCCTCACCTATCCCCACAATGAATCCCAGAAAAAAAGGAGCAAGACAAACAAGGAATGGAGATAGCAATTGGTTCAAGGTATACCAAGGAAACAAGACTCTACAGGAGGAGCCTTGCTTTGAATCCCCTTCATTTAACGTTTACATATTTTTTCCCCTATAATCAACATATAGGTAAGTAAAGATCTTCAAAAAAACTTAAATCACTTTTTCCAACAGCAAAACACACAATAATGGGTGATTGATTCATTCCAATCCTAACAATCAAGTTAAGAGTTCAAAATGCTCACCTTTGCAATCAGGTCATTAAAAGCACAAATTATAACACAAATCATTACAGTTTAGTGAAAATCATTTTTGTAGGCATTTAAAAAATTTTTTTGACTTCAAATGTTATGATTTCTTGCTTCCATTCATGCTTCAGGAAAATGAACTTTAAAAGAAACCTTAAGCCAGATTCTCTTCCTTTTGAACTCTGCAGGAGTTCCCACTAGATGAAACCATTCATAATAAAGTGGCTTTTAATTTTTAAAAGGATTCTCCTATTACCATCACCAGGCATGGCATTCTTTGGTTTAGCCAGGTCACAATGAAGAAATATTAATAACTTCCTTAAAATAAAACCTGACTTCTATTTCCCAGAAACTCCAAATGCATTGAAACAGTTTCATAAAAATTGTGTATGTGTGAGCCTCTTCAAGTCTAGGTTCACTTTCCCTCCCATGTGCTCCATTCTATCCTGTACTTCCTCCACCTGAGCTTTTACCAGAAATTGTCTATATGCTTGTCTGCCAATCCCCCATGTTCCCAAGCACACTAGACTGTAAGGTCTTTAAGGGGAAACACCTTATGGATTTTTTATTCCGCTATCTCCTGCACTTACCATAAAGCATGGCACATACTTGACATTCCATTTTTTAATTGCTGAATTAGTGTTACCACATAACAATATGTTTGCTAATTTATTTCCTTCATAAGACTAACTTCTTGAGGACAATGTAGATGTAATATTTATCTTTCTATTTCCATTGTCTTGTTGTTCAGTGCTTGGGAAAGAATAGAAATTCAACAGATTCATGTGTTAATTAATTACACAAGCATGATATGTTAATAGCCCATGTGAATACACTGATTGCAAATCGGTGTTGCTTAGCCATTACTCCTGGTCAAATGTAGTCTATTAAAAGCCAAAAAAAAAAAAGTCATAATATTTTAAGTCTATAGTAAATGCAAGAAAATGTGAAGGAGTCTATACTTGTTCAGGGACCATTCTTAATAACATTTCTTCCTTTTTTCTGAGTCTTAATTTAAAGCTGATAATCCTAAAACTTCCAGCCAAGATTATTTAACTTTCCTCAATAAAATGTTTTCATATGCAACATTCTCTATTACCAAAACATTCTTCCTAATGTTTGGCCTTCATCCTATTCTTAGCAGGGATGTACCAAAATTTCATAAATGGAAAGTCATTCTGCAGTTCTTTCAAGAGCAAAAGGTCCCCTTTATTTTGACCCTCCAAGATAGTTCCTATATCGTGTCACTTGACATCCTCTGCATTGCCTCTATGTTATTTATGGACCCTTATAGATGACATATACATAGCTATTAAAAGGTTTCATAAGTTACTGTAACCCCCTAATGTATTATTATACTTTACAGTTTCAAATTATTTCCATATCACATTCTGCTCCTGAAGACTATCGATTGTTATAGATTGAATTGTGTCTCCCCCAAAAAAGATATGTTTGAGTCCTAATCCCCAGTACCTCAGAATGTGACCTTATTTGGAGCTAACATTTTTGCAGAAGTAATTAAGTTAAAGTGAAGTCATTAGAGTGGATCCTAATCAATGACTGGTGTCCTTATAAAAAGGGAAAATATGGACACAGAGACAGACACACAGGCAGAGCGCCAGGTGAAGACGAAGGCAGAGATCAGGGTAATGACTCTGCAAGTCAAAGAATGCCAAGGATTGCCAGCAAACCACCAGAAGCTAGGGGAAAGACATGGAGCAGACCCTTCCTTACAATCCTCAGAAGAACCTAACCCTGCTAGCACCTTGATCTCAAGACTTCTAGTCTCCAAAACTATAAGACAATAAATTTCTGTTGTTTAAGCTACCCAGTTTGTGGTAGTTTGTTATGGCAGCCTTAACAAACTAATATATACTAGCCCTAAGCAAAGATAAATTTAGGACAATGCACACAGGTGATAGTCCATTTAAGATACAGTCATAATGATGTTTTGGTTAATGGCAGACCACATATATGCAGGTGGTCCCATGAGATTATTATACCATATTTTTCCTGTACCTTTTCTATGTTTAGATATGTTCAGATACACAAATACTTACCATTGTGTTACAATTGCCTGCAGTATTCAGTACAGTAACATGCTATACAGGAGCATGTAGCCAAGGAGCAAAAGGATATGCCATATAGCCTAGGTATGTAGTAGGCTATACCACATCTAGGTTTGTTTAAGTACACTCCAACACGTCCACAACAACAAAATTGCTTAAGGACATATTTTTCAGAACACATCCCCATTGGTAAGTGACACATGACTGCAAGTTTAAAAGTTAGGGGTGAAAGTCAATGTCAAAGCAAAGGCTACAGTTGTGGAATTGAGCACAGGCATTTGTAGGAGTGTGATCTCCATAATTCAGAGAAGGCACTGGGTCTAATTCACAGGAGGGAAGGTTAAATTTAGAGAAGAGAGGTACTTTCTTAGAGCCTAGACAGAAAGATAAAGTTTTAATTATAATACTGCTTCTGTCACTGATAATAGTGTTTACCATGTATTAAAGAGATACTCTGTGTCTGGCATTATCTGCTGTCATTTAATGCATAGAAAGTGCTTACAGAGGGTGCTGTTTAATTTTATATGTAAATTGGGAGCATGTTTTGGATGAGATTGGTATTTAAATCAGTGAACTTTGAGTAAAGCAGATTTCCCTCCCTGATACAGGTGGGCTTCATCCCATTGGATGAAGGCTTGAAGAGAACAAAAAGACCAGTCTTCCCAAGTAAGAGAGAATTCTCCAGCAGACTGCCTTCACCTCAAACCGGAATACTGGCTCTCCTGGATCTCCAATCTACTAGCCCACCCTGCAGATTTCAGGCTTGCTGCCTTCATACTCATGTGAGCCAATTCCTTCTAATAAATCATATATAAATAAATATATATACATATATATATATATATATATATACACACATTTATTTCTTTATTTACTATTGGTTCTGTTTCTCTGGAGAACCCTAATGCACAAAGAAAGCATTCAATGAATGTTACCTATGCTGTTGAATGTTACTTGCTGTGCCATGTTAAGATGAAGATAACTCATTGTACTGGTGAGAATAACTGAGGTTCAGAGAGATTAAGTAAATTGCCTAAGATCACATTGTTAATAAGTCACAGAGTGAGGATTCCAGCCAAGTCTGTCTGATTGGAATCTGTCTGATTCCAAAGTACATGCTTCTTCCACCATACATTGCTGCCTGAGAGTTGACAACGAGGATAGAGATGAAGTAGAACGTGAGATCATTTTCTAAGGGTGCAGATGGGTGAAATGAGACTCAATGGAAGGCCAGGAACAACCAATATGGGGAGAAAAACTAGGACAGTCATTTTCACACTCTGAACCCAAACACCTAGTGTTCCCTGGAGATAGTGCAGAGAATCTACCAACTTTTGCTTTGAAATGTCAATATTTTTTAATATCTTTTGTATTCTAAAAATAAGAATTAAAAAATGACATGCTCAAATGTGTTGCATGCCGATTTTAGCACACTGGATTCATCCAAACATTATCCTGGGCGGCCAGGCTAACATTTTTAGCGTCCACTATGTAGGAAAGCTTCCACTGACATCTCTTTGCACATATTTAAACCTATTATGATCTGTTATTGGTTATTTCTGCACAGCATAAGTGAGCATGTCACTATAGCACACGTGGGCCAAGCATAAGTGAGCATGTCATTACAGCACACGTGAGCCAAGCTCGGTTAACAGCTCATCGTATCTTTGGCATACGTGTTTGCACAAGGTCTCATCACAGCATAACAGAGATTGTACAACATCCAGGAATGATAATAAGTCGCATATGATATTATCATGGTTTTGTAATACTTTACCATGCTTACTTGCTCTAATGTTGATTATAAGACTCACCATCGCTTTAATAAATAGCCTTTCTGAAAAGAAACACTGCATTAACTATACACAATTTTTAGAAATTAACAATATTATATCTTATTCATGCAGTGACCTATCACTTTCTTCTTCAGTATCATAAAGTTTTAAAGTCTAAGACTTCTTCACATTCAGGTCAAAAATATTCTTCTGAATCACTCTTAGCCTTGCATAGCTATGAACAGGGTTACAGTGACAAGCTGCATTCATAATACCTTCACCTGTAGGACAGGCAGTATAATTTCAAGGCATAGTGAAGTGCTGAGCTTGAGCAACTTATACTTTAATTACACCACCTGGTATGCCAAACAAACTTCAAACTAAATATTATCTGTTTTTTCAAAACTAGATCACAGAGTAATCTTCCAGAAATTTCAAGGAACAAACTAAATTGAAGTTTAAAACCAGGACACCAAAAAGGGGTGCGTGGTGGTGAGAGAACATTTAAGTGATTGAACCTGGAACGAAGTCGATGGAACAAAGTTAGTAAGATTAGAAAAACAGATGCAAAAATTCAACAAAGCTGGCTCAGTAGATTTGAAGGAATGAGAAATGACAGGAAGCTGGATTTGGAAAATGAAAAAAAAAAATGAAAGGTGACAGTGAGTACCCGGATGGAACAAATCAGGATAAGAAGTACAGTCTGGGTCAAGCTTTTTGCAACTGAGCTGTTTCTATGTGACAATGTTTGGCGACTGGCATGGTTTTGGCTGGTCACATCTTTCCTTCTTCAACTAGATATTGAGAGTTTTAAAGACCTCATTATTCTGAAAAAACACCCTCTCACATCCATAGCGTAGCTTGTCAGAGGGACCTATACAAAGTAACAACAAGAGGGCATTCATCTGGCCCTTCTAGGAAGAACTAAGTCTGATGACTTATTTAAATAGTAAATTAGGAAAATCTATATACAAAATTAAGCAAAATTATATAATTTACCAATTCCATTCTAGGTTTGTGAGTTATACAGTGTACTGGTTAATAGAGCTCTGAATTTAGACAAGAAAAAAGTTCATGTCCTGAGTTCACAGTAATTATTGTAGCTGGGTGACCTTGTATAAATTCTTTAACCTTTCAAAACCACGTATTTCTTATAAGCAGTATGTATGTATAAGTATCAGGGTATCAATATTTATGTTGAATAAATGCATGCATACATTCAGGTATGCATCTATGCACAAAAGAATGAATAAAATCATACTTGTATTTCAAAGTTATTACTTTTACGTTAATGAGTTCATTTTATAGTGGTTGTCTTTCTGGCTAATAAAATTTCATTGCATAAAAGCTTAGCTCTGATATTGCCTCTGAACTTTAAATTCATCAGTTTTAGAAACTCTTAATACAGTGAATAAAAATTTGAATCTCATTGTAGTTGTATATTTTATGCACTAAAGTAACTAATTTATCTAAATTCCTAATGTCTAGCTGTATTACTGATGTTGGTCCAAGCTGGCTCTATAATCAAATTAATGCAGGGGGGATTTATTTGCTTTGTGCACTTTTGTTCACAGTGCATATATACAAGCCATATATTGACTTTTATGGATAGAAGAGAGTAACCCTATTAGGTATCAAGTAAAAAGGGGCAGAAAAAAAGTAAATTTGAATTTTTTAATGCAAAAGCTGTCTGTGAGCTGAAAGGTAGAAGTTCTTTTGGTAATAAGTATTTGATCAGCCACCTTATCACTTCAATGAAAAAATATATTCAGAGGTCCAAGACCAAAATGAATTAATTGAAGGACCATTAAAAAAAAACAGTAAATTATGGTACATATATATTTACGAAGAAATTTTGAAAATAATCTTTATAATAATTTGGTTTAAAATTAAACTGCCTACTCACATGAGATTTGAAGACAATTATTTTGGGGGAAAGCTGATCTACAGCAAAGTTAGCTCTTATTGATATTCTGAAGAGAAATAATAGGATGCTAACTTGAGCTGTAATTTTCCTAGAAAGCCCCATGAACTACACAAGAAAGCAAAAGAAACAAATGTTCCTAGTTTATGTTATACTTCAGAACACATGGATTTGCTAAACAATTTTTTTATTTCAAAATTAGACATTTTATCTTCAGAATACTAAATGGGAATTTTTTAAATGTCATTTATTTTTACTGTGTATTTGTAAGGTATACAACATGATGTTTTGATATACATATAAATAGTAGAATGATTACTTCATTTAATTACATATCTATTACCTCACATAGTTACCTTTTGTGTGTGTATATTACATACACACAAATGGAATATAGAGTTTAGAGCACCTAAACTCTATTCTCTTGACAAACTTCCACTATACAATTCAATATTATTAAGTATAGTTCTCACGCAGTACATTAGATCTCTAGACTTATTCATCCTACATAACTGCACCTTTGTACCCTTTGACATACATCTCCCCCTTTGCCCCAACCCTCCACTGCTGGTAACCACCATTCTACTCTCTATTTCGATATATTTGACTTTTTTTTCATTCCATGTACATGTGAGATTAGGTGTGAATATACCCTTCCCCTTCTACCCCCGCCCACCTGCCCAACACCTGATGTGTTACTACTATATGTGCACATAAGTGTTGATCAGTTAATACCAATTTGATGGTGAGTACATGTGGTGCTTGTTTTTCCATTCTTGTGATACTTTACTTAGTAGAATGGGTTTTTGTGTTGGTCTTGATGTTTTATTTTTCAGAGTTCATAGAGATGTTTAAAATAAATAAAATGTGCAAAGAGAGCTTCCTATATAGTTTCTCCACTCTGCTTCCTCTAGAACTGTGGTTGCTAATTTCGGCCAATGTAGGCTTCATTTCCTTGTTGCATCCATAACCAGTGCTGGACTCCCTTCAGTCTCCTCTAAACACAACTGTCAACACCTCTAGGATTCTGCTATTATGCTTAATTTTCACATATTTGTAGGATTAGCAACAGATGAAATTCTATGGTCCCTTTTTGATGTTCTTAGTCTTCACTAGGCAATTGGGGATAAGTGTAAAGTCAGGTAGGAGGTAGTTGCACCTCTGTAGGCAGTGCTAAGAAAGAGAGCTTTGTGTGTTTAATAAGCCTGGAAGTTTTAACATAAAACAATGATACGTAACCTTTTCAAAAGTAATGAAAACCTTTTTTTAACCCATACAAAAATTTCACGGTAGGAGGTGTGCTTTTATTTACTCTATTACTGAAGACAACATCTGAAGCCCTGAGCAGATCTTCAGGCCTCCTTGAATTTCTATGGTCTCTCAGATGTGCTGTGTCTCATCATGTGAAAAGCACTACTTAAGGGAGTGAAGTTTCTGGGGCTAGGGAGAAGGGGAGAGGTTCAGACATCACTTGGCAGGTTGGAGACAGGGATTTATAGGAGGATTCTGAGTAGAATTTCTAAGTAGAATTTAACCAGTGCTGTCCCTAGAATACAGCTGCTTGTTTCTAACACACTCTGTCACACTGTACCACAATAACAAATGGGCATTTTAAATGCTTCTATAGATGCCACCCTGGTCTTTACTGGAACAATGTGAAGTATTGTCACCTTAAACATCTTAGTATCTCTTACCTAAGACTAAGCTCTAAATCACTTTAATATATTCTCAGATCATCATATTACCTGGCCTTGAGCCATATGCATTACTTCCTTTGTCATTTAAAAGAGAAGCAGAGGGTCTGCACAGATCTCCACCCCTACCCCAGGCTTCACTCTGCAATTGCATTTCCTTACTCAGTAGCAGCACCACCATCCACCCAGTTACCCAAATCAGCAGATCTAGATGTTAACCTTGATTCTTCTCTCTCCTTCACCTTCCACCTTTAAATCAATTACCAAATCGATTGTCTCTCTATCCCTACTGCCACTCTTTCAGTTCATTATTTCTTTCACAAAACTGCAAGTCTCTAAACTGGTCATGTCACTCCCCTACTTTTCACATCTATTATGATACGCCCCAAACAAAGCTTACAAAGCCTCTTGTGATCTGGCCCTTGCTAGAGTTTCCAGACCCATCTCCCACAAATCACTGTCATACATTGTATGCTCCAGTCACAGAGAACGTCTCTGAATTCTTTGACAGTGCCATACTTACTCTTCCTGCCAGTCCTCCACACAATCTGTTGCTCCTATGTTTTAAGTTTTTCTTTACCCACCCCTTTCTTTGTCTGGATAACTCCTAACTCCCTTAGGTGTGAATGCAAAAGATACCTCCTCCAGCAAGCCTTCCTTGACCAGCTTTAGACTGGATTAAGTGCCCCCTTGAGTGCTTCTATTAATACCTTGACAACCTGGGTTTCAGAGAATTCTTCATGAAGACAGCAGCATTTTCTTTCTTGTCCACCTCTACCTTCTTAATGCCTTACGTGGAATACAGAAGGTGGTAAATAAATGAATGAAGGTATTCTCCAAGCTGCCCAGAATCATGATCTACAAAGGAAGTACTGCTCTGACCAAGCTCCTTGAAGTAACCCGTGGGAGAATTTTCTGACTATATCAGAGAATAGCTTTAGGGCTAACAATCCTAAGGACCTAGCAGAAATCTTCAAATCATTTTCTTACCCAATGAGCAAGGAATGAGCAAGCAAGCTGTTCCACAAAGGAAATGCCATAAGGGACGTAAGGAAAATTTGATATGATGAGTGCTCTAAGTATTAAAAATCTACCCATAGTCCTCCTTGTTTTGACCTTTCTTAAAAATCAGAATGATGCCACCATTGCAGGACTGTTGAATATCATCAATCTACCAACACAGGTCTCTAGGGGTGATCACCATGGAATCATCATCACCGTAAAAAGATCTTTACTAAACCATTTCATGCAGGAGTCTTGAAATGGTCTAAATATTGTCCTAAACAAGTTAGAGAGGCCCTGACATCCAGGGGTTTGCAATTTGAAATAGTCATTGATGTCAAAAGATAGTAATAAGTTACTAGAACTGCACAGAAAATAGCAAACTTAACAAGCCTTGCAACTTGAATACAGCTGTGAAAACCAGATCTTTCAAAACTCTGGAGGAATGTAATTCTCTACATCAAGCAATCTCATAGTCAATTGAATTTTTACAGGCTTTTTGCTACAGGCTCTTTGCTGATACAAAGCTCTACAGTAAAGCTACTTTGTAATGCTAATTTCACACTGAAACAACTACATGGTAAATTGATTCTTGGGAGCTGAAGAGAAGCAACCGAAATAGTAATGTTTTGCTCTGTGATAATGCACTTGGCATATTTTTAATTTTTTTTTTTTTTTAAGACAAGGTCTTGTTCTGTCACTTAGGTTGGAGTGCAGTGGCATGATCATAGCTCACTGCAGCCTCCAACTCCTGGGCTCAAGTGAAGAAATCCTCCTGCTCCTGCCTCAGCCTCCCCAGTAGCTGGGACTACAGGCCTGCACCCCTAAGCCCAGCTAATTTTTATAATTGTTTGTAGAGACAGGGTCTCACTATGCTGCCCAGGCTCATCTCGAACTCCTAGACTCAAGCAATCCTCCTGCCTCGGCCTCCCAAAGTGCTGAGATTACAGGCATGAGCCACCATACCCAGCCCATATTTATAAATTAATCCTTCTGTCAGGGTCCCCAAACAACCTGACCTTTATCATAGTCTGTTTTCCCCTCTTGACCTCATTGTATCACAGGGATTTTGCTCCAGGGAAATGCCCTACACAGATGTGTCAGGAATCAGTGGAATCAAAATTGCTGTTGAGTCAGAGGTGTTTTTAAAGTTTTGACAAACAATATATAACTGCATGCTAAACGGTTAACACCCTTCCCTGATGGTTTTGCAATCCTATACTTATATTGTGGCTCTATCACACTGAAATTACAGGTTTTTGTGAAATGACACTAACAATAATAATACATTTTATAGCAGTCTCATTCAAGGACCTTTAAATAATTTTCAACATTTATGTATTGACTACTGAATATTACTGATATTTGTTTTATGGGAGGAAGTGAACTTCCTCCCATAAAACATAAATGAAAAACTAGAAAACCATGATTTCCCTAGTGTACCAGTTGGCTCTGAGGGATATTTTGATTGTCACATCAAACATAAAATATTGATGAAGAAGCTAAGGAAAATAGATTCTACTTTTCCCTTTAGCAAGGAATTGAATATTAAAACTATACTATACTAAGCTATGTTATAAGGATATAAAAAATATTCCTGGAGAGTCAAGTGGGTAATAATTTGAACCAGCATATAAACACTATTGGAATATACTTCAAAACCAAGAAGAAATTTTTAAAACTTACAAAATTAACTAAAATAAACTTAATTATATAATTATACAGATGCAGTTATTTTATATATACATATATAATTACAATTTTAGTCACATATCATGTAGAAGAGGTACTTTAGAACTCAGAGTTAAACCAATCAAAATTGACACAAAACTAACACATATCCCAAGTTGAAAAACCTGAACCATGTAATAACAACACCTGGTCAGCAAAAGGAAGATGGATAGAAAGAAATATTGAGGGCCTGGTGTGGGAAGGCAACATTTGCCAGCGTTCAGCAACATTGTTCAAGATAGAGGGACTCCTATCCCAGAGGTGGGCTCCTTCAATTCCCACAGGAGATAAAGCCAAAAGAGAGTATGGAAACTCTGGGCTGTCCTCACTGGATGGCATTTGTCCACGGTCTGATTAAATGGACTTGCGGTATTCAGGCACCTTTGGCAGTTGTACATCACAATATTATTGTTCAACCCATATTGGCCTTTGTTCTATGCATCTGTTTCTTTTGATGTGGACAGCCTAAACCTTGTCTGAGGGACAAATCTGAAATAGTACATGTGTATTGATCAGGACCAGACTAGACCCTTGTTTGAGTAGCCGACTGGTCTCCCTTGGCAACATTTTAACGAATACCCCCAAAAAACTGCAAAAATATTTATGGTTCAGCCACAATTTTAGCTTTCCTCATTGCAAGCATGTAAATTAAATGCAAATATAAAATCATTGTGATGGACTTTTTTATAATATGCCATAATTTATATATCCAAATAGGTGTGGTCCGCTTCAAAAGATCTTTATGGGATCTTTTATTATATACTTATTGTAATTATGCTTCTATTGCTCAAAGCACTTATGTTTCTCTTCATTAGGAATTGTCGAGGCCGGGCACAGTGGCTCACACCTGTAATCCTAGCACTCTGGGAGGCCGAGGCAGGAGGATCATTTGAGGTCAGGAGTTCGCGACCAATCTGAGCAAGAGCGAGACCCCCATCTCTCCTAAAAATAGAAAGAAATTAGCCAAACAACTAAACGAAAAAAAAAATAGAAAAAATTAGCTGGGTATGGTGGCGCTGCCTGTAGTCCCAGCTAATCGGGGGGCTGAGGCAGAAGGACTGCTTGAGCCCAAGAGTTTGAGGTTGCTGTGAGCTAAGCTGATACCACGGCACTCTAGCCCGGGCGACAGAAAAAAAAAAAAGAATTGTCTTTAAAGGTTGCAGTGCATTTTTTAAAGGATAATATCTTAACTTAGCACTTGGCTGTTAACAAAGCAAATTATAATGAAAAACCTTTATATTTTCAGAATGGATTTGATTTTGAAATACAGTCAAAAGCCATTTAGAAGCAAGTCCAAGTGACCAGTCTGGGAAATATGATTTTTAATGTAAAGCAAGCTAAAGTAATGAAGCTAATATATACTTATAAGAAGAAATTTATATACTATTTATAAAGTAAGTGCACAATAAGAGATTCAAAAAATATTATGATCAAAGGCAGAATGTTTAGGAGTGTGGTTTTCATTGGTAGCTATATTGAACCACCACACCTATTCTAATGTATGGATTCCGGTATATTTGTTAAAAAATCTCTCAATACTTTGTGTTTAATAATTATAAAAGTCTCTTAAATTATCTCACTGTTAACCTGAAACTTAAAATATGCAATCCGTTGCTGAATTTCCACCTTAGATTCTAACTTTTTTTACTGTTTGGTCTTACCTGACACTTATCTATGGAGTTTATAGGAGGCCCCTATATCCAGCCTTGTAAGAGATCTATGGTATAGTACAAGTGGATTCTGTGGGGTTCCCACAATTCCTCAAACGCAGATCTAAACTTATGGTATAGATACCATGACCAAAATTCAAGTTATGTCATCTGATATAATCTTACAACTAAATAAAATATGGGAAACTCAGGGCATGACAGAAGAGATGGAAAAGAACAAATTGAATAACTATTAATACTTTAAAAGTTGTGAGAAAATGCAAACTTGAAAAATTGTCCAAAATCAAAAAGCACAATCTCTGTTGGTATACATTTATAAATCAATCTCACCTGTATAGTAATCATAAATTATATGCAAATAATCACTTCTAGTTTAAAAACATCTTCCTATTTCAAAAACATTGTTTTCATAAAAGCTTCAACTTAACATACTTGTTTACCATGATAGTCATAAACTACTTGCATTTTTGGTGGTGAAATTCTCTTATAGATTGTATTTATTTTATATATATGTATATATGCATTATGACAGTTCAGATGTCTTTCAAATTTCGTACTTGATGGAAACTCTTGCAAAATTAAGAAAATAAGAAATTACTTTGGTGTTTTTTCAAACTTTTTTGGTTTTCTAATGACAAAACCTAGACAATGAAAAGTATTTATATAATCCATAACCTATACTATAATAGTTTTACTCTTTTATGGCTCTAAAACTGAAGGGATCATATTTGGAAAGTTAAATTGTAAGGCATTGAACAACATATGCTATAAACACTTGACCTTTTTCTTGTATATCTGATAAGGCCATGTTAGACAAGATTTTTTCCTATATTAAATTCTCATAGATGGCCGGGCGCGGTGGCTCACGCCTGTAATCCTAGCTCTGGGAGGCCGAGGCGGGTGGATCGCTCGAGGTCAGGAGTTCGAGACCAGCCTGAGCAAGAGTGAGACCCCGTCTCTACTAAAAATAGAAAGAAATTATCTGGCCAACTAAAAATATATATACAAAAAAATTAGCCGGGCATGGTGGCTCATGCCTGTAGTCCCAGCTACTCGGGAGGCTGAGGCAGTAGGATCGCTTAAGCCCAGGAGTTTGAGGTTGCTGTGAGCTAGGCTGATGCCACGGCACTCACTCTAGCCCGGGTAACAAAGTGAGACTCTGTCTCAAAAAAAAAAAAAAAAAAAAATTCTCATAGAGGACCACTGATTGCATATACAGACTGATAGTCACAAAATTATCCTCAACAAAGATGCGCATCTTATATAAACAGGGTACATGGTACTGTAAGGAATGTAAAAATATAGTAATAATAATAATAGCAGCTAACATTTACTGGGCTAAACACTTTACAGGTATCTCTTCAACAGATTAACCCCTATGACATAGGTCCTGTTAGTCCCTAAATTTTAAAGGTCAAGTCACACAAACACAGAGATGTTAAGAGACTTTCCTCAGGTCACACAGCTACTGAACAGTAGATCTGGGATTTGAATCAAAATAATCTGAATCCAAAGCCTATCACCCTTAACCACTAAGCAATACTGCCTAGCCCCAGGAAGAAAATAAGTTTTTTACACTTTTAGAATTATAGCCCAGAAGGAAGTTTATAATCACTGGTACTTTAGGTGATTGTCAGTTCCTATAAATAGTAGGAACTTAACTTTTAAAAACACACCTATTCTTAGAGCAACGTATTATGAAATAATTTGGAGAACAGGAATAAGTATGCTCTTAACAAACCTAGTAGCCATTATAATACATTTTCTTTGCAAATCAACCTGCGATCATTTTTTAAACTATACTAAAATTTATCAGGTGGTCTGTAAAAAGGAAATTTTATAAAAGCCCATTTTAATAGATCAACAATGAGCTATTTTAAAGTTCCTTAGTACTTAGACATAGCCATGGAATTCACTGTCCTGAAAATTGGCATTTAGGTTCCTCAAAGTACTCTACTAAAAAGTTCAGTTTATGCCAATTAGCATCCTGATTTTATAAGAAGCAAGTAAATAGATCAACAGATAAGCCAATTTTATGAACAGAGTAACCAAAGGTGCTGGAAACAGCAATAATCAACACAAAAGGTAATTCCAAAGAGTAAAGTCCTTCTCTCCCATCCACAGGGAGGAGCTCTCCTTCAATGGCCAATGTTCTCTCCTTAGCACCTGAGTTCCAGGCTTACTGCACATGCAGAGAACTAGACATTAGAGAGATGTGAGAGCTGAATCCCTTCCCTGCACACATGTATATGAGCATATTTATAATATATTTGACTTTTCTGACACCTCAGTATGCTGATTCATTGGAGAATTATGAGTCAAGTAATGTCCCATTAGAGAGCTGTACCTATTATTCATTCACACAAGTATAATAACAGGAACAAAGTAGATGTAACATCCAAAGAACACTTCAAATATTAAGCTCTACATCTAATTACACTTTGCCTAAGACTCTGAACTTAGACTCTATTTTTAAAAATCTCATTAGATGAAGTTTGCAAGCTTCTATGGCTCAACACATTAGGATAAGAGTACAATTTATTAAATGTCAGTCGGATGTAACTTCAGTATCTATTCCAATGGCTTTTAAAATTTATAGCTTGTAGAACTAGCTTTTTAAAATAAATATTTCAATGAATTTGCTTTCACTCTTAAAAGGAAGAATATTGGAATTGTGGCAAATACTTATTAGATCTATTCAGTACCATAACAATAAAAACTCTGTTTAAGCTCATATTTCCACCTAACCCCACCAATTTTTTTTCCCAAAATTCAGTCAACAAATGTTTTTTTGAGCACCTACTATATGTAGGCATGGCACTTGTATGTACCAAGAAGACATCCAAGTTTCTGAGGCATGAAGTGGGGAAACCAAAGAACGAAACTTAAGTATTTATTATTAACAAGTGTATAATTTATAAGTTTCTTAGAAAAATCAAAGAAAACAATTGCACAGTAGTATACTTTGGTCTTGAGAATCTGACTTTTCAGTTGCAAGTAAGCTTGGCTCTCTGTCCAAACAATCGCCTTCAGTTTATTCTTTTCTTCTTAATGCTATTTTATTCCACAAAATCCACCTTTTCTTTCAGAACAATGAATGATAGAGCATCTCTGTTAAAACTATTCCTCTTTCCCCAAAACCCAGCCCATACGCAAGCCCTCCTCTTTCGTGGGCACGTGTCGTTCCAAAGCTGGGCTACACACCCTCTCACCTGAAAAAAAGTTTGGAGATGACGCTGGCCTTTTCCAGAGGCGACCTCTGCATGGTCTTTCCAGCGCTGGGGTCCCTGCCGGGGCAGACTGGGCTGGAGCTTCTAATAACAAACGCCCTACTCCTCTCCGTGCTTGCCGCTCACCCCTTTTTCTCTGACCTGCTGTGATGTCATTTGCTTCCAACTCCCCCCACCCACCCCCTGCCCCACACACCTCCCCTTTCTTTGGCTCCTTCCCCCGCCTCCACTGCCCAGGTTAAAAGCCGAGCGCTGCCCGTCCGGCCCGAATTTGCTCCAGCGGCTTTCCCCACCCCTCCGCACCCCGCCCGCACCCGGACCGCTCCTTCCTTCTCGCCTCCTTCCCTCCCTCGCCGCCCGCGCCTCCCTCTCCAGATTCTCACTCCCAGCTTGCCTCCCTCGCGCGCGCTCCTTGCAGGTCCGCGTCCTTACCGTCTGGCGCCAGCCCAGCCAGCAGGTGGAGGACAGTCGCAAGCGCTCTCCAGGTCCAGTCTGCGACGCTCGAGGACACGAGGAGCCAAGGGCAGGAGCAGAACCAGCCCCCCAGGGAGCCTCCTGGAGCCTCCTACGCGCCTGGTTCCGCCGGACCCACGACCGCTGCCGCCGGCTTCCTAGAGCCTTCCTCCTCCTCCTCCTCTTCCCCCCCAAGATCCTACCCGGCCGGGTTCCTGTTACGTTTGCAAAGTGCATTTTGAAAAGAGAACGAAAATATATCTTTCATGTATCAAAATACAGCCTTAGAGAGCCGGAAAGTTTCGCGGTAGCGTCTGCCTGATGTGTTCACCTTGGCACTTCTTTTGCGTGTCAGAGGGAAGAACCAAGCTTTGTTAGTTTCAGGCTTAGGTGAGCTCCAAGTATGGCATAGACACATTCAGGGACACCATAAGAGAGAAAAAATCCTACGAGGAGGTAAGAGAAGATATTGCTTTGCCTGTTATTACCTGCCCAGGATTTGTTGATTGTCCAAGTTTTTTAGTCTGGTTTGCGTTTTTAAGGAAGGCTTCTGTGTGTTTTAGCGAGAGTGACAAGTGGACAGTGTGTAAACTACCCCGCCCTCCCATAGATTTCTTAGTCTCAGTCAGCAAAACATCTTGACTAATCCACTGAAAGGAATTCAGTCTTTGAAGCGAACGTAGCGTGTTAATTTTGACCTGACTCAGAGAAATGCCATCTTGAACTCTTTGAGGGCATTTAGGCTTTCCCAGGCGTGGGCGCCTTCCTTCCGAGTTTTTGGTGTGAGGATTGTGTGCCTGTCTGACGGTTTTTAAAGAGCCAAGCCTTAAATTCCCGAACTCTATTGTGTAAAAGTAAGTGCACATTGAGTTTGAATTGAAAAATTCAAAGGAAGGTAAAACTTTTGGCCTGATTATTTTATTTCCCCCACATCTAAGGCAAGGGTGTTTACCTGTAAATTATCTTATTGTTGACTAGTGGTCACCCAAATACAGTACAAATAGAGTGTGCATTTCATAATGATAGAAAGACAAGAACATGTACTTAAATTAACGAATGTGTTCAGCAGGGTTTTTACAGCTCAGCTTTGCATTTCAGTGTCACCCTTTTTTCCTGATATCTTAAAGCGGGTTTTAGAAACATTTAAATTCTATTATCCTAAATGTGCCTAGTAGAGCAAAGGGATAAACCAAATTGCATAAATTTAGACATTAGGAAAGAATTTCCACATTTCTAACTCATAATCTGTTGCTTCAAATCCTGCACCTGTATTTTCCTCTCTCCAGTATGACAAAAATTGAGACTCTATCTTTGCCATTGACTTTTTCCAGGTGTGTGATTAAACTCATTCCATCTACTTCCCCCCCCCTTCTGTGTTGTTTGCTTTATAACTGTTAGTGTGACTCATCAAATATAATACACACATTTTGAATAAATAAAATTGGTAATCAATTCCTCTTTGTTATCAACAAGCAAGTGACAATAAAGGGATTAAGAATTAAATTCCAAAGAAGATCACAGAAGCTGACCAAGGGATATGGCTCCAGGAGATCCCAAATATTTGTCAATCAATCTCCTTCCTCCAGAAAGAATAAATAAAATAGCAACTAGAGTTCCTACTATTTGCCAGGCATCATTTATATAAATCTTACAACCACCATATAAATAAGTGTTATTATCCTCATTTTTCAGTTGAGGAAATGGACAAGAGAAATTAAATAAATGCCTGTAATGATAGAGCTAAGATTCAAACCCAGGTCTAATTCCAAACCATCACTCCTATTGATTGTAATATTGCTTCTAATCAACTCATCCCTCATATATTTATATGCAGTCACTTACACACCAACCCAGTCTTTCTCCTCATATTAGTTTTATGAAATCATAAGTTCTAGACATGTTCAACAAGACAGGAAAGCAGAAATTTACAAACAGTCACTGGAGTTATATATTTTTAATAAATGACATTTAACCATAATATTCTGTATTAAGTGTTTACACACATGTGCTTAGGAAGACCCTAGGTTTTTGTCATAAAAGATTATAGCCCAAAATAGTAAAGATGGTAACTTACATATGTATATTTTACCTCAATAAAAAAATGTTTTAAAAAGATTATATCCCAAATTTGTTTTGGTAAAAATAAAACTTTACCATTATTCAGAACTTTAACACTGTTAGCAAAAATGTCTAAAGAAACTGAGATATGATATTTAGGATTTGCATCTAGGTACACACCTAATGTGAGAATGCAGATGTATGCACCAGAAAAGTGTTCAAATACAGCTGAAGGCCATGACTGAAATCCTAAATGTGGCTTTGAGATGTCAGAAATAGGAAAGAGATCAATGGGCCAGGGTAAGAGTGGAAGGTTATGGTAGTAAGAAACAGTGAAGCTTTTCTCTCCAAGCTGCCCAAATGCCAGCTCATATCATTTTATAACAATATTATAATAGCTTACATTTGTTGGGCACATACCATATATGCAAGGTAAAATGACAAATACACAGCAAAATTTGCCTTTTTTAATCTTTACAACTCCTTTGTGGGAATAGTAACTCCTTCTTTATCTATACATTGTAGATGAAGAACTTGAGGTACAAAAAGTTTAGTAATTTTCCCAAGCAAGTTGTACAGGTAATAATAACAGAGGAAACTGGGGTTTGAACTTAAACAGTCTGATGCCTGAGCCCAAGCATTTAATGACTACACATGGTTCCCCTACAGGATTTCCTAATATTTTAAACAGAATTCAAATATAGAATGAGTGGCCATTTGTGTGGCATCATTTTACATGTACATTAAAAAGAAGTAAGAAGAGGAGGAAGATAAGAGAAAGCCAGTATTTATTTAGTACCTACTATGTGTTCAGCAATGTGCCAGGTGCTTCTTACAAATGATCTCAATATATGAAAGATTATAAGGGAAAACCATCCTGTCAAACATTACTCACCCTCCCAGGTGATCTCCAATTATCATGAGAGTAAACTTTCACAGTACTTTACTTATCCATTAGTCTGAGTGTGTTCATCAGTCTCTTTCCAGAGTAGGCTTTAATAGTGATAAGTAGGTAGCAATCGTGAGTGTACTAAAACCTAGAAAAGTAGAAGGAGGAAGGAAAAAGTCACTCCCATTAGGGAAGAAAAGCTCATCAAAATAAAAGAAGTCAAGTCCTCGTCACTTATAGGCTGGTTGTGCTTATAAATTTATCTAAGCTATTATAGAAGGGTCAGAACAGCTATGGCTCTTCCACAGTGTGTCACAGTGAAAACTGAGGATACAAATACATGTTGCAGTCTTACAAAGACGTTTCAGGACCGGAAAGAGGTGTCCTGTTACACGATTAAGCCAGATTGTCGTTTACTTTTACTGCTTCCAACATTATGTTTGGTCTGACAATTCTGTTTATAAACATACATGCACACAAACTTCTATTTATATACATACATAACCCTTCTTCCCCACAACCTCCTTGGAGATAGGAATTGTGTCTTCTGTTTTCCTTCGAATTTACCCCTTATTTAGTAATACAGTATATACAGTCAAATGACCATTTTCTCTTGGGGTTACTGACCTAATAGTTGAAATGTCATCCTAAACGGGAAATCTGAAGATGCTCATCATACCATTAATCTTTCTTTCAGCAAGCAAGAGCTTGGCGCTAAGGCAGATGTACAGAATAAAGCAGCATCTCCACCCTTCAAAATTCAGAGTCTACTGATGGTCATCAAAGTTCTCTGAACTTGGTAGCAGACTGTACTAGAAAGAGCTTGGGCTTTAAAGGAATAAAGAGCTAGTTTTTCAATCCCAGCACCACCATTTACTTAGCTGTGTAATCTTGGGTAAGTCACTTAACCTTTCTGTGTCTCAGTTCCCTTTACTGCAAATGAGGTTAAAGATAACCATCTCCTAAGATTGTTGAGTGGATTAAGTCAGGGTCTCTCTACCATGATACTATTGATATTTGGAGGTGGATAATTCTCTGATGTGAGGGGCTTTCCTGTGTATTGTAGGATGTTTATCAGGAAACTCTAGCTTCTACCCACTGGATGCTGGAAGAACCACACACATCCCAGGTTGTGACAACTGTGACTATCTCCAGAGTTTGCCAAATATCTTGGGGGGCAGAGTGCAAAATTACCCCCAGTTGAGAACCACTGGATAAAATTAATTAAATGTGATATATATAACAAACATAAAAGGCTTAGAAACATATAAATACTTAATAAATGTTAGAGAATATCATTAAATATCACTGGTTATAAAGAATCCTACAGAAAACTGAACTCCCTAGAGGCTGTCAGAATTCTCAGGAACATTGGAATCTCTCATTCCCTCTGAAATGATTTGTTTATATTCGAGCTAGATGAAAGGGGGCAAATCAAGCACCCTTGCAAATGTAATATAATTTTGATTTAGAGGTAAAATTCTGTTGTTATATGGTGAAAATGGTGAAAATGTCTGTAGTCTCTTTGCATTGAAATAACATTTGAAACCTCTCTTTCTTGGTTGCTCTAATTTTCAGCTCATCACCAGTGGTACATTTGTAACAATTGTGTCCAGATGGAATTTGGCACTCTGATGGGTCTTCTGTAACTTAGAGGTAGTTACTGATAAAGGAAATCTTAAAGATCCTCAGGATGTACAAAATGGGATCTTATTAATGCTACTTATGCACTGAAATAATTATAAACAATATTCAAAATACAACTTTGTCACAAATATAAAAGCTAACAAATCTTCTAGGATTTGCTAAAGCTGCTGTTCACGAAGTGTTTCATTATGTATATTGGTTCTCTTCTTATTTTCCTACTGAAGCTTTTTTAGAAACAAGAGAATTCATAACACCAGATTAAATTTTTATTGGTGATATGCTGAAAGGCAGATGCTATCTATAAAATTAAAACAATTGTTTTATAAATTTGGATTCTAAGAGGACAAGTGGTGATTTTTTTCTCAGATGAGTTCTGTGGTAATTTGCATGCTACATAGAAGAATTATATTTAGAAAGGCAATGGAGCACAGTAAATAAAACAGTGGGCTATGTACTAATTTATAACTATTTCCCTCCAAACAAATAATCAGCAATAAAAACAGGTAAAGCAAGGCATTTGAAATACAAAATAAGAAGAGAGAACGGAGAGAATATTTTTGTTGCACGTGGGCACGAACAGTAATTCTGAAAGCCTTGACTACCAAAGCCCAGGACATTGTTTTATTCTCATAGTTTGATATATGATAAAAGTGAATATGCAAGTTCACCTGAAAAGAAAAACCATCTTCCCTCCACCCCATTCGTGGAAGAGTTTGCCATTCAGAGATTTATGTCACTGAATGACATTGTGGACAGTATTTTCAGATATAATTTTTTCAAAAACATTTATTTATGGTCATTTTTTGTACCAATCTATGATAAACAAACAAACAAACAAACAAGGACAGGATATGAAGTCACTTACTCAAGGAAGGCTTTTTGGCCTGGGAAATTAGAATCTGAGAGTTCATGGGTTTAGGGTCTCCTTTCTGATTTGCTTTAACTTACCCTGTGTAGACAGAGTCTATGACATCTTGTTGTGTTAGGGCACTGTGTTCGCCATTTATTGGTCTTCAAGTTCAATGTGATTGGTGAAATTATGATGATATGATAATCCATATGGTCAAAAGGATAACCAATTCCTGGTTCAGTGACTGACTATGGCTTATCGGTCTCCACAGCCTGCATCCCTGTGTCTGACAGAGTGACTGCAATCTTCTCAGGTCAAAGGCTGTTGAGAGGCAACACTGATGAAATGATGGCAAAACACTTTGGAACTCTTACTTACATGTGCAAAAATTATATTTAAAGATGTATGAAAATTGCCTAAATCCTTTCTGGAACAAAGCCTATCATGCTAATGAAGTAAAATCAAATTGATAAATTTGTATCATGTTTTTATCTACATAAATTTGACTTTTTACAAAGTTTTACCTAAAAATATAGATTTAATTTTTTTAATAAAAGCAAATTAAGTTTAGCATAATCCTGTCTTTGTAAGAAAAAAAATTGTGTGTTTTGTATACTTGCTTGTTGTATAAATTGCATTATATGGCTCAGGAAAAACCTTATAAGCTTGGTATATTTTATTATCAACATCCCATTTTACAAATGATAAAACTGAGGTACAGAGGTTAAATACTATGCCCAAATTAAAGCAGAAGCACTAGGATTTGAGCAGACCCAGTGGTCGGCCTCCACGGCTGAGCCAGTGCTTTGCGTGTAATTAGATCACGTAGGACTGTTTTGTTTGTTTAACTAAGAGGAGGTGCCTTTTACAATTTGTACTATTGCTTCTCTGTTTAGGTGAAAACAACAACTTATCGCACAGGAGATTTTTCTTTTTTCTTCTTCTTCTTCATTTCTTCTGAGCTCATTGAGTGGACACTTTTCATTAAAGGAATGGAAAGTAGGTAGGTGTCCAGGAGGAGGGGAAAGAAGAACAAGATCTTTTCTATGGCTTGACAAAGACTACTCCTATTTCTTTTGAGGTTCAATGTAGTTAGAATCTATCTGATGCATTGAGATAACCCCAGTTGGAGTATTCAACTATAGATACCAAGGATCCCCAGGGAGAATACACCACACCATGAGAGAAAGGGTTTAATGCCAATGCCTACCACATGGTGGGAGATGGGTTCTTGCAGCTGAAACTGGGAGCTTGCCTTTACTTAGCCATCCATACGTGCTGGGTGGGAAGCTACTATAGCAACTTTGCAAGTCCAAGTATAAGGTAGTACTGGCTGAGACTAGGGCTGGGAGAATAAGCTTCATGTTCCTCCACAAACTACCGTGACCTGTACAGGGATCTGTTCCAACAGGGTGATAATGAGAGCAGTGGACTGGGATGCATCTGACTCTGTGGGAGGACCTATTTTCATCAGTGACACAATGCTGTGGTGACAGGGACTCCTGGGACAGAAAATGGGGGGGGGACATGACGATAGAATGGTGAGATTCTCCATATTCTCACTTTCTCTGGTGTTTGGAAACAGAAATCACCCCTTTTTGAACCAAGAAAACACGAGGTCTTGGATAATTGGGGGTGGAGAAAGTTCTTAAGGAAAAGTTTAGGGACTTTTTGATAACTTCAATATTTAAAAGTTAAAAAGAGATGTGACCTTATTTGTACCCCCAAAAAGAAAGGAAAAGGAGACATACAAGTTTCATACAAATATTTGCATAAGCGTTGAAAAAAGCCTGGAAGGTTATAAGTCCTTCATAATCATCTTATACCATAAATTTCCAAACTTTCTAATATTTTTTTAAGAAATTTAAAAAGAAATGCATCTTGGGAAGTAAAGTGAATTTTTGACTCTGTTCCACAAATGTTTTTGGAAAACCTGTAGTGTTTCATCTCTGTGCCTGGCAGGGGACACAGCAAACAAAACACAATTCTGCTACAACTTCCCACAAGCTTTTTAGATCGAAATTTTACTAAAACTCTGACAAAGCAAAACATGAGTTGTCTGAGCCCAAAGGAAATTATGGTTCAGTGACTGTGGCATCAATGTCTCTTTTATTATTCTGATTCTCTTCAGCCCTGCAAAATCTACAACTCTCTAAGTCTTTGTCAGCTTCCTTTCATTTGTATCCACCCCAGGCCTGCATTCTTATCCCATTCCTATTTTAAGACTAAAATCAAAATCTTCCCCGGAGCCATTAAATATAGTCACAAAGATGCCCTTTTGGAAGTATAAGAAAAACACTTCTATCAGGTAAATTTGAACATTTAACCCATAGCCAGATCCTCCACCACTAGTTCATTAGGAATTAATATTTTATAAATTCTATGAGTTTTATGTATCTTGTGTAAGTGCCACACTTCCACTGCATTTCATTTTTTACATGTTAAGAGCATTAATTTTTTAAATGTAAAAATGTAAAATAAAACACTATTTTTAGAACTCTATTTTGGCTTTTTTCTCCCCATAAAAAGATACCAGGAGCCTCAAAAATGGAACTGTCTTAGTCCAGTTTCTCTAAACGGACTCTGCAAACTCCCCACTCACCTCAGAGGCCAGGCTAAGGCATGTGAGGTATAAGAGCAGGTTCTCCAGCCCCTGTCAGTGCAGATTCCTTGCCCAAAGCAAAGCAGGAACTCCACTCCTCATGCCCCCCATGTCAGACGACCTGCATGCCCTCAACACTAATGGGGAACAGAAACCTTGAACCTTTCTGCACCTGCCTCATGCTTGGCACTGTGGGAACCCAGCGACTGACAGCTCCTTGGAGGAAAGCCAAGTCAAGCCATGGTGGAACACCCAGTCCCATGCTGCAGGCTCATTGCCAGCCACAGAGCCAGCCATCAGCTGTTTTTCAAGACCCAGTTTGATCATGATTCTAATTGTCTTTAGGAATTCTTTTTGTTAATTACCTATCGAATAACAAAGCAAATGACTCTTGGAAATTATTTGTCTGGTCTAAAATGGCATGGGAAAAAACAGCCTATTTGATTATCACATTCTATCCTGCTTGCTTTCAAGAAAGTGAAGATGAAAAAAAATTCAGGTGAAATAAATTTAAATTTCTGAGAAAAACTATAAACCTCTACTCCATCACCTAAATGTGCTCTTACACAAACCCAAATGAATTTGAGGCTTATAACAATTTGAATAATTCAAGAAAAAATGGAATATTTTCTGTAATCTGTTTCTATGTTCACTCATAGTTAAATTTAAAATATACTTTCTTTTAGCTATATAAGTATACAAACTGCAGATCATCTCATTTAAAGTATATTGTCTATCAGACAGCATGGTATAGAGGTTCAGAACTCTTCCACTGAGTGTGATCTGAGGTTTCCTCATTTGTAAAATGGGGGAAAACGAGCTTCTATTGCATAGGATTGTAGTAAGAATTAAATGACTTGATATAAAAGTAAATAATTTGGCAAATACATAGGATAAGTGTTCAATAAATTGTGTGTGTTTCCAATTTCATATCCTCACATTAAAGAGTCACTAAATGCTGAACTGACTCTTCCATGATTTTTTACATGAAAGAATGAAATATATATGGTATAATCATTTATTATTTTTTAAATTTATATGTTCTCAATCAGTTTTATTTTTTGTTTATTTACTTCCTTCAAAAATAAGGGAAAATAAAACTCAACAATAAATCAACAACCAGCTCAATTAAAAAATAACCAAAACATTTGAACAGACACCACACCAAAGAATATATACAGATGGCAAATAACCATATGAAAAGACACTCATCATCATTTGTCATAAGGGAATTGCAAATTAAAACAATGACATAGCATTACTCACCTTTTAAAATGGCTAAAATCCAAAAAACTGACAATACCAAATTGATGGCTAGAGTTGCTGGTGAGAATGCAAAATGGTACAGCCACTTTGGAATACAGTTTGGCAATTTCTTACAAAGGTAAAGATAGTCTTACTATACAATCTAGCAATCATGTTCCTAGGTATTTACTCAACTCATTTGAAAATATATGTCCATACAATAATCTGAGTGCAAATGTTTATAGTAGCTTTATTCATAATTGCCAAAAGCTGGAAGTAAACAACATATACTTTAATTAGTGAATGGATAAACAAATCATGGCACATTTGTACGATGGAACACTAGTTGGCAGTAAAAAGAAATGAACTATCCAGCCACACACACACATAAAAAAAACATGGATGAATCTTAAATGCATATTATTAATGAAAGAAGCCAGTGTGAAAAGTCTACATACAGTATGTTTTCAATCATATGCATTCTGGAAAAGGTGCAACTCCACAGAGATGGTAAACAAATCAGTCCTTATTGGGAGTCTGGGGTGGGGAGGAGAAAAGTTGAATAGGTAAAGGACAAAGGATATTTTTAGGGCAGTGAAACTATTCTGTATGATACTGTAATGTTAGGTGCCTGACACTATGCATTTGTCAAAACCCATAGAACTTTACAGCACAAAGAATGAACCTTTCTGTATCTGAGTTTTTTAAAAATCATTTAGGAGATTGTAGAGAGGGAGAACCCCAGGATGGAATGCAGAATGCAACAAAAGAATCTAAGTGCGTTACTGATATATGAAACAACCTCACTGCAAGGAGTATGGGTGAAATGTTCTGGCTTAAGTAACTCTGGAAGTGAGTAGAATCTGTAAAAATAAACGTAAAAAACCTACCTACATAAGCACTAGTGTAGCTGAAAAAGTTGTATCTCACAAGGGTACATGTAATCATTCTGAAACCACCATACACTTATACTGGAAATAAAAATTTAAGTAAGTAGATAGTGGATGGTGTAAGCCAGGTTTTTCACTGTTAAAATGAGAGATTACAGATAAGCAAGAAGAGACTAGAATGATTCATGGTGTAAAAGATTAGAATTGAAGACACCATATGAACTCATGTTTAGCTTAATACAGATGGTTACATATAGAAATACATAATACATAGGATAGAATACATACATATAATTCCTTATTCTGTCAGCTGAGAGGGACTAAAAGCAATGACACCTCAATAGCAACGAGCACACCATAGTGCCCAAGGGCTTGGTTTCTATCATCATTCTCCAATAAGGGGAACTACAATTTTAGTTAATACTAATGTATCGATATTGGTTCATTAACTGTGACAACTATAGCATAACAATGTAATATGTTAATAATAGGAGAAACTGGGTGTGGGGTGTATAGGACCTTTGTTTAGTATCACAATTTTTCTGTAAGTCTAAAACTATTCTAAAATAAAATTTTTATTTAAAAAATAAAGGAAAATATTTTTACTGAACTTTGGAACATTTTCTGTGCAATAACAAATTACTAATATTTAATAATATAAATCTTTAACAATCTTTAATACTTAATAATATCTCAATCCCAGTAAGATCTTTTTATGTCATTTTAGCATTTTTAAGATTAATACTGTTCATATTTATATTTATCAATTAATTATTTCTCTTGCAAGGTGACCACAGGATCTAGGGCTTAGAGCATGAACTGCATAAGTCTAGAAAACTGACTTCAAATTAGGTCTCTGACCTTAGAAAAACTTTCTACCCCCAGTGGGAAATAAATCATTTAAAAAACAATAGTTAATAAATGTTTCTTAGAAATAAAACAAACAAACAAAAAACACAATAAACTTCTTGATCCCAAAAAAGCTCACAGGAAACATAAAATCTTCATGTTTCCTTGTCAAGCCAGGACAATCAAACTGGTCTGCAATTATTCAAAAATCTGTGACCATTATTAAGAAGATGGAATTCATCAACCATGCCAAAGTTTCAAGGTAATATTAACTACTCACTATGAGGGTTTTATGACTTAAAAATAAAAAGTGAGTTTGGCCACAGAGTGGTGACAAATTTATACTCCCACTGTATTGTGTAAAAACATTTGGATATTTGGATTCTAGAAAAATAGTCAATTAAAAGAGATTCAACTTCAAAGCTCTACTGTCTATTTTCTCTTGAAAATATTTTACTTACATAATTACCTTCTGTATGATTCCCTTTCCCTCTCTTTACTCATTCTCTTCTGTATTTACCATCACCAACTTTCAGCTTTAAGTATTTAGGTAGGATTGATATGAACGACAAAGAGGTGTTATATTTCACTCAAAAAAAACCATTTTGGAAGTACGTGAAATTGTCCAATAATAGTTTTTATACCCCTATTAAAAACATTTAGCATTAATAAAACATTTTTTGAAAATAAAATATTTTTCTTTGTGGAACAACTAATATTTTAAGTCACTGAAGCATAAAACATGCATCTTTTTTCCTGTCTTGTTTTCCAATCTCAAGTAAACCCACTGCATATCCAGGATAAACTAAATACAGGAAATTAATTGGTATTAAGTCTCTAATATGTTAAATCTTTTATGTGATTGTTATGCCCCATTTAATTCTCTTAATATCCTTATGAAATAGTCATTATTCCTATACCGTTTTACTCTTGGGGAAAATAAAATTCCAAAGAATCTTTAACATACTTACGTATAGCCTCACATCTAGTACAGGTAGTTCTGGATTAGGTTTAATTGATTTCAAGACCACTCTTTTTCATTATAGTGTTATAGAGCAAAATGTCATTCAGTAAACTAAAATAATTAAGAATAGGAAATTTTAGAATTAATTTCCTTTAAATGTTTAATTAGAGACCTTAAACTGAGGGAAAAAAAGGTTTTTACTGTGTAACACCTGTAAAATAATTTGAACTGGAAAATTCAACTGGCTTCTTAACATCATACAGATTTTTGGTATTTAGCACAGGAGATTGTATGACTGGTTCCTTTGAGTCCCAAAAGATCCATTTCACAGAGCAAAGGGTAACGAAGGAGGGAATTAAAGAGCAACACCCTCTTCTTACCCTTTCCACACTCAAGAGAAGCCCAGTTGATGGTGCACCTCTCATTCAAAAGTTCAGGCCAGAGTTCAAGCCATTCATCCAGCACACATGGTTGGATGAAGGTTAAATTGTGAGTGAGGAGGGTAATGAAAGTTTTGTTGGGCTTGAGTACAGCATTCCATGTGGTTATATATAAATAACGACTCATACTGGGTTTTGTTTTGTAACATTGCACAGAAATGTTAAAATTTATAGTCTTTTAAGATGTTTTAAGTTTATGTTGGAGCCTTTGATATGGCTGGGAGTATATTGCATGTTTCACTATATAATCAATATGATTTATCCACAAATAAAATGTGTACTTTCATTTCAGATGCTGGTTGGCCATATATATGCCTACTCAACTAGAAAGTACTGGGCAGTATGAGAACTATCCTTTCAGGCATATTTTTATATGTTCAAACTGTCCCCTTGACATTTGTCCTTGGGTTTTATAAAACTGTCCTCACTTTTTTCCATAAAATCCTACATAGATAACATTTGCACACTGATACTTAGTTTTTCTAAGTGTAAGTTATATTGTAATTTATTTAAAATGTTTTTATGTGCTTTACTTAAAAACAAATTACAGGTTAACCAAATGCTTTTTCTTTCATAAATCAAAAAGTTTGTGAATAAGGAAATGAGAATATGAGAGAAGTGTGGGCAAGGGTTATTCATATTACAATTTACTTCCAGTCACAGAAAAACCTTTAGTACTATTATGGATTTTTAAATGTTTTTAATGTATAATAAATTTTAAATAAGTGTAAATAAATTAATAGATTTAAAATAAATTAATAAACTTGACAAATAACCTTATTTTTCAAATTTTTATATATTTTTAATTGTATGTTTCTTAGGAGCGATTCTTGCAAAGGACATTTCCAAATCACCTGCATTTTGTGTAAGTTAAGTAACTCAAATTTCACCACTCCTTGTTTCCCATCCATCTCTACCCTTGCTCCTTGAACCACCCCTGCTCCTTGAACAACAACCTCTCAGGTGTATGGGGTAGGAGAAAAGGTTGATAGCTAATGTTTAAATAACAAATTTTTTTTCTTACTGTTGAATTAAAACAAGTAACTAGGTCCTCTTCATTATTTCTTCTCCTTTTCATTATAAAATAATTTTATTGGAAAGGCTGAGTTCGTGTTATTTCAGCAAAGCAGGGCTTAAAACATATCATTCTTCTAATTAGTCTAAGAAAATGAGATTATATCAGAAAAAGATCTAAATACACACATTTCCAAAATTAAACAGTAGTAATTCTAATGATGAGCCCTTGCTTCCAGCTGTGCCTGATTTCTATGCCCTATAATAGAAGAAGAATCACAGAGATACATAACTCAGGTATTTATGCTCCTAAGAATAGAGATACCTCTAACTAGGCAAATTTAAGCTATATTATTCAATAGCAAAGAATGATTGAGTATTGATAACAGTTTTAACCCTTATGGTAATGATTTCCAGATATTTTAAAGTGATGGAATTCTTCATTATTTTTCATCACTAAGCTAGTTTCAAGAAGTAACTTATGCTAATTCTCATGAAGCTTTCATCTTTGTTACTAACTCAGGAGAGTCACAGAGGACACAATTCGACTCTTCATACTCCGCAAAGCACAGGGAAATATATACATAGTAAAAATGAGTACTTTTTCTCTTCCCTAATATCTAGTTAGACATTAAATTAGCTATTAACTTTCAATCTTATTTCTGAATAACATTATGATCAAATAAAAAACAGGAATTAATGTATGATATTTGTATACAGCATCTTTTGATGTGTATTTAAATTTAACTCACTTCAGTGAATATTTGACATGTTGAGAGTCTCTCACGTAGAATTTGGAGGGTGCTCTGGCCCAGGCCTCAGATAATTTATAGTCCTACAGAGAAACTGACAAGACAGAAAGAAGACAGTCAACATATAATGCTAAACTTGTGTCCAGCTACCAGACTACACCAACTGAAGGGTATTGTGAGTTAAATTTTTTAAAAAACCTATGATTATCTTATGAACAGCACAATTATATTGGGGATTGTTGTGGGCATGTATGAGTTTTCATCACATCCACTTGTTCGATGTAACATTTAAAATATATCACACTTTTGTAACTCTGGCATTTTTTCACTTTTCAATATACTGAAGGCCGGGGTGGGGAGGGGGGTAAATCCACAGTAAAGCACACTGTATGGGGGAAGGACACACTTGTAGCCCTGAGTTGGGCTAGGCAAACGCATTACATGTAAAATGTTTGTATCCCCATAATATCCTGAATTAAAAAAATATATATATATACTGAAGGCCTGGAAAAATGCAAATACCCGTGTCATCTCTGAATGCCTCTGCCACCTACAGGGCGCCATGCTAATCTCTGGGGACAAGATACAACATGGTCCCCTCTCTTCAGGAGTTTACAGTCAACACAAAAAAATATATATACACAAATACCTATTAATAGATGCTAGAATAAGATGAGGGCCATTCTAAAGATGCAGATAGCCATGAGACTTAATGACTCCAAAGATCATTTCCAGTTAAGAATGAGAATGTCTTCAAGAGGAAATGTCATTGACCATGGATCTTGAAAGACAAGGGGCCATTGATGGGCAGAGATGAGTAAGAAAGATATGAGCAGAGAGGGGCACACTTTAGGAATAGCACTTTTTGGGTGGTTTGTGAAAAGGAGGAGGAAGTAAACGTGGAAAATCAGATTGGGGCCGAGTTGTTCAGGGTCCCAAATGGCAGGGTAAGGAGTTCCACAGCTAACATTGACAAAAGGAAGTCAGTACATTTTTGAGTAAGGAAGTTCACATTATTATGTAGCATTTTAAAAAGATAAAACTGGAATAAATATACACAGTGGCCTAGCGGAGCAAGAAGAGATCATATGGAAAATCAGTAAAGGGGCTGCCACAGCAACCCTAGGCCTGAAGCTTCATTACTCTGCCTGACTGGAAAAACTTCCTTTTTGCTTAGTCCTGAAGATCCCTTCCTTGTGTTCTCCCCCAACCTATGCCCTAACCTAAGCTATATGCTTGTCTGCAGTGGGTGTTCAAAGGAAGTTCTATTTTGTTCAGTATTTTGAAACATTGTTTATTACGACCAAGGGAATTACTCAATTAAAGGTAAAACTTTTCTTCCTCATCCAGCTTGATCCCTTAAAAGAACTAGATCTTATCCTATCACATATTCATTACACATAGTCAAGAAATTCAATACAAATTTATAATACCAGGAAGCATTCAGTCTAAGACAATTAAGTAACAACATTATTTCTCCCATTGCTCAATAAAGTCAATTGTTAACAGTCATCCAAGTCAAGAGTTTTTCTTTTTGTTTCTTTTTTAATCAGCTGAATTTAAGATTCAAAGGATTTTTTTCTATCGAATAAATGAAGAATATAACTAGCACTTCTGAGAATGAGATTATTATGTTTTCTAGTTTTTATTTTTTATTGAAGAATCAATTTTTTCAACTTTATATGATCCTCCAGGCTAGCTCAATAAGTGGACCAAACTTAAAATAAGTATATGACTTTGTAAAAATAGCTAATATTTATAAAGCACTTATTATGTGCTGTTAGTATTCTAAGCACCACATATAACTTTGCTTGTCAGTTAAGAAAAAAGATTCTTAAAGATGAGGTTCTCAATAAGCAGAGAAAAGAAGAAATTCCTAATACTTGGAATATGCAGTATGGATATTTATCTTTTATAGAACCTATTCAATTTCTCCCTGCTCCTGTGTTTCCAGAACAATGGCATTATTCAAACTGAAAAGGCAAAAATCCAAACTGCCGTTTGACTTTTGATTTAACAAAGGTTACGTGAGAGCTGTCCTGAGCTGCTGAATTACATAGTTTATCATACAATCTAATGTTTTTAACAGGATGTTTTATTATTGACTAAGCAAATTTAAATATGCAAGAGAAAACATCTTAATGTACCTACTAAAACAGTATTTAAACATTCCTGTGGGGTACACTATTACAAAATAGAAACAAAAATCTATTGCATCCCATTTTCCATTTGAGTTTCCTTCAATTATGCTTAAAAGATACATTACCTGATTAATAAAACTGAAAACCATGCTTAACATCTCTGTATATTGAAGTAAATGACCAAATGGCTATGTTAAGATGTATATAGAAAATATTCACATAAACTTACCCATAATAGAAAACCATAAAACAGTCTAATTAATCAATATTTCCCAAAATAAGTGAGAAAATTTTAGACATAACACTTCAAAATATAAAAAATATTCAAATTTTTCAAAATAATAATTGATTTATTAATATAAACTTAATTAAAAATTCCAAGTACTAATTTCACTGGTGATTAATTAAGTATATATGTAAGAAGTTAAAAGTTATACTTAAATCAATTATTTTTTAAATAGAATAATTAAAGAGAAAAACAAAAGAACCCACTTTGCAAATATTTCAGAGAAGTGTTTCAATAGTTTGAATTAAGGCCAGGAAGAGACGCTTTTACAGTATTTTCTTCTCTCTTCCTTATCTGCCCTCTGCTGGCAAAAAGAGAAAAGTGAAAAGTAAAGAAGCCTCAAACACATCACATTGAAAAGGCACATTTTTAAACAAGAAATATTTAGTGTTCTAAAATTTTTCACTAGACCAGATTAACTTGCCATGATACTATCTGACCACTCATATTGGAAGCAACATTCATACATTTAGCATATTGCCTGTGAGTTAGGATTGGAGTAAAAAAATGTTTGGGATTTGGAAATATTTCACTATTTAATATATTTCAGGTAAATGACCATGTTAAAATAAGAATACAAACATTTAAAAACATGCATTTGAAAGAATGAGGATGTACCTTCACAACAATAAAAAAAGATGTGTCAAAGTGCAATGTCAGAGATATCAACTGTCAAACTTAGTACTTAAGGAAATCAGGTATTTCATACTTAATAACCTAATATAAACTTGATAAATTTATCCACTATACTATTAATGAATATTTGGATTGTTCACAGTTTTTGCATTTTTTCTATCTAGGAATAGAAAATCTGGGTAATGGGATTTGCAATATGTTCAGTTTTAGTAAATATTGCCATAGTTTTCTGAAGTATAAGTACCAATTCATAATTTATATTTCACCAACAGCATATGAGAGTTCTAATTGTTCCACATCCAAGGCAATACTTGGCATTATTAGGGGTTATGTTTTGTTTTAATTTTAGCCATTGTGGTAAGTAGTAGTATCTCATGGTTTTAAATTGCATTTGCTGATGATTAATGATTTTGAGTACAATTTTATATGTTTATTGGCCAACTGAATATGTTCATTTGTGAAGTACTTGTTCAGCTGATCTGCTCATTTGTCCATTATGTTGTGTGTTATCTCTCTCATTGATTTTTAGTTCTTCATATAGTCTAGCTAGGTAAAATTCCTTTATCAGATGTATTATATTGCAATTATCTTCTTTCCCCCGTGGGTTGACTTTTCACTCTATTCATTACATCATTTGATGAAAAGTTGTTCTTAATTTTAATAAAATCCAATTTATTAATCTTTTTCTTTACAGTTAAGTGCTTTTGTAGCTTGCTGAAAATCCACAAGTATCTTATGGGCAAAATCTGGGCTTACTTCTCTAAGCGTGTTGGCATCTCAAGTCCTGGCCACTAATCATTTTAAGCAGGGGAAGATGGGTGTAGGAGATACATAACATGGTCTTCAAATATTTGAAATGCTCTCACAGGGATAAAAATATTAGATTTGTTCTGCACAGTTTTGTGAAAGGAATAAGATCCTAGGCTGGAAAGTAAAAGGAGGAAGATCCAGTCTCAACATAAAATTTTATGTCTGAATAGTCCAATGATGAATAAGATTGTGTGATCTCCTTGTTACTGGAAGTGTTGAAGTAAAGACCAATGGACAGTTTGTTGGAGATGGAAACTGTAATAGATTTAAAGCCAATCCATCTGGCTTTACAGGTGTGGCTATAGCATGTGATGTGGGACAGTATAGTTGCCGTATATAACATCAACTTAAAGAAGTTAGGGTTAAACTCCCATACTATCCTTATTTTTCTCGCAATATATTAATTTATATAAACTCTTATTTACCACTATCTATATTTTCAGTCTCTATGACCTCTACTTTTTAAGTAATATGGTAATTCTCTACATCTTAAATTTCCCTTTTGAAAGTTTTTAAGGAAAAATCTCTAGTTCTAATATTCCAAGATTTTTCAAATAAGATTCTATTTATCCTAAACATAGCCTTCAGGGTTTAACTCCAATCCTTTTCCCTTTGTACCTTCATCTATTCAGAAGAAAAATTCTCTATTTGTTAGTTGATGATGTGGCAACATCAGAATCCTTCAATTCTTTGTTTATTCAAAATGCCATTCTCTACACATTCTCCTATAGCTTCAGTATTTTTTGAAGTTCGATTATCAAAACTACAGGAATATTTAAAGAGAAGACATACTACTAAGGTGGTGAAATACTGTACTATTTATGCAATTAGATTGTAGAGATAGATAGACTTTGTTCAAATTGCTTCTCTACCACTTTCTAGAGCATGTTACTTAAACTTTCTAGGCCCTAGTGTTTTGGTCTATAAATTGGAGATATATTTTCTATTCTATTAATTGTTGTGAGTATTAAATGAGATATTGCCCATAAAATAGTGCATGGCTGGTAGTATACACTTTCTTTTTTTTTTTTAAAGAAAACGTACATACAATGGAATATTATTCAGCCATAAAAAGGAATGAAGTTCTGATGCATGCTATAACATGTATGAACCTTGAAAACATTATACTAAGTGAAATAAGTCAGACATGAAAGGACAAATATTGTATGACCCCAGTTATAGGAGGTACCTAGAATAGGCAAATTCATAGCAACAGAAAGTAGAGTAGAAGTTACCAGAGGATAGGGGTAGAAGGGAGCAGGGAGTTATTGTTTAATGGATAGAGTTTTTGTTTGGGATGAAAAAAAATTTCTGGAAATGGATGATGGTGATGGTTGCACAATATTGTGAATATATTTAGTGCCACTGAAATGTAACTTAATGCCATTAAAATGTTTAGAATAGTAAATTTTATGTTATACCTATTTTATCACAATGAAAAATAAATTTAAAAAGTTTTAAATGTGAGCCATCATTTTGAACTTCCTGAAAGCTGTAGGGAAGGTCTACAGTGACACTCACAAGATTACATCACTACAATTATAATTTGGATTCTTTCTAGCCGTATACCTTATGTTATACTTAGCCATACCCGAGTTCAACTCTCTTTTTTCTGTTCTCTCTCCTAGCATCCCAGACTTAAAACCTCTTTGTCAATTTTTTTTTACATCCAAAAATCATTTGTTTAATAACAGTTGTGAACTCAGAGATTTAATATAAGTGCCTGATCTATAAAAATTTTAGGTTAACATCGGCAATTCTTACTGAGGGAACTAACCATCAAACTTTTCTTTTTAAATAAGTAACTGTCCCAACTCTTTCTTACTAGTTTTTAAGTCCCTTCCTAAACAAAACAAACTTTTCTTCCAATCTTATAGTGTATCTTTGTAAGATATAGTCTCGGGGGGGGGGGGAATGTGTGTAGGAATGTGTGTGGGGATGGTGGGGCACAGTAGGGAGAAGTGAGATTTTCAAAAGTCGTTTTTTTCCCATTGTTAATAAGTTACATCTATTTGTTCCTCTTTTTGTCAGATAGCTATTTATCATTTCATTGAACTAAACCTGATTGGTTGGCATGATTTCATGTTACATAAATCATACTATTCATCCTCAAATAGGTTGTTTAAAAATTCAACAATTATACCATTCATTACACACTCTATTTACTTCCCTGACCCTGAAGTAAAAATGAGCAATCTATAACCAACAACGACCTCCCCTGGAGTGTTTTGTGTGGATCGATTATACAGAAGTCATTTGCAATGATAAGATGTACATTTTAGTCAACCAACAGTAGTATATTAATGTGTGCTTGGAAAAATAAAGTCCTTTGTGAACACTACCTAGCCAAACCATTGTGTTTCTTAATCTTCTTTAGTATATTCAATTCCTAGCCAGACATTGTATAGTATATCCTTATTACTACACTGTGTGTGTAAAAATACATATACACACACACACATACTTTTTAAATCCTGGATGTACATGCAATTTGCTTCACAAAACTGCATATTACTTTCAGTACTTAAATTGCACCTAAAAAACTAGAAGCAAAACCCCTAATGCTCTGGAATAGGGAAAATATATGCTTTTCTGTGAAATCTAGTTTTCTGTTACCAGAAAGTATCCAAATTTTGTTTCTAGTGATATAATTTTACTGTCAGAAAAAAAATGTGAAATATTAAACCTAATTCTACCTAGAGGAATATATTCTTAAATTTTCACTGAATATCCTTGGACTAGCAGTTCACATGACCAATTACAAAAATTTATCTATGTTCAGCTTTTAAATATTCCTAGTAAAAAGAACATAGTGTAAGAACAACTGAACCAGATCACAAGATACATTCATCATGGGTAGTCATTCTATTGTACTATCCATTTACAGGAGCAATTGAGGAATCTTATACTAAGGAGAAAGAGAGAAGTAAATCCTCTTGGTCCAATAAAAAAAGAAGGCAGCATATTGTAGTGGTTAAAAAATGGGATACAGATTCTGTCTTAGGTCAGGTTCCCTAGGAAAGCCTGAGATGAGTGTTCTTGTCCAAGTGACTTATTGGGCTCTACCCTCACAAGTACACAAGTGAATGAAGTAGGATAGATCAGGAGAAGCAGGAATGTGGCTCAGTTAGAGACTAATTTCAGTTTGATCCCACAGGAAAGATCTGGAGCACAAATTATACCACAGAATAGCCCTGCCTTGAGGCAAGTGGTCAGCCCTTTGTAACCCCCTATCATTGAGTCATTGGTTAAGATCTACTGGCAGGGATAGGAGGTAGCATAGGCTCTCAGGAGAGAGTAATTCTCTGAGTTATCCGGCCACAGTCATATGGGCTGAAGGAAGGAATCTCCAGCAGGGTAGAGTGAATCTAGTTACACATCTACCTCTACCACAGGGCTCAATTGTTCTGGTTTTGGATCCTACCACACAGCTATGAGCCATGTGACACTTGGCAAATATTGAAGCTCTCCTCCCTTGGGTTCCTTTTCTATAAAATTTGAGGAGACTAACCCTCATCTCTCAAAGTTGTTTTAAGAATTTTTAAAAATGCGTATACAGCACTTGGGCTGGCGCTGATAAAAGTGCCTAGTATATAGACACTTTTAAAAATGCTAAGTGACCAGAAGGCAGGAATGATTTAAAGAATTGGCATGGTTTCTTTCAATAAGACATTGTGCTTGGTGAAGCCCCACAAGTAAGGAAAGATTTTTGGGTCCCTTTCTAGGAACACAGTATCCCCTAAAGACATTCTCACCCATTTTTACAGATGTTTGTACAATCGGCAAGTCTCCAGCAGCTCAGTGGTGGTACTCAGTGAAAAAGCACAAGAGGTGGAGTGAGTATCATGATTCTCACAAGAGCAGCAGTCTTGCCCAGAAGATATGGAAGAACCAGTAGAAGTCACATCACTTAGCAGAAGGGAACTAGAATAGGAAGAAAGAGAAATTGGTTGAACCCATGTAGCAGCTGACCAAACTTGTTTGTAAGGACAGGTGACACTGTGGTGGTGTTTGGCAAGGGAATGGTGGGTTAATGAACAAGATTTAGATCCTATAATAATAAAGAAGGTGGTGGTGAGAACGAGATAAACAAGAATAGCAATAGGTTCCTAAGGACTACTGCTTTGTCATTTTCATTGATGTTATGTATGCTAGACTAGCTTAAAGGTACAGATATGGCTCAGGGTGACATTTGTGATTGGCACCAACTTCAGCTGGCTTGCCTGGAGCACTATTCTACGGTTTTAAAATATATCAGGGAATAAAACACAAATGCCTGCAATAGGAACTTATACTTTAGTAGGGAATAAACAAAATAAGCAAATAATATACTATAGCATGTTAGAAAGTGGTAACTGCTATTAAATTTAAAAAAATACAGAGTAGGGTAAGGCATGCCGAAGGGTGAAGGAGCTGATTTAAGTATTAAATAGGGAGGGCAGGATAGGCCTTACTGAGTGGGTAAGATGTGAGCAGAGACAGGAAGGAGTGAAAGAATTAGTCTCTTGGATATCACGGGAGAGCATTTCAGACAGATGCAATAGCTGCAGCAAAGGTCTTAAGAGAGGAGAGAATTTAGCCTGTTTCAGGAAAAGCAAGAAGCATGAAGAAAGTGGAGTGTGGTATGAAATGATGTCACAAGGGTAACAAGAAGTAGAAGGAATGCGTGAGATAGGGGGATTAAAAGTGGAGGGACACTTTGCATGGTGCTGCTCATCCTTGCTTTTGTGACCTGGCTCCTGCTCCCCATACCTGCCAGAGTAGAAGCAGCCACTGTTCACTTGTTGAGTATCATCTGTTGCCTGCAATTACTTTTTGTTGTGCCTTGCCTACTTACTTGTTCAAACTCACCACCCTCTTCTCCATCCCTTGGTGCTACTCAAGGTTGTGGGATTCTTAGGGTTTTCCTACAACTAGGATATTTTTCTTCTCAGCCTTTCCACCACCACTCTCCCTACCATTACTACTAGTACCACCACCACCACCACCCTCCCCTGGTCAAAGAGCCTTCTTTATTGTGTGTATCCTCATGCTGCTGAGTGGAGCTGTAGTCCAACTCTTGAGGCCATCCTCATTAAAACAAGTACATTTAACACGGCTTTTATGTTTCTTAAAGGTGTCTTCAACCAACAAGTAAGAATTCACCTTTGCTTTCTAAAAAATGGAGAATTTGATGCAACGACTATATTCTGACTGGTGATATTTAAAGTGTGGTAAATATATTTACAACATAATATTCCTTCTTTGTCTTTCTCAAAGCAATTGGTGTCAGGCAATATTTGTTGGACAGCTATGGAACAAAAGTGACCCAGTTTCAAATCCAAGCTCAATCTTAGTGATTCTGAGCCTGGTAATTAAAATTCCTGAACCTCAGTTTTCTCAACTGCAAAGTAAAGCTGACACATAATTCTCATGGTGATTTTCAGATTTAAATAAAATAGCATGAAAAAGGCCTCATTTTGTAGGTGCTTCATGATAATTCTATTTCCACCTTAAATGTTTTCCGAATTGTGTTGCTGCTTTCAGTTTACCTTGACCATAATACTCAGCACACACCTATGAAGCTTTAGAAAATCTATTCTTTAGCTCATTGCAATTTACTAACTACTATAAGAACATAAGAAAAGTGTTAGCCATTAAGCCAGGTCACAGCAAGGAGACTGCTGCTCCTCTCTCCCAAAATATAATAAATACCATCCAAATAGTCCCTTTTTGAAGATTTGTTTATTCTCCAAATAACAAATCATGAGAGACATGTTTCTAAAATTTTTCTTGGAGGTCAAAAACATCCCATCAAGACCACTGGTCTATTTTAATGTGACAATTCCAAACATGGCCTTAAGCCAAACATGTGCAGGTTATAATTAACTTAAATTACTGTATATATAAAAATAAACATAAACTTTTCTAAATAAAAATGATATGTGCAAGAGATTATTTTCTTCAGGTTCATGTAAACTGTTTTATAAACTTTCCATAGCAGCAATAACTGCATTTTCTAGGGTTGACATCTATAACTTTACGCCACTGAAAAATGAAAGCTATTTTAAGACAGTAGTTTACAAACATGAAGTCTACAAAAGGGAAATAATCATCTCAATTTTGTTTATTTGTAAAACATTGTAGTAATGAAAAATGAATGCTTATTATAAACAAAAAATTAATATAAAAACTATTTAATTTTATTGAAAAAAATAATTCCAATAAAAAATACTTGACATGAATGATATCAGTGAGTTTTTAATTTCTTTCAAGCAATAACAAATGTAAAATTTATTTCTTGCATAGAATTTATAATTACTCAAGGTAATACATTTTATAAAATAGAGCTGTAAAAATGTGTCAAAATTTCAAGTAGCCAAGGGAATTAACTTTCATAAAATATAGTATCTCAGAGACCATTGTTAAGAAAGTATAAACATTAAAATGCTCAACTTTAAAGTTTTAAACCTTGGCCTAGGTGAGCAAATTTGCAATGTAACATTGGTTTCAATTCTGCCACAAATTTAATTAAAACTTATTCTAAGTAAAGACATCTGTACTGTCAGATATCTAATGAAGTAAGAATGGCCTGGTTTTATGTAAATCTGGGTTTAAGTCCCAGATCTCTATGATACAACCTGGATCTAGTAATACCAATTATCAAATGCAAATGATCACATCTACATCTCTATTTCTCATAATATTTATGAAGAAATCACAAGTATGAAAATATTTAGAATTATTTGAGTTAACTATATTGTTTATTATTATTGGTTAACTTGGAAAGCGTAAGAGCAATAGGACATATTTATTTGATTTTATCATTAGGTAATACATTGCCTATTATAATAAACAATGTATCATTCATGAGAATGTTAGGAAGTTGTATGGAAGATCATTCACACAAGAATGTGCAATGTTTAATCTGTCTATGGTTTATTTCCATGCTGTAGTAGAATGACTTAGAGTGGATCTGGAGAATGACCACCTGAGTTAACCTCTGGTTCTACCTTATTTAGTTGTATGATCTTCACCAGATTTCTTTTTGTTTTTAATTTTTTTTATTTCATGAAATTACGGGGGTACAAACATTTTGGTTACATGTTATCACTTTGCCACATCCCAACCATGATTTGAGATGTGCCCTTTCCCCCACTACAATGCTCACCAAGCCCATTAGTTGTGAGTTACCCAACCTCAACCCTCCTACCCCCAAAGAATATTACTACTGTGTGAGCACCTTAGTGTTGATCAGTCAGTGCCAGTTTGATGGTGAGTACCTGTGTTGCCTATTCGTCCATTCTTGTGATACCTCACTTTGGAGGATGGGCTCAAGCTCTGTCCAGGAAAATATAAGAGGTGCTAGATCACCATCGTTTTTTTATAATTGAGTAGTATTCCATTGTATACATACACCATATTTTATTAATCCACTCATGGATTGACAGGCACTTGGGTTGTTTCCACATCCTTGCTATAGTGAATTGTGCTTCCATAAACATTCAAGTGAAGATGTCTCTATTATAGAATGACTTTTGTTCCTTTGGGTAGATGGCTAATAGTGCTATTGCTGGATGAAATGGTAGTTCTACTTGTAGGTCTTTGCGGTATCTCCAAATTCTTTTCCACAGAGGTTGCACTAATTTGCAGTTCCACTAGCAGTGTAAGAGTGTTACTATCTCTCCACATCTTCGACAGCATTTGTTGCTTTGGGATTTTTTTTGATAAAGACCAATCTTACTGGAGTTAGGTGATATCTCATTGTGGTTTTGATTTGCATTTCCCTAATGATTAGAGATGTTGAGCATTTTTTTATATGTTTGCTGGCCATTGTTCTGTCTTCTTTTGAAAAGTTTCTGTTCATGTCCTTTGCCCATTTACTGATGGGGTTGTTTGATTTTTCTGAGTTCTAGGTAGATTCTTGTTATCAGCCCTTTGTTGAATGTATAGAGAGCAAATATTTTCTCCCATTCTGTAGGTTGTCTATTAGTTCTAATGATAGTTTCCTTGGCTGTACAAAAGCTTTTTAATTTGATCAGGTCCCATTTATTTATTTTTATAGCTGCTGTGATTGCTTTGGGGGTCTTCTTCATAAATTCTTTGCCGAGGCCAATGTCTGAAAGAGTCTTCCCTACATTTTCTTCTAGGATTCTTAAGGTTTCATGCCTTAGGTTTAAGTCTGTTATCAATCTAGAATTGATTTTTGTAAGAGGTGAGAGGTAGGGATCCAGTTTCAATCTTCTGCATGTAGCAATCCAGTTTTCCCAGCACCATTTATTGAATGTGTCTTAGTTCCTCACTTATAAAATGGTGATAAGTAAAAGTACCAATTTAATAGTGTTTTCATTAGGATTATATGGATTTGTGGCAGTCACTGTTTGCTGCCTAATTCAAGACCCACTCTCAACTTTCTTTCCCCTTCTCTTGTTCCACTATAAAGGCTGAAAAAGTTTTATACTCAATTTCCCAACCACCCTTGCCACTAGAGGTGCTAAGTAATAGTGCCAGTAAAAGAGATATAACCAGAAATATGTTAGTGTTTCTAGGAAAGCTTTGGCTTCCCTGACATAAAGAGACAAATGTACCTGCGACCATCCTTTCTTCTTTTTTCTTGCCTTCAAAACAAACATGCTGCTGGAGCTGGGAGAGACGTCTTGCAACTAGAAGACTAGGCCAAGAGAATGGAGTAGATGCTGCCGGAAACCGTCGTGCCATTAAACCAATACCAGCTGCCAGACTTCCCTTAACAAGGAAAAAATGAATCATATGTTTTTAAGTTACTGATATTGAATATTATCACTTGCAGCTAAAAGCATTCCTAACTGATACAGAGTTAATATATATAACATGTATTATATATATTAATATACATAACCTATAAATGCTTATAATAGATCTTAGCCATTGTAAATGCTCAATAGATTTTAGCTATAAGTATTATTTTCCAGTTAATGACATGTTGTATGTCATCAATTTGATAGTCAAACTGAATTTGAATCTATGATATGTATTTGTCTAATTTATGTATCTTATTATTTCAACATAGAATTTTAATATTCAAAATTCATTGTATTTTAAATACATGATAAATTTGATCATTTCTTATAGCAATTAATCTACCTAAAAGCTCAACATTTGCTATCCACTTTAATTCAATAGCCCATTTATCTGCTGAGCTCATCAACATGTTACAAATTTTAAAGTATTTTATAGTCAAGAAAGTTTTGGAGATGATGCACTGAAATTTCATCACTAGTTACCTTTTGACCCATTTTTAAAACATAATTTTTTCAATGTTTTTAACACAAAAATGTCCACGTGTATATGAGCTATTACTCTTTCCCAGCTGTCTACAACTGCAATGTTTTATTGCAGTAAAGGTTAGCATACTTCAGGCACTCTCTTCTACCATGCCTATTTTCAGTGCAGTAGGGTATACATTAAAAATCTAGGAAGAAAAAAATAAGTATAATAAAATAAAATTACATGGGCAATAAATAAAAATCTAGGAAGGCCGCCTTTACAAGTGAGGCAAATAACTAAGTTTCCTAATTAATTTAAACAAGAAATACATATAAAATCAATCAATCAAGAAAATTATTTCAGGAAAATAATATCTTCCCACTGGACATAGATAACCTCCTTAAACCTAGCCCCCAACATCTTTCTTCTACAAGCTTTTCCAATTCTGACTACGTATTATTTAATAAAATCATCAGAAAAGCCTTCAGAAATATCAACTTCTGGACCCTACTCCAAGAGATTTTGATAATCAGTAATTCGTTTAGACTGGGGCTGGCTAGAATCATCTCCAGAAGATTCTGTTATATAAGCAAGCAAGGTTGCGAACCTAGACTCACAGTAGACTCTCAACTGGTGTTCTTGATTCTATACTTGCTTCCATACATACAGTCTTTTCTCCTTGTAGTCAGAGTGACCTTTTAAAATGGTAAATCAGATCCTAGGAACTTCTCATCACACTAAGAATAAAATCTCCAAGAGGCTTTCCTTGAAATTCCTATTTTAAATTTCCATTTGCTTCCATTACTCTCTATCGTCTTTACCTGGTTAATTTTCCTATATAGAATTTATCATTACCTAATATTTAATTATATATTTATTCATTTGTTTCTTTTGCTAAACTATAAACATTTTGAGATCAAGGATCTTGCCTGTCTTCTTCACTACTTCATCCCTGATGCCTACAAAATATAGTAGCAGCACAGTAAGTATTTGTGAAATCAATTAATGCTACAAAATAAAAAGTAGTTGCTTACTTTCACCTTGAGTATCTTGTGCACATGAATTCTAATAATTGAAAAAAATCTTTTTACCATTTTTATGCCTATAAAATTATCTCCAAAAGAGATAGTTAACCCAACTAAATCTCAGACAGGATCAAGAATTCAGGATCTCAGCAGATATTTTTCAAATTGTTGAAAGTAATACCACACATATTACTATAGTAAATAAGCAAGAATTATAAAAATGTGGAAAACATTAACCTTAAAACAAGTGTCCCCAAAATGTAGCATCATCATTTGTAATGGTAAAATAAACTGTATTACCTAATCTTCGGTCATGTCTGAGTCAAAGCTTGAAAGTTAAAAAAAACAAACCAAGCACTAGGAAGAGCCTAAATTTGAGTAATATTTATTTCTGTGAAACAGCTCTCTTTGTTTTTACCAGTCTTCTGTCATCAGTGAACCAAACAGAACACTGTAGTCATTAACCCAGTGGGTAGGTGGCTTTCTGACCCACTCCAGGAAGTCACCCTGGGGGAATTCCTAAATCTCTTCAGACAAAACCAAATTACTGATTTCTTATCTGGCCAGGAATAAAGCTTGTGATTTACTTGTAAGTGAATCATAGCTCTGAGTCTGGTTTACTACTCCACAAAATGAAATTTCCTTTGGACAGGAGTGCTTCCCTCTATAGGGTGGGAATAAAACAAACATTAGAAACAAGTATCCCCCTAGAGAGAGAAGGCGTTTGTGGGCATTACACTTTCCAAGTTAAACCTGAGAACCACTCCAGAGTCAGAGAGCCTGGTGTGAATTTGGACTGTCCCACTTGTCTGATCTTGGACAGTGTACATAACATTTTTGTACTTCAGTTTCCTCATCTGTAAAATGGAAATAATATTAATAATAGCACTTACCTTAAAAAGCTATAGTGAGAGTTACACTCATTAATGGATGTAAAGTGTTTGAGAAATATCAAGGTACATGGAAGTGTTATATAAGTGTTAGACAGTATTGACTACAAGCATGGACTGAAGAGCCAACTGTTTCCTGTCCTTCCAGGTAGGTGACCTTGGGCAGGTAACTTTATTTCTCTATGCCTCCATTTTCCCCTTCTGTAAAACTAGATAGCATTTACCTCGACAGGATTGTGTGAATATTAAGTGACTTAATATAGGTAAAGCTCTTAGAATAGTGACTGGCATATAGGAAGCACTATAAAATGAATTTATTATCATTATTATTGAATGATTATTATTATCTTGGATTATAATTCAGTGCAAGATTTTAGAAGCATTGATTTCTTTCAAATATCCTGCTTCTTTGATCACTATTTCTTAAGTCCCTTAATTGATCCGTTTCCTTTGGTGGCTTCCAAAGCCTATTTGGTCAATTCCTAAGGATTCATATCCCTGACCCTCTGATCTCATCTTATCCTTCTCCTTTGGTAATATCACTTTAATATGTCCATTATTATCTCTTAGGAAGATAACTTCTAAAGCTGAACTAATAGCTCGGGTCTGTCTGCGAAACACCAGACCTTATCTGGACACAGATGTTCCTTAGGCTTTTCAGACTGTACAGAACAAAACTTATAAATCCCCAAAACCTTTCCTCCTTGTTCTTGTCTTATCAGGTTTGACTCCTCTCTCCCCCTCATCCTTCATATCTAATCATCAAATTCTATTGATTCTAATTCACAATAAATTTAGAATTTTTCCTGCCACTTCTCTAGTCCACAATTACAGTAACTGTCCAATGTGTCATGCCACTTCCTGAAATCACCTTCTGAAATCAGTATCACACATTACTCAGCATAAAGAGGAAAGAAGTACAGATACATGCTACAACATACATCTTGAAAACACTATGCTAAGTGATATATGTCGTATACTGAGTTGAACAGTGTCCCCAGAAGTCATGTTCACCTAGAACCTGTGAATGTGACTTCGTTTGGAAATAGGGTCTTTGTAGATGTAATCAATTTAAGACGAGGTCATACTGGATTAGGGTGGGCCCTAAACCCACCATGACTGGTATTCTTATAACAAGAGGAAAATTTGGATAAAAAGAGAATCAGAGACACAGACACACAGCGGAGAATGCCAGGTAAAGACAGAGGCAGAGATTAAAGTGATGCATCTATAAGCCAAGGACTGCCAGCAACCACCAGAAGCTAGGAAGGGACAGAAAGGATCTTTCCCTAGGGTCTCCAGAGGAAGCATGGCCTTGCTGACACCTTGTTTTAGACTTCTAGTCTCCAAAACTATGAGAGAAAAAACTTCTGTTATCATAAGCCACCCTGTTGTGGTAATTCGTTTCAGTGAAACTAGTATGGATTGTATGGATATACCAATTTTGTTTATCCATTCATCAGTTAATGGACATTTGGATTGTTTCTACTTTTAGCTATTATGCATAATACTACTTTGAATATTCATGTACATTTATGATCTATTTTGAATTAATTTTATAAAAGGCATGAGGGTTAGGTTGAGGTTCATTTTTTTAATCTAAGGATGTTTAATTGTTCCACCACTATTTGTTAAAAAGCCTATCCTTCCTCCATTGAATGGATCTTGTACCTTTGTCAAAAATCAGCTGGGGCTGGGTGCGGTGGCTCATGCCTGTAATCCTAGCACTCTCAGAGGCCAAGGCAGGATGGCTTGAGGCCAGGAGTTCAAGACCAGCCTGAGCAGGATTGAGACCCCGTCTCTACCAAAAATAGAAAAATTAGCCAGGCATGGTGACCTTGCATCTGTAGTCCCAGCTTCTTGGGAGGCTGAGGCAGGAGGATCACTGGAGACAAGGAGTTTGAGGTTGCAGTGAGCTATGATGACGCCACTGCACAGCCTGGGTAACAGAGTGAGACCCTGTCTCAAAAAAAAAAAAAAAATCAGTTGGCTATATTGTACTTGTGTGATGCTACTTCTAGGTTCTCCATTCTTTTCTGTTGGTTTGTACCACAAAGTCCTGAAATCAAGGCTACACATAAGTCTTTAAATCAAGGAGAGCAATTCCTCCTGCTTTATTCCTTTTTCTCAGAATTGTAGCTGTTCTAATTCCTTTCCTTTTCTGCATAAATTTTAGAATAATCTTATCTATATTTATAAAAAATTTTGCTCAGTAAATCCTAAGGTTTTATAAAGCAGTTGTACTCGGATAACTTCCAAATTTACATCTCCAAGACCAGGCTCTTCTGAGTTCCATACTTGAACATCTAACTACCTACTTGACAGCTACACTTGGCTGTTGGTTTTGAATATGTTAATTCTGAGATGCTCATGAAATCTTCAAGTTTATCCTTTGGTCTTCCCCATCTCAGTAAACAGAACCACTACTTAGCTGTTCAAACGAAAAACCTCTACGAAAGAACTAGAATGAAATTTAAAGGAAGAATTCTTTTGCGGACGGTATTTCTCCTTGCCCTTTGTCGGCTCTCATTTGTGTGACGGCTTCTGGAATGTGTGGGCCATGCTCCTTAGGGGTGTATTTTGGCCAGGAGGAGTCCCTCTCCCAAGGGACACGTTTGACAGTGGGCTTGGCAGGGGGCGGGAGAAGGGGATGGCCGGGGGAAGGCTAGTCTTATTTGGCATTAAATCCCATTCTGCTCCCGCCACAAGTAAGGCATTCCCTGAAGAGTAAGAACCTCATTAAGCAAATACTCTAAAAAAGAATGAAGGTGAGTCCCTGAAAGGAATTGGAGGCACCAGCCAGGAGCCTGGCACGAGAACTTTGTCAGCCCGGTGGGCCCCCTCAGACACGCCAGATTTCCACCTCGGGTGGCAGAAGTTTGGAGGCAGCGGGGAGGCAAGAGTCCTGCATCTACGCGCCTGCGCCAGAGGTTCCCAAGGCCCAGGCCCTCGCGTGTCGCTCCTTCCCGTGCAACCATTCCCGCGCAGCCTTGCGCTCCCCCAGTGCGCAGGCGCCGGGAGAGCCGGCGCACGCGCGGTGCGAGTAGGGAGCTTCCTGGCAGGCATGGCGTCCGGCGCGCTACGCGGCCTGGCAGTGGCCGGAGGAGGCGAGAGCAGCGACAGCGAGGATGACGGCTGGGAGATCGGGTATCTCGACCGGGTGTCTCAGGTAGCGGAAGAGGCCTTGTCTTGACCGCACCTCCCATCGGCCTCCCCTGGCCCTCGAAGGCAAAGCCTAGCCTTGTTGAACCCTCTTCCTTCCTCGCGCGTTTCCCTTTTTCCCAGTGGTAATATGGGCGTTTGGACTTAAATCCGCAGAATTTTCTCTTGTTCCCCTATTGTGATTTCCATCAGATGCGCTTCTTTAGATCATCGTAGCTGTGCACTTGGGTTTGGATCCGCCGTTTCCCATTTCCCTTTAAAGATAATTTTAGACATGAATTCTTTACAAACTTTGCATATTGGCCGAAACCAAACCAAAAAAAAAAAAAAAAAATCCTATATACCTAACCAAACATGATTGTTTCCTGATGCAGTGGAAATGAAAATATGCATAACAAGATTTAAAAAAAAAACTTTCTGTTTTTTTAGAAATTAAAAGGGCCATTACCTGGTGAAGAAAAGAGTGAAACATTTAAGAAAGCATTGACCACAGGAGATATTTCATTGGTCCAGGAGCTCCTAGATTCTGGTGAGAGACAAAGGAACACAATTGCCCTTATTTTAGTTACTTTCTTAATGCAAATACGATGAATGTTAATATATCAGTTGTCCTACACATATATCTTAGTTGACTTAGTTGTCTGCCTTATTTTCTTCTTTCATCCTTATGTTTGGAAGGCTACCCTAATTATCTTCCATTAGTTCTTACAACCTATTTAGGAGGCTTACTCTGACTAATCCTACCCCACCCTGATCACTTTTACTTTACATTACTTGGCTATAATATATTTCTCGAGAATTGTTTCTAGTCATGTACATTTTATTTTGTTTTATTTATTCTTTTCTCTCAAAATTCACATGTTGAGAGTCATGTACATTTTAGATATGTTCTTTCCCTCTGCTTTTTTGTTTTGTTTTGGTGGAATGAAGCCTGAGCTAGGAATCAGAATAAGTATCTGGATATTTGTTCCAGCTTTACTGCATACTCAGTGTTGTTCCTTGGGATAGTCACTTAAACTTCCAGAGCATCAATTTCTTTATGTACAGCATCATAATTCTGCTCTAGGCCCCTGATATTTTTTCGGTGGATTACATATTTTTTTCAATTACTTTCACATACAAATGTAAATTGTTGATTATAACAATTATCCAAAGGAGGAACAGGAATTTTCCATCTAGTTGCAGATACAAAACATTACTAATACAAAGTAGTTAGATGAGATTGTATGTGGCAAAATGTTTTTCTTCTATGCTAGAGACAATGCATGGCTTAGTGGAAAATAAACCATTTTGGAAACAAAACAGATCTGGATTTGATTCTGCCACTTGATGGCTCTATAATCTTGACTAGGTTACCAAACATTTCTAAGCTTCAATTTCTCCCTTTTTAAGATGAAGATGCATTATATTAAAGGGTCACTGGGGGAGGGGATTAAAATACATGAAGGACTTAGAACATATAGGCATTATGTGAATGTTAGCTGTTATTGTAACAAATGAGAAGGATCTTATAATTTTGTGGACAGTGAAACTTGAGTTTGTAATTGAGGAATAATAATGAATAAAATTTGTATTATATAAGTGGAAAGAGTCCTGAATACCTGATATGAATATATGTCTAGTGTACATAGTATTAGACAGGGTGGAATAGGCAGAAATTTGTTTTAGAAAAGAATTTGCCTTGGGAGTGGCAGGACTAGGTACAGTGAAGGTGATGAAAGTTCTTGAAGGATTAAGACTTGATATGATTGGTGGGCAAATATGGATTTTTCAGTCTCTTGGACAGAGCCTACTGCTATGTAGGTATTTAGTTAACCATTTGAAATTTGTTTTTAATTACAAAAATTTGAAAAGCTTTATTTTAAAAAATCAACAGTATAGGTATAAGTAGAAAGATACCATTGTCCCTGCTCTCACCCGTTAGTACTAATGTCTTACTTTCACAGGTAACTCCTGTTTTAGTATATTTCTTTCTAGATGTCATTATTTAACTCTTTTTAAAAGTATTTTTAATTTTTTACCTTTCAAAGTCATTCTTGCTTTTGAAACATATTTCTGCACCAATTGAAAACTTTAATTGAAAATGAAAGTATCCTTTTAGTCAACCACTGTTAATAGTTTGAAGATATCTCCAGTTTTTGTTATTCTGCTATGTACTAACATCTTCAGTTCTCTTTAAATTATTAAATATTCAGACATTCAGAGAGGTATGGAAATTTCTTTCCCTCCTTTGAGGTTATCACTTTTCTGTAGATATTGCTTATCATTCCTATGAATCTTTACATTTTGCTATATAGGTATATGTCCCTAAACAATATAGTGTTATTTTGAATGCCTTCACTGTCATTCCTTTTGAAACTTTTTTTTGCACTATGCCTGGAACATAATAGATGCTTAATACTTTAAGTATTAGAGGTGATGATTAGCAAGAATTTTTATGCTAAAATGCCACATTTTCTTCTCTTTTTCTTCACATTATTTCCATGCTACCTTTGCTGTCACAGTTTTAGCAATACTGTCAATAAAAGAATAATGAGCTGTGTGTGTTGGTGCATGCCTGTAATCCCAGCACTTTGGGAGGCTGATGCAGGAGGATTCCTTGATACTAGGAGTTTGAGAGCAACCTGAGCAACAAAGTGAAACCCCATCTCTACAAAAAATTATTCGATGTGGCACCCGCCTGTAGTCCCAGCTATGCAGGAGGCTGAGGCAGGTAGATAGCTTGAGTCCAGAAGTTTGAGGTTGCAGTGAGCTATAATGATGCCACTGCCCGCTAGCCCAGACAACAGAGGAAGAACCTGTCTAAAAAAAAGAATAATGAGAAAACAATGCTCTTTTCTCTGATCTTATTGATAGTCTTTCGATTGTAGCAGTTTAAAGAGGAAAATTTTTTAGAAAAGACAAGTTGGGCCAGCAGTATATATATGTACTAAGATGAATTAAGGTTACTTTCTCCTAGTGATTATCATGTACTGTATATTAATTAGTTAGGTGACTAGAATTGGACATATGTAGTCTTTCAGTGACCTAGTATTTTTACAGAAAAAAAAGTGATTCCCCCCAACCCGAGTTTGCATTTCCTCAGTGCCATGACCTCCATCTTTGCAGGTGGAACACTGTATAGCCAAAGACTATAGAATCTGTAATTTTTTTTTTATTCCAGCACCTTTATGCAGTCTGAAGAACCTGTAAATTTTAAGGTATTAAAGGCACGCACATGTTCAGTGCTGTTTCACATACAAGTTTTCCTTCTTTGAAACAGAAAAGTGTTCTGTTTTCTTTTCTTGAGGTTAGCACATCATTCTTGGGTTGAAGAGAGAGATTGCCACTACATCTTGATTCTTCAAAGAAAAGGCTTTACATACATTTAAAGAGTTGTGTTCATTGCCTTGTTGTATACTTGTCCTTGTGTCTCATCTTCTATGCTCCTCCTCAGTCCTAGATCTGATCCTAGATCAGTTCGGTCATTTTTTTTTACTTTTTATATTACCAAAGCAGTCAATGCTGTTGTGCAAGATCAGATGATTCCAAGGATTTGTACCCTTAATGATTTGAGGATTCCAAAGTTAGCTGACTCTTGTGCTTTCTTAACAGTTGTTATCTGTCTCTTCTTGTCCCATTTTGGACAGTAGCTATTTCAAACTCTATCCTACTCCTAAGGCCTGATATCTCATCTGTGCCCCACTTTATTTTAGCTCACTGCTTGTCAATCATTTGTCCAAGGTAGAACCTAATAGTTATTTTTGATTTGTTCTTTTCCATCACCCCTCCTCATCAAAGTAATTTTAAATTCTTATGACCTTGCCTTTAAAATATCCTTTTGTTTTACTTCCCCTCTCTCTCCACTGCCCTTGCTCTGATTTTTGTGTAAACTAGCCTCATAACTAGTCTCCCTGCCTCCTGTCCCATTCTCAACAGTGGTATCTATGTTGCCTTTATGATACAGATGTAATGATTTTGATTCCTGGATCACAAAGTATAGTCTGCACTTCCTAACAGAGCTTTCGTAATCTAACCCTAACTTATCTTTTTAGCTTCATGTTTTGTCAGTCACCCATGGATAAATTTAGTGTTGGGAAGGAAATTAAGGGTATCTTAGGGATACATGTGATATTTATGTACATAAATACCATAGAGATGTATGATATTGTCCAGGAATAATATTCTAATTTAAAAGACATTTTACCTCAGTTGAACCTTTCCCAACTCCCCTAGAGAGAAAAAGGTAGCATGTAGAAACTTGTTATAATATAGGTATTTTATATATTATATAATAAAACATTGGTCAAATCGGGTCCCTTGAAACATATTGCTTATAGTGAAATTGAAGTTAGCAAATTTTATTAAAGTCCTGATATAACTATTTTCTATTTTTCTGAAGCCATTATTACCAAAAAATTCCCTTGTAGAATAAAGTACATGGTGTGTTAGTATACACAGTACTTTAAGCATATTAAGGTGGCAGTGATTTCATTTGGTGGTAGGGTTTTTAAAAGCTTGTTTTTATATTGACAGGAATTAGTGTAGATTCCAGCTTTCAGTATGGATGGACTCCCCTTATGTATGCTGCTAGCATTGCCAATGTAGCGCTGGTTCGGGTCCTTTTGGACAGAGGTGCTAATGCAAGCTTTGATAAGGGTAAGATGTTTGAGGTAATTTAACTGATTATGTTTATGTTTACTGTGATTCTTTGATTCCCCAGCAGCTATTATACAAAGTAAAAAAAAAATAAAAAAGCAGTTTGAAAAAAACCTCTCTATTAGTTGTATTATGTAAGTAATATACAGAATAAAATTAGAATCTATACATGTTTTGAAAAACTGTCTTTCCAAAAAGACAGATTTCAGTTATTTTTATGGCTGGTTATGTTATAGACTTTTAACTTTTGTGCTAGAGGGTTTTGGTTATTTTTAAAGGAAAAAATACATTGAAAGAAACATCAAAAAGCTTATAATTTTGTGGAAAATTACTTGAAAATCAGTCTGGAATTTTAAACTCAACTCTGAATTATATCATTTAAAGTTGTTTCAAAGGTAGTTTATGAAATTTGTATATTTCTGTTTTTGTTACTAAATAATTTCCAACCAATAGTGCTTTGAGTGCTTTTAATATAAGTATATGAGCAAATCCAGTTTAATTATTATATTGAATTACCGATTACTTATTTTTAACATATTTTAAGCAGGTAATTAAATTCACTTCATAATTCAGGTGTAGGTTTCATTTTAGAATTAATTTTCATGTAAATTTTGTATCTACATTAGATACTTGTAAAACCATTTCTATTCTGTTTTCCCATTTATATATTTTACATAGTTTTTTGTCTTATCAACAGTTTCATGTTTAGTCTGCTGTGCTTTGTTTTTCTTTTGATTACATCATTTTAAAATATCACTCAATGAAAACTATACTTAGGATTGAGAGTTTTAAAAGTGTATAACATATTCTTCTCAAAAAATTGATTAATAGTGTTTCTGCTTCTCCCTCCTTCTAATCAGAGGGATACTTACAGGTAAAAAACACTTTATATTTTTCACATAAATTCTTTTGTTTGCCACAAAATATCCCTATCAGATAAAGAGGGCAGATACTACCTTCGTATCTGTAAATTAGGCCTAATGAGATATTAAGACATCACTGGAGTCAGTTTCTCTGTAGCAAAACTGGGACTAGAATCTTTATGCTTTGTCAGTATTGAGCACTAATGTGAACCACAGCTGTGGTGACCTATTTTGAATTCCTGAGTTTTAATTGAGAAGTGTTTTTTGTTTGTTTTTAATCCACTCTTATCTCCATTAACATCATAGGAGCCAAGAGAAGAAGAGTTTTAGGAAACAGTGAGTTCACAGAGATAAAATAGAAAATGATTGAAAAAAATCAATGATGTGGTAATTAGAGCAGTTTCAGTAGTGTAGTGTATAAGCCAGATTGCAGGAGTTGTCAAGTGGGTGAGAAGTAAAGAAATGAAACCAGAAAATATAGATCATTGTTTTCCAATCATGAGTTCTGCAAGGCAATTTTAATTGACCAAAAACTATTCAAATCTAGACAGTGTGACTGCAGAGTCCATGTGTTTACCCACTTTCTGTTCTCCCTTGAAGAAACGGGAATAGGGGAAGGAAATTAATAAATCAATTGTAGATATAATTTGGAGAGTAAAGAGATTCTTCCCTGATCTCACTTTTTGATAAAGGAAGACTTAAAGTTATCTGCTAAGTGTGAGAGATTTGGAAAGAGGTTATAGAATTTAAGAGTACTATAAATATTTAGAATGTTTTGAATGGTAAAAAAAAGTCAATTATATGCACTTCTTGACATGTGAAGGATTTTTCCTAACTTTTCCCTTTACTATAGATAAGCAAACTATTTTGATAACTGCATGTTCTGCTCGTGGCTCAGAGGAGCAGATCTTGAAGTGTGTAGAGCTACTACTTTCAAGAAACGCTGATCCCAATATTGCTTGTAGGTAAGAGACTTTATATATATTAAAAAATGTTGAAGATACTTTTGATTATTAACCTATTAAAAATCATGAACAATGTCTGGTTATTTGATCAAATAGTTGATGAATGAAAATAGGTCATAAGGTCATGGTTCCAATTCTATAAGATTATCAAAGGAAGGGGCTATCATGAAGATAGTCTTTCAAGTTTTAATTTTTAGAGGAATGTCATAAGAATTTGGAATGAGATGGAAAGGAGGACAATGAACTATCATTTCTTGCCACCAAGGGAAGGCAGGGAAAATCAACCCACCCATTCAGCAAATTGTTAGCATCAGAGTACCTAGAATATTCCTGTTGGGATTTCTCATTGTTTTACAGATCTGTGAATTGAATTCTAACCTTTTCCTAGAGTCCACAACTTTTTTTTTCTTTTTTTGCCTTGAAAATATTCTTCAGTCACCTGTTCAGTCCATGGAAGAGAAAGCTCTTTATCAGTTTCCCCTCAGAGAAGCCTAAGAAAAACCTTATACCTTTTGGGGGTTGGCCTTTTTCAAAAAATTGTATTAAATAAGTAAAATTTTTATTTTATGATGGTGAACATTTAATATTCAAATTTATTACATAAATAGATTAAAAGAGAACTTCTCCTCTGCTTAGAAGTTTATGTTGTTCCCAAATTTTATATCTAAGTCAACATTCAAATCTGCTGATACTATTTGGATGCCTGGGTGTCAGTGTTTTTCGCAAAAATATCTTAGCTTCTTCCAACATTTCTTTTGTTTGTTTCATCCTGAAAATGGCTGATTAAAAAAAACATCAGTTTAATGCAGTGTCATTAAGGTGTCTCCATCTGCCATCATTGTCATGACAGGCATCTTCTAAATTTTGGATTGGTGCCTCAGTTCTGAAAATTCACGTCTATTATCTCTTCAGATACTACATATACCCTATTTACTCTCCTTCTAAGCCTCTGATTGTGTATCCATTAGATCTTCTCACTGTATTCCCTAATATTTCTTTTTTATTTTCCAACATTTTGTGTCATTGTGCCACTTTCTTGATAATAGCTTCTGATCTGCCTTTTAGGTCACTAAATCTCACTTCACCTTCTAATATGTCATTAAACTCATCAATTGAGTTCATAATTTCAGCTAATTTTTTTTTACTTCTAGAACTTCCGTTTGATTTTTTTGTTAAATTGCAGTGTCACTTTTTATTCCCTGATGTAACTGAGTCCAAGCTCATACCACTTGCCACATGACAGCCGATAAGTTGAGACAAGGTACTGGGGCAAAGACAGTGACTTTTATTCAAAGAGCCACCAAACCGAGAAGATGCAGGATTAATGTCCTAAAGAACCATCTTAAGTTAGCATGAACTTTAGGCTCCTTTTTATATCAAAGGAAGGGGGAAGAGGAGAGGACTTGGAAGAGGTAACCAAGGACTGCAGACATCTGGGCCTCAGCAAGGGTTCGAGGAGCTTTTAAAACTTTTTGTTCTTGGTCAGTTAACTTTGGAGGATGTAGGTCAGGTCACAATGTTCCTATAAATCTTTACCATAGCATTGTTACTTGTGTGCATACTTTCCTTATCTCCCCGGGAGTTAGTTTTGGGAAAGGGACGGTTATCATCTTTCTTGTAGAGTTGAACCACAAACTAAATTCTTCCTATAATTAGCTGGCCTACGTGCAGAGCTAAGCAGAAGCTTTTAACCTAAAGGATATTACCACAGAGGGTCAGAGGCGGGATGGAGCTAGTCGTGTTAAGCTTCGCTTCTACTGTTACACTGAAAATATTTTCAAACTCAAAACCATCTTTAATATGGTAAACATGTCACCTAGATAGAATAGTTCCAATATCTTAAGTCTTTTGGGTTTGTTTCTGTTAGCAATGTTTCTCATGCTTCTCATTCATGACTAGGTGCTAGTCATTAGATTTAAAATCTTGTAAGAATAATATGAGGGCTAGGATGATCCATCAGAGAGGATTTTTTGTATATTTCTTGAGGCCCTATCAGTCCAGGATTCATGTAATCTTAAATTCAGGTATTGTGGTTCCCTGGACCATTTTAGGGGTGTAAACATAAAGAGTTTATTTATTTCTGGTTAATCCTTATGCTGAGGGTAGAGCCCTTTGAATACCTGCTGAAAGTGTTTTAAATACAGTTTATCAAACTCCATACCTTGTATAAGTTCACAGCTTTGAATTCATTCCTCTTGATTTTGAAGGCCACCAAAGCCGTAGTTCATTTTTCCACTGGGTTCTTCCAGACTGACAAATACCCTCATGGCAAAAGCAACTCTGAATGCTAAGTTTAGCTCTCTGGCCTTTTGCCATCTAGATTTTAATAGTTTCTCAGCATCTTAGATCTTCAGTTTTTAAGAAATTGAAAAAAATTTTTCACCTAGCTGTTTTAGATGCCTTCACAATTTTGGTCCAAATTATCTAACATGCCATTACTAGAAATAGAAATCAGCATCTTCTAAATTTTTTAATTGTTTGCTTATTTATAATTGTTTTTCTGTCAGCTCTGTCATTCTTTGTTTTCCATGCAGACTTCTTTTTAAAAATCTTGTTTAAAATGGCTTTGGAAATAGCATTGACTTAATATTTCATGGACAACTTTCCACATTAGTATATATAGATCTACCTTGTTCTTTTATTATTTTTTCTTAACTTCTTTTATTTTCATTTTCCTTCTTGTGAGACTAATGCTTAAGAACTGACAACTTGAAAGCTGTTTTTAAATTAACTCTCAAGGACACAAATCACATCTTATGTTTCTCTTCAATCTTGTTACTGACAATACTTAGCACAGTGTACTTTGTCTAGCAAATATAGAAATTTAATACTGGTGTGTTTATTTTGGCTTTAGTATTTGTTTTGGGGGTTAGGTTTTTTACTTTGTTTTTAAATGAAACATTTATTGAATATTTGCTGTGTACCAGGCACTGTGTTAATTGCTTTTAAATATGTTGTCTAAATCCTTAAAACTCAGGGGTTGATGATGTTTTTACAGAACAGAAAATTGGCACTCAAGTATTTAAGTGCCTTTGAATGTAGCAGAGATTTGATAAGGGTATTTATAATAGTTTAATCCGAACAGGATCCACCAGTAGAATGTATTTATATTCCTCATCTTGTCTGTCTACATTGAGGGTTTTTTTCAACATACACCAGTTTAAACAGCATTACTTTTCTAATTGTTGCAAAACATATGTTTATGTTAAACTGCCTATATCTATGGATTTTGGGGCTTTCTTTTCTGTCCCTTTTCCTAAATTATAGTATCATGTACGAGGATAATGCTTTAAATAGTATTTATATAACCCCTACAAATAATGAATTCAAATATTATAAATAGTATTCATATAAAAATATGAATATTTTGACTTAAAAAGTCTACAAACTGGAAAGGGAAGTATGTGAACAGAAAAATGTTACCATTTTAGTTGAAAACAAGGTGGCCTTTGATAAAATTAATTGGAACTTCATATAGCATAGGCTTTGCATTCCTTATTTTCTTTTTATGTTAATACAATAAAAATGATATAAATTAGTAACATAAAGGTCCATATTATATTATTTAGATTATTGCATTCACGACAAAATTGAGACCCTTTTCAATTTAGCCTTAAATTTGGAGTTGACATTTTTATTGTTAGAGTAATAATTAGCCTTTTAAAAGTACATGCAATTAACATTTCTGGTTTTAGAAATTGTGGGTTTTTCCCCCCCCAATATGCTAAATCCTCATATTTTTCCGGCAGAGGACTTTGTTGTATTCAGATTGTTCAGTTATAAGATAAGGGCTTTTCAAAGTGATGTGGCATTTTAATTTCAACAGATATTTTATTACTATTGATAAGACAGCACACATTAACTAACGCCCAAGGTTTTGACGTAATCATTGTGTGATTGTTAACTTGTTGAATGTTATTGCATGTTTTAGTAAACAGAAGATACCTTGGGAAAAATGTTGCTTTCTTTCTCAGAATATAAATTTAGTTGTAAATGTCACTAGAGCAGTTTGATAGATTGAGGTATAATTTTGGGTTATCATAGTAACTTATTTTCTAGTTGTAAGTATGTGACATATCATTTGTTGCTATGAAAACAGACTAAAGTCACAAAAATATTCTCACAGAAAGAATTTTTTAAATAGCTTATTTAGAGACATTACTAGAAATTGTCATTTATAATTTTTCTTTCTAGCCCTTTTAAACCTGTAAATAGTCAATACATTTTTGTTGTGAGATATTAAAATAATATAGAAGTCTATGTAGTAAATCATGAGTCTTCTTTGACTAAAGAAATTCCTTAAATTCTCTGCCTCAGTTTGATAAATGTTCCCAATCCTTTTTATTCAGTATATTTACATATACCTTCACACACACACACACACACACACACACACATACATATACATATACTTCTTTTCACTTGAAAATGTGTTTGGGATCTTTCTTTGTCAATATATAATAAGTTTACCTCAATTTAATAGCTGCATAGTATTCCTTATTAATGCACTGTAATTTATTGAACCATTAGCATATTGATAACATTTGTTTGTATTAATTTTTACATTCTTGTGTGATGTGGTGGTTAAGAGTACTGTCTCATGAACCAGACTGCCAAGGTTTGAATCCAAGCATTATCATTTACTAGCTTTGTAATTCGGGCAAGTTATTCATCTTTTCAGTTTCATTTTTATAATATAGGAATAAATACATCACTCACATCATGAAGTTGTTTTGTGTTTAGAGCAGTGCCTAGCTGTAGAGTAAGCACTCAAATGTTTTCCATAACATTGATGATAATATTCTTGGTTCATATTAATTCTGTGGAAGACTTCTAGGATTAGAATTTTCAAAAGATTTGCACATTTATTTTTTTTCCTGGTTATTTCCTTTATTTCTGTTGGGAATTTATTCTTTCTGGAATCTTAAATGCTCCATTTCACATCAGATTATTCCAGAGCTCATGCTACAACAAAAACAACAAAAAATACTAAGCATTTATTTTAGTCCAACTGAAAACAATATGTGTACAACCTTTTGACAATCAGTGATTCTATATTAATATATACAATAATATTCACCCTTTCAAGTACAAGTCAGTGTTTTCAGTGTATTCACAAAGATGTGCAACCATCACCACTAACCAATTTCAGAATATTTTCTATTTTATATGATTTATGTGTATCTTCTTTGGAGAATACCTATTCAGACCCTTTGCCAATTTATTTTTGTTTTTATAGATTTAGGGGGTACAAGTGCAGTTTTGTTATATAGATATATTGAGTAGTGGTGAAGTCTGAGCTTTTAGTGTGCTCATCACCTGAATAGTGTACCTTGTACCCAATAGATAATTTTTCATCCTTCACCCTCCTCTCACCTTTTGGAGTCTCCAATATCTATTATTCCATTCTATTGCCTGCATACCCATCGTTTAGCTCCCACTTACAAGTGAGAATGTGTGGTATTTGATTTTCCCTTCCTGAGTTATTTCACTTCAGATAATGGCCCCTAGTTCCATCCAAGTTAATGCAGAGGACATTATTTCATTATTTTTTATGACTGAGTAGTATTCCATGGTGTATATATACAACATTTTCTTTATGTAGTCATCAGTTGATGTATATTTAGGTTGATTCCGTATCTTTGCTATTGTGAATATACTGTGATAAACATACAGGTACAGGTATCTTTTTGATAAGATACCCAGTAGTGGGATAGCTGAATTGAATGGTGGATTTGTTTTTAGTTTTTTGAGAACTCTCCATACTGTTTTCCATGAGGTAGGAAAATTTATCTTCCTACCAACAGTGTATAAGTGTTCTCTTTTCTCTCTCTTGACAATATCTGTTGGTTTTTTGACTTTTTATCAGTGGCCATTCTGACTGGAGCAAGATGGTGTCTCATTGTGGTTTTAATTTGCATTTCTCTGATTATTAGTGATATTGAGCATTTTTTCATGTTTTTTGGCCATTTGTGTGTCTTCTTTTGAAAAAATATCTGCTCATGTCGTTTGCTCAGTTTTTGATGTTTTTTGTTTCTTGTTGTGTCATTTTTTCACAGAATTAGAAAAAAACAAGCCTAAAATTCATATGGAACTGAAAAAGAACCCATATAGCCAAAACAATCCTAAGCAAAAAGAACAAAGCTAGAGGTATCACATTACCTGACTTCAAATTATACTACAAGGTGATAGTAACCTAAATAGCATGGTACTGGTATAAAAATAGACACATAGATGAATAGAACAGAATAGAGAATCCAGAAATAAAGCCACATACCTACAACCAATGATCTTTGACAAAGCAGGTTTGCACGTTTAAAATCTTGCAAGGTACATCTAAACTGTCTTCCAAAAAGTTTTTTCAAGTTTACATATGTAGACCATGTGAAAGCGCATCCATTTTTTTGCATCCTTGCCAAATGTTATTAGGCTTTATGACTATCCAGCAATCTGATGGATAAAAAATGAGCATGTTACAGTTTTTGTTATTTTTCTGATATTTAATTCGTTTGAACATTGTTCCTTATGTTTTTAGCCTTTTATGTATTTTTTATAAATTACCTGTTCATATAGTGTGCTCATTTCTAAATTTACGTCTCTGTCTTTTTTGTTTTTGGTTCTTGAGATGGGTTCTCACTCTGTTGCCTGGGATAGGGTACAGTGGCATCATCATCACTCACTGCAACCTCAAACTCCTGGGCTCAAGAGATCTTCCTGCCTCAGCCTCCCGAGTAGCTGGGACTACAGGCTTAGGCCACTGCACCTGGCTAAAATTTTTCTATTTTTGGTAGAGACAAGGTCTCACCTCTTTTTTTATCTGCACATAGGAGCTGGTTTTATCTTTGTTACCAGTTTTACATGCATGCAAACAGCTACAAATATCTTAGTGTTACTTTCTGTATTTAAGGCATGCATTAATATTGCTGTTCAGGTAACTGGAAATCTACTTTGTCCTTTTAAAAGCACAAAAGAGAGGATAAAGGTGGGAAAAGCTAGTTGATGGAAAGTTCTTAACACTAGTCTTTCAAAACACATGCACAGAAACCAAGACAAAAAAAAAAACTTCCAAATTCTGACTTGACTTTTGCCTTACTAGTGTCTGGTACATGGTAGGAAATTACTACTTTTAAATTGAACTCAGTTCTCCATCAAATAGACTGCCTTTTCATAAATCTCGTTGATTATAATAATGTTATATACATTGATTATGTTAAAATTATGCTACTGCCTCATAAAATTAGTTCATTTGAGAATTTCATATTTTATCAGTCAATATATACCAAAAATTGTATTAAGAGTAAAGTTTTGGTCTTTAATTAAATTTTTCTTTTTGCCTTCTATTTTTTGGAACATATTTATCACACTTATTTTAAAGTGTGTTTCTGATAACATCTATAGGACTATTTATATTATCTGTTTTCTTTTCTTTCAGTCACTTGATTCTGTCTCCTAGAATGCCTGGTAATTTTTTATTGAATGTTGGATATTATGTATAAACACTTTACAGGTGTGTTTGCTTTCAGAAGATATTTAATATTCTTCTGACTGATATTTAGAACAAGGGCAGACCACCTTGGTCTAATCAGGGATTAAGATGGTTCAGGAATGGGTTTCAGGATTAGTTTATTTCCTGTATAGCCTTTCAGTATAGTGCTATCAGTTCAAACTTTGGGTATTCACCTGAGCAACTCTCCTTTTGAGGCTCATGAATGCCAAATTTTTATTTCTTCAACTTTTTGGGAATGCTGAAAGTGAAAGCCCTCTTGGCAGCTGGTTTCAGCTTAGCGTTTGTAGTCTCCCTCTCTTCTCCTACTGCTCCACTTCCATCACACACACACACACACACACACACACACACACACTTTTTACAGTTTAGGAATCTGCAAATGCTTTGAAGGCAAAAGCTCATCAGAAGATCACTTCACTTCTCTGCAGGGTCACTTTTCTGTTATTTTCTTTTTTCTAGATTCTTGATCTTTGAAGTTCTCAGTGCTTAGGTAGCCCTGACCAATTTTTGTATGTCTAGCCCCATGAGAAGGCCTAAAAGTACTGCTTTCTGCTAATGCCACCTAGGATTTGACAAATATCTCAAGGGAAAAAGTGACAGAGGATGTAGGACTCAGTTCAACGAATGCTTCTTTTCTTTCTTGGATCTTGGCTTCTCATGTTCTGGCAGCCTTGGTTTTTCTACTGTGCCTTCAAACATATTTTGTATTTTATTAGCTTTTACAGCCTCTGTCAGTGGAAGGTTTAATCTAATAAAACTATTCTGATAGCTGGAAATGGATGTCCAATTCCTAGCATTTTATCATTGCCAAAATTTCTTTTATCAGAGTTGTTTCATTTATCTCCCAACTATAAGCTCATTGTTTTAAGCAGATTAAAAACAGAGTAGATAATACTGAACCGTTCATAAAAATATGACATGAAGACAAATCAACCATTTTACCCTTAGTACAGAGAAGGGATAAATACACCATTGTAAAGGTATATTTTTTCTGTCAAATTGAGAGTTTTGTTTCTGCTTTTATTTGTATGCCCCCTAGTGGGGATTTTATTGAAATGAAATAACCAGAAAGTAAGACTAATAAAAGGCTTTGTGTCATCCAGGAAAAAATTTTCATTATGGTTATATAATATACATAAACTTTACTTTTTTTAACCAACTCTTGACTGTTAAAAATTTTGAAGAAGTCTGGTAAAGAAAAAAAAACAATTATCACTAGCTTTTTAAACTTTTTTGTTAAACACTTAATATATGCTAAGCACTAGGAGATACAAGATGAAAGACCCTGTCCTCAAGAATTTGACAATACTGTGGAAGAGATTCCTAGACTATAGACATTTACAGCATATTAAAATTAGAGGTAGTAGAGGGTATTTCCGGGAACAGAGAGTGGAAAAACTTAACTGAGGTGGAGATGACAAATTATCTCTCAAACTTACTTTTGTATAATGAATAGGAGTTAGCCACCTGAAGACGGCAAACATGAATATATAGTTTAGAGGGAGGCGCATGTGCAGGCAGAGAAGGATGAGAAAGCATGTTTCATTCAGGTACTTGTAAATACTGTAAGCAGATCATGAGATACTGCAGTAGAAAGGAGGTCAGAATTCAGCAGTGGCTACAATAACCTGTGTAATCCATAAGAAAAAGTATGAATTTCATCCTGAAAGCTGTTGAACAATTTAAGGAGAAGAATGAACATAATAGTACTTTATAAAACTTATTCTGACATCAGGTTGAGGATGAATTAGAACCATAAGGTCCAGTTAAGGCCATTTGGCTCTTGCCAAAGCTGTGGGCTATGTATTCAGAATTGAAAATAACAAGTAGATTTGCTTGAATTTAAAGAACATTGGTTCCATTGTACCTCAAGATAGAATTTTCACATTTCATTTTTATTTAAAATTCTGATTATAAAAGGTTTCTGTTAAAATTTTGAAAAATTATGTAACTTAGAAAGTAAAAAGTCTTCCATTTTCCATACTCTATAGCACGTTGTTACATATTCTTGCAGGGTTTCTTCCATATGTTTGGGCTTTTGTTTTTCTTTGTTTTTAAATGGGGTTTATATTGTACTGCAATTGACTTCTTTTTAACTTAACTGTGTTTTATGGACACTGTACCAGCCAGTTTGTATAGATATATTTCTCTCTTTATAATGGCTATATAATATTCCACTGTATGGATGTGATATCATTACTTAACCCAGTATTTTATTGAAGAACATTTGGATTGTTCCCAAATTTTTAGTATTACAAAAAATACTATAATGAACATCTTTGGCAATTTGAGTAGATTTTCTATAGAACACATTCCTAAAGTGGATTGGACAAAACAAAGGTATATATATATATTTAGGATTGTGATAGGTCATGCCAACTTTTTCTCCTGAAAAAGTTGAATAAATTTATATTACCACCAACAGTATTTGAGAAGAGGTACATAGTGACGGCACTAGATATTTTTTTATGTTCTTAGTTTTCCAATCTGATTTGTAAATAATGATGCCTCATTTTACTTTGCATACTTTTCAATAATGTTTATTTGATTAGTTTCCCATATTTTTGTTAGTCCTTTACATTTCTTTGTATATTAACTGCCTGTGTCCTTTGCAATTTTTCTATTTGGTGGTTCACGTGTTTCTTGCTGATTTATATATACTTTTTGTATATTGGATCTTTTAGTTTTTATAATTGTTATATGTATTGAAGATGATATTTATTTTCTCCTTTTTTTAAAATTTTTTTGTGGAGACAGGGGTCTCACTATGTTGCCCAGACTGGTCTCAAACTCCTGACCTCAAACGATCCTCCCACCTCGGTCTCCCAAAGTGCTGGGATTACAGGCATGAGCCACACTGCGTCTGCCTACAAATGCTATTTCTAGTTTATTTTTGTTTATGCTTTAAAATTTTTTTATGTTGTGACTTTTAGGTATCTTTTGAGAAAAATCATCAGAAAGCTGACTTCCAAAAGAAGTGTTAGGCTCAGAGTTTAACAGATTACTTTTCTTAAACTTCCAAGGAATAGATTATATTAATACTGTCTAAATACAAAGAAAAAAAAGAATCCTTTTAATTCTTTTTTTATAAAGGATGTACAACACTGATTTCATCCAGTTAAAAATGATCCATTCCAAAAAGCCTTATAAATCAATCTCGGTTATGAACATACATACAAAAATCCTAAATTCTTAATGAAATGTCAGCAAATTTCATGTTTTTAGGAAATATTAAATGAATAATATACCATGATCAAATGGGATTCATATCACTATGGAAAAATATTCAATATTAGGGAAACAATTTCATAAATAGGTCAAGGGATTTTTTTAAAAAGATAGTTATCATTATAATAAATTCCAGAAGGGCATTTTATAAAAGTTAAGATCTATTTCTGATGTTTATAACCTTAGTAAAATTTGATTAAATGAGTAGTTCCTTAACTTCATAAATATATATACTATCTGAAGCCTAACCAAATATGTTTAATGGAGAAACAGTAGCAGTATTTCTATTACTGTCAGGAATAAGGCAAGATGCTTGTTATAAGCACTCTGTTTTTGCAAGAAAAGAAAACAAGATACAGTTAATAAAAATAGCTAATAATAACAGTATTTACTCTGTGCCTGGTATTCTTCTTATTACTGAACATTTTTATCTTATCACAGATTATGATAATATCACAAATAAGTGCCACAAATGTAGGAACCATTTTAATGTCCATATTAAAATTATAGAAACTGAGGCAGTGAGAGTTTAAGAAACTTATCTGAGGTTGGTTACACAGCCAGTAAATGTTGAAGGCTAGAGCTGAACCTAAGCAGACTGACTCCACAGCTGATACTCAAATCCAGAGGTTGACAGACCTCTCAAGTTTTATTGGAACACAGCCGTGCTCATTTGTTTAAGTATTGTCTATGACTACTTTCAAGCTGCAACAGCAGAGTTGAGTGATTGTGACAAATCTCTGTATGTACCACAGAACCTAAAATATTTACTCTTTTGCCCTTTACTCTTTGCCCTCTGTAATTTAATGACCCCTGATTTAAATTTATATTTTTATTTCAGCAATCTGTAAAATAAAATGTAATAAGCATTTAGTATGAGCAAATCTTGTGCTGGCAGGGATCTTATTTGTGTCATTCATCACTATATTCCCAGCATAAGCATATTGTGGGTACTCTGATAATTTTCTAGATGAATGTGTACATTTGTGAAACTTTGTATTACAACGGTGTGGCTCACTTAGTGATTTTGAAGATACCTTTTTTCACTAGAGGGTGCTGTGTAAGCATTCAATACTTTAAAAGTGTTATCTCTTTCACATCTACTTATTTACCAGAAGATTGGATTTTTAAATCACCTGCTTTATTAAAAGCTTTCATTTCTTTTTGTTTTCAAAGAAGTACTTAATGGTATTATGTGTGGTTAAATTAATGAAATTGAGTAGTTGTTAATAGCAGCATTAACACAAATGTTTCTTTTCTTCCTCCTGCTTAGGAGACTTATGACTCCAATCATGTATGCTGCTCGAGATGGTCACCCTCAGGTTGTTGCTCTCCTTGTTGGTCATGGAGCAGAAGTCAATACCCAGGATGAGAATGGTTATACCGTGAGAAACACTTATACAATGTTCCTTTTTAGTTCCATGACATCAATATTTTGTTTTTATCAGTAATCTACAAAAAGAATTTTAAGAAATAATAATTACAGATGGACTGGGATGTAATTACTGTTTGGTTTTAAAAAAAGCAATAGCTGAAATAGAAATAAAGGAATGAACTGACTCTTAGTCCTCCTTCCTGACAAAACAAGTAACAGACAACAAAGCCTGGACTCTAAAATATACATGGGAGTTCTTTTTTGAATTGAAAACACTTCAGTGATTAGCAGATAAATCATTTTCTTCCATAACATCAGTAACTGTATAAAAACATTGTTTGGATTTATAAAATCAGTGAGCATTGCAGTCTGCTTTGCAATTACAACTTTAGAAATATGTTTACATTACCTTGTGAAAGAAGAGATTGCATCATTCCATTAATTAACCATGTTCTCTTTTTTTATTGTGCCATAAATACTATTGAAAACTTTTTGTATCTGTCTCATATATATTCCTTTTCTTTAAACAATCTTCTTTTTCCCCCCACTTACAGGCTTTAACATGGGCAGCACGTCAGGGTCATAAAAATGTAGTTTTGAAGTTGCTTGAACTTGGAGCTAATAAAATGCTACAAACAAAAGATGGAAAGATACCAAGTGAAATTGCAAAAAGAAATAAACATCTTGAGGTATGCTTCTATATATTGAACTAATTTTTCTGTAACATGTCACATTATCATTTGTAGAACTTTTGTATTTTTTTTTATAATTTACAAGTGTAATTGTAATGTATCTGGCTAATTTAAATGTTTAAATATGCATTTTTCTTCCAGCCAGGTAATAAAAACTTTTGCTAGAGTATTCATCTTCTATTAAACAAAAGGTACTTATAATGTGGTAATTTAAAAGCTATATATAAGGGTAATAAAATCTTGTTCTAGTCCTAAGATTAAAATTATAGTAGACTATTTAAACATTTCAAACTGGTCTAGAATTTTAAAAATTAATTGCTGTATTGAAAAAGCTTGTAAAATGTCAAAATGTGAACATGTATGTAAAACATCATTTTATAATTTTAATTAATAGATATTAGACAATCTAAAAATTAAATCCTTTAAACAACATTTACTCCTATACATGTGACAAGGTAGGTATATGATAAAGTGATAATATACTTGGGAATATGATCTACTGTCATTTAGATGTTAAGCTCAATAATAAATTATTACATATACTAAATTACTGTATTGATACAAACTTTTGGACTGAACATTAAAGCTTTAGCCAGAAAGTCTGTAATTTCTAAGCAAGGATCATATAGTACAATAGTAAAACTAAATGATTTAGTTCAAGAGTTTGTTACACCAAGTTTCTGAATTTTAAAGCATGTGTAATTTCAAAGATTCCATCATATAATCATCAAACCATGCCACTTTTACTGCATGTAAAGTAACTTCCTCTAATTTTTTAAGCAATCTGATAAACATACTTATCATTTTCCAAATATTATTTTAATATTTCCAAAATTATTCTAGAGTGAATGCTAATCACTAAAGCCCTGTAAAACTTCAAAAACAAATTTACCGTTCTTTCTAAGCTTTGAAAATTTATAGCATTATTAAATTTAGAATAGATGTCACTAAATTTGACATGAGACGTTTATGAACATCAAAAGTTATTTTGAGTTGTAAATCATTTCTTCAGATAAGATTTGATCTTGTATTTTAGCTGATTATGTGACATTGACTTGACTTTGTTAGATTTGAAAACTAAGGATTTTCCAGACTCTTTAAGATGTGCAGTTGAAATTTGTATACATTTAGTCATGCTTATTACTTCCTTTCCACTTAGCAATGTATGTAAAATACCTTAGTACTTAATCTGAGTCGTTTATCAAAATGGAATTTTTAGTTTTGTTTTATATCTTACCAAAAATATTATTATAATAATTACTGTCTTCCTTTAATTTTGACTATTTTGAATTAGATGTATTTCTTTTTGCTTTTCTGATTATTGTTTCAGGACAAGGAAGCATTTATTTGTTATCCCAATTACCCTGATTTGTTCATTACTCGTACACATGCATCAAAATATCACATGTATCCCCAAAATGTACAGCTATGATATATTAATTTTTTTAAAAGTTGTTCTCAGGGTAGTAAATTGTGAAAATACTGTCCCTCTCCCCTTGCTAAAATGTCCTTTCTAGATATAAAATAGTCATATGTTCAGTTTCTTTTAAGTGTGATAGTATATAATGTTAACTATATTTGAATGATTTATGAATTTTTTTCAGATCTTCAATTTTCTTTCTTTGACTTTAAATCCATTGGAAGGAAATCTTAAACAGCTAACTAAGGAAGAGACCATTTGTAAACTATTGACAACAGATTCTGATAAAGAAAAGGATCACATATTTAGGTAACATAACATGTTTTAGTTTAACAGAATACCTATAAATAAGTAAAAATAGTGCATTTTTTATTACTTGTAGCAAATATGGTGACTTATTTAAAATATGTCATATTTTAAACTGTTACAGGCATTTCAAAATGTCATTTAGAAATGTCTGGATTTTGAGTGTTCTTCAGAATTTTAGAAAATTTTTATTTATTTGTATGTACTAACACTAATGATAACTTTGACTTTACATGTAAACTTTAGGTAAAATATCAACAATAAAATTTATTTTTAAAAGGTTCTAAGATTATATTTATGTTAGTATTCAAACAGTACTGTACCTTAGTTTCTAATTCTTTTTAGCACATTTCTAATTTTACAAGCTAAAATTATTTATACATTTTTTCCCTGAACAGTGTTCAGTACATGCCAAAAACCATTCTCTACTTACCCCATTTAAGCTTGTTATTTAATTTTTACTTAATGCAATTAAAGAGATTTTTATGTACAGAGATTTCACTAGGAATACATATTGGCAAATAGTTTCATTCTTAGGAAAGATGAGCTACATTTTACCATCACTATTTTCTTTCTATATCTTCACTCAAGAAACCTTGCTCATTCCTTTGATATAGCATAGGACTGGTGTGAAATTGCAAATATATTCTACATGGATTCGTTCTTACTCAATTTTATTCTCATTCTGTCTCTGAAATATAAATATATGTTCATTGTTTGTGCATTTATAGTCTGTTCTGAAATTTAACATTGCTATAAATGTGTATAGTTCATATACAGCATTTGGCGATCTGGAAATATTCTTACATGGTCTTGGACTTGAACATATGACAGATTTATTAAAGGTATGATTTTATATAACCTCCAGTGAGTTATGTATAAATGTTTATTTGTTGACTAATATAACATTAACTATTAATTCATAAACATACCTATGAATGAGTGCCAATTCGCTTTTTTCTATAATTTGTAGAATATCCCATTTTAAACTTGCAATAAGCATTTCAAAAATTTCATTATTCTAGAAATTTACATAAATTAGAATCCGGCTAGATTAAACAGCTTTTACCCACTGCCTAATGCCTCTGTACACCTAAGCCCTTAGTTTGTTTTTTCAGTTGCTGATCTTCCTGCTAGAATATTAGAGGAAGTATGATTTTAAACCAAACACACCTGGTATCAGATTCTTGCTGTAATGTTTATTCACTGAAATATGTTAGTTAAATATCTCTTTTTTGTCCATACGGATAATAATACCTACTGTAGGGTTGTCATGCAGGTTAAATTAGATCATATGCCAAGCACTAAGTGCTTTAAGCATACATTACTGGATTTGAGTAGATGACAATTATTATCAGCTAAGTGGGGATACTGAAGCGATAAAGCATTATTTAAGACAGACACCCCTTAGGAGTATGCACATTCTGTTCAAATATTTCAGAGTTGGGTTTCATTGTACAATCCTGAAATTTCTATTAGGAGAAATTGTGAGTAAAAATACATGTTATTGGTGGTTTAATGTGATATAGTCAGACATATAAAATATTCATAAAACATTTCTGTCAGATTTTATAGAACTTCTTTTCTTTTTATGTATACAAATATGAATGGTAATTATTTTCTTTGAATCTGGAAAACTAGCTATGTTTGTACTTTTTTAGGTGAATATAGGTATTATGATACTCACTACTATCTACTCAATAGTATAGTTCTGTATGTACATATGCTATTCCCTTTAGAAAGTTGGAAGTTGTTAGGAGTGGAGCATATAACTGACTAACTTATGTACACTTGTCTACGTCCCCTTCTATTTTATTTATGTGGAAAGGTAGCATTTTTTCCCTTTTCTACAGGAAAAGGATATAACTTTAAGACACCTTTTGACCATGAGGAAAGATGAATTTACAAAGGTTAGTATCAAGTTCAAAAACTCCAGATATAATCTTTGATGTTTTCTAAATTGTGGATAGTTTTATTTTCTATTTTTAAAATCCTAGGGCTACAGACTGTGATTAATCTTTTGTTAACTTCTTGACTATCTAGGACTGTGGATAGCCATATCTAAAATCTTGTGTTACAGTATTAAATTACTTTAAGAACATTTAAAGACTTAAAGTTGTGGGTTTTTTCTTCAGATTGTCATGACATCTCAACTAAAACTGGTGCTTTATTTCCAAATGTGAAATAGATTTGTAAAACAAGCTACTTAGAAATATAGGTATGAACATGTGTCTTCCAAATACTGCCTTTTGCTTGGTTCTCAAAACCATTAAGACCTATTATTTTGCCATCTAGTATTAAGTAACCAATAGCTGTGGCAAGTATTAGAGATACTTCGATTTCGATAAATAGGATACTTAAAAAGCAATGATCTTGATGCACAAACACAAGTTTCAGTTGGAAACATGAAATGTTTAGTATCACTAAAAATCGAAATATGCATACTACTTAACTAAATCTAAAATAGAAAATTTAGTTTAATACTAAAGGTAGAATACAGACAAAAAGAGGGCTTAATTCTCACTTATTGCTGATAATATTTGAAATAGTATCTTGAAGGATAATTGTTTTATTGTGTTTTTTGAAAGATTATAATTAAAATCTAGTCATTTGTTTTGAGAATCTATCACAATTGTTATATGCTACAAAAAAATTGACTATAGTCCCCATGTATCTAAATATTTTAATGATGTAACTAACCTTGTCAATCACAGTTACAAGCAAACCATATATTCTTTAGTATATTTGTTGTTTTTCCAATATGTATCTATTTTTTCAAGATGTGAAGTCATCAAGTAGAAAACATCTTTAGCAATTTTGAATATTAAATTATTTTAGCATAACTACCTCACTGCACTTTAAAATTATTTCTACTTAGAATGGAATTACCAGTAAAGATCAGGAGAAAATTCTGTCTGCTCTTAAAGAACTAGAGGTAGAAGAAATAAAATTTGGAGAGTTACCAGAAGTGGCAAAGTTGGAAATCAGGTAATAACTTACTGGTTTACATTAATATTGTCTAGAACCAAGTAGGCTTTTTTAGTTTAATTTGTTAATGTCTGAGTCATTTTACTTGATACCATCATTTTTCCAGAGAAATGGATTTTGGAATATACTGAGTTCTAAAATGCGATGCCCTTTATAAAGTCAATTTCTATAAAGTCATTTTACCAAGAAGCAAAGCAATACATCTTCTTGTTAACTCACATAGAAACATTTTTGTTTTATTTTTTCATTGCACCTTGCTAGATTGAATTATATAAGAGATCCCATGCTTTTCATAGTATACATACTTTTACTCTCTAAATCATGTAAATTAAAAATTCAAAGTAGTAATATTTTTGCTTGGGACAATAAGAAAGCATTTCTCATGAAGCTCAGCTCTATTTTTAGCCTAACAGAATGAGAAATTATGTTATCAATATATAAAGTTAACATCTAGTATTATAAACTTGTCAAACACTGATTATTAATAACCTAAAATCTATTTTGAAAATAATATTTGATTTTATTAATCTATTATAGAGCTGTACATGATTTTTTTAACTTTTTATTTTGAAATAATTATAGATATATATACTATTTCAAAGCAATATACAGGGTGGTCCCATGCACCCTTCACCTAGGTTCAGTGTTAATATCCTGCATAACTATCAAAACCAGAAGGTTGACATTGGTCTAATCCACTGAGCTTATTAATTTTTCACCAGTTATACATGTACTCACTTGTGTGTATGTATATATAACTTTGTGCAATTTTATCACATGTGTAGCTTCATGTAACCACAACCACTATCAATGTACTTAACATACCTTTACTGCAAGACTCCCTCATACTACTGCATTATAGCCACATCCATCCCTCTCTCCATCCCAACCCCTACCAACCAATTTGTTCTCCATCTTCATAATGATGTTATTTCATAAATGTTGTATAAATAGAATCATAAAGTATGTATCCTTTTGACATTCCCTGCTTTCAGTCAGCCTAATTTCCTTGAGGTTCATCAGAGTTGTATGTATCAATACAGTAGTTCATTCCTTTTAATTGCTGAGTAGTATTCCATGGTATGTATATACCATAGTTTGACCATTTACCCATTGAAAAACATTTGAGTAGATTTTAGTTTTTGGCTATTCCAAATAAAGTTGCTATGAACATTTATTTACAAGATTCTGCTAGAAAAGAAGTTTTCGTTTCTCTAGGATAAATTTCTAAGAGGACAATTGCTAGGCTATATGGTAGTTGCATATTTAGTATTTTTTAAAACTGCCCAACTGTTTTCCAGAATTGCAGCACAGTTTTATATTCCCACTAACAATCTGTGAGTGATCCAGTTTCTCTCTATCATCACCAGCATTTGGTGTTAGCACTATTTTTTTAAGCCATTCTGATAGGTATGTCATGATAGCTTATTATAATTTTATTTGCATTTGCCTAATGGCTAATGATGTTGAACAGTTTTTCAGGTCTTATTGGCCACCTGTATATCCTGTTTGTTGAAATGTCTAACAATGTCTTTTGCCCATTTTCTACTGGATTAATGTGGGCATTGTCTTCATTCAAGTCTTCTGTTGGATATGTGATTTGCAAATATTTTTTGCTTGTCCATAATTTTTCTTTTCATTTTCTTAGTGGGGTCTTTCACAGAGCAAAATTTCTTATTTTGATGAGGTCTAATTCCTCTTCTTTTATTATTTTTCAAAATTGTCTTGGCTATTTTAGGTCCTTTTTCTTTTCATATACATTTTAGATAAAGATAAGATTTTTTTATAGTAATTCCATTAATCTTATTGATTAATTCAGACAGAATTAACATCTTAACTGTATTAATTCTACTAATCCGTAAGCTCAGATATCTCTAAAATTTTAGGTTTTCTTTGTTTTATTTCATCAGTATTCTGTAATTTTAATTACACAGATCTTATACATATTTTGTTAAATTTATACCTAAGTATTTTATTTTCTTTGGAGCAATTATCAGTGGTATTGATTTTTTAATTTTTGTTTTATGTACAGTTGATTTTTGTGTCTTGATCATGTATCCTTCAACCTTACTGAGCTCACTTACTAGTTCTAGGAGCTTTTTTTGTAGATTCTTTGAGATTTTTCTACATAGACTAATGTGTATGTCTTTTATTTGGGTTTTTTTGTTTGTTTGTTGCCTCATTCAGTGGGCAGAACTTCCAGTACTATGTTGGATAATAGTAGTGGATAGTGGACATTCTTGCCTTGTTCCCAACATTAAAGGGAAACCATTCAGCTTTTTACTATTAACTATGGTGTTAGCTATAAGGTTTTTGTAGATTCTCTTTATCAGATTGAGGAAATTCTGCTGTATTCTTATTTTTATGAGAGTTTTATCATGATGGTTGTTGAATTTTGTCAAATGTGTTTCCTATGCCAATTGATATGATCATATGACTTTTTTTATTTAGCCTGTTGATATGGTAGATTATATTGTTTGATTTTTAACTACTGAACCAGCCTTGCATACCTGGGATTAATCTCATATGGTTGTGTTTTACTATTCTTTTTATGTATTGTTGGATTTGACTTGCCAGTATTTTGCTAAGGATTTTTGTATCTAAGTTCGTGAGAGATATTACACCATAGGTTGGTTTTTTTTACTTTGTCTAATTTTGGTATTAGGGAAATGCTGGCCTCACAAAATGAGTTGAGAAGTGTTCTCTTCTCTTTTATTTTCTGGAAGATATTGTGTAGAGTTGATGTTGATTATTCTTTAAACATTTTGTAGATTTTCTTCAGTGAAACCATTGGAGATTTTCAGGGAGGAACTCTTAAAATACAAATTCAATTTCTTTAATGGTTATAACACTGTTCAAGTTTTCTCTCTTTTATGTTGGCTGAATTTTGGTAGTTTGTGGTTTTAAGGATTTGGTTCATTTTTTCTAAGTAGTCAAATTTGCAAGCATAAAGTTGTTTCTAGTATTTCCTATTATCCTTTTGATGGCTTTGGGATCTGTTGTAATATCCCATTTCATTCCTGATATTAGTGATTTTGGGCTCCTCTCTTTATCTCTGTTAGTCTTGCTAGAGGTTTATCAATTTTCTTTCCAAAGAACCTGCCCTGTTTTTGTTTTAGTAACTTTTCTCTATTATTTTTGTTTTTAATTTCATTGATTGCTGCTGTTATCCTATTGTTTCCCTCCTACTTGGTTTGAATTTGTTTTGATCTTCTTCCTCTAGCTTCTTGGGGTAGAAGTATAGATTATTTGCAACATTTTTTCTTATATAAGCATTTAGTATTTCATATCTCCCATTCAGCACTGCTTTAGTTGCATTTCACAATTTTTTTTTTTTTTTTTTTTTTTGAGACAGGGTCTTACTCTGTCACCCAGGCTAGAATGCAGTGGTGCAATCACAGCTCACTGCAGCTCAAATTCTGGGGCTCAAGCAGCTCTCCTGCCTCAGCCTCTAGAGTAGCTGGGACTACAGGCCTGCACCACCAATGCCTGGCTAATTTTTCTATTTTTTGTAGACATGGGGTCTCTCTATGTTGCTTAGGCTGGTCTTGAACTCCTGGCCTCAAGTGATCCTCCTGTCTCAGCCTCCCAAAGTGCTAGGATTACAGGCATGAGCCACAGTGCCTGGTCTCATTCCACAAATTTTGATATGTTATGTGGTCGTTTTCATTCACTTCAGTGTATATTTTATTTTCTTTGAGACTTCCTTTTTGACATATGGATTATCTAAATAATAGATAATATATGGTGTTTAATTTCCACATGTTTGGAGATTTTCCTGTTGTCTCTCTCTTATTCATTTCTACTTTGATTCCATTTTGGTCAGAGAAAATATTCTGTGTGATTTCAAGGGCTCAGTAACTATATGTGACTGGTGGCTAAATGGAGACCTAGAGAATCAAGATTGATTTTAAAGGTTTTGACAGGTTGAAGCAAATCCCCCCAAACTTAATAGGATTAAATTTAATAAGGATAAATGGAAAGTCTAAGATTAACTAAATTACTATAGGATGGATGAGACCTAACTTAATACACCTGAAGAATCACTAAGGCTTTTAGTTGATTATGGATATTAACTCAGTTTAGGTTAGAAGTGTCACACGACTGGCCATGAAAAGCTAGCACTCTTAGACTGCATTAGTAGAAATATAATGTACAGAAAATGAATAAGGTAATAGTTTCATTGTACATAATACTTACAGCTAAAGGGTTTTTTGTTAATGGAAGGAATTTAAACATTGAATAAAATAGAAAACCTGTAAGGCCTCTTCTGCTTTTTAGATTATATGATTGTTCAGTAATTTTCAGAAATATTTTTATATAGAGACATTCCCCATAGTAAAAATACCTAGATTTTAGCATCCTAAATAACTCATAATTGTTTTCTTTCCACCAACTGGGTTAATTTGTACTTCCGTCACTTAGCAACACCACCTGATAACCAACCTATGACTTTTTTTTTTTTTTTACACTGGTTTTTTTCCCCCTTTGGAGATTTGTACACCAAATATGTTTTCCCTCACCCTTTGCCTCTCATAGCACCTAGTCAGTTTAATTACATCTTACCCTCATTTGCTTATATAAGTTTCTCTTAACTCCTCTGTCTGTTCTGTTCTTTTCTTTTCCTCACTGGAGAAAGAGTTTCACTCTGTTGCCCAGGCTGGAGTACAGTGGCCTCATCATAGCTCACTGCAACCTTGAATTCCTGGGCTCAGGTGATCCTCCTGCCTCAGCTTCCTGAGTAGCTGGAACTACAGGTGTGCGCCACCACACCTGGCTAATTTTTCTATTTTTTGTAGAGAAGGTCTTGCTCTTGCTCAGGCTGGTCTCAAACTGGCCTCAAGCAATCCTCCTACCTTGGCCTCCCAGAGTGCTAGGATTACAGGCATGAGCCACTGCATCCAGCCCTGTGTGTTTCTTTCAATGTTTAGGAAACTCTCTTCCCCTCCTCCCTTTGGTTTCATATGGGTCAAAAAGTAACCATTATCACAGGGACTAAAAATAGGAATAATACCTATACAGAGGACAAATAAAATTTTTTGCCTGTAGAGCTATTAAAAGTACATGCAAGTTCTCTGTAAGAAATCCTCACAAATATTTTTCTACTTCACGATTCCTCTAATTTTACTTTTAATACCAGCTTAGTATTATTTTCTAATTTTTCTTTTTTTTTTAGCTGATTTAAGAGTATGGCAATAATTTTGTTTTTCCACTGACAATATAGGTACTCTTTTTTAATTTTAACATAATTGCAGTTTGATTTTTTCCCCAGAAATAATGTTATAAATGAGGATTATGTATCTAAGGTAAAAGTACCATGCATGTTAGTGGAGACTTGGTTTCTATATAATGTGCTTTTAAAACACATTGGGGATTGATGATAACCATGATTTGTACTAGTGGTTCCCATACTTGGCTAAGTTATCAAGATGACCCAAGGAGTTTGGCGTATGTATTAGTCATGTCATCCATTGCCTGGGACATAACTATATAGACAAATTTTATTGAGTAAATGGATAAATGAGTCAATGAGTTACAACATCCTACAAAATATAATCCTTACATTACAAGTGCAACAGTATCATCATTATCATAGCCTATCAAAAACTAACATTCCAACTATGATAAACATTAAACACACAAACAATAGATTTCCACACCATTTAAGAATTTAGAAAAGTCTTTCAGTGGATAATTTAGATGATCCTGATTTCTTGAAAACTTTATTGCCCAGTTTAAATTAGACATTTCCCATAGTAAAATTCCCTATTCATCTTATTTCTCCATTTTCATAATATATTGCCTTATAATAGGAAAATTGTATTCAAAATAATGCGTCATCACTGTTTCAAAATAACATTATAGCTCTTAAATATTTAAATGCATTGTGAAGGATTTTGGTTGTGAGGACTTAAAATCAGCAAACCTTTTTGGATATATTTGTTTATTTTCTTTCATTTTTTTCATTGTTTCTATGAAGGAATATTCTAAGTTCTGCATGACTGACTTGCAAATTAAATTTTTTAATATAACTTACTTGAATGGTGGCAGAGTTGCCTGTATGAATTTACTTTGTGAGATTTAACAGACTTAAAGAATGTGCAGAATCCTGAATGGGTCACTTATTAAACCTGCTGAATTTTTTAAAAAATAAAACTGGCAGACATATATTCCAGGAATTTGACCTCGTTATTAAATCACAGACTTTGTTTACATGTGTTATGGAAAAGGTTTTACTTCCCATTTGTTCAAAGTCATTCTTTAAAGAAGAAATTAGTCATTAAGTCATAAGAAAACTAACAGCAGGAAAACTTGAACTGATTGATTATAATCTCCTTGTGATGTGACTTCAACAATTTAGCTACTGATTTATTTTAAGATGCTTTTCTTCTATGTGTCAGAATTTTCTAAAATAATATGTTAGAAGAATGCATATGCACACTGCATGTACTTTTTTCTGTCTTAGTATGTTTGCAGAATTAAAGAATGCAATTTAAAAATGTTAATAACTGTCTAATTACTACTTTGAGATATTTTGAACAGAAATAATAAATCTTCATCCATGTCTTGAAATTTTCAGAGATTTCTGTCCAGGCCTTTTCTTTGAGCTTTCAGCTACCTAACATTCACTTGAATGTGTCAAAAGCATCTCAGAATTATGTCCATCAAGAAAAATGTTCCTCCTCTAAAAAGAAAAATCTATATACATATAAAATTTTACATAAAAATATATTGTTCACACCTGTTATTTATAAACGTTCTAAAATTGGAAACCCTAAATATTTAACATCAGGGAAATGATTGCATTGCATTGCATCAATATAATTATTTTTTACATCATTAAAATTATTTTGAAACTTAATATCATAGGAAAATACTCAAGTATAAAAGGCACAATATAAAATGGCATGTGAAGCATAATGTCAGTTATATTAATATATATCCATAGGAAAAATACTGGAAGAAAATGTATATTGTAAGAAAATATTCTGGCAGAAAATAGTACCAGTCCTTATCTTTGTGTGATAGGATTGTTGATGATTTTAATTTTTTTCAGATATTCTACAATGAGCACATAATACCCTTATTTATAATACCTTTATTTAAAGTATAAATTTATCTTAATACTTAAATTTTTAAAAATACAGTCTGTTGTAGTTTGCTTAACTTTGTTATGCTCTAGTAACAAATAACTTCTAAATCTCAGCCACTTATAACAACCAAGTTTATTTCTTGATCACCTATATAATGGGTCAGCTACAGTGACTCTGCTTGTTATTCTGAGAGTAGGCTGGAGGAATAGTCCCAATTCAGGACATACTGTTCTCATGACAAAGGGAAAAGAGAGATGGCAGGATCAGTCAATGACCCTTTAAGCTTCTGTTCAAAAGTTACACAGTCATTTCCAATCATATTTTATTTGCCAAAGCAAGTCACATGATCAGGTCTCATGTCCTTGGGGCATGAAGTATAATCCTTTGATAGGGAGGGCCTAATAGTATTTAGCTCAGTAGAAAAGACATGATAATTTGATTAAATAATAGTCTACCATACCTATGTCATAGCTGCTTATTTTGAGTTCTTTAAATAAGTATAAAGTTATCAGGGCTGACATGTAAAGTTGTGTAGGTTGTTCACTGTACAGGTCTAGTGGGGAGGCACCATTCACAGTGTATGATGTGAATGATACACTATAAAGCTGTCGTGTACGACTTGCCCATCCATGTTCAGTGGCCCTGGAAATCATATGACACAAGAAAGATGTATGTTTTCCTTTCATTTATTAAGACTGTAATTTTGCTAGTAATATAATCTGCTTATTTGAGCTTATGTTTATATTCCACTTAAATATTTGTAAATCACCTATCTAGAATTACATGCTTACTATCAGTTAATATTTTGAATGACAATTTCAATGGATCTTAATTTTCTTGAGCTCATAAAATTAAAAATACATATATTTGGCATTAATGAATTACTCATTGAGTGGTTATTCTTTTTACTGATAGTAAGTAAAATTTGAATATTTAAAGAGCAATAAAATCTAAGTTATAAGTGTAGCTTATATAAATAGTATATGGAAACAAAAATTAATACAAGTACTCACTGCTGCTGCTTTGGGAGAAATATGTCTTATACTCTGAGTTCTTTTTTTTCTGAGTAAAATTCATAAATAGAATAAAGAATTATATATTAAAATGCTTTTAAAAATACCATTTTTATTGCTAAATAGAACAAGAATTTACCTAAATTTTTTTATTTTCAGTTTCTTTTTGAAAGCAACTATCAGGTACTTTTTGCTGTCAGTGACTTGATTATCATGTATTGTGTTTATAAAGTTTATATTTTATAAAGCTCTTTAAAAACTTAATTTTTCAACCTAATAGCTAAGAGAAAAGACTTGTCTTAAATGAAAATACTATATATGTGCTAGTAATGTATCTTAGAGAAAAGTTTGCTATTAGTTTTATTGGAGGCTGACCTTGCTTACTTCTTATAACCTTTCCTTCTAGAAGTAGTATGAAAGAAACTTTGTATAGTGTGTAGTCAAAACTTCTCTATATAAGAATTTCTGTTTGGACTCCAAAGTACCTTTTGGTCCCATAGAAGTAGTTTTCAGTGCAATTTTATTTTAGTAGATATTGTTAAAGGATTCTCCAGAAAGGTCAACTCCCGATATTAATGATCTACTTATTTTTTGTCATTCTGCTAGAATGTATTATATTGTATTCCTGCATTTATTATCCATTCAAATTTTATTTTTTCATTTTCTCTGAATTGCCTGTTCATATCCTTAGCCAGCTTTTCTATTGGTTAAGTTCCTATGTAGCTTCTGCTGTACATTGGCTTCTGTCACAGAAACTAATCTAGACACCAGTGTCTCCTCATTGCCAAAATCAGCATACTTATCTTACTTATTTAATGTGTTTGATCTTTTCCTTTTTGAATCCATTCCCTTCATTGCCATTGATAACAACCCTTAACTCCTGATTTTCTTCTACTTCTCAGGATACTTTTCCTTTAATGGCTTTTTTGTTCCACGCCTGTCAACTCTCCTGTCTTCACAGTGTGTCCTGTGGTCTTCGTGACCATAGTTTTGATCTCTATTTCTAACAAAATCATAGACATTTCTAATACTACTATGGTTTGTGCTTATGTTCACAATTAAAGGAAAGACTGAATTTTGGTTAGAGATAAGTGAAATAAAAATGTAATTTTTTCCCAGCAAGATTCATTGACTCTCTGCATTATATCTAGCCTCATGAGTCTTTGAAGCCCAGGATAAATACCCCTGCAAGACCTACATTTTCTACTGCTCACTGATTGTTGCCACCTGCATGTCTCATCCAGATTGCAGTCATCGTAATTAAGTTTGCTTGAACGCCAGCTGGGTGCTAGACACAGTGCTAGGTACTTTATGTCCATCTCCTTCAGTCCTCCTGATAGTCCTGTTGTCTCCATTCTAGGGATACATAAACATTTGGCTCAAGATTAGGCTTGCCCAAGATCATAAAGCTAATAAATGTGGAAGCTGATTCCAAACTGAGGTTGGCTCTTTACTCAAGAGTCTGTGCTTTTAATTATTATGCCATAATGTTTTCTCTGTATGTCACTGCTTTCCGCACCATCCGCCTGCAAATTCAATTCCCAGCCTAGTGCCGCCACCTTCCACTGAAACCAGAAACATCTGAGAATCATTCTTTTCTTTCATGTGCAATCCATCACCATGTTTTTCAATTTCTCCTCCTAAAGGTTTCTTAAACCACCACTCTTCATCCTTCCCCCAGTGAGACTGTTACTGCCAGATCCTTAGTTTAAGCTTTTCTTCATCATCTCATGGATGAATTTTTCCATTAGTCTCCTAATTATTCTCTCTACTTAACATTTTTGTGTTCCATTAACCCACACCACTTCTTAAATAATGTTCTAATTTTTTATATTCTGATTTTCTACTTTTTTGTTCAAAATCCTGTAGTAACTATATTATTAAAAAGATAAAATCCAATTCGTTAGTATGTTATAAAAGTTCCTTTAATAAATGGTTATATCCAACCTTTTCTCACTATGTTCCATAATTTGTACTTTAGTTATACCTTAGTGACCTCCTATCCTTGTACTTTTGCACTTGCTATTCTCTTTATCCAGAATCTCTTCTCTTCCTTGCCCACTTGTCAAATTTATTCTTCAGCTGCAGGCTCAGTTCACATATTATCTCTGTGAAGCACTTCTAATTATCTCTGTGAAGCATTTCTAATTCTCTATTTCCACCATATTCTCTCTGAATTTTATATGTCTCCACTATAAATGATGGTTAACAACATCTATCTTGCGGGGGTTGTTGCGAAAAATTAAAAGAAATAATAAATGTAAAATAGTGCAGTGTCTTCACATAGTAGGTACTCAAATATTGTTTTTTCAGTCTTCTTTCTTCATGTATCCCTATGAATACAATGCTATAATTATATGTCTGCATCTCATCCTGAACTTTAAGATCCTCAAGACTGGGGACTTGTTTTTTCTTTGATATTCAATGCCTGTTTCAGTACCTAATACTTAATAGCTATTACATAAATATTTTTTAAAGAATCTAATTAATTTATGACTAGATTTTAAGTAACTAGCCCAGGAAAATGAAGTAAATTGCTCTAATTAGTGATTCCTGTTTATTTGTTTCTTTTCTTTAGTGGTGATGAATTCCTCAACTTTCTTCTGAAATTAAACAAACAGTGTGGCCATTTAATAACTGCTGTACAGAATATCATTACTGAGTTACCTGTAAATTCTCACAAGGTATTCTACAAAAGTTATTAAGTAAAGTATGAATGCTAAGGAACATTCCAGATTAGTTCATGATAATTCAATAAACAGTACTGATCTGGTAAAATTATATCATTTGTTCTGTAAAATCACATAAGATCTAAAGAAGTCAGTTTGTTTAATATTACTCATTTATATACCAATTAATTGAAAAATTTAGCATTCTTTCCCTCAAGAAAAAGAGAATAACACCAAAAATTATAAACTAATCCATGTATTGAATTTACCATTTGTTCTTAAAGGGGATTTAATTGTTTAAAATATAAAGTGACAGGAGACCCAAGTGAAAGTTGAAACAAAACAGTGTGTTGAGTGTTATTAAAAAATTATATGAGTATAAAATTTTTTAATGAAGGAAATTTTAAAAAGAGAAAGGGTAAGTGACCTATAAAAGCAACTTAATTGTGTAGTTTTTTGTGATTTGGTTTTAGCTATTTGTAGTGAACATTTTTACATGCACTTGTTTTCTAGCGATTTTTATGTAACACTAATATGGGAATAATGTTATTTTAAAAACTTCATGAATTTATTTGTTCACCATAAATATTATTGCTAATATTAATCTCCATATAAAAAGTTGAATGTACGTATTTAGGAAATGCAGTCAGCAAGCTGATTCAATTATTGTATAAATTGCTTATTTCTTGGTGTCAGGATATATCCTGAACAAAAAATCCTTTTCACTTATATAATTTAGTGTTTAAGAATGTTGTATAATTTTTGTCTGTATAAAGTTGTGAAAAGTTGTTTCCATTCTTTAAAATGTAGCTTTTAAAAATATTAACAGATAGTACTGGAATGGGCTTCTCCCCGGAATTTTACTTCAGTTTGTGAAGAACTCGTCAGTAATGTTGAAGATTTGAGTGAAGAGGTCCACAAACTAAAAGACTTAATTCAGAAGGTATATATTTAATATTAAATAAGGGGAAAAAACTAAGGGAAATGATTTACAGCAAAACATGGTAGACAATATAGCAATTCTGATAAGAGCAACAAATAGAACATTTAGACAAGTGGGAAAAGGATGGTTTCCAAAAGAAGAAATAAGGAAACATACTTTTTTGGTCATTAAAGAAGTGCCTACTAAAAGAATATGTCATTTTCATCTTTTCAGTTAGCAGGGAAAAGTGTACTACTCTACCCGTTTCTAATTAGAGTTTACCAAACTTATATTCTCATGTGAGACTATTGCCACAACCCCTTTCAAGAACAGTTTGGCAAGATGTGCCAAGGACCATAAAAATATTTGTATCTTTTGATAATAGTGTATTACAAAATTATATGTACCATAAGTGTCCTATACTAGGAGAATAATTTAATAAATTATGGTATACCTATGTTAATATGCGGCCAGTTGAAAAAAATAATCAAACTCAGATATCGGCTTGTTAAAGATAGGAAGTTATGTATGTGTGTTATAACTTACATGTAAATGTACATATGAAATAATACCAAAATCAAATATTTATTAGCTCTGTTAATGAGATAAGGTTGTAGGTTAAATATTCCTTCTGTTGTCCAGACTCTATAATATCTTTTATAACTTAACTGTTTTTTAAAGAGTATGGGCTTTTTTGGTTCTGCTTTTATACACCTGTAGAAGTATATATCTGGATTTAAGGATAGGTAGATTTTCCCCTTTTAGAAAATTGGCTATAACAAAATGTGAGGAATAAAGAAAAACATTCAGTTGAGAAAAAACTTACTTCTGAGTTCTTCATGTCTGTTTAATAAATAAATTTGATGTTTATTAAGCTTTGTGAAATACCTGATTTGAAAGTGAGATTATACTGTAAATTTTATAGCTTCAACCCTTAATTCATTTAATATTTTCATTAATATTTTATCAAGCAAGTTCTTTTCCTGAAAATAAATTTTAAATACATTTTCCAGGTTGTTAGTCTAGCTATTAACATATGTTCAATCAAAAGAGTCTTAAAGTGAGAAATAAGTTGTGAAGCAAATCCCACAAAATAATAGCTGGGAAAACAAATTTTAAATGGGTAAATGGGCAATATGTTTCAGAAAAATTTGTGGAAAATAACTCCTTTCCAAAGAAAGAGGCATCTTAGAAATTGTATTATCTCTGACAATTATTGGTTCAACAAACATGAGTGCCTACCTGTAAGGCACCTGTGCTACACAATCTAATTAGAGCCTGAACTTGCTGACAACCCAAAAATTATAGCACCATTCATCTTCACTACCTCCATCTCCTTTAGAAGAATTGAAAAGCAAAATCAATTTTACTTAACATGGTGTATTTCATGGGGATCCATGAGAAATTTTGAAGGATTTGTGTAAAGATAACTTCCTGTAAAGCATCAACCTTTAATGTTTAGCGTAGGAAATTTCCTAAGACATATTTGCCGCAACGCTGTTTACTAATTTCGTTTCTACAAAACAAACTAAAAACATGGAGGTGGAGATGGGGGAATGTGGAGAATTGAGATAAAATTAGAACCAGATTTTTTTTTTAAATGAATAAAAATAAGAAACTTTGTTATAGGGACTGATTGACTCTAAAGCATAAACAATCCAATCAGGTACTATAATATTTTTTTTAATTATACCTACCTATAAAGAGAATTTTCATCTTTAATCTTAAGCTAAATAGAAGGCCTTTTTTCTGTGATCTTCTCTACCTAGAATTTATGTTTCTGTATAAGGACTAGCCTTGAAAACACATTTATCGGTCTATAATAATGGCAGATACAGTTCTTTGAGCCGGAAAGTTTTCATTTTGGAGCAAGCTAGTGGATTGGTTTTTTCCAGATAAGTCTTACACAAGTAGTAACCATCATGAGATTTGATTTACAGAATTATGAAGGCTTCCACGTTTGGGAATATGCTATCATGCCTGTTACGCTTATATTATTTCAGAGTTTACCAATAATAACTGAAGGGGATTTTTTTAAAGAAACATATGTGTTATCACAGATAAGTGTATGGAGGTAACAGAGAGAGGGTGGGAGAGGTCAAGGCTAGACTTTAACACCACATCACTCTCTTTCAAACCAACACCCTGACAGGCTCCTGTCAGAAAGGGTCATTCTAAGAGTAATTGGTTAATAAAAGGAGTGACTGTCTCAGGATTCAGTAAATGGAGCATCAGTGTCAAAAAGGAATCTGTTGCTGAATGAAGCCATTTGGAAGTTAGACCAAGAATACAGTTTTAATGATATTGGCATTGAAGTCCGTTTTCCTGGTATAAATTTAAAATTAATTTTGTCAGGCTTTTTTAATTAAATATTTACACTGTAGAATTTAGAAGTGATTATTCCTGCTAATGTTGAAAGTGTATCACCATTCCAGCACAGGATGTTTCTAGTAAATATCACTCTATAAATGTGCCTGATTCTTTTTATCTCTCAAGGATCTTGGGTTTCTGCTTATTCTCGCTCCCGCTCCACCCCAGCAACCATCTCTTTCTTCTCTTTTCTCTCTCCCTCCCCGCAACCCTTTCTCTCTCTCTCTCTCATACACACACTGGGGAGGAGGAAAGGAGAGCTTCTTTAGCAAGAAATTTCTATCTATGGGAATTTAAAAACTGACTGGGTCATGTACTTTCATTGCTGAGAAGTGCTAAAAGAACCACTTCAGTTTTTGTTGACATTTGTTACTACAATTATATTTAAATTAAATGGCAAACTTCTAGCATTAGCATCTGATGCTAAATATTTGCTAAATTCCATCTGTTGTAGGTTTGCTGTAAGAGTTCACTTTTTTGTGAGACATGAATTGATATTTTAATACAGAAGGAAGTAAATATCAATTGTCATTCTTTATAAGTAAAATAGAAACTCTAATATTAAAGGAACTTTGTCCCATGACATAAAAACACCATTTTAAAATGTGGTAATCTATGAAAGCATTTATTTTTAATGTAAAACTAATAATTTACAATAATGGGATTCTGGTGAAAGACAGACTGTCTTTTAAGTCATATATGTTCATTTTAAATCTTCCTTGGGGCTTTTGAGTTGTCGACACCTAAATCAAGTGAGTTAACAAGAATATTATTGTAGTTTTTAAAATCAAAGATGTTTTTATTTTCAGTGTATTGTACATTAACTCTTTTTTCCCCCTATACTAAATATTAGTTGCAAAATGAACGGGAAAATGATCCAACTCATATACCATTAATGGAAGAAGTATCTACATGGAATAGTAGAATTTTGAAGAGGACAGCTATTGCAGTATGCGGATTTGGGTTTCTTCTTTTCATCTGCAAGCTAACTGTCCAGAGAAGATACCCTAATATTTGTTTTTAAGTTATGTATGTATATCTCATTCAAACTACCCAGCAGCATTGATCGCTTTTAACCATTTGTGGCCCAATATAACTTCTCATTCTTTGCCAGTGTTCCATAAGAAAAATTATGACAACATAAAGCAGAGATTTTTTTCTTTAGAAAGTAGTTCTGTCAGTTTGAATTAGAAATACAATTTATATTTTTATGTTAATTTCTATCAAGCAGTAAATTATAAGTAATTCTTTAGTTTGAACATATGGCTCCAAATCACATTCAAAATAAAAGTTTCATATACTATTCTTCAACATTTAAGAGTGTGTTCATTTGTCATAGTGCATCTTACAGAATTTGTGAAGTGTTCATAAACTAACGGCTTTCTTTTACTCATTTTCTCCTTGTATTAAACTGCATGATAAAGAATTTTTATTAGATTTTTAAAGTTGTATTTGTAAGGAAATTATTAATTTTCAAAGTATTCCAGAGAGTGCAAAGGATGAAGGTAAAATGTAAAAGTTTTTAATTATAGATTAACTACTCAGGAAAATTATTTTAAATGTAAAGTAAAAGATCAAAATTAAGGAATACTGTAGAAGGTACAAAGTACACTAGAATTTTTTTTCTAAAGTACTTTTGGGAACATATGAGATATACTATGTTGAGCATTCTTAGGATGTTATGAAGGTGAATAGCATTTGGTGTATAATTTCTCATATCTAAAGAAGTAATATAATATTTTTTCCTAAAATCAGTGATATTCATATTTTAAAAGTGAAGTTAGGCCCAATTTAGCAGAGAAAATAGTATTTAAATCTTGCTTGACTTAGTGCCATACTTACATAGATGCAGTTTATCTGCAGTTGTTTGAGAAGAAAGCATCAAGTAAAGGGAAAGAATTGTGGCAAGGAAGAACAGTATAAGAAAACTATAATTGGTAGCAGTTTCTGTTCTTGCTCATACCAAAACAGCAAGACTTGAATCATCGTTCTTTTTCTGAGAATATACTCAGCCATGTATCATTGGAAAATAATCACACCATGAATTGCTGTCTGACATTTTAACCTAAGTGTTATTTAGCTTTTTTTTTCCTGATATCCCTCAGTTAAATGAGTTCAAGACTTAGCACTAAACTGTAATGTGAGTAGGGGAATAGGTACTTCTTTAAAAAAAAAAAAACCCACTAGGCTTAGAGGCAAAATAAGTACTTTTAACATAGATTGTGTTTCATTCCCAGCACAGTACTTGGGCAAATAGAAGGTATTTAATAAATGTGAGTTCTAGTTTCCTTTAAGGAAAAAAAAAAAAGCACTCTAAGAAAATGACAGCCAATACTACCAGACTGTGTACCTATGTGGTCTTTTCACCTCAATTCATCTTAATGATAATGATGTTTTTTCTATTGGCTGGATGGGTCACTATTTTTTCCCTCTAGGAAAACCAAACCATCTCTAAAATATTAGGACAAACTATGAATTTACAAGATACTTGTTTTCCAAAGGGAGTTGTGACAGAATTCCTTAAAATAATGATTTGCCTCAGTGTGTTTCAAATATGATTAGCTATTCAAGTGGGGAAAATACTGTAAAGTCTATTGCAGCTGCATATTCTGAATACATTTTTTATTCTCTTGACAAATACAGTATGCATTTTAGATTGCAGACAGAGTAAGTAGGGCAGCATTTGTTGTGCTTAGGGAAATTATTTCTTTGGGTAAAGTATCAATAGAATGAATAAGATTTCTCCTATGATTTAAAATTGGTTATTTTATCTAGAAGGGACCTTCCTACTCTGTGATTATTTGACCTGATGTTACTATGGGGGAGGAGTAGTTACTGCTTCTGGACTATTCTTTCTTTTATAACAGACAACTCAGTACAAATAAGTCCCTTAGAGACTTCCCTGAACCACAGATACAAACGTTGTCAACCAAGTTTTAATTCTATGCATTTGGAAGTAGTAAACCTTTTTTTAATTAATTGGTATTTAGTTTATAGTTACTCTGAATCAGAAAAATGTTCCTGTATCTTTGGGACCAACTTTGGAAGCCAAACAATTCATTATAAGCACCTGTTGGGATGCAAGAATTTCTCAGAGAGAAGCATACCTTTGTCCCATATTGTCGCTATTCTTAAGTGGAGTGCTTAGCACTGTTTGACAATACTAATATTAATACATTTCCCTGGAACATACACTAACCTTTTCACTGGATAACTATTTTATACTGCTCTTTACTCAAACTCCGGAGACCTCCTCCCCATCTCACTTTTAAATGATGGCCTTGTTGCTGCTTATTGCCCAGGGAAATAGAATCGTTAAAAAAGACCTTCCAAACTGGGTTTCCTCTAGTTAAGAGGTCAGCAAACATTTTTATAAAAGGCCATATAATAAATATTTTAGACTTTGCAGGCCATATGGTCTCTGTTATAATTTCTTAACACTGCTGTTGTTGTAGCACAAAAGCAGCTATAGGTAGTACATAAATGAATAGATGTGAAAAGCACGTGATTGCCTGGATTTGGTCTACCAAGGTATAGTTTACCAACTCTAGTCTAATGTTACATAGATACAACTGGGTTACTTTTTATTTTTATATACTCTCTTTTAATCCTAATAGTTTATCCAGGGATTTATTGATTGTGTTAGTATTTTCAAAGAATCAGCTTTTGAATTTATTGGTCAACTACATTTTTAAATGTTTGTTTCATTAATTCCCACTTTTATTATTTCCTATCTTAATTCTAAGTACTATGGTTTCATTACCATTCATTTAAAAATATTTTATGTATATTTTCTCTATTATTACAATAGGTATGTGTTGACAATCATTTTGTAACTCATTTTCTAAAAAAATGATTTTGAAAAAATTCAGAGATCTCAAACTCACATTTCTGCAACTTTCTATTTTAAAAATGTGGAAGTGATATTGTTCAAAACTAAACTGTACTTTTACAGATTCTACTGTATTTATATATAAGGTACTTTATATATAAAGAACTGTGTGTGTATATATGTATATACACACACATATATATACCTTGGCTGTTATTAGTGTATAGAAATGCTATCAGTAGATTTGTGTACATTAATTTTGTAGCCTGACTCTACTGAATTTATTTATCAATTCTAGGAGTCTTTTGAAGGAGTCTTTAGGATTTTCTAGACATAAGATCATATCATCAGCAAACAGATAGTTTGACCTCTTTTCTGATTTGGATACTCTTTATTTCTTTCTCTTGCCTAATTGCTCCAGCTAGGACTTCCAGTACTATGTTGAATAGAAGTTGTAGAAATGAGCATCCTTATCTTCTTCCAGTTCTTATGGGGAATGCTTTCAGTGTTTCCGCATTCAGTATAATGTTGTCTATGGGTTTGTCATATATGGCTTTTAATATCAAAAAAGATCCTGAATAGCCAAAGTAATCCTAAGCAAAAAGAACAAATCCCGAGGCATCACATCACCCAACTTCAAATTATACAACAAGCCTATAGTAACCAAAACAGCATGGTACTGGTATAAAAGTAGACACATAGATCAATTGAACAGAATAGAGAACTCAGAAATAAAATCGTATACCTACTATCATCTGATCATCAACAAAGCAGACAAAAACATACACTGCAGAAAGGCTGCTTTATTCAAAAAATGGTGCTTGGAAAATTCAGTAGTTTGTGTCTTTCTAGGAGTTTTTCCATTTCATCTAAGTTGTCTAATTTGTCACCATACAGTTCATAGTATTCCCCTATGATTCTTTTTCCATAAGATTGATAGTAACATCCTCTTTCATTTCTTGTTTTAATAATTTGAGTCTTCTCTCTTTTTCTAGATCACTCTAGCTAACAATTTCTCTGTTATGTTATCTTTTCAAACAACAACTTTTGGTTATGTTGATTTCCTCTGTTGTTTTTATATTCAATTCCTTTTTTAAAGTTTATATTTCAATAGATTTAGGAGTACAGGTTTATTTTGTTACATGGATGAATTGTATAATAGTGATGTCTGGATTGTTAGTGTACCCATCACCTGAATAGTGTGCGTTGCACCCTATAGGTAGTTTTATTTCCTCCACTCCTGCCACCCTTTCCCATTATGAGTCTTCAGCAGATATCATATCACACTGTATGCCCCTGCATACCTGTAGCTTAGTTCCCACTTATAAGTGAGAACATAGGGTATTTCGTTTTCCATTCCTGCATCATTTCACTTAGGATAATGGCCTGTAGTTCCATCCAAGTTGCTGCAACCAGACATTGTTTTATCGTTTTTTATGGCTAAGTAGTATTCCATGGTGTGTGTGTGTGTGTGTGTGTGTGTTTATATATATATAAGATACGTGCACCTCTATGTTAATTGCAGCACAACTCACAATTGTACAGATATGGAATCTACCTAAGTGACCATCAACCTGTTTATATCTTTGAAATTCTGATGTGCCTCTTATAAGCAGTATATAGTTGGATGTTATTTTTTTAATTCAGTCTAATGATCTGCCTTTTCATTGAATTTTTAATCCAATCAAATTCAGTGTTATGAAATCATTGGAAAAGTTGGATTCACATGTCATTATACTTTTGTTTTCTGTATGTTTCATAGCTTTTTTTGTTCCTCTATTCCTCTTTTACTTTTACATAAAATGGATATTTTCTAGTGTAAATTTTAGTTCCTATAATGATTTTTTAAACCATATTTTTAGTTATTTTATTAGTGGTTCTTTTAGGGCTTACCATAAACATCTTAACTTATAAGAATCCACTTTAGATTTATAATAACTTAATTCTGGTGAGATATAGAAACATTACTCCTATAGCTCCACTCCATCTTCCCTCTTTTTGTACTGTTATGTATATTACATGTATATATGTTACAGACCCAATAATATAGTGTTACAATTATTATTTTATATAATATCATGTCTATTAAAGAAATTGAGAAAAGAAAGATGATCAAGTTTATATTTAGAGTTTGTTATATTTACATTCTTATTTACCATTTTTGGCTCTTTATTTGTTCCTGTGGGTTCAAGTTACCATCTGGTGTTATTTTCTTATTCCAATGTAACCCTGGTCCCACCCCCTCCTTTGTGCTATTATTTTTAAATATAATATATTTCTATCAGTCATAGGCCCAACAATACAATTGTATACATATTGCTTTATATAATAGCTTTTTAAATCATTAAAGAAGAAAGGAGAAGACATATGCATTCATAATGTCTTTTATAATTAATAAATACCTTTACCATTTTCTTTTTTTGTGTGGATTTAGATTCTCATTTGGGTTTACTTGCTTTCAAACTTAAGAATTTTCTTTAGTATTTCTTGTCAGGTGGGTCTGCTAGTAATGAATTCTCTGTTTTTGTTATTTGCATTCATTTTTTTAAAGCAAGTTTTGCTAGAAATAAGATTCTTGGTTGGCAGAGTTTTGGGGGTTTTTGCTAGCTTTTTGTATATGCAATCCCACTGCTTTTTATCCTCCATGTTGATCTCTGCATTTATCCTACTTGGAGATCATTGAGCTTCTTGGATGTGTTCATTAATGTTTTTCACCAAAAGTGGGATATTTTCAGCCATTATTTCTTTGAATGTTTTTTCTCTTCCTTTCCTCACCTTATGGTCATCCTGTTACATGAATATTGGTGCACCTAAAAGTGTCCCACATTTCTCTGAGACTGTGTTATTTTTTTTTTCATTCTGTTTTCTCTCTCTTTTTCAGATTACATCATCTTTATCCGTTTATCTTCAAGTTCACTGATTCTTTCTTCTACCAGTTCAAATCAACTGATGAGCCACTATTATGAATTTTTATTTTCAGTTATTGTACTTTTTAATTCCAGAACTTCCTTTTGGTTCTTTTTATTATTTCTATCTTCTTTTTGATATTCTCTATGATAAGATATTTTTTCATACCTTCCTTTACTTCATTAAACATGGCTTTCTTTAGTACTTTGAACATATTTACAGTCGCTTCAGGCTGGGCATGGTGTTCATGTCTGTAATCACAGCACTTTGAGAAGCCACAGCAATAAGATTCCTTGACCCCAGGAGTTCAGGACCAGCCTGGGCAACATAGCAAGACCTTATCTTTACAAATTTTTTTTTTTTTTTAAATTAGCCTGGTGTGGTGGCATGTGCCTGTAGTCCCTGCTACTTAGGAGGCTGAGGTGGGAGGATTTCTTGAGCCCAAGAGTTCAAAGTTTCAGTGAGTTATGATTACACCACTGCACTCCAGCCAGGGAAACAGAATGAGACCCTGTCTCAACAACAACAAAATATATAATGGCTTCATTGAAGTCTTTGCCTGTTAAATATGACATCTGGCCCCTCTCACAGTTAGTTTCTCTTGCCTGCCCATTTTCTTGTGCGTGGTTCACACTTTCCTGTTTCTTTGCATTTTTCTGAAAACTGCATATAACCTCCATATATTGATATATAATTTTGCCTGCCCGAAAGTAGGAAGGAATGTTAAGATGAGTATGACAGTCCCCTCAAGGGTAATTTAGAACAAAGAATGGTGGTCAGAGTTTAGTTTCTCTGACCCCCCTTATCTGCATTTTCCATCCAGTGGGAGGTTTCTGAAAAAACAACTCAAGAACATATGTTAAGATGCCATCTTTTAGTTTCTATAGGGAACCAAAATACCTTGGGACTCTGGCTCACCTGGAGGGCTATTGTTCTTATTAGGTCGCCCATGCACTTTTCAAGGCTAGTCAGGGTCTGGAACTTCCCCTGAAGGGGCTCAAGGTTTTCCCTTATTTCCATGCTGGCCACCCCAGCCCTTGCCAGCCCCTAAGAGGAGTCCCTGCTCCATATCAAAACTCTTTAATCAATATTTCTGGGGTATCTGCTTTGTGCTTAGTGTAGTGTTGGGTCCAGAATAGTGTGCAGGACTCTTTTTTTAAAAGCCAAAAACATTAGCTAAATGAATACCTTTTATATAAACTTGAGGGTAATACTACAGGATGCTAAAAATTTAGCTCTAGATTAATACTATAGAATGCTGAAAATTCTAAGAGTACCTCTTGTAAGAAAAAGGGAAAGACCACCTAGGTTTGACCAGGTTACCTTGGGGCTAGATAAATGATTTACAAAGTAAGGCTACACTCTCAATTTTGAAAGCTTTCCTGTGGAAGGTATTTCAACTAATATCTAATTTAAATGAATTATATTTATTAAATATGGGAAATGATATTTAAAAGTCTAAAAGGTATCTATCATTCATGAATTAATTCATCCACAGTTTCAAACAGAATAAAAAATTGATTTGTTTTTTTTTAAATGGGAAGTTTTTATAATGTTAACCTTTTTGTAATCTTTTAATACTATGATGAAAGTTAATCTTTAAGAGCACAGATAACCATGATGACTTCTGTTTTTCACTCCAAGTCATTCTGTCACTGCTTAATAAATAATCGTTTGTAGCTCTGAGGGGGTGGAAATAGGGTGGGGATTTTCTTTTTGGCAATATCCACTAGTGAGTAATACATTTATTTCAAGTGCCAATAAAAATGTTATACTGGACTTATTTGACACATTTGTTAGTTATTAGAGAAACTAATTCTAAACCATTTGAGCAATGCTATATTTCTTTACCTGTAAGTTCAGATGATCTTATTAATATTTTATACAAAATGAACAAGTTTTTCATACTGTATAACATTTTTGGAGGAAGAATAATAAAGACACTTTCAAGAATGGCACTGTCTCTGGACTTATTTCAGTAAAGAGTATTTCTCACGTTTTTCTTCTCAACTGACCTTTCTTAATTGTTTCTGTGAATTTTCTTCCTTTCCAGTATCTTCTAACACTTCAATCTTTTTTTTTTTCTTTTTGAAGTCCCTGTCTACTGCTGCATGCTTCCCCTTTCCTCTCAACCCTTAATCTTCTTACCTCTACACTGACAGTGAGATGGAACAGAGGGTATCCTAGGTTCTAGCCCTATTGTCATTAGCTTGTACTTTCTCTGAGTGTCGGTTCCTCATCTGTAAAACAGATGCTCACTCAGACTAAATGAACAGAGTAATGCTGTCTGCAGAAACGGATCCAATTTGGAATTCTTGAAATTAGAACAAAACCATTAGGGGCTTTATGTAAGAGAATCAATGCTTAGACAAATTGAACCCCTCATAAGTGGTTTTGCTGTTGATCTCACATTCAGAGATTTGATATTATGAGAGTTATTCTTAATATTTGGTTGTTGCCAGTATAATAGTTTGGGGAAGCTTACTCATAGTGGCATTTCAATTCATTAAACTATTACTGAGTGCTTAATATGTACAAGCACTATACCCGTATATTACATATTTTATATGAGGTCAGAAAGCAATACTTCTACTGTTAAGAGAATCGGTGGGATTAGTGTTGTTTAAAGATACAGACTTTAAAAAAAATAAAACCACTTTGTAAGACTGTTTCATTGGAGAGGGTGTGGTTGAAGGTTTTTTGTTGTTTTGTTTAAGTTTCCACAGTTCAGAGTACAGTGATAGATTCACTTATCTCCCCTATGGGAGTAGAGTTCAGTCTCAACCTATAAGCCTCCTAGAAAAGAAAAAAAAGCTACAAAGGAAAAATCAGCAAAGTTCGCTGTGTGTGAAGAGATTTAGACCAGATTTATAGGCAACTTCTTATCATGGATTCAAGATTTATTCAGTTAAATCAATCTTGGGATTTTCATGTGTACAATTTCCCCTGTCCCCAGTGTAAGGTATTAAAAGACAAACTAGAATTTTCAGTGTTAACTACAATTAACTATCAAGTTGGTGGTAATATTACAATTAACTGTTATGTTAGCAGTAATATTATAATTAACACTCATAATTAGCTGTGGCTTACCAAGATTGAACTTAAAATATGGAAACAAAGGTTAGAGTTGTTATGCAAAGTCCTTAAATTGTTTTCTAAATAAAACAGGAATAGCAGTATAGAATGAAAGAAAAATGTAGAGTCGATTCTTAGTAAGGTTTTGTATCCTGAAGTGAATGCATGATGTGGCTCCCAAATTTCTCTTTAGGAATAAGGGATTTATTTCCCCAGCTCCTGGGAGTTTTCTCTGCTAAAGATAGCTGAGTTCCCCAAAGCACTTCCTATTTCCAGGAATGATTAATCCGCATAGGAGTATGAAGGCTCCAGTTTCAGGGGCCCTTTTCCCAACTCAAGACAACTCTGAAGGACCATTCCACTTCAGAGCCCCCAATGAGGATGGCTGAGGCCTTCACTGAAATTGCATCACAGCCCGTCTTCTCCCTCTGCCTAATCCTGTTTTCTTCCCTTCCCTTGCACAGGTGTTGCTTTCCAGAGCACTCCCTAATAAATGCCTTACATGCAATTCTCTACTGGTGTTTGCTTCCCAGGGAACCCAATTCTTGCCACTATCCAGCAGTGCCCTTGCATAAGTCATGAAATATATGATCATTATTAATAATTATTTCCTATGAACCTAGTCTCCTAATCTGAAAAATAAATACCATTCTGAGCTAGGGTCTTTGTTAGAGTGTTAAATGCAATGACAGAGAAATGCTTGTAGAGCTTTATAATTAATGCAGACTTGGGGCTAGATAGGCATGAATTCCAATTTCAGCTCTGCCACTGTGTAGCCTTTAGAAAGCTACCTAGATCCTCCAGGTCTCTGCCATGTCATCTATAAAATGAGACTAGAAATAATAATCATGCCAAAAGTAATACTTTTAATTGAGCATTTACTATATGCTAGTCATTTAGCTAATTTAATAAAACCTATGTTTTAATAAACTAATGAAGTTCGTAAGGTTGTTATAAGGATTAAGTGAACTAAGAAATATAAAGGGTTTTGTACAGTACTTGGTATATGGCATACACTGAATAAATGGTAGCCAGTGTAAATTTCCATTGTTATTATTCATAATAAAGCATTTGTTAGAGTGCCTTGTACCAGAAATAATACTCTGCATGAGTAAACAAGTCAGATTTTTTCACATTGCCAGGACCATATTTTTGTTTGAGAGAAGTGTTTTCTATAGTGTAGTGACATATAATTAAAAATATTTAAGTTCTCTAAAATGACACAGATGTATGCAGAGTCCACAAGACAAGTTAATAGGTCAAGCAGAGAATAAATTATCTGTTATGACTCCCTCTATTTCTCTTCTCCCCTTCCAACAAATTATACCATATTAGAAGCAGAAACCACTTGTCTATAAAGCCAAGCTTGTTAAACCCTTTCATGACAGTGGGGAGAGCTAGAGTTTGTATGCTTATTGTTCCATAGATGAAGATTGGTGGTGGTGTGGAGAGGTATGTGACTCAATCTTGTTCAGACTGTCTGCTTCATACTTACACATTTTGCGTACCACCAGGGGCACCAGAGTTCATCCTCCTGAAATGTACACATTTTCTCTGCTTTTTATTGATTAAATTCACCTGATTTTAAAAATATTTACATACTTCAAGTCTACGTGAAAAGTAATACAAAAGACATGGAAAAGCCTGGGCTAACTGAAATGCTAAATAAACTGAAATGTTCAATTTTAAGCACAAAAGTGGGGCTGCTACTAAGTGCCTAAAAGCCATAAGATGGAGCCATACACTAAGAACAGTGAGGCTGAAAGAACCCTCCTTGTATATATCCTAGAGCAGCTACACCAGCTCTGGATGGTCTAAACTCTGGACTTCGTGCAATGTGGGAAAAATAAACCCCTATTTGATTAAGCCACTGTGGTTGAGTTTTCTGTTAATGGTGCCAAAGGCACTCCCAACTAATATGGGGTTATACTTGTGTTGCCTCATTCTGCTCTTTACTTTTTCCATCAACATTGCTTTCAGTTGCATCCGTGGCAAAAAGTGAAGGTGTAACTAATTGCATTTAGCCGCTCTGTGGTATGCCGTCACATGTCCATCCCCCATTTCACCTCCGTATTCCCCATTGACAACATTTTGATTTCTTATTTGACTTATTCTTCTTGACAGTATTGTACTGTACCTACATGTATATGTCCTTATGTACATATGGCAAAGTTTCTTTATACTTAGCAGTGGAATAGCTAGTTGTAGGGCACAAATATTTTCAATTAACTAACTACCGATATTGCCATATATCTTCTGTTTGCCCCTCCTGAGCCTCCCACTCTGGGAGGACAACTCTATGAACTACAATGGGCTTCAGCTCCTGGCTGGGTTTATCCAATGAGAACCTCAGCAGAATGGCTGAGGGAGAGTAAAGCCTAGGTATTTATTCACCTGCCTTGCTCCCTGCAAGATTTCTTGGGCTGTACCCCTTTAACTGAAGGGCACTGCTCCTCTCAAGGCGATCTCTACCAGATTTGTTCCTTCTGGGTTCCAGGAACCTTCACTCCTTCCTCTTGTCCCTTTGGGTCTGGGGTGGTAAGGGGGTAGCAGTTCCTCTCCTCTGCTCACATCTTCATAAATTATCTCTTTGTAAATCAAACCTCCTTGAATTAGTGTGCTGTTTCCAAGTGGAAACCTAACTACATCACTGCTATATTTCTCTTCAAGGAGCCGATATTAATTTACAGACCTACCAGCAGTGCACGAGAGTATTCATTGCCCCCACAGCCATGCCAGCACTTAACGTTAACTGACTTAAATTTTCTCCCATCTTATGGATTCAATAAAGTTGATATTTTTGTTTTATTTTATACTTTTCTGATCACTAGTGAGATTATCTCTTCCTATTATAGGCCATTTTTCCCCTATAAATTTATTTTTACTATCATTTGCCTTTCTTCTACTGGATTGTCTTTTTCTTGTTGACACTTAGTTCTTCAAATATTTGAAATAATAATCCCTCATCTGTTACATATGTTGGAATATCTCCTATCTACTGCTTATACTTTGTCGATGGCGTTCTTCATTGCCTAAACCTTTAAAATATCTACCTATATTTTCTTCTGATTTAAAGTTTTGCTTTTCATATTTTTGTCCTTAATATATCTGAAAATTATTTTTATGCACAATGTGACAGTCTGGTCTTATTTAACATTTCTTTTCTTATTGTGAGCCAGTTTTCATAGCACCATTATTGAATGATCCATCCTTTCTCCACTGATTTGAAATGGAATCTATTTCCCACAGATAATTTTTAATGTACTTATAAATCTGTTTCTGAATTTTATATGCTATTCCATTCATCTATCTGCTGCCAATGTTAAGACTTTATGTTATGTCTTAACATCTAGTAGTATAATAGTAATTTAATAGATTTAAATTGTTTATTGCTGGCTTAGAATTATAAGTTTTTTCTGTATTTAACCTTGAGTCCAGTAATCTTGCTGAACTACCTTATTCATTATAATAGTTTTTTGTGTGTGTGTTTGTTTTGGGGGGAGATGGGGTCTCACTATGTTGCCCAGGCTATCCTCGAACTCCTGGGCTCAAGAAATCCACCTACCTCAGCCTCCTAAGTAGCTGGGACTATAGGGGCATGCCAGTGTACCCAGCACATTCTAATAGTTTTGTCCATTGATACTTTTAGGTTTTCTATAGATGTTCACATCATCTGCAAATAATGAAAATTTTATCTCTTTCTTTCCACTTCCTATATCTCTTAATTTTTTATCTTATCAGAACATTTTAGGGTCTCAGTCCTATAGTTCATAATAGTGAATAATGGATGTTCTTGTTTTGTTACTTTAAGGATACTTCTAGTATTTCATTATTAAATATGATATATTTCTGTAGGTCTAGTAGATTCCTTTCAATCAGTTAAAAACGTTTTCTCCTATTTCTCTTGTGTAAAAAGGTTTTTTTAAATATACATATGATTCATGTCAACTGTTGGGTTTTATCAAATATTTTTTCTGTATATTTTAGGGTAATCATATTTTTCCCTCTCATGTGTTTATATAATAAATAACATTGACAGTGGGTTTTTGTTGTTGTTGTTGTTGTTGTTTTTGAAACAGAGTCTCACTCTGTTGCTCGGGCTACAGTGCCGTGGCATCAGCCTAGCTCACAGCAACCTCAAACTCCTGGGCTCAAGCGATCCTCCTGCCTCAGCCTCCCGAGTAGCTGGGACTATAGGCACAAGCCATCATGCCTAGCTGTCTATTTTATTAATCTTTTGAAAGACTAGCATTAGTTTTTGTTGAAACTTTCTAATGAATGTGTTTCATATTTCATTAATTTATGTTCTTTTTCATTTTCTTTCTTCTGCTTTCCTGAATTTAATCTGTTGTTCTTTTTCTAATTTGCAGGGATATATACAGCTCGTTACTTTACATTGTTCTTCTTCTCTAGTATAAGCATTTAAAGCTAAAATTTCCATCTAAAGGTCATTTTAGCTCTATCCCATAACTTGTGTCATAGTATTTCTATTATTTTTTATCCAAATTATTTTGTAATTATTATCAAGAATTGTTTTGATCAATAAATTTTTAGAAACATTTTTAAATTTCTAAATATGCTTTTTTAAAAGTTATTTTATAACTAATTCCTAGCTTAATTGAGTTTTGGCATGAAAATGGGGTTTATAAAAGAGCAAATTTGGGGGGTTTTACTGAGACTAATTTTGTGACTTTGTATATAATACATGTTTTGTAAGTGTACCATGTCTACTTTAAAAGATTTTATATTTTCTATTGTGGAGTACAAGTTTTATGTATCTCAAGCCCATAACACTTTTTGTGTTCAAATCTTCTTATAGTCTTACTAATTTTGTTTGTCTTCTTGCTCTATCAGGATGTAGATTGTAAAAATGGTCACAAAATCTTTTCCCCCCTGCACCCATACCCTTGCACTGAGATAGCAGGTCCATCAAAAAAATTGGAATCTCTTCCTCTACCCCTTGTATCCAGGTTGGTTATATGAGATCTTTTTTGGCCAATGGGACATTAGCAAATGTGATGCAAGCAAAGGTTTGAAAAGTGCTGTGCATTAAATGTTGCTCTCTTGCTGCTTTTCTGATTTTCCGTCACATGAGCAAGTTCCAGGAACTTTATAGATAATGAGGTAAATATGATCCATTTATCTCTCACTCCAGAAAACTCACAGACATGTGACTGAGGCCATCAAACATGCATGGCCCCAGGTAAGACTGGCAGAAAAATTGCCCAGCTCTAACCAGTTTAAATATCTGACCCACAAAATAATGAGCTAATAAATGATTGCTGTTTTAAGCATTGAAATTGTGGGGTGATGTGATACATAGTAAGAGCAAACTGATACAGTCAATTACTGAGAGAGATGGGTTAAAATCTCCCACTACAAGAACAGATTTATCAGTTTAACCTAGTATTTCTCTTAATTTTTGCTATGAAGATTTGAGACTGTATTGTTAGGTGCATTTAAAATTACTATTGTCTTCCAAGTGAATTGTATCTTTCCTCATTACATGATCAACTTTTCCATCTCTACTAATGTATGTTTTTGCCTTTAAATCTCATTTGTCTGATTCTAGTTATACTTTCATCCTTTGTGTCCTCAAGTTCTAGTATCTCTTTAAATAACATAGTAGTGGTTTTAAAAGGAAACCAATTTGCCGATCCCTGTCTTTAACCAGAGATGGACAGTTCAATTCATTTATGTTTACTGTGATTATTGGTATATTAGCATTCATTTCACTACCATTCCTTCTGCTTTCTATATAAGCCTTTCTTATTTCCTGCTTTCCTTCCACCAAATTTATGAAGTTTGATTTTTTTATCCCCCTCCCTTTTCTCTATTAGATTATAAATTTACATTCTTTTTTATTCTTTTTAGTGATTGCCCTTAAAACATTAACATAATACCAGATGGAAAGTCTAAAGGGAAGCAGTAGCTCTACCTTTTCCTTGAAACTAGAAACTGGAAAACTTGAACTCTTATCATTCTCCTTTTGTTTCACTTGGCCTTGAGCACCTATTCTTGTACTTACTGGATATTTGAATATTGTCTTTTGTGAAGTGCCTGTTCATGTCTTTTATACATTTTATAACTGTCTATCTTTTTCTTTTTGACTGGTAGACACTACTTAAATATTTAGGATAAACATCCCTTATTGAATATATGTACTGCAAATATGCCCTCCCAGTCTGGGGCTTGCTGTTTTACTTTCTTAATGGTGTCTTGATGAACAAAAATTCTTAATTTTAATTAAGTTCAACATACTTTTTTTCTTCCCAGCAATTTTTTATCTCCTATTTAAGAAATCTTTGTTTGTAGAGAGGTTATTAAGGTATTGTCTTGTGTTTTATTCTTGAAGCTTGATTTTTTTTAGCTTTCACATCTAGGTTAATAATCCATCTCAAATTATTGTTTTGTATTATGGGAGGTGGGGCTCAAGGTTAATGTTGTCTATTCAGATATCCAGTTGCTCTACTAACAAACACTTTCTTCCTCATTAAATTGCTTTGCACTTTTTCTGAAAATAAGTATCCTACACACAGGTCTATTATAACTCTCTTATGTTTCATGTGTCTATTTGACTATTCTTGCACCATACCACCTTGCCCTAATTATCACAGCTTGATAGTAAGTAAGCTTGACATCTCATAGTGTAAATCTTTCAGCTTGTTTTTTCTTCAGAATTGTCATGACTGTTCTATGCCTATTGAATTTTCAAATACATTTTATGCATTCTCAAAGTTTTTGGTATGAACTTTATAGGCAGATCCACATGTACATAATTTAGGGGATAAGCACAGGAGTTCACATATAACTTTATGGGACTGCTTTTCCCTAGCTCCTCATTCTCCATGACTTCCTAGGTACTTTCTGGTTCTCAAGGATTCCTCTTTTTGGTCATCTCGCAAGAGACTGTGGCTTTAGTTATCTCACTCTGCCATACATTTCCTGTGACTACACCCATGTCTGGAGTCACATGACAGAAAGAAAGAGAAAGAGAAAAAGCTATGGAATTTCATCTTGTCTTCTTGGGACCACAGTTTCTCTGGAGAAAAATTTTCCCATTTCTTGGAGTTTTAGGCACCTGTGGGTTCTCACTGCTGCTGCTGTCACTGCTGCCAACATCCACATAGGACTGCACAGTGGGGTGGAGTGTTAGAGAATTGGGCAGGGAGTGAACCCAGGGGATTTCTCCCACTCACTCTGAGTGTCAGGAATCCCTTTCCCATTCCTTGAATTCAAACTAGAGAGCTTCTCTGGACACCTCTCCTGTAGGTCTCTCTGTCCATGCCAGGTTCCCACTTCAAGGTTTGGCTGCCTGTATCTAGGCTTCAGGATAGCAGAGGAGAAACAAAATGGGAAAATTACCATCATTTAGTGATACTGAAAATTTTGGTCTTCTTTAGTCCACCTGATACTATTTGCTTTTCAAAGTCCTCAGATAGCTTCTGCATAAACTCTGCCCAAGGTATATAGCTATCTATACTCAGTAGGAGAGACAGGACAGAGTACTTACTTCGTTCAGCCTACCTGGAATAAGATTCCCTGCTGCTTTTTGTGCTAGTGGTGTCATATATTTTTCTTCTACATGTTTTTAACTTTAAAACATATTATACTTATTGTTTTGATTATCAGTATTATTTTATATTTTTCCAGAAATTTACCTTCCCCAGTGTTCTTCATTCCTTCTTGCAATTCCATAATTCCATCTGGGATCATTCTCCTTCAGCCTAAAGAACTGGCTTAATACTTATCATTAGTTCTGCTAATAGTGGATTTTCCTGCCTTTTGTTTGAAAGCATCATTATTTTGTCTTCATTTTGGAAGGATCTTTACAATGATTGCAGAATTCCAGGTTGGCAGTATTCCTCCCCACTGCACCCCCTTTTTAAGATGCTATTCTACCATCTTTTGACTTCTGTAGTTTCTGTTGAAAAGTCAGAATAGTTTTTCTCCTGAAATTAATGTTTCTTTTCTCTGGCTGCTTTTAATATTTTCTCCTTGTCTTTGTTTGTCAGCAATTTATGTGTGATGTGCCTAAATGTGGTTTTCTCTGTATTTATCCTATTATAAGTTTGTAGATTTTTTTGAATATGTGATTTGATTTCTTCATCAGTTTTGGAAAATTCTCAGTTGGTATTTCTTCAAATATTTCTTCAGGCCCATTCTCTCTCTCCTCTTCTTCTATATCTCCAATTTCAATTAGTTTAGATGTTTTCACTCTATCATATTTATCCTATTTTCTTTTCTGTATTTTCTATACTTTTAATTCTCTCTGTGCATTAATCTTGATACTTAATATTGATCTCCCTCTGGTTTACTAAACCACTGTTCTGCTGATTATAGATAGATCCCTCGGCCCATCTACCTAATTCTTAATTTCAGTCACTGCTTCCTTCCTTCCACCCCCAGTTATGGATTTTTATTAATATTTAAATCTTTTGTATAGATTCCAACTCTCTTAAAATTATCTGTTCTTTTTGTTATGTTTTGAACATTTTAATTTTAGTTATTTTGGAGTCCCTCTCAGATAAATCAGAACTGTAAATTACTTATGGGTCCATTTCTATTTTCTGTTGGGTTTTGGGTTTCTTTTGGGTTTTTTGCTGGTTTTTTGGTTTTTGGTTTCTTGCTGGTTTTTGTTTTGTTTAGCTTTTTTAATATTTAATTTGATACTGGGTATAGTGAATGAAAATTTGTGGAGACCCTGAATGATGTTATATTCTTCCAAGGAGGGTTAAGTTTTCTTTTGGATTGCAAATAGGGTACCCATGGTTCATCTTGATCCTGTCTAAGGATGGTTTTAGACTTTATTCAGGCTGCTTTGTTTCCATTTTGCCCTTACTCTTGGAGTTTAGTCCTTATTCCCAAGGTAAGGGGAAAAAGAAGAAACAAAAGAAGAGCGCCACTTTATTTTTAAAGGACAGTTTCACTGATTATAGATGTTTATGTAGACAGTTTTTTTCTTTACCATTTTAAAGATATTCCGTCTTCTGACTTCCATTGTTGCTGATGAAAAGCCAGTGTAATTCATATTCTTGGTCTCCCGTATTTAATGTATCTTTTCCCTCTGGTTGCTTTAGAGATTTTTCTCCTCATCTATAGTTTTAAACAATTTGATCATGATGTGTGTAGGTGTGACATGTTTTGTATTTTTCTTTTTGGGATTTTCTGACCTTGGATCTGTAAATTTATGTTCTCTATTATTGGACAAATTTTGGACGTTCTTTCTAAAGTATTTTTTGTCCTATTTTCTTTCTCATTTCTTTCTGGAACTCTACTTACGCATATATTAGGCTGATTGGTATTGTCCCACAGATCTCTGAGGTTTTATTTATTTAATTTTTAATAAATATCTTCCCTCTCTATTCTTCAAATTAGATAACTTGCACTTTTACAAATACAAATTTTATAAATTAGATAATTGTACTTCTTGGGCCCTGAATTTTCATTTGTTTCTTATGCGTTCCATTTCTTTACTGAGATTCTCCATCTATTTGTTCATTGTTCATTTGTTTATTCTATTTTCCTTTAAATACTTTAATATATTCATAATAGCTACTTTAAAATTTCTTTCCTGCTAATTCCTACATCTGGACCATCTCAGGATCAATCTCTATTGACTGCTTTTTCTTGAGTATGGGTCATCTTTTTTGGGTTTTTCAATTCTCTATTAATTTTTTTTTTCAAGAGACAGGGTCTCTCTATTTTGCCAGGCTGGACTCAAACTCCTGGGCTCAAGCTATTCTCCTGCCTCAGCCTCCTGAGTAGCTGGGGCCAGAGGCACATACCACTGTACCCAGCCAATAGTTTTTTATTGTCAGTGATACATTGTAAAAAGTCTGTATTATGTTGTCTTCTTTTAATGGATGTTTTTGTTCTTATAAATCCCCCGGTCTGGTTTGCTTTTATTCTTTGTTACAGCGTGTGATATGGGGAAACAAGATTTTGAATTTTGTCCTAAGCATGATTTTTACACTAAGGCTTGACTATTACTTTAAAGGCATGACCTTTCTAGCATGTCAACTAGATGCTAGAATTCCTGAAGTGCTCAATGGGGTCTCTTTACCCTGCTGAGATGGAACTCCAATGTCTCTCAACAATGTATGACATACAGCAGGCAATCTCTGCTAGGCTTTGCAGAATCTTGTCATTTCTATACTCAGCCCAGCTCTTAGCCAAGGACCCATAGTAAATCCCCCACATAGACTTGTAAAGTCCCCCTTTTTACAACTGCCTGTTTTCAGAAATGCTACCCTGCCAATTTCAGGTGCTTCAACAGCTCCAAACTCCAGACTCTCCCTCCTTAACTGAGACTACTGCCTTGCTTGGGTTCCATCTTCTTACACCCCAGAAAACAAAGACTTTTCAGCAGAAAAACTAGGACAATTATGGGATAGTTTTAGAGCAAACTTCATGTGTTTTCCTTCTCTCAAGGATTACAGCCATGTGCTGCCTACTGTCCAATATCTGAAAAGATACACCTCAAAAAGTTTTGCCCAATTTTATAGTTTTTTTTTTTTCCTGTAGGACAGTAATTTGGGTACTTGTTACTTTCTCATGGCTGGAAGCAAAAGTCTTTGGTATACATTAATTTAAATGCACACTAAGATTTGATTAGTGAGTGGCTATATTAGGAGTCAGTGCCTTAGAAAGAAGCCAGTTCAGACTGAAAGGCAAATGACTGGTTGAAGAAGTAACTCTCCATGTTTAAAGGGTGGAGATGATTTGGTAGTAAATTAGTTCTCTTTCTTTCTCTGCCCTGGGAGATTAGACAAACAATGGCTCTAACTAAAAAAATAGACTGACTCATTTGGCTACAATGCTATACTGAAGTTACAAGCAAACTATCATTAATCTCCAGAAAGAGAATTGGGTTCTGTATATTGTAAATGAATTTAAGTCAATTCTGAGATTTCTCACTGAAGAAATCAAAAATCAGATATTACATTCATAAATCTAAAGGCACACTGAACCCTGTCTTTCCTTACCTCACAATCTGCTATAGCTAGGCTGAAGTCATATGCAATTTACTTCAGTATTTAGTAACTCTTCTTTAGGATGGTAGTTTTTATTGCAAAACAGTGAGGTTTGCTGTTAACTTCTTTCCTCCTGATTTGTTTGAGCATTTCACAGCTACCTTTACTAGTGGACACTCTATCTTCAAAGTGCAGGGGTCCATCAAGAGAATAGGTACAGACGGGGAAGGAGTAAAGACCTTTTTGGCAAAAGATAAGTTGTATGGGGCTAAGTAATAGGTCATAAGTGAATAGGGGTGGAGAATGGGAGGGACACGGACTCACAGATTGGGACGAGACCAGTCATCGGGTCCAGACTGCCTCTCCACAGGTCAGGAAGGGGTGTTTGGGTGGACCTTTGTTCACATCTGGATTTAGCTTCTCTTGAACTTTTTCAGCCTTTTGCCTTTCACCCAAACTGCTTTCTTCTCTGTAAGACATGTGGCCCTCCTCCTCCTGCCCTAGGATGAAGTCCTTTGGAGTGGATTTAATTAGCTCTGGGGATAGTCCATGCCTTTTCCAGGAGGTCTGTTTCAGGTTTAGGTCATTCCATTGGCCTCACCATCAACTGAAGGGCAGGTCTCCTGGCCACTCGATAATTCCCTGGGCGGAGAGGAAGGGCCTCTAAGCTGATGGTCACACTCCATGTATTTCTAACACCACTTAGCTGTGAGGACACGATGTGCTGAGAGGGGTGGAACTTTAAATTGGAGTTTTTTAGGAAGTTTCAATTCACATTCTCCATGAGAATTGCCTACCTTTCCCAGGATACACATCCATACCCCACTTTAATCAGTGGTAGAAGTGAAATTTTGGCAACCTATGGTTTCTCCAAGGCCAACCGTCTCATCTACACGTCCCAAGTGTCTAGATTTACTTCCAGAAACCGTGGGACAAAGGAGGGTGGAGGTAAAGTTTAGCTTATTCCTCTGCTTCATCCGGGAAGGAGACTTGTGAGCATAAGCATGGAGGTATATAAGATACTTGTTGCCGATTGGTGCCTATCACCCCTACACCATCCCTCCCACCCCCATGCACAGATACTCCGGGCAGAAGCGCGCCCCGGCCCCCGCTCCTCCCGCGCACCCGGCACAGACCGAGCACGACTTCCCCTGGGTCGTGGCCCAGCGATACGGAGCGGCCCTGGCGGGGAGCCCTGCTCTTCCCGAGTCGTGGGTGGCGCGGTGCTTGTTTCCCTCCCCTCCCTTTCCGGACCCAAATGGGGATGTATCTGGGTCAGCCTGGGAGGGGCCGGACCTGCCAGGGACCGGCGTGGGGGAAGGGGTGGCGATGACAGCATCCTTCAGGTTTTTGGCGTCTCTGAGCTTCTCCCCGTCCAGCCTCTCACCGAGCTCGCGTCCAGCGAGGGCTGACGCTCCGGCCCGTCTGGGCCTGAGGGGTGGGCGCGGGAGAGCCCGTCTTCCCTATCCGGACGCCCCCACCCCACGCCCAGCGAACAGTTCGGCGCCCCCGCCCCGGCGCGCACACAGTCCCTGTTCCCCAGGGCACGCTCCCCGGGCGGGCGGCGCGTCCCTCCACCCCAGGAAGAGAGCAATGGAACAGTTCACGGCCGCCGCGAGTTCCTGGTCTTCCTTCCTTTCCGGCGATAAACGGCGGGGCTGCAAGCCAGTCGCTGCTCAAGATGCTCCACCCGCGGGCCCGAGCCCCCGTCAGTTGGCTCCGCGGGGGCGCAGGTCCAGGACCCAGCGTCCCTTCATCCCCACAAGGCGCGCAGGCTGAGCTCCCGGGCGGTGAGCGGTGCAGCCAGTGCGGGGGCGCACAGCCGGGCGGTCGCCTGGGTGCCTCGATTCCTCCCTGCGCGAGCCCTTTGCGTCCCGCAGCACCGGGAGCAGCGGGGTGTGCCTAAAAATTGCGTCCTTCCCGGGCGCTTTGGCCGAAACTGTGGGTGAGGTCCCAAGGGTCATGGACCCCCCCCCCACACACACACACCCGTCCGGGTCTCCTCCCTGCGGGCTCCGTATACAAGCCCAGCGCCCTGAGGCCTGCCCGCCCCGCCCCCAACCTTGCCCGGCACGGACACGGCGGGCAGCTCCAAATTTACAAGTGCTTGCTCTTCCTCTCAGCGCCAGGGAGAGAAGCAAAGCAATGAGTGAAAATCATCCCTGGATTCTTTTATCCTGTACACAGTAATCTCCTCATCCTGCCCCTCGTTTCTCCACACTACACGCTTGCCAGAGGGCAGCCTCGCCTATCCGGAAGGCGCGCTCCTGGGGCCCGAGCCCACGGATGCGCTTTGGCCCGGAGCTTCCCTCAAGGTGCCTATCTCGGGGGTGCTGGGAGCCGCGCAGGGGTGCTCCTCCGTCTCCGCCTCACCTCAGCCCCAGACATCTCTTGCCATCATTCCCTCCACTCCGGCGTAGAACCCCGCGCTCCCCCCACCCCCGCGAGGCGCGGCGCCCCCTCCCTGGGCTGCGCCCGCCGGGAGCCGGACAGGGGCGCGCGGGAGGCGCGCAGAGCGTTCGGGCTGCCAGCGCTCGCCGCGCCTGGGGAATTGGGCTGTGGGCGAGGCGGCCCGGGCTGGCCTTTATCGCTCGCCGGGCTCGTCGTTTGAAACTTTATCAGCGAGTCTCGCCACTCGCCGCAGACGCGAGCGGGGGGCGGGGGCGCGGCGAGGCGCCGGCGGCCGTGACGAGGCGCTCCCGGCGCTGAGCGCTTCTGCTCCGGGCACGCATGGCGCCCGCACACGGAGTCTGACCTGATGCGGACGCAAGGGGGTTACTATGAACGCCCCTCTCGGTGGAATCTGGCTCTGGCTCCCTCTGCTCCTGACCTGGCTCCCCCCCGAGGTCAGCTCTTCATGGTGGTAAGTCCGCGCACCGGCGCGGGGGGATTTTGGAGATGGGAGTGGGGACCGCACTGGCCGCAGGGACCCTTCCAGGCGGCGCGTCCCCGCGGCCGCGGCGGTCTCGGTTTCTGGCCCGAACCCTGGCTCCTGCCCTCTCTCATCGCCCGACCGCGAGCCCCTTCACTTTCCCCCAGAAGATCATTTCGGCTTTGACAACTCCAAAAAAAACCACATTCGCCCTCAAATGAGAGCTCTGATGTTTGGTTTATTTGGATCCAGCTGAGCGACAGCAAAATCAGCCAATTTCTTATCCTGTTGAGAGACGCGCTAGCCAGGTCTCTAGCTCTAGCACAGACGTGTGTGTGCGCGCGTGTGTGTGTGTGTGTGTGTGTGTGTGTGTGTGTGTGTAAATTCACCTTGAAAACCACAACCGCCCCGCCACCCCGCCTCCCGCCCTCCCAAAACTGCCTCCAGATAAACCGACGGGCCAATGCAGGCAGTCAGGAGTTGCAGAGCCCAAAGCGTGTGATTTTGTGTTATTTCCCGTCCTTCCACATTCCTAATGCTTCACCCCAGTGGGGCGGAAGAACCCGTTGGTGCCTCCAGGTAGAGACTATCGCCTTAACACAAAGCTACAGACCCCGGGGGGTGGGGGGGGAGGGTCTGTCTCTAGAATGTTACCGTGTTCAAAACCATCACCCCAAGCAGTAATTTTGCCCCTTTCCCTACAACGTTGATCTGTGATTTATTTATTTGTTTTTGCAGAGTGATGGAACGTTGAATGGTAACAGGTCTTGGCATCGCCAAAGGTTCCAAAGGCAGATCCTCTCCCCATCCAGAAACTCTTCCCCATCTCCCGATTTTCTGATCTTGGAAAGAGATGGAGTTAAGAGTCCTGCAACTTCCTTGCACCTAACAGTTTCAGAACAGATACTAAAATGTTGATTCAGAAAGACCGGTTATCATGGGCTATTTTTTAAAGAATCTGGCAAAAGTAAGGAGTCTCAAAGAAAGACTAGAGCAGGGAACTTTTTAGGGAGACACTGGAGCTCTTCAAAGAGCAAGGCAAAGCGCTGATGGGAAGAGGGGTTCAATCCCTTCCTAAGCCCGCTTTGAACAGGAAGGCGTTTAGCTTTGACATTGCTGACACAGGATCAAAGATTGATTTATCCGACTGACCATTTTTCAATAAAATGACTATTTCTGTTTCCATGGGTGTATAAACATTATTTATTGCTCAGGCTTTTTGTCACATTGTCTCTCAGCTGTCACTTAAATATATTTTTTGGAAGTCACAGCTGTAACGATTTTATGATCATATAAAATAATGAAAATACAAGAAAAAGACATTCTCCTTGTTTGATCGCTTCAAAAGACACCTATGGCAGCTTGGGTTATATAAAAGGTACCTTTCTAAACATTTCACAACTAATAGAGAACATCTGGGGAGAGATGATGATGTAATTTTTTGTTAAAGTTTCTTTTCAAAAAGTACTTTATGGAGCTATAACACTGTTTGATTCTTCCAAACATTTAGTGTCCTTAATAACAATAGAAAGAATTTCTTCCAAAGGTTTTTTTTATAAAAGCCAAAAGAGCTAGAAAATGGAAATATTTAAAGGACTCCTCAGTAAGGAAAGAACAGCATGTCTATGAGGAGAGTGTAACATCAGATACCAGCAGGTGTTGATTAGACAGATACAGACAGTTTTTAAGACATTATGTCAAATAAATGGGAAGTGAGGAGCTTCTAAAGGTCGGTTTCCCCGAAGCCAAGTCCAGACACATTATGCTTTCTTGGGAAAAGTGTTTGACGTCTTCTCCCCAAAACACATTGCTTCTTTCCCTGTCATTGAGTTCCCCGACCCAAACGACCCAGACCTTACCTCTGCTGCCCTGCCCAGAATGTCACCCTGTCACCCGGGCCTCCCACCACGTCTAGGAGACAGTCATCACTTCATTTTGGGCGTGGCTTCTACCAGGTCACTCACCATGCCTGCCTCGCCTGTTTCTCTCCTGAACCCAAAGTAAATAACCCTTGCCTTCTAATACCACCCAAAGGATGAGGAATTCATATTTGAAAAGTGCTTTAAACTCTTTAGTCTCCTGGGGAACACTGAGCCAGGCCTTGCTGTTCATGTTGCTCTCACCTCTGTGTTGGTCCTTTACAGGTACATGAGAGCTACAGGTGGCTCCTCCAGAGTGATGTGTGACAATGTGCCAGGCCTGGTGAGCCGCCAGCGGCAGCTGTGCCACCGACACCCGGATGTGATGCGTGCCATCAGCCTGGGTGTCTCGGAGTGGACAGCGGAGTGCCAGCACCAGTTCCGCCAGCACCGCTGGAACTGCAACACCCTGGACAGGGATCACAGCCTCTTTGGCAGGGTCCTGCTCCGAAGTAAGTCCCCTGCCTTCACCCAGCTCCGTGGGTGCCTGGGCTCAATACACAGTCCCCTCGGTCTTCAAAGCCCCTGCTCATCCTGTTTTGCGTTTGATTTAATCAGAAGTTTGTTCTGTTGGGTGACATTGTCCCTGTTTTATAGATGCCTAGAGAAATCAGAAACTTTAGTGCAGAGTCTTACAGGAAGCCAGTTATGGAGTGGGAAGTAATGCCCTGGACTGTTGTCTCTTCACTCTTTGCTCTGTCTGTCACGTCAACCCTGCACATCAGCCATGTTCAGATTGTTCAGGTTTTGTCTCTAGATGAAGGGAAGAAGTAGCCACAAGGCTCTTTTGACTTTTTCCTCATCTTTCTGGGACTTCTCCAAAAGAATATGAGCCTATGATCAGGACAGAATGCTCAAATCTTTTCTCTGCCAAAGATTGTCATTATTATACCACCACCATGCAAGTGTTATTAAGAAGCAGAGACAAATCTCTACTCACCACCTTTGACTGCCCATTCAAGGACTCAGCCTTCGGTCACTCTCTGTCTAAATCAAACCTTTTTTTCCCCATAGGGGCAGGAACTAGCCTCTGTTCCCTGCACGGTGTTTGGTGCCTTGTGTGTTGCAGGCCCCATTCATTCCCTATGAGGAATTCATTACAATGAATGAATGGATGAACTTGTAGTAAGCACCTGCTATTTTCCAGCTACATTATAGACAGTAAGGATATTTTTGGAGAATAGGGGTGGAAAACATGAATACATAGAGTTTTTCTTCCTTAGAAGGAACCTTAAGTATTATCTTATTACATAATAAATTTCCTAAAAGTTCTGAATATGGAAAGCAGCTCACTAGCTAGTATACAATCGGAGAAAATTAATTGAAAATTAGATTTTATTTTCCAATAGTACCCATCTGCTAACCTGGCATTATTAGTATTCACCAAGAAATGTCACAGCCCATTGCTGTTAGGAAATCTGACTGAAAACACAGCAGTTTATGTGTGAACCCCAGAAACAGGAAACTTTACACTTGTTTTTGCCCACCCCCCCCACCCATTCGTAGGAAAATCATCCGGACTGTGCACTTGGTAATGCTTAACAGAGGGTGTTTCTATCATGTAATCATCACAGCCCTAGGGTTTTATGAGGCCAAACGCATAACTGAATGTCTCTAAAATCCCCCAAGGGCGTAGTACTCTCATTCTTAGAGTATCCCTAAAGTTAATTTACTGCGATATTCTGCAATTTTATTCTCTAGTTTAAGAACTATATTCTTCTGCATTCCTTTTGGAGTTTCGATATGACATCGCAAATTTTTGAAAGGTTAATAGTAAATTTCAGCTGCATGGAATTTTAAGACTTCACCTAGATTATCTCACCAGTGAATCAATTAAAGTACTGGACCTTGTCAAAGACAGTTTGCAAGTATCTAGCTCAAATAATCTTTGCATATACTATGTGCAGTTTCTCAGTGTTTAAAATGTATCAAGATTTTTTTTTCAATGTGCTCACAACCATTTTGCAATGATTTCAAATTAGATGTGCTTCTCATTTGTAAAATGGTCACCTCTAGATCCATTAAGATGTCGCCATATGAGAAAAAAAAAAAACTTTAGATCACAAATCAAAGAAGCAGTTTTGACCAGTGATCCTAAAGATAGTATATCTGTGAAAGCTGGAGATTCATTCATAAAATACTTTAACATAATCTTGGCAATGTTCATTTCTTCAGAGTTGTAGAGTTGCTGAGAGGGAGGAGGTTAGAACTGAAGGAAATGGAACTAGTTTGACTTATTCTAGGGCCTCAGGTAAATAAGAGATTCTAACTTGTACTTCCTTCAGATTTCTTTCAGATGAAGCTCAAATGCTTTGCCAAAGTACTCAGAACTTAAAACACTCATGCTACACAATTTCTTTCCATTCTTCACAGAAGGCCAGATTCCTTCCTACACATTTATGCAAACTCCTGTGACTGTCAGTGATGATTTTGTGTTGGTTATGGGAGGGCTGAATTTGGCCTTTAGCAGCTTATCCTGGAAATAATCATGAAATTCCAATGAAGCTATCCAAAGATTTTTACAATTAATTTGCTTGGAGGGAAATTTACATCTTAGAGTCGTGAAAAACTCTCCTTTGGAAACCCAAATGTGCTTATAGATGACTAGGAAAGGCAAAGAGTGACACTATTTATAGGGAGAACATAAAAGTTACTAAAATATCCCGTGGTCATACAGAAGTGGAGAACATTTGCCTGTTTTGCTTGAGAGAGTCAGAGTAAGACAGAACAATTTCAGAAACATTTGTAATTTACTCATTCAACAGACAGTTATCAATCACCGGCAGAGAAACAAAGACAGAACTTGTAAACCCAGAAATATTCTTGCAAGAATACACCTCCAAAATTCTAGAATGAGCCTTAAAAAACAAAAAGGTGATTAGTTCTCATCCTTGTAAATGTTTTGTTGTTGTTTTTTTTAAAAGGCAAATCTTTCAAAAGACAGTTGAACAACCCATAACCTTCAGGAAAGCCTAACTTCTAGTATTTTGCCTTCCCAGGTAACAATCCCTCATCCCAAATAAAAATGTGCCTATGTGCTTAATAGACATTTTTGATTTATCTCAATCCAAAAATTAAAGAAACTTCAATAGTAACACATCAGGAAGTTTAAATATCACCATTTAGGTTTGGATTTTGTTTCATTTTTGTGATGACTTTAAAAAGAATCAGTTTTTCTAAGAAGAGGCCCAAGATCAAAATTTGTTTTGTTACAAAGCCAGCTCTTGAAATGTGCTACTATTTCACACATAGCATTTTAGTGATTCATCTAAAACACTTAACTGAAAACATCTTAAGGCCATATCTACATGATACGAGACCATCTGGAGGTAAAATGAAAAGTCAGTCAATGTGCTAATTTTTTTATTTAAATAAATGAACATCTAGCTATGTAGTAATGTGTTTTAATAATAAATGAGAACTATTTAGAAAGGTGTGATTTTTGCTTTGGAAATGATTCCTGAAATGTAACGGATTGTGTTTTTTTTTTTCTTTCAGCCAACAAATTAATGTAATTGTTTGCAAGTTGCACCAGGATGAATTCTGCACCTAGATAGACAATTTATTTCTCTATTGCTTTCAAAATACTGTCTGGTGTCTGACATACTATCATCCACATCTTCTATGCCTTTCCCCTAAAAGACCACCTCATAAAACTTCTGTTCTTTCTCCTTAAAAAATAAGACCAGTGCTAAATACTTAAGCATTTGGGAATTTTCCCCCTATGTGATCTCTCTAAACATGGGCACTGGACTCCAAATCCCAAACCAGGCTTTAGAGGATAAATAGGGTAACTATGGACAAGGTGTTTTCCTAAACTATAAAAATGGGTGTAATAAGAATTTTATTTATCTGAAAGCCACTACCTGAGATTAAGCCACATTAGCATCTATTAGTCTCCTTCTTTTACAAAACATCTCAGTTCCACGTAGAATATCTGTGGTCCTTATAACATAAGCTGGGACTCTTTAAAACAGCTCCCACGACAATCGCAATTCTCTCTGGAGAGCACTACCTGCTACCTATGGCAAATATTCGTATAATTGATTTTACCTAACTACAGGGCATGATTGATTCCTTTTTTGATGGTTAGAGGTTTGGGGGAGATATTTTCTTGAAGGCTGAGGTAAGTGCCATTTAATATGGTGTAGATATGTTTTCCTGATTTTTAATAATGAGACTAGCAGAGCAAATATTGCGAGGGATGTACAATAAATTTTAGCACTGAATGACAAACGGAAACAAGCAGGGCTTCAATGCGAAAAGGTGGTTTGTTCTCCCAGCTGTGTGGTTCAAAAAGTCACACTCGTCTTGACATGTTGAATCACCGAATGGCTCTCTGTTTTCTGCCTTGCATTGGCATCAGCTTGTGCGGCTTCTATTTTGATTGTTAATATATTTGCTGCAGCAACCATTAATAAAAGGGCATGCTAATAACAATGAAATACAGCTCCACTTGAAAAACGAGGTGCACACGGACCCTAAAGAGCCTTATATCTGTCACTATACCACAACACCGTGTTATGAGTTACTACAGATTATTAAAATAATTTAATGTAGTTATTGCACTGAAATATGTACCTTTCAGCCTGTAAGTAAAAGTAGCCTGTGCTCTAATAAAGAACAATTCTAAGAAAGCACCCCAAAGGGTTTTTGCCCAAGTCTAATTATAGGCGGTAAATTTGTTTCCTTCCAGAAAAACCAAAGAAAAGCTTTTCACTGTCTTTTACCCAATACTAGTGATTAGTGCAGGTGTTCCAGAAGAAAGTAAATTCACCTTAATAGTTAGACATAGTATGTAACCCAAGGATATTGCATATTGCCTTCAACAATCTCTCAATTACTTGTGAAAGTCAATGCCAAGCCAAAGCTCCCCAGTGTTAATGCAAGGGGCTGCTTACTGCCAGAAACCTCTTCCCACCGCAGTCCCTAGATTTCTTTGAATTCAGTATTTCATTCCTAATAATTTAAATGTATATGTGTGTCCTCAGTAATGCCCAGTGGTTTGGAAGTTTTTTTCAAGGGAAATCGTGGTGTCATGAATACCCAAATATATTACAAAATGACAGCATTGTGGAATTTCGACTGTATTTCATAGATGAGGAAACTGAGGCCTAGAGATGCTGTGCTCTTCTAGGACATCTAGGGCTCCTGGCTAAAGCAGGGCAAGCGTGTGTATGAGACTAGTATGAAGCTAGGAGCTGGGCATGGCTGTCTTTGATATTCTTTATTTACTTTAAGCAGAGTTGTCATACAGATATCTAAATTGAAAAAAACCTATATTAGATGGAGATGATTCATATTAAGGAAAGAGCCTCAGCTCTAGAAAAGAATCCTTCAAGAATACCAGAACTTTTTTTGTCCAGTGGCAGAGGATGTCAGAGGTAGATCAAGTATGAAATAGGCATCATGTGAGAGTTATTCACAACCAGCACTACCAGACCATTTTTAAGAAAAGCATTTTTGTTTCAGGTAGTCGGGAATCTGCCTTTGTTTACGCCATCTCCTCAGCTGGAGTTGTATTTGCCATCACCAGGGCCTGTAGCCAAGGAGAATTAAAATCCTGTTCCTGTGATCCAAAGAAGAAGGGAACCGCCAAGGACAGCAAGGGCACTTTCGACTGGGGTGGCTGCAGCGATAACATTGACTATGGGATCAAATTTGCCCGAGCGTTTGTGGATGCCAAGGAAAGAAAAGGAAAGGATGCCAGAGCCCTGATGAATCTTCACAACAACAGAGCTGGCAGGAAGGTATGGAAATGCAAGCGTGCTCATTTTGTAGACTGCATGGCTTTATGAATCGCTTAAGCAGAGCTTATCTGAAATCTTCCTAGAGTTGATAAAATGCGGTAAAGTCACAGCTTCCCACTGTTCCCCAGCCCATAGCTGTTTGTTCTAAAGAATACCACTGACTGGGCTGAAATATCCTCATCCATACTCCACCTTCCCGTCCACAGCTGAGCTGAAGGAGTCCACCCACTGCTTTTGGCTTGTGTTGAGTCAAGTGTTTTATGGTCCCTGTGGATACTGTATCATCTGGGCAGAAGATATAATCTGTGCGTTAAGATAGTGCTTCATCCCACGTAGGAATGTTATGTTGGATGCTTTTATCTAAGGGATATCAAGACCCAGAGCATCTTTTCCCAAACTTTTCATGAAAGCAGCTCACCAGGTATGGTTTGTTGGCTTCTAGATTCAAGGACGCTCTCTTTTAGAATCAGACCCTATTAGAATCAGACCCTTTTAGAATCAGGCTCTTCCTCACGGTTTCTGGTATTGAAAGAGTAAGTAGACCAGGGGAAGATATGGCCACAAAAGTGTACTCCAGTCCCCTGCCCTCTAGTCCTGATTAACCTCCTGGGCTGTGGGTCAATGTTCACCCGCTAACCTCCACTTGTTTGATGAGGGCACTGAGGCACACAAAGACCTCAAGGTCACGTGGTGAGTCAGTAGAAAAGTCAGGACAAGAAGTCAGGTTTCAACTCCTGGTCTGAGGGTGCTTTGACCCAGGATTAAACCATTTCGGTGCCAATGTTCAGCTTCGTTGATGATCCATGTCTTTCCATTTGGTGGCATGACCAGAGTAACTAGAGAATCTGAATGCTGCACTTGATACTCTTGTATAGAAAGCATTAACTGGCTGGGCTAATCAAATATTTGGTCAGAATGATTCTAGAATAATCTAATTGCCAATAGGAAGAGATAACCATAATTTGTCTTTTATCAACATAACATAAAAATGTGCCTGATATTAATATATAAAGAAAGATCAGCATAAAATTGAAAGGTCCCCGGGGAGGCTTTAATAGGAAAAGGAACAGAAAAGAATGCAGATCTGTTTGGATGAAAATCCTTTTACTAGGATCCTGGAGAGAACGAATCTTGTTTAAAGGAAGTTGGAAGGAAAGAACTCTTTCTTAGCACATGGAATAAGATGAGTGTGACCTGAGCTGTTTACAAATAATACCTTTCTTGAACTTTAAAAATCAACATTCCTTATTTTCATGAATTTATGAACTTATAGTGACTACTGCCAAGAATATAGACTATGGTTGTGCAATCCTCCAACTATTAGTAATTACTGCTTGTGCAATGATTTGGATTAAAAAAAATCTGCATTGACCTTTGTTTTAACATTGATGCTGCATGTATAAGTTATAAAGTGTGGTGTCTTTGATAGGAGTGTGCTGCCTTCATTGTTCAAACAGGGTGTCCAGTTATATTTCTCTATTTGGAAAGATAAAGGCATATGATCATACGTTGTATCCAAAAGAATGTTGGCTTATCAAAATAAATGTTAATTTTGCTAAATAGGTCATTAGATAATGAATGTTTCAACTCTTCAAGACAATAGATCTTAACTATGATATTTTAGGCCCTGAATAAACATGACTTTTAATGTAAATCACATGATTCTTCACTGTGTAGAGGTGAACAGCTGTCAGGCCTCAGATATTCTCCTGCCTACTCTGCAAAACTTAGGAGGCTACTTTTGATTGGAATAAAAGTGCACACGCTGACTTTTTAAAATGTGGCTTTAATTAATGGTGGGTGGGCAGACTTTTTCAAGGAGATGCATGATGTCAGTGAATATGAACTTTAATGAGAGTAAATGTATTGAGATAAACATGCGTCTCTAATTCTCTTCTTGCGGTCATTAGACCCCCAGTTTCTACTCCCCCTTCGTACCAGCAGAAGGTCTGTGAAATCAAAATGAGAACAGGCTGGGCTTGTGTTTGAAGGCAGGCCTCCTGAGCTAAGCCTCCAACTGGCCTGGTTCTAGAAAACCCCATCCTCCCAGGGCTGACAGTAACATCAGTCCACTGTTTTCTTTTTCTTTGGGCTTTTCAGTATTTTCCGAATTGTCCAATATGAACATCTTCTACTTTTTAAACTGGGAAGGTTAGGAGAGACCAGTAAGTTTTATTTAAAAGAAAAGCCATCTATTCCAAGACTGTTCTTTTTAGCCAATATTAAAAGTGAGACTTCAACACTTCCATTCAGAATAGGCCTTAAATTTTCCCCAATATTTGAACAGTTTATTTATTATAGCAGCTGGTTAGAGCACCCTCATGTGTCTCTGTACTGTAATATCATTTTAATGTAATATCATTTTAGATCCTCTGTGCTATAATACCATTTATTTTAATCACAGTTTCAGCAGAATTTATAATGATATTTTGCCCTTCATGTTTACTTGAATACACATCCCTGATTGAGTCTAGTTTTCCTCCTCCATATTGGACTATTAATAAGTACTAAAAAGATAAGTCTACCTTGTCTGAAACAAATACTCTATCAAGAAGGACATTCTATAGTTTCCCTCAGCTCTTTTTAGATCTGAAGAAGTCGTGCTATGAAAACTTTCTAATTATACTTAAAGATAGTCTTAGGTAAATTACATGCAAAAGGTCAATATTCAGCATTTATTTCCTTTCATGGGCTTGCAAATGCCTTTTGAATTAGTCCACTCTTTCCTCTAAGATGAAATAATTACGACTTCTTTTTACTCTCCTAAGGGTATTGATATCAAAATAATTCATGTATCTAATCAAATACTGCCCTTCAATCACTCCGGAAGTTTCCATAAGAATAGAGGACTTCCATAAAAATACTTTCCCCAAAAGGTGTCTCTTACTGTAGTGAAAATAGAAAGAACATTGGATTTGAAATCAAACCCACCTTGGTTTCAATCTTACAATACCTGTGGCTTTGTTCACTGCATCTCAGTTGCTCTCATGTGTGGAAGGATGTAAGTGGTGCTGTGGGAAGACAAGTGTAAGGGAGATAACACAGAACCTGGCATGGAGTCAGTGCTCAATAAAAATTAGTTCTTTTCCCTTTAGCAAAATGAAGGTTATTTGTGACTTAGGTAACTGAGCTAGGCAGAAATCCAATTTAAACTATTACTTAGGATTCAACCTCATCACTCCATCTATCCATGGAGTCATCTCCTGTCCAGTTAACATACTCATAAAACCAGGCATATAGTATTTTCTAACTTACAGAATACTGTCCAGTGTTTTGTAACTTGATATTTCCAAAACCCCTGTAGGAATGAAACATGGTATGAATATTTCCACTTTTCAGAGGAGAAACTCGGCCTCTGAGGTATGCAGTAGCTCACCCAGAGTCACATAATCATGAAGCTCAGGGTCTGGGGGTTCAAACCCAGTTGTGTTTTCCCATATGCCTTTGTCTACATTTCCATGTTGCCCTTGTTGAGAATTTCCAAGAAAAACAGTATTTCTATATTCTTTAAAAAAAGCATCATCATCTGCCCTTGGAAGGTAGTTTACTCTTGACGTTTTTCCTTTGTGTATGTCCTCACAAATTTTCTAAAATGAATGTATATGGGAAAAAGTTATTTTCAAATGCTGAAAACATAACTACTAGTCATTGTGAACATGCCTGAAGCAACTTAGCCTTATCTGCAGGCTTCACAAAATTTCAGCTAATAACCACTGCAGGTTTGAGAGCACTATTCCTACATGTTTTGGGACTAAAACTGGTTCAACAGATATTTTATTAAGAAATAAATATTTGGGAAAGGCACCATTTTGGGTACTAGGTCAGATGTGGATAAGAGTAAGACAAAGAAGCCCTGACCACAGGCAGCTAAATTCTAGTCAGGGAGAAGAGTGTAATGCAATTGCAAGGCAAGTGATGCTAAGTTGTGTAATAGAAAAATCAGCCAAAGGGCCAGTTAGCTGAGGAGATAAAGATTGTGTCATAGAAGAACTGGGTGTTTGAACTAGAGATAAAGATTGCCCATGGTTGAGATAGGAAAAATGCTTTCCAGGATTAAGGGACTCTAAGAAAAAGACAGATATTGGAGTAGAAAGTATATCATAAAGTTGAGGAATGACGAGGGCTCTAGGGTGGAGCTCAGAACTGAGGGTTAATAGAGCCGAGGCTGGAAATTTGTCTCAACCAGATCTGGAGAGCCGTGAACACTGGGCAGAGACAGTTGGGTGTCACTGTGAAGGCAGGAGGAAGGCATTGAACGATGGAGGAGAAAATTAAATACTTGAGTTCAATTTTTATGCATTTGTTAATTTCTCTAGAGCCCACTTTGAAAGAGTGGTAGATATCAAAGTTCGACTTTCAGTAATACATTTGAATTCATGACTTAAAAAATAGGTTTACTAGGAAAATGATGAGAAACTTCTATCTCCCTAAATTTTATCTTTAGCCTTAAATATACAAATAAGGACAGATATAGTATGCTTCCTAAAGTTTATTAATAATAAAAATTAGCATATGGAAACTGTTTGTATTTGTATTTTCAACATAATGGTTAATGTTATTATGGGCTACTCTACGCATTAGGAGTTCTTAGCCACAGATGTCATCTTGACTGAGACAGTAAGGACAGTGCTCTGGGATCAGAAAACTAGCTCTAATACTTGAGCATAACCTTGGACAGGTTGCCTAACTAGGGTTGCCATGTAAAATAAAATACATACTCATACACACTAGGTTTTAAGCCAGCCCAGGAGCCACATTTTGCATAAGAGTAGACTGAGGTCTAACAGGGTGGCCAGAATTAGTAAATAAATTGAATATATTTGCTAATTGAAGTTATCTGAACTTCAAACGGAACTTGGCATTTTGTATGTTATATGGGGAAATTCAGAGGGTGAGGGGATCCAGAGTTTCTAGTTCCTTGTGCTGTCCAAACAAGCACAACCCAGGGCCAGTGCTGCAGAGCTCTAGGGCCTGTCCTTGAGTGTGGCCCGCTGGGGCGCTGGGACAAAGCAGAGAGTTCTAAGTTCCACCTTCAGGAAAAGCTTCCAAAGTAAACAGAAAATGGATATTGTACAACATGAAGCACAACCTTACAGGCAAGGAAATCTAAGTTCTAATAAAGACTTCAAAGAGTAGTTCTCTTGATGCTACTTAAAATAAATAATAATAAGTAAATAACAAGTCTGACCTAAGAGAACTGGGGCATGATGAAAAGGAAATCATACTCTTAAAAAGTAAGGAATATCAAAAGGAAAGAAAATAAAAACCTACACTGAACTACAGAGCCAGATTGCTTTAACCTCCTATTTATCCCGACCCTCCCTTCAGTAATCTTGAGCATCTGTGTGGGGCACAAATTTCACTTAGTAGATATTTGTTTTCTGATTGGTCTCCTTAGTTCATAAAATTAAATGCATTTTGAAAAATTAGGTCAGTTCTGCCAGCCTCACCTTTGTCTTGTTGGATCCAAAAATAGTATGTGGGCTGGGTGTGGCAGTTTATGCCTGTAATCCCAGCACTTTCGGAGGCTGAGGCTGGAGGATCATTTGAGGCCAGGAGTTTGAGGCTGCAGTAAGCTATGATCACGCCACTACACTCCAGCTAGGGTGACAGAGTCAAGGTTTTCCTTGACTCTGGGGGGAAAAATGTATATACTTGATGCTGTGGCTCTTTATATATCATATGAATCAAAAACTAACCAGAATTAAAGTTCCAAAAGAGGGAATAACTCTTAACAAAATTGTTACAGTTCCATGTAAAGTTCTATTATTAATGGAAAATGTTTTTTAGACTTGCCTCATTAGTCAATAAGAATTATTATATATATGGTCAGTCGATGGTAATGTTCTTGAATCACCCAAATATAAATTCCACACCTTATATTTTCTAGCTAAGCCCACCCACGGTCAGTGTTTTTGAAGAATGACAGGGCTTGAGAAATCACAGTGTCTTATTTAAGTTAATAAATGTTTGCATAAGCAAATCAGTTGTACAGTTTGCTAATAAATATTTCTTGTTTCCCTAGTGCAGAGCATGTATGTTTGAAGGGTATACGTTAGTCCAGTTTTCAGTAACTGCTATCTTAGAGATGTGGACCTGTCAAAAGGGTTTAATTGTTAATAAATGTACTTGGCTTTAAGCCAGCATCTGAAAATTAAATAGTATGTTTTTAATATGGTGTTTCCCTCAGGAAAACTGATACAGGACCAGAAATATGTTAGTTGCTTTGTGGAATATACCCAACTAAAAAGTGAAATAATAACAACACTACTTCACATGCTCAGGTTTAACTAAACAATTTAGTTAAAACACAGCATATTAAGAACCTAAAATAAATCCTAACTAGGATTTCTAAGGTAAGGTCAGTTGTTAAGTTGGCAAATATTCCACACGGTATAAAGTGGCTTGCCTTTTTTTCTAATAGGAAGAGTATCAGTGTGACATGATACAGGTTTTGCAAACTTATCAAAATGCAGATACAAGACAAAAATTCTAATGCCCCTCAAAGATGTCTTGGGAAGACACCCTAAGTGTTGCTTGGGCTCAACCTTCAGAAAAGCAGACTTAGGAAACCACAACTTCATTTTCCTTGGGAAAAGTTTGTCTTTATAACTGGCAAAATAATTCTTTTTAGACTATAATTAGATATGTAAACACTAAGTGTAAAAACTTGTAGAACTCACTGGATCCAAGAAACATGAACCTCTCAATTGGCAAACCCCAGTAGGAGAAACACCAGCAGAGTGATTTAACATGTCACCTTTGGTGACAGGCTGGGGTTATAACCTGCCTGCTTGGGTTATCTCACTGCCTGTGAGACCTAGGGCAAGCTCCTCTGCTTCTGGGAGTTTCAATGTCCTCATCTGTAAAATGGGGATAATAATAGTATATACTTTATATGGTTGTGTGGACTAAATAAAATAGTGAATATAAAGTGCTTAGCATGGTTTGCTATATGGTAAGAACCTAATGAATGTTATCCTTCATTATTATACTCTGACAATAAGTTGGGACAGAGAAATATCAAATAGAATTGTTCTAGCCTACACAATGCATGTATTTTCTTCTTCCATAGCCCTTTATTTTTCTTTTAACATTCAGACATCTGTCTCTATGGTATAGAATGCTAATATCTAGAAGTTTGGGTTTTTTTTAATTTTCTTAAATTTTTAAAGTAGAAAATAAGCCTCTGCAGGTCGAAGGTTTAAAATGTTCAAAATCAAAGATGAAGGGCCACATAAAAAATGTGCAAAGATTTTAATACTGAAGCAATTATGAGCCTATGGAAGACTTTTGTTGAGAAAACGTATATATTAAGCTAAAAATGATTTCTATGAGGCTTAACACCAATAGAGTCTTGCTGTCCTTAGATGTTATCTGAAAACTACCTTTTTTAAGTAGTCATATCAAATGAGCTAGTATGTATTGACAGGATGCCACAGAGTAAAAATTAGATGGAATTAAGGCAAATGGGGAGAGATGAGGGGTTGTCTAAGAATCACGCCTGCCAGTGTGTTGAGATAAAGAGGCACAAGTGTGTGAGAATTGTGAAGAGGGGCATATAAGAAGGCTGAAAATTGAATCTTGACAGCAACCTGCATTAAGAATCAAAGAGGGGAGTAAAACAGAGACCTTTCAGGAAAGATTCAAGAGCCAGCATCCTACCCACTCACCAAAAAGCAAAATTGTCTGGTCCACAAGCCCCACCTATACCACCAGAGCCCCTAAATACCTTTTTACTACTTCACTCTTATGAAAAGACTGTCCAAGGATTATCACAGATTATATTAAATTCAGCAGCATGAAAGAAAAAAAAAAAGGAAAAAGAAAATTGCCAGAAAATGACTCCAGCATAATAAGCAGTAATTCAGGGACAATAAGAGAATTTTTAAAAAGCTGAATTAGTCTCCTCACAGAGATACAAGATATTAACATCTATAAATAAGAAGAGAGGCTTTGAAAAAGTGACAATTAGAGGACAAGAACTCAGAAGAGAAAGCCAAAGAAATCTCTCAGAAAGTACAACAAAAAGCCCCAAAGACAAATGGAATTTAAGGAGGTCCATAAACAACCCCCCTCTTTCCCACTTGAGTTTGAAACCAACTGAGAAAATGGACAGATAGATGGACTAAAAATGTCAGTTTCACTGAAAAAAAAAAAAAAAAAAAAGCTGGCTACGCTGGAGGATGTGCCCTGGAAGCACAGTGCTCCTCGCAGCCCACCCCAGGGCCAAGCAGACCGACCATCACTGGGTGGCCACGGGAGCCCCTGCAGGGGAGCCCCATGCTGATGGCAGAGCCCACTGTATGTCATTTCCAAATGCTGGCAGATCCCCAGAAAGAACCCAGGCACACAAGCCCTGCTCCGTCCTCTAAACTCACCAGTTGGACAAGTCACTTCTCTGGGGAGACATGAGCAATGGGGTGGAGGGAGCCAGGAGTGTTACTCAGATGGAATTTCTTCCTCAAGAAGCCAGGAAGAAAGTATTGAAAAAAACATGAGAAAAAACATAAGAGACATAGAGGATTGATTCAGAAGGTTCAGTGACTAATTAGAATGCCATAAAGAACGACTAAGAAAAGTAGAGAGGAGGAAAATATTAAAGAAAATCTCTCAGTGCTGAAGAACATGTGTTCAGATTGGAAAGGCCTGCTGAGTGCTGAACAGGATTAATGAGGGGGAGGGGGTAATATTGTGATATTTCAGAACCATAAGAATAAGGGAGATTCCAGAAGCTTTCAGAGGGGAAAAATACGAAGTGAAATGAAAACAAAAACAAATCTGTTTTAAAAGAATCAGCCAGATACCAAACTTCCCATCTGTAACACTAGAGCCCAAAAGCCTGCAGTGCTATACCTTCAAAGTTTTGAAGGAAAATTATTTCCAATCCAGGATTCTATACCCAGCCAAGCTATTAATCAAGTGTGAAGGCTGAATGAAGACATAGGAGACATGCAAGAATTCGAAAAATGTGCCCACCTTGAAGGAGTTACTCGACAATGCGCTGCAGCAAAAAGAAGGAATAAATCAAAAAAGAAACAACATGGCATCTATTAGAGTGTGTGTCCAGGTGAGGAGGGCGTGGTGTTAGGTCTCAGCTGTAGAGCCAGTCCAGATTGGAGTCAAAGGATGGAGGACCGTGGAGCCCCCAGGAAATGAGAATTGATGGAGTAGGTGACATGATTGTGAAGTTATGATCAATGCAACCGGTAGCAACTAAAACAAGAAAATGCCAAACTTCACTTTAAGAACATTCCTTATTGACACAGAGGTTGTGATATTGGATCAGAGATCATGAGATGCAGCACTGGAACAGTACTCGGTTATGCAGCTAACAATATTATGTAGATGTTTATGTTTTTAAGTTTTAGAATCAACATCTAGACATGCGGTGGAATACTTAAGTATAGGCACAGAACAGAGGTCCTTGCTTTTTAGTCACTCATTCTTTTATGGTCCAAATGAAACATTTCCAGCCCCTCCCTCAGTGGCCAGGCATGGGAACCCCCAGCTCCTCCCCCAGAGCTTCCTGCGGAGCCCCCAGGGGTCGCCGCTGTAGCCTGTCCCTCTGCTGTGGCCGCGGCCCACTGATCCGCCCATCCATGGGCGCTTGGGTTCTACCCTGGCCACCACTCATCTTTCATTCCCTCCAAAGCAACGCTAGCAGAGATTGTCGCTGGTGGCACATTTCTCCTGGAGGATCCGATGTTTGGGAAGCATAGAGTAGGAAACAACTTCTGATTCCGTCATCGGTTTTCCCTGTTCCTAGAAATGCAATGAGGGCTCCTGCCGCGGGAATTTCTCGCCGCTGCCGCCCTCCATCAGCCCGCAGACTCCGCTCTCCGCCGCATCCCTGCGCGTGGACGCGATTCTCGGCCCCGGCTGCGCATTAGAAACACCTGAGCAACACGAGCACCATCAAAGCCCGGGCCCCACGCCCACCCCAGGGTCTGCTTTACCCAGACTCGGGAGGGGCTAGAAACGATCCCCAGGTGATTTTAATGTGTAGCCAAGAATGGGAAACTCGGCTCTGCTCCCTCCAGTTGCCAGGGAACAATCCTCGAATTCCTGTTACCATGCAAAGTGTTGACTCTTTTTCTTTTCCCCTCTGCTTCCAGACCATGAAATCCCTCACACTGCAGCAGATCGTAGGAGAACATTTTTTCCCTCTTCTTCCGTGTACGCACATGCAGGCCTTTAAAAAGAGGATCAGACCACATATATTGTTCTGCATTTTGCTTTAAACATTTGACTTCCTTTTGTCCCTGTAAGACTGATCTACCTCATTTTTCAGAGACCACATAATATTCCATTATTAAGCATATACTATAATTTGCTTAGCCATTTTCCTATTGATGTCATTTGAGTTTTTTCCTCATATTTTGTTATTACTAATTATGCAGTAGCTGCAGTGAGCATCCATGTGGGTGTGTGTCCTTCAAAACATGTGGAAATATTTCCCAGAGTGGAATCGCCAGGTCAAAGGATATGTACATTTAAAATTTTTACGGGTATTGCAAAAACACTCTCCATTTAAATGTTGTATCAATATACTCTCCCACCAATGGGTTGTTAAGGCGGTGGTCCCCAACCTTTTTGGTGCCAGGGACTGGATTCATGGAAGACAATTCTTCCACAGATTGGGGGGATGTTTTGGGGATGATTCAGGCGCATTACATTTATTACATTTGCAGCCGCTCCCGGCGCTGATCCGACAGGAAGCAGAGCTCAGGCGGTGATGCCAGCAATAGGGAGCGGCTGTAAATACAGGTGAAGCTTCAATTGCAGGCCAGCCACTCACCTCCTGCTGTGCAGACTGGTTCCTAACAGGCCACAGGCTAGTACCAGTCCATGGCCCTGGGGTTGGGCACTGCAGTGTTAAGTGTTTCCTCTGCCTCTTAACAGCACCAAATATTATCATATTATTAATCTTTTTTACTTTATTTTACTTTATTTGCTAATTTGCTAGGCAAAAAAAATAAAAGGTGTTACATTGTGTTAGTTCACATTTCTCTGATTACTAGTGAAGTTAAACATCTTTTTGTTAGTACTTTGTATTTCTTCTATGAATTGCCTATTTAATGAATTTTTGATGGCTGTTTGGAAGATGCAATCTAATCCCCAGCTATTTCTCTCTCTACCCCGCCCCCGGCCATTGTAACAGGCCTGTAATATTATCCAGTCAGTTCTTGATTATTCAAAGGAACAGAGGGTAGTTGAGTATTAAAATTCAGAATTTCAGAAAATTATAATGTGATTTATATTAGGATTTTAAGCATTTTTTTAGAAAGGGCACAGGTGTGGGAGGGAGGCATATGTGATTCACATCCCAGTTCTGCCTCTGTCTAGCTTGGTGATTCTAGGGATTTTCCTCACTGAGTCCTGGTTTTCATAACTGTAATATGGGAACAATAACTTAGCCTAATTGCAATAATTATATAAGGTAATATCTGTAAACCTCCCGATGTGGAGCCTGGCACATAGTTAATACTGGATAAATGGCTATTATTGTAATAATGTTATTAAAACACTTGAATGTTAAAACTGTTCCAAACCAGGAGCCCTCCTTGTGAGTTTCTCCGTCCCATAGCCTTACTCTTACCTCAACTGCTCTCTAAAACAGGCCGCCTATCCTGCCATCCCCTTCCCGCTGCCTCTCTGACTGAGCAGGGCCTTCTCTTCTTCAGGGTTAAGGGTTTGAATTTTAAGTCTGCAAACCCAGTACATAGAAGAGGTGAGGTAGCCCCAAACTGTGATTGAGCCCAGAGCGGGTTGTGTTAACAATCGGGGCTGGAGACACGAGCAAACGCAATAACAGTTCCAGGCCCGCCTGTCCCCTCCCCTGTCCCCAGACCTCACTGTTAGCGAGGAAGAGAGGAATGGTGCTTGCACAGATGATCAACAGTGTCTGTCACTGCCACATGTATTTGTAACGGTTTATAAGCTGTATTTTTAAGATCCAATTTTAAATTCATATGTAAATCCTTTGATTAGTTATATAAAAGTATCAGCTTTGAAGTTTGCACCCTGGAAACTCAGCATTACAAAGGGAGAGCAGTAATATTTCTTGTCATTTTTAAGTATTACTTATGAGTACATAACCTAGCTTTAAAAGGAATACGCTTGGAAGAATGAGCATTCGTATTCAATTTCCAAGCATGTGGCATGGAGTGAGTTTTGTGTGGTGCTCTCTGAGATCTTAGGAGGAAAATCTCCCGGACAGGTGGGCCCCACAGAAGGCAGAGTGGGGAGCTCAGATGGCACTGCCAGGGTTGTGTCTGTGGCAGAGGCCTGCCCTGCAGCTCATCCCGTGAGCCTCATACCAAACAGCTGGAATGCAAAGGTGGGGGAGCACGTGGGAGGGTGTAATTCTAGAGAGGGAGTTCATGCTAAGACACACTTTAAAGATGCCCGGGTCCCTGTAACTCAGAGAGCCAGGCTAATGAAGTTCTTCCTGCTCACTTCACTGTCCTTGACCTCCATGGCTGGCTCATGTGAGAGGAGAGATTTCAGATGTGTCAGGGGCACAGGCCACTATGGCAGCAAAGGAGGAAACAACATCTAGGTGCCGAGGCCCGACCTGGGAGGAGCGTGAGCAAATCACGTTACTGAGCTTGGGCAAGTCACCTTACCTCCCTGATCACTGGTTCCCTCGTCTATAAAATGGGAAGAACAGTAGATCAGGGGTGTTGTGAGGACCGTGAGCACTACTAACTCTCTTCACTTAGGCGAGCCAAGGAGAAATGGGCCAGGGGGGATAGCTCTCACCAAATCGTTTTGGGGATGGTGCAGCTACCTCTGCTGGCTCATACCAAGACCAAAGCAGAAACATCCTTGGACAGTTCCAGGCCCACCAGTCCCCTCCCCTGTCCCCAGACCTCATACCCACAGAAGGGGGGCATTTGTTTTGGGAGCCAGCTGAGATGGGCCTGTCCCACTTTCCTTTGCATCCTCCCTAAGAAAGATCAGAGCAAACCCATCCTTGTCATCTAAGCTGAATAATGTGACAGATTGGAGGGATAATCTCCCTAATTTAATGTCAGCCTCGGGTCACTAACTGACTTTTCAGTGCAGCCTGGCTCAGCCCTTTATTGGCTGTGTAACTGTGAACAAGTGCTTTAACCTCTCTAAGTCACGGTCCTCAGTCATATGCAACATAAATATGGTAGCACAGGATTGTTGTGAAGATTAAGGTCATTAAGATAGAGAGTATAAAGCATTAGCATAGTGCCTGGAACACAGAAAGCACTCTGTACATAGTAACAATTACTATTATTGGTTTATTGAAAGACACAGACTTAGCAATTACTTTGTTAATCTAATTTGCATGGTAGCACACATTTTTAATATTGTAAAGCTATATTTATTTAGAAAATACTCCAATTCGTTCCCTTACTCTTCAAACTGGCCATGTACCCTATTAAATGTGAGGTTTTTGTTATGCCGATAGCCAGTGGGGGTCGCAGTTAGGCACTACCTCTCCAGTCTCTACCCACTAACCCCTCCTGCTGCAGTCAGCACAGTGTGGCTAAAGTGACCAGCAAGTGACAAGTGGTGCTCCACCATCTCCCAGTCATTAGCCCCATGATCCAGCGTCCTCAGAGTCACTTCCTGGATGCTTGGAGGTAAGGAAAGTTGTAGCACGTGTCACATGCTCGAGGCCACCTCTGTTGAACTTGCCCCTGTCTTTCCCGGCAGGCTGTAAAGCAGTTCTTGAAGCAAGAGTGCAAGTGTCATGGTGTGAGCGGCTCCTGTACCCTGAGGACATGCTGGCTGGCCATGGCCGACTTCAGGAAAACGGGGGCCTATCTCTGGAGGAAGTACAATGGGGCCATCCAAGTGGTCATGAACCAGGATGGCACTGGTTTCACTGTGGCTAACAAGAGGTTTAAGAAGCCAACAAAAAATGACCTCGTGTATTTTGAGAATTCTCCAGACTACTGTATCAGGGACCGAGAGGCAGGTAAGTTCAAAATATGTTATTCACAGCACCTAATTCTTTCAACAATCGATATTCCACAATTTAAACGAGGCTTTGTATTTTCAGCCTGCTGCTTTCAGGTTCAAAGCTCATGTTCCTCATAATTCACATTGAAACTGCACAGAGAGCTCTCCTAAGCAACTGGAGAAACGGGTTGATTCTACGCAGATTGATAACATGTAGATTCCGGAGAAATGGAAACCCAATAAGAATGTACGGGGCAAAAAGTCCAAATATGCAGATTAGCAAAATTCTTCAGCCTGGGCAAAATTCTAATTAGTGCATGAATGTGCACTATGTAGGTACAGCAGCCAAGCATCTTTCACGTGATCCTGAAGCTGAGAGGAGGATAGCTTTGCAATGTACCTTCCCTCTGTGACTATGGAAAAGGGTTGCAGGGCTTTAAATTAAGCCTATTCTGAAAGTGCCCTACTTCACCTTCCCTTGCTCTTTTCAATGTGCTTAGAAGTTGCCAAATACTAAACAGCGAGGATTCACCCCCATCTCTAGGCTGTAGATGGGCAGTGGATGAGGGCTGTGTGAGAGGCACTTCCCTTCCAGATAGAAACTTCTCTGTCTTGAACTCTCTTAAAGAGCAGCTCCCTCAGCCTCCACACAGCAGCCGCTCCCACCTGTCTGGTTTTGGACACGTGCATGCTCCACCTCTCACCCCTCCTGATCAGCCTTGAACTCCAGACTTGGCTTGTTCTTTGCAGACTCTGGTGCAAAATGAGTACAAGTTTAAGTCGATAGGAGGTGATGGGAGCCCACAGCCCACTTGGGTTCAGGCCAGTTTCTCTGACTTGATAGAGAACAAGGGAATTCATTATCAGAAAAACCATTCTTTAACTTAGATTCTGAGTTTTCTTTTTTTTCATTCCCAAATAATTGCAAAGGCACCAGTAAAACAGTGCAGTTGGCAGCCAACTCCTAACATTAGATCGACCAAGAGACAAGGTTACCAGGGAATGTCACAAGGAGGCCAAGGCCTCTTTTCTGCCCCGAGTGGTTGAATTTCCTTCTTGGTTTGCTGCGCTAGTTTCTTGCAGCATTTGAGCAGGTTTGTACACGCAGCCTAGGGATTAATGACAACTGAGCAGAGGACCAGATGCTGTGCCCTGCTGCATTCCTGACACGCTTTGGGACCTCTAACAAGTCATCCTACTTGTCAGGCCAAAGTTTCAGCCAAATCACCACAAAACCTGTTCTTTGATACAGGATTGTCCCAAGGGTCTGGCTCTCCCTCTGCCAGTCACTTGCTGTTTAACCTTGGCCTCCACCAAGTGAACATGGAGATCATGGTATCTTGATCGTTTTAGGGCCTATGTATTGATGCCTGTGTGCTGGGTACCAAGCCGAGACCACTGCATGCATGGTCTTATTGAATCCTAGAGCAGCCCTATGACATCAGTGTGTTGGAAATAGTTTGCACAGGGAGGGAAGCAGTTATACTTGAGGATTGTGGCTGGTAAGAGGCAGAGCAGGGACTTAAACCTGAGTCTTTCCTTTCAGCCATTTCATCCTGCCTCCCTCTGCACCAGGCACAAGGTGTGCAGCTGCAGGTGCCGGCTTTCTAGGGGAACCTAATTTATTTACTCTCTTGTTTCTCTTCCATCTTAGACTCATTTTTGTTTACCTGACTTTTAAGTAAATGTAAATTTGATGCTTGCTTGGTGTTGATTAACCAGTATCCACTCTGTTTTTTTTTTTCTTTTCTTTTTTTTAAATATCCATTCTAATGTATTGGATCAGATTTCCAGAAAGATTCCTAAATTATTCATAAATTATCTGAACAGTGCTTAATTCATGCCCTGTTTAGCTGGGCCTAAGAATTCCAAAGTTATCCATGCAAACCTTGCAACATTTCCTTTTAATTCTGTGGACCATCAGATGATTATTTTAGTAAAAATACGATTCAAGATATTTGATATCATGTAAGCAAAAGTTCAGATTGTGAAAATAATTTTTTTCATTGTTCATATTTGGCATCATGTACGAAAAGGTGGGTTTTATCTAAGAAAGCTGCTTTCAACCCATACAGCTGCCGAGGGCCTTGCTCTTGGTTGTGTGACCAATAGCTGTAGCCTTTTAAAGATGAGGCTTTATCCTGTCCATTTTCTACTAGAAACTTCTGTAGTATGTGCTCTAGCCAGGCAGTCAAAAACGGTTGTAGAAGTTTGTGGGTACAGAATTATGCGGGAGTAGCCTCTAACCTCTGTCAGTGGATCAGGGGGTGGCCTGCAAGAGGGGAGGTTTCCTGCCTGTCACTCGCAGTGGGATGCAGGAGCCTGTCCTCTAAATGAAGCTGCTGGGTCAGCACGGGCCACCCTCTCAGCCTGTGTTAAAGAACCACCCAGCACACCCACGTTACCGAGGGACCCTCTCCCCTGCGCTAAAACCATACATTAGGAAGGGCCTGTTTTCTGCCAAATGGAACTCTCACATGTTTGAAATGGGCTATCCTCAGGCTCCAAAATAAGTCAAAAGTTTGCAGTAAAATTTAAATCAAGTCACACATAATTTCTATTTTTTGTATTTTCTCTTTTAAAAAAGGGCATTGACCCATCCCAACGTTACATCCCACACCACCCAGTCTGCTTTGCTGTGGGTATTTTGTTTTGTTTTGCTTTTGCTTTTGTCTTAAATCATTGTTTTGGTTTTTAAATCATGCACATTTAAATATTCAGCTTAGTGAGCACTTTCTGCTTGCCAAAATGAAAAGCAATGGTGGTGAACAGGTTGAATATTGTCATGTAACGAGTATTTGGAATGGACTAGTTTTACTCTTGCTGGTCAGCAACTACTTCCTGTTCAAAGTTAACTTGTTGACTGATGTGAGCTGTCTTGTTTCGCCAATTAGGTCCATGCAGTGGATAAAGTCTACAAGTCTAGTCCACTATTTCTCAGAGTCCTATTGAACCAGAATCTTAGGAACTGTGATGCTGTATGCTTTTCAAATGTAAGCACATCACAGTTTGAAAGATCAATGATTGAGGTGGCCCATGATTCTTGATTTTCCCTAAGTTTTAGGTAGAAGAAATGCAGAGGGACTTTTTCTTGAGTACCTGAACTCTTACAAAGGAAAAGAAAAAATGTGTTTATCTAAGGAGTTCTAGATAAATGTTACCCAAAAGGCCCCCACCCTGGCTTGCCCAGTATAAGAAGGCCATTCTTTCACATTTAGGCCCTGTGTCTTTAGGAACCCTCTTTTATTTCAAGTTGACAAATGAAAATGAGTTCAATCGTCAAAACTTTCACTGGAATTAGTCTGACAGAAGTTATCAAGCCAGCCCACTGAGGAAGTCCTGAAACAACGATACCAAGACTAGCGAATTGTGATGAGAAGTATTGCAGAGTTGAGACCCTGGTGTGTTCCCGGGTGAGGGCAGACCTGGATGGGGAAGGAAGATGGGAACATTGCTTGAGTTCCTACTAAGAGTCAGGCCCTGTGCTGTACACCTTATGTGCATATTCTCTGGCTTTTCACAGCAGTTACTTCCCCTTATAGAGAAGGAAAGTGAGGCTCTGAAAAGTTACTTAACTTGCCCAAGATTGCATGACCTATAAGTGGGAAACTAAACAAAATAAATAAGTCAATAAAAATCAAAACAAAAATTCATACCTTTCCTACTGTACCACTTACCTCCTAAAATTTGAGTAGTATCTGTATGTGTGTGCGTGCTCATGGCAGGGGTAAGTCCTGTGTAACAAGGAGGCAGCATGAGGACAGGGACCTTCATGGGGTGAGATGCCCACAGAGTGGGGAGGTTGAAAATGATCAGAATCCAGCTGCACCCACATTTAGCTTAAGTTGCCATTTCACTGAAAAGCCCTTCAAGTTTTTATGAGTGTCAGTGTCTTTAATTGTTCCTAAGAAATAAATAGTAAGCCCCAAAACCCATGAAGGAAGATATTCTTATGGCAACAACAACAACAAAAGACATTTTCCCCTAGTCTTCAGTTGAAGAACGTGAGTGCCCAGAGGTTCAACTGTTACTACTCTCCCATGCCGCTCAGATTAGAAGAGTACGTACCACCATGTGATGTTGTGCATGTGACACTTTGCAGGCCAAATTGGAGACTAGATCCTGGAAGCCAGGCTTTCTGGGATGAGTATTCTGTGGCTCTGTGGTTATCTACTCTGCTTATTGCCCCAGGCATCTGTAAATCAAAGAAGCCCTTAAGTTAGAGATAGTTTCATCTCTAACTCAGGAATGCTGCTGTCCTCTCCAGAGAAAGTGTCTGCACCTAATCACAGGCCACTTTGACTGGTTAGGATGTAAAAACCCTGACCTGGGCCAGAGGTCACCCTGAGGTCTCCTCTCCAACTGTAGGAAACAAGCAACCCTCCAACTCTTCTCCAGTCAAGTTCAAAAAGCAAATGGAGATCAGCAGTTGTTTAACTTGTTGCCTGCTGCAAACCCGATACCTGCCTGGCAGCTCCGGGCTGTGCATGGTGTAAGCTCTCAGGTATCGCTTTTTTTGCACATAAATCATATTTGGCAAGCTGAACTCAGAACCCATGGGAACACAATCCCCATCCTGGTTTTGCAGCGATTAGTGTCCTCGCTTGCCCTGTGGTGTGGCCTGGTTTGCAGAACCTGGTGAACAGTGATCGTGTCCCAGCAGCTGAACAAAAACAAGGGAACAGCAAGCATGTCCGCCAATAGCAATGGGCGGAGCTTATTTAGATACTAGTATGTACAATTCCCACCAGGACATCTTACGTCCCTCATTTGTCACCAAACAAATATTTATCGAGCTCCTTCTATGTGCCAGACTATTATAAGCCCTGAAAATGCAAAGATGAGGAAGGCGGACTCAGTGTTGCTCTGGTAGCTTCATCCACCTTGTGGTCTTTGAAGCAGTCTGAGGCTTCAAGGCTCAGTCTGAGCTCTTTCCTCGCTCTACTTTCTCCCAGGTTGGTCTTCTCAGTTCCTGTGGCTTTAAATGCTACCCCTGTCCTCGTCTATCTTCTCTGCCCTCATCCTGTGGCCAATTCTCTGCTTTACAGCTTCACTCAGATTCCCCACATTTATATCAACCTGATTCTGTTCAAAACGGAACTCCTGAAACTCGTTTTCCCCTAGTCTTCCCCGTCTCAGAAAATGGTTGTGCCACCCACGCCGGTGGTCAAGCCACAAGCCTGAGTCATTCATTCCACTCCTTTCTCTTGCCTCTGCCACACCGTCCAGTCTGTCACCAGGGTCTTTTGAATGTTTCAAGGACTTCTCTGCTTCTCTGTCTTCGCTGCCACCCCCGGGTCCAAACACAGCTCTGTTCTTTCATTCATAACACCTGCCACAGTGTTTAGTGAGTTTGTTTAAATATTTGTTTGTTTCCTGGCTGCCCCGCTGGGCTCCACTGGAGATTCCATGATGGCGGGAATTATATGTGTCTTGTTCACTGGATCCCCAACACCTAGTATATAAACACGCCTTGAGTTGAATTGAATGGCAGGTTATTAACAACATAAAATATAGGTTCATCATATTGGCTGAATTCTTAGGTTTGTTGGTGCCATGTCATAGCTTAAAGATAACTTGGTTTCTTTGCAGGGAATTATGGAGCACATCTTCACTCATCACTGCTTACCTTATGACACATGGCCTATGAAAATTCCCATTTCAGCTTAATGTTAAATGGAACTTTTCCTCCTATTTAAGTGCATGAGTGGGACATTTACAGAGCTTAAGATGTTGCTTGCTGGCCATTTCCCTAGAGATAAAAATCTCAAATAAAGGAATGCATCAGCAGACTCTATCTATTGCTTTTAGTTGCCATGAGATAGTTCTATTTGGCTTTCAGGACTATCAGTGAGATAGTTTTCATTTACCACTATCAGTGAGATCACTGGTTAGTTCATGATTTTATTGTTAATATAACCAAAAATACTTTTTATATCCACTGCTATTTTGTGTTATAGGCATGATCTATAAATCTGTTACTTTTCAAAATACAAACTTAGTAGACTAACTATATTTTTAGTATACACCAAAACGTGCCCTAATTTGAATTGACAGTGGCAATCAGATTGAATTGTGAAAATTGAAGAAAAGGAACTTTTTTTTCAAAAAAAGAGAAAAATTTCTTTCAAAAAAGAAATGCTCATTTCTTATTCAAATTCTTTGACATAATTTGAACAGCTAACAACAAAGAATTTACCAAATAGATGTCCTTTTCTTTTGAAAATAGGAAAAAGACCTCACTTTTAATTATCACATTGATGTGTTACTAAGGAAAGGATGATATTAAATACTTTAAGATAATGAATTTGCCTACTTCACTTAAGCTTTTCTCATGAACCCTGTTTTATACTGGTAAATCTCTTCTTTAAAGATATGCAGATTCCATAATATTAGGGAAAGAGCCCTGCATAATCTTACAAGACTTAGAGCTACAGATTGCTACCTATTACTGTTTCTCCTGATTACTAATTGGGTAGCCATGGACAAATTCACTTCCCTGGGTCTCTTAAGATACGGATATTTCATCTAGCAATTTCTAAGCTTCCTATGATTCAATGAGTGAATTAATTATTAATTAATTTTAATTAAGTTCGCAGTAACAGAACCTTAACTTGATGCCACAAACTCCCTTAAGTTGTCATTTTTAATTTCTATCATTTAAAAATGTGCCACCTTTCTTGTATATGTTCTCTCTATACCAAGCGAGACAATTTGAATAGAGATAAGGTTTAGCTGGTCTGCTACTACCATAGTGTGTGAAGACTGGGTGCCCACTCCCTCAATGGGAAGGCTGGTCTCAATTTTTAAGAAATTGTTTTTAATTTAATATTTAATGAATCAGCACATGTGTTGACCACCTAGGCACTATGCAGTATATAGAAGAAAGCATAAGGCTTAACCCTTGTCCTTGGGCAGTCAAGATGCATGAGAAATGAATAAGCATTTCTTGAGGCCAATTGCATGATATGCATCACAGACCTCACGAAGGAGGTCAGCTGGTTGGGGCCCTGTAAAATAGGCCTGACTCTTGAAGGATGGGAAGACTTGCAATGGAGAGGAGGAAGAGGAAAGGCCAATACACCAGATGAGAGTGACTCTTACGAGGAAACAGTCTACATGGCTGTGACATCAGAAAGTCATTTCGGTGGGATAGTGAGGAGATGGCTGGGTAGCGGGTACAGGTGGGGGGCAGTGGGAAATAACTCAGGTGGGCTAGGCAGTGCCAGACATGGAAAGCCTCACGGAGTGTGACTATAACAACTTTAATTTCCTTGTAAGATTTGCTAATTTAATAGGACATGCTTTCCTATGCCAATCAAACTTTTCCAAGTTATGTAAGCATTGAATAAAATCATCTGAGATAAGCGAGGATAGTGTCTTTCCTAAGTAGCTTCAGCTTTGGGATCCTTAATGTGAGGAAGGGGTAGGCCTCACCAGTAGATGAATGTGCGGTCTCTAACATTTGCTCTTTAACATTCTTTTGTTCCCCCAATAAATCTGTGTCATTAATGACAACGTGTAAGTCAAGCAGAGGAGAACCAGCCTATTGGATGACAGGCTTAAGTGAATCTTGCTTTACGCCCTAATAGTCAACATATGGGCCTCCATCAGCCTGGAGTGGCAGGAATTTCCAAAGACACAGGCCTATGGAGAGGGGAGGGGGTGGAGAGAGAGAGAGAGAGAGAGAGAGAAAGAGAGAGAGAAGAGAGAGCCCTTGCTCCTAGAAGTATGGGTCTGGGAACTATTAGCAAAAGCCCCTCTGCTCCTCCTCTGCTGTCAGGAAGATGCATGTTAGTGGAGACAGAAATGTTTTTACACTGGGAACCCTGACTCCATTATTAATTTTATAGCTCTGGGGATGGGATGCTTGATTCTGTAAAGTTCCCTCCATGTTGCCCCACCAAAAGTGTGTTAAGTGTGCTAAACCTATGTGATTTAGAAACTCCAATTCTCCATCTTCCTTTCTCCCATGCATATGTGAGCTCTTGTGCAAGTCAGGATGAGGACAACATGTGTGGGGAGGAGAAAGGTCTATCTGGCTGGAAGCAGCACTTCCCACAGCGCAGATGTTGCCCAGTCTTCAAGATTCTGCCTGGATCTTACAGACACAGTTTAGGCAGATGATCTCAGACAGTTTGATGCAAAGATGACAAGAAGGTTGGAGTCTGAGTCTACAACCCTCTGTGTCTGGGGGTTGGGCTCTGGACCCAGGCAGGCCACACATCTGGGCACACACCACAAACATAAAGCAAAAGGAAGTCAGGGAAATGCACTTTCAACTTGTCACTTCTCTCATACGTGAACTGTGTAAATCAAAGTGCAATGTGAAATAACATTATAAAGCAATCTGAGTGATTGCATAAAATAAACATGTGAAATGCGAAGCATCCACGTAGGTGTTTATCCTTTTAAAATATCAATTTGAGAGACTCTAATGATAGGGCCACTAATTGAAAATATTTTTTAAATGTCTCCCGTGAAGTATTTTTAGAGCCAGTCACACATGCTTTTGTAGATACAGTGTGGTGCCAATATTTGCCTTGTGAAGACCAAGCTAGTTGTTGGAAGGGCTCAGAGAATCTTAGAAGGAAGTATGAAGAGTTAGACAAGTGATCAAGCTAAGCAATTCCATTTTTGATGAGATACAAATTGATGCTATTGGCTTCCTTGAACCAGAAGGTTCTGCTTGGAGAGGGCTCTTCCCAGTTGCATCAGTGGCAGACATCAAAACCACCTTAGGGGCACACGTGTTTTGGAGATGTGCATCCTGACATTGCAAAATTATTCTCATTCCTCAAAAAAGGTTACAGGAATCTGCTAACAATACAGGAAAAATGCAGCAAAAGCTACTAGTGTCATGTTAGTAGCTTTTACATTTTCTCACAAAACTTTAAATGTCTTAATTGTCAACAGCATATTGTGAGCTGGAAAAAAAGGCTCCTTTCCAAAAAAGTTACATGTCAGGACTTTTGCAAGTTCTTGATTAGATAAAAGAATTAAGGGAGAGAGCAGGAAAGATGCCACAGCACTGGTCACATATGGTTATGAGGGAGCCTGCTTTCTCGCGCCCGGCAGGGCACCAGGACGGGGTGCTCTGCGGAGGGGCAGAATATCTCAGTGGTCAACGCTGAGCTCTGGAGTCAGACATGCCTGGTTTCAAGTCCTGACCTTGCCACCAGCTAGCTGTGTGATCCTGGGCAAGTTACTTAACCTACCTGAACCTCCATTTCCTCAGCTCCAAAATGGTGATGGGAAGAGGACCTTCCTTATAAAGTTATGAGAATTAAATGAAATAATGCAGATAAAATGCTTATTGCAAGGCCTGGCCCGTGTAAGTGATCCATACATACCAGCTCCAGTCATGAACAAAAAGAAAAGAAAAGAAGTGAAAAGGGAGGTAGAGGGAAAGGAAGTAAGAAGAATGAAGGGTGGGGGGATGATGGATAGATGAACTTCCCATTCTGTCCAGCTTGGAAGATTTGAAAACTTGCCTTATGGGTTGCAGGCTGATAGGTGTAGCTGGGTTTCTTTCCCTAGTGGTTTCTGTTGTGGCCAGAGCAGGGATGAGTGACTCTATTTAATTTGGAAAAAATGATCTAGAACTATGTGTCCCAAATATTTCGAACTAAACATGTAGGCAAAGCATAAAACTCAGTGGCTCCGTTTCATTTAAAAAAAAAAAATACACACACTTAAATACATAGTCTCGATTCTTTTATTTTAAGCACAATGGTGATGCTCTTTGTTTTGGAAAGACCAATGGAGGTCTTTAAGGCAGTATAGCCCTACTGCCAGCAATAATAATGAATCTCTATTATAAGTCATTAAGGGAAAGCAATACTAGCAAATTTTGTATAGATTCTATACTTTAGAAATGCTCTTTTAAGAGTTTTAATGAAATGGTTCTGTATTCTGCGAAAATGACAAGTGTCACAGCTGCCCTTCTGCTTCATAGCCTGTCCTTAGGTCTAATCAGATCCAAACCCCAAAGCAAGGCCAATTTGTCGTCCACTGCTAGGCTGCCTCATCCTCCCTTCCGGCTTCAGAGACGGCCCTTCCCTGCCAGCCTGGCCCCTTCCCTGCTGCCCCCGGTGTGACCTCACCACCAACCTCACATCAGCGGCTCTCAGTCCTCAAAAACCCTCTCTCATCTTCCCTCTTCTGGGCCCTCATTCTGCCCTATTGGGGCCGATGGCGGACAGTGGCATGTTCAGATTAATTGTGTTTTCCAGCGTTTTCTAACTGCGCGTTGAACTACTGAGACATCTCACCGCCAGAATCTTTGTTTCCTTTCCTGAAACCACTTCTAAGTTAAGCTTTTGTCAATGGTCACTGCTTTGTCTGGTCCTCTCCCTGAGTTCTGCTGAGTCATTCATTCCCCTGAGCAATCCTTCAGACAGAAGGATTTTCTGCGTTTGGGGGACAAAAAACACCACGGCCATTGCACGAGGCTGAGTTAGACCACCAGCTCAAACCTTGTTAGGCTTCAGGCCACTGGGGAAAGACCACCAAGTTAGATGTCAGAAAGAGCCCCCCAGCCTGGGTCAGGAACAAGACACTCTGCCTGCCTGTCCTTGCCCGCTAAGCCCACCGGCCCAAGGGGGATAAAGAATTCTAACGCACAGTAATGTATTCCTGGTTTTGATGCACACAGATGAAGGATGTGTGTGAAGTGAAGGATGTTTACTGGCGTGTAGGGCTTATAAACAAAACACAAAAAGGTAAAAATTCAGAGTGGCCTTTGGGATACCAAGTGAGAGCGCTTTTCACCCCCACCGAGGGTCTCATTCACACCCCCGGCCTCAGCCGCCACATCTGGGCAAAGCATTTCCCAGTCTGCGTGTCCATCCCAGCCCCTCTCACGGGTCCCGGAGAGTGTGTCCGGCGAACATTCCCCCCGGATGACCACAGTCCCAGCAAACTCCGCATGTTGAAAACTAAAGTCATTATCTTTTCTCGAGGCGGGCCCCTCCTCAGGCGTTCCCCACCTCGGGGAATCGCCGGCGCCAACGCAGTCACTCGAGCCAGAACCGAGAAACCCTCTGGACGCTTCTCACCCGCTCCCGCATCCGCCCGCGTCCACGCAGTCACCACGTCCCGCCTCTGCTGAGCGCGCCCGTTCCTACTGCTGCCCTAATCCAGGCCGCTCCGCTCCTGCCCCGAGCGCTTTCTTGGTCTCTGACTTGTCCCCTGGTCCTCGCTCAGGCCCCTGCACGCCACACGGCCCCACACCCTCGGCGTCCTTGGGAAACACGGATCAGAGCACGATGCCTTTTGCATGACAGCCCCAGCAGCGCTGCACTCCCGCCAGGGGAAGTTCAAGCCGCTCGACCCTTCAAGTGCGGCTTCCACTCACCGCACAGACCCATCTCCTGCGAGTCCCCCCAGCGCCGGATTCCAGCCGTGTGGAACTGCGCCGCTCCCCACGGTTACCCAGCTTTGCTCATTTCCTGGCCTTGACACATATGGTCGCCACCTTTCTCCTTTTCCCTTTCCCTCCTCCCCGCATCCTCCTCTTCCTCCGCCTCCTCCAACACTACCACCTTTCTCTTCTTAACTTGTTACTGAAATATCAAATGCATGCAGAAAAGTGCACGCATCCCATGTGTACAGCACGATGAATTTTCCCAAATGAACACACCTGTGTAACTGGTGTCCAGATCAGGATCCCAAAAAGGCTCAGTATTCCAGAAGCCTCCCTCACACTCCTTTTCTCTACTCCCCTAGAGAAATCACTTCCCTGCCTTCTAATAACATTGGCTAGTATTTTTCATTTTTGTACTTTTTGTAAATGAACCCCTAGTCTGAAATGAAAACTTGGCATCGGGTGTCTGTTGCTGCGTAGCAAACCACCAAAAAACTGAATGGCCTGAAACAACCTCATGGTCCCACGTAGACCTCATAGCTCCTCACGGCTGTGCTTTTCTTCCACCTGGTCACCGGGCTCCTTGGAAATCGGGTCTGCGCTCGCTGTCCCCGACTGTCCCCGAGTCCTCTCCTTCCTTCACTCCCCAGTCTGCTGCGTTCATCTGGACCATCTCCCATTCTTTACTGAAACTGCTGTCAGCGAGGAGGCACCAGCTATCTCCCTGTCGCGGAGCCCAAGGAACATATTTCAGTCTTTCCCTACTTGGCACCTCCTCCACCCCTTATTTCAGTGAGTCACCGGGTTCTAGTGACTCTCCCTCTTCAACTCATCGAGTATTTGTCCTGCTTCTGCCTCTGTTCATTGTCTCTTTCCTGGGCTATTCCAACAGCCTCAAGACTTCTCTCCCTGCCTGCCCCAAACCATTCTTCCAGACTTATCCCGACATGGTTTGGGGATTAAAAATCTGGACTGGCCCACCACCCCCCACAGAATAAAAATCAAACCGTAGCACGTCATAAAGTCTCTTTAACCTGTTGCTCCAACCTCCCTCTCTAAACTCTTTGCCTAATGCCTTTCCCCACAACCCCGTGCCTGGGTGACTTTGAATCTGTAGTCTTTTGTGAACCTGCCCTGGGAATTTCTGCTAGGAGGTTCTCTCCTGCCTGGGGTGCCACTGACCCCACCCTTCACCTGCAGATGTCCTCCTCCTTTTCATCCTGTCTCTAATGCCGGCTCCTCTGTAAAAGCACACAGCTGATGGCTCTTTTTCTGATCTTGCTACTATTAATATTAATACTAAGAAATATAATTATTGTAATATTTTTGGTTCATGCCTTCTAGAACATAAACTCCCCAGAGCAAGATTTTTGTTTTGTAAACTCATATAGCCTAGGCTCCCAGAACTGTGCGTAGCACATAGTAGTCACTCAATAAACACTTGCTAAGTGAATGAATGGGCCCTTAACATTTATTGAGCATTTTTATGCCAGGCTTTTTCATGCATTATCTCATTCCATCCTAAACACAAGCCCTATGAGGAAAGAACTGTTTTTATCCCAATTTTGCATTGCAGGAAACCGACGCTTGACAAAATGAAGTAATTTGCCCAAGGTCACAGAGTCAACACATGGCCAAGCTAGGATTTGAACCCTGATTGTCCAAAGTCTAAATAACCTTACTTGACTGTCTTTGAGCTTTGTTTGCCATGGTGCTTTGCACATGACTCTACTGTGGGTCACAGTAGCTCTTCAGCAAATGAAACAATTATTCCGAAGTAGAAGTACCTCTTTACCTATTTATCTCTGCAACACATTATGAGGTCCCCTGAGAATAGGAACTGAGTCCTAGTTATTTTATTCACCAACCCCCGCCCCCCAACAAACCCCAAGCAGCCAGCACAGTGTCTTACACATGTTTGTGTCCACTAAATGTTTATTGAATGAAATAATGGGTGTGCTGTTAAGAGGCAGCTTTTGGCAGTGCGCCCTTTTTGCACTATCAGTAATTTTAAGGACTGTCCTGATGGTTGCCCTGAATCCAGCCCCAGCTGCTGCCTCTTCCAACTCTTTGCTTCTTCAGCACGATGTAGGCTCAGGGCCACCCCTGGCTGATTCACCCTCCACCCTGACCCCGGGCCTTTGCCATCCTTCCTGTCCTCATGAAATTCCCCGGCCGCTCTTCCTGCTCTTGGAGGCCGATCACGCAGAGCAAGTTCTACCCCTCCCTCTCCTCTTCTTAACCCTGCGCCCTGCTTGAACCCTGCCGCTTCCCTGGTCATCCTTGACAGGCAGGGCAACATGACATTTTTGTAGATAATTCTAACACAGAGTGGATTGTGATAAACAGAGACAGTCACGAGGCCCTGTAGGAGTTAGAAGAGGGAGACATTCCTAGTTAAATGATGGAGAAGCTGGAAATGAATTAAATCATTGTCTTTTTCACCGTGATTTGTTTTGTTTTTAAATAAGGAGTTTAGCTTCTATAGGGAAATTTCTTATAAGGATACAGAGTCTCTAGGACCTCAAAGGTTGGAATGCAGCCAGGCCTCAGGGAGAAATAGATGCAGAACCAGAAAATAGTTTGGAATGTGGGCAGCTTTTTCATTCCAGGTCTGGTCTTCATTGTCTCTGTACATTTGCTTTGTTCCTGCCTCTGGGTGGACCTGGTCTAGTCCACTGACTTCATCATGGGATGTGGCTGCCAATGGCAACCAAGTTTATATTTAGAGATGTTGACCGGCTGTCAAAATCACACATCTCAGGGAAATCCACCTGATTGGCCCAGCGTGAGTCAGGTGCTCACCCCTGGTCCAATCATCTGCTGCCATTGAACAGGGACATGTTGTACAACATGGCTGCCAGGCAGCCATCTCTGTGGAAGAGGAAGTAGAAAGGATCATTGTAAGTTGAGCAAACTCTAAAAATGTCCACCACCCTTGATTCTGTTGTCTGCTAATGTTCTTGTAAAAGAATTCTGGGTACTTCCGCAGGAGTAAAACAAATTAAGAGGCTTTTTATCTTTGAAATTTTTTTTCAGAAACAAATACATAAATAAGTATTGCTGGTTAGCAACATCACCCTAATTAACTAAGGTGATGTTCCATCAGTAATATCCAACAGGGTTTGATGCCAGCTTTGTTCATTGAAGGCCTAGAATCCTGGCGTCACCCACCACCGCACACACTTCTGTGTGGCCCGCGAGGTTGCAGCAGGGGAGACAGTTATGGGATAAACCCAGCAGGACCTTGCTCCCTCCTCAGGGTCTCACACACATGATGTCCACATCTCCCCTTCAGCAACTGCAGTTCCATTCCCTTCCTAATAAGCTGCTGTAATCAGGACTGTGGAGATAGAATTCCTTCCCTTCAAGGATTCCATGCTCTGATGAATTCTGAGAGAGCTAACTATGGTCACGTTTTGCCTAATTTGATTTGAGGTCAGGAGAGAGAAAACAAGGACAGATCCTTCTTTCACTTTGATCTGGCCTTGCCCATTCAAGGATCCTTCAATTTAAGGCCAGGTAAAGATAATTTGAAAAGTTTATCCAACTCAGAAGTGAGAGAGCTGGATTCAGGTTGCCCAAGACAAATCCAAAACTTCACGTCCGTCTTTCCTGAACTGGGCCCTCTTGGCACTGCTACACCCCCTGCAGCTGGCACAGAGGATTACACAGGGCACAGGCCCACAGGATGGGTGGGACAGCCCCAGGCTACAGTGAGGTGGTGCCAGGGCCCTTGTCCTGGAGGATGGACCCATGACTCTTCTCCTGAGGCATATTGTATTCTGCCCAACCTTTTCAGTGACATCTCCCTGTCTTGTCTTCCAGGCTCCCTGGGTACAGCAGGCCGTGTATGCAACCTGACTTCCCGGGGCATGGACAGCTGCGAAGTCATGTGCTGTGGGAGAGGCTACGACACCTCCCGTGTCACCCGGATGACCAAGTGCGAGTGTAAGTTCCACTGGTGCTGCGCAGTGCGCTGTCAGGACTGCCTGGAGGCCCTGGACGTGCACACGTGTAAGGCCCCCAAGAACGCCGACTGGGCGACCCCCACATGACCCCAGCAGAGGTCACCATCCACCTTCCCTCCCGCAAGGACTCCATTGGCTCTGCAAGGACGCTGGACCTTGGGGTTCTCTCTGGGGGGATGTTTCCTTAGGCATAAGGCCTTTGTCTCGACAGAAGCCCCCTTTTCCTCCCTGGGGCCCCAGAACTGGGGGCCACATGCTGCACATAAAGCATACCTTATTCTATGTCTTCCGGCATTCTGGGGACCTCTCTTCCTAGTGAGTTCTCTTTGGAAACGGCATGACAGGCTGTTCCAGAGGGAGGGTGGTGGGCCTAGACCACTGTCTCCATCCACCTAGACTTTTCCTCTTTCTAGAGCAATTGGCCAGGCAGAAAAAAGAGTGTCTCAAAGGAGCTTTCTCAATGTCTTCCAACAAATGCTCCCAGTTAAGAAATTCCATACTTCTCTTCAATGGGTAAAGAAAGCACAATCAACTGCCACTGAATTAACTTTAATGCTTGAGAAAAACAAGCAAGGCTTTTGTCCGATCAAGTGTTTTTGTAGCCACCAGCCCCAGGGGTCATTGGTCATTGCCTAGAGAAGGACGGCTTTCAGTAAACTTCAGGTTTTAAAATGTATTATTTTCCAAAACATGCCCACAATATGGCACTTATTGCCATATTAACATCTGATATAGCAGGGTGGGAATGTGTGTCCTTGGGTACAGTGGCATGTTCAGTCTTCGCAATAGCAAAAGCCTCAGAAAGCGCCTGCTCTGCATTACCATCCCTCGCTATAAAGAATCTTTAGGGGATGAGACTTCCTTCTCACTTAGGGTCTGAAGGGAATTAAAAAGAAGATGGACGATCTGGCAGCATTCTCTAACTGTTGGTTGAATATGGCAGAAAATAATTCAGTGCGTGGAATATCAGAAAATGTGTCTGTACAGATAAAGAAAAAAAAGGAGAATAAAATTCCGATCTGGTATTTTGCATGTGACCCATGGCATTTTGTAACTGAAATGACTTTGAGAATGAAAACTTGTGGGATGACAAGAACAGTGAACTAAAATGCTGACAGAGAGGTTTCCAGAGCTAAATCACGCCTGGGGCAGCCTTTACCGTCAGCAGATGCCTAAGAGAAGTCGGCCACGTGTGCTGGGGAGCAGCAGCCAGTGCCCGTCACCCTTCAAACACTCTTTAAAGACCTGTCATGTTTAATTGTATTTATTTGATGCTTACAAGATGACGTGATACTGTAGCCTAAAGCAAATGACACATAGCTTTGCTTATAAACTTGGTAATCCTCCCATATTATGTTGCAAACAAATCGTAACTTGGAGACTATATTTAAGGGACACAACTGTAATTATGGGAACATCAGTATGCAAATAGTGGTTGGCTTCTGCCATGAGCCAAAAGATGACATTCAGGGAAAATGGAGAGGCTGCCTGCACCATTTTTTATATTAAATGAAAGAAAGGTGAAGTAGACCAAGCAACTTCTCATGGTCTTGAACAATTTGATTCTTGTTCTATACATGATTTCCTCACAGGGCTACATTAACTAACAGGATAGTTCATTATATGCATCTGGTGTCAGATTACTGATGCTCACTCTTTTTTTAACACATTGGCCTTCAATTTTTCTGTTCTTGCTTTGCACTAGGTCATTTGGACTGAGGTTCGTGGAAAACAACCTGCTAGAGTACTTTGTCATGATTGACGTTTGCCTTCTAACCTTCTTAAAAATGACAGAATTTATCCCCTTTCCTTCACTCCCAAACCCCTAAATTAGTTGACTAACTTTTCCAAAGTGACTCCTTCCTCTTTTTCTTCTATGGATTCAGAGGGCGGGAACAGTGGGGCATGACAGTGTCTGCTCTGAGCTTAGTGTGGGGTTAGGCTGGGCACGTGGCAGCCACTCAGCCCTCAGTCACTTGGTGTGAACGCCTTCGTGGGAGGACAAGGCACTTGCACAGGGATCCCGACGCCATCAGCTCTTCTTCCTACTAGATGAACCGCAAAGTCATAAATCTCATGGATATGTTTAGAATTGGAAAGGGTCTTAGAGGACATTTCAGCTCCCCTCAGTCTGAGGAAACTGAGACCAAGGGAGGCAAAGGGGTCCCTACACATTTCATCCGTTTCCCAGATCTCTATCACAAATGGGGCCGCACTCTGGGAGTATTTGAGAAAGCTAAGCACTTTATCCATTAAACTAAACTAGTTTCTCTCAGGATTAATTGAGTGGATTCTAAATAATTCTAGCTTCCAACGGGATGTTCATTGTTTTTGTATTCCTGCCATGTTTAGATCTGACTTTCTTTTTATGCTGAAATGCATCCCTCCTGATAAGTAGCAAGGGGACAAGGCATATCCCTGTAGAAACCTACATACATTTTCCTCATCTATACGGGAGACCATGGCAGCCATGGCAGGTGGCAGTGGGTCCTGCCACTGAGGAGGGCACAATGAGAGGGTGAAATCTTTTTGTGTGTTTTTTCTTCTGAAAGAGGAAATTTCTTTTCTATTATTTGAAAAAAAACTTTAAAAAAAAAAGAAGATATGGGCCGGGCGCGGTGGCTCATGCCTGTAATCCTAGCACTCTGGGAGGCCGAGGCGGTGGATCACTCGAAGTCAGGAGTTCGAGACCAGCCTGAGCAAGAACGAGACCCCGTCTCTACTAAAAATAGAAAGAAATGATCTGGCCAACTAAAAATATATATAGAAAAAATTAGCCAGGCATGGTGGCGCATGCCTGTAGTCCCAGCTACTGGGGAGGCTGAGGCAGTAGGAACCCTTAAGCCCAGGAGTTTGAGGTTGCTGTGAGCTAGGCTGACGCCACGGCACTCACTCTAGCCGGGGCAACAAAGTGAGACTCTGTCTCAAAAAAAAAAAAAAAAAAGAAGATACTTTCAAACTCAGTGGACTTAGGGCTCGGTGGAGGATCAGTATTCCAGGATTCTGAAATACACTAAACTCCTGATTACCTGAGGCTTTCAAGGAAATGTATGGCATGAACTACCCAAACAAAATAGTGGCAAAATCCATTCAGGTAAAATCCCCTTATAAATTTCTTCCTGATTAAAAAAACCTTATTGTAAATTAAAGTTTGGAGTTCCAAGATAATGCTCATTAATTTTCTGCAATATCTAAAAAAGGTCCCACACTAGGAGATATAGACTAGTTCCCTGGAGTTTTCTACACTAAAGATATAATCTGCATGCAACTCTGAGACTTAGCATATGAGTTGCTTTCTGCAACAGATTTGCTTCCCTAAATTGGTTTGTGATGCTGACCGGTGTTTGTATTCTCAGAGGCCCGTTTGGCAAGGTGCATTCTGGTTACAGCATCCTGCACAGCCCGCTCCTGGTCTGAAAGAGTGAACACCCTGCCTTAAAAGACCAGTTTATCCCCTCAACTGGCTTAAGCTCAAGCACAAAAGCCCCAGTGCCGTGACCACCTGAGCTCTGGCTCTGTGCCCCTTGGGGACAAGGGCCTTCCTTGGCATGTTACTGGACTAAGATGCTTCAGGATGGAAGTGGGAGAGGTGCAGGGCACCCCAGAGCACTGACTATCTGCTCTCTTATCTGATGTCACCAGACTGAAACAGACATCTGAAAATAAGGATCCAGCACATGGCAGTTCAGTCTGGGTAAGGCCAGATGATAGGAGGGGACATGGGAGGGAAAGAGCTGGGTGGCTTTTGCCAGGTGACTGGCCGAGCTTGGTGATCACAGGCATGGCTTTCTCTGCTCTTGTTGGTAACCCCCACCCTTCTTCCTGCCATTGCTTCTCTGTCCCCGACTCCCAGCACCTACTTCCTGGGGCATCGTGAGGCCCATGGGGCTCAGGGTCCCAGGCCATGGCTCGGACAGTCCACACCTGCTGCGTAGCTCTGTTCCAGGTGGCCGGCGTTCATTTCAAGAGTCCTTTTGAAACTGTCACAGCTATATTCCTTTTTCTTAGAATTATTACAAAGTCTGAAAAGAAATAGGTATTGCATTTCTTTTTCAAAGAAGGTAGCTTTAAAGTCAGAAAATCCAGTTCTGGGCCATATTAATTTATTAAGGAACCTCACACTGACTTCACGAGACCTAAAGCAGAGCTGTCTCCAACGCGGCCAACATGACCGTGCAGGCGCTCTGCTCGCCGGCTTTTTCAGGTCAGGATATTGTTATTACTTCTCAGTTATTAAAAGCTGGCCTGGGGCTGGTGTTGTCTCACTCAGCTGAAAAACATTCATCTCCCCTCTCGCCAGCTCTCAAAATAAAGGCTCAGAGAGGTGTCCAGTGGACCAGAACCATTCTTTTGTGTCTCTTTACTGTACTTCAACCTGGGTTTCCTTATCTTAAGAGCAAGAGTTGTATTCAACAAATAGACCTTGCCAGTTCCAAAGCTGGTAAATAGCTTTTGTCAGGTCTGGGCTGAACTTCTGAAAAGCAATCTGCTGGTGTGAGCTGACAGCTAAGCTCTGCTGCTTTTGACCTTCTCCCTACCTAGGCAGAGAAGATTTTCACTCAGCCATGAGAATGTTCTTTACATTTTTCTGGGGATCAGCAAGGTGACAGGTGGCTTGCAAAACCCAACATGATCGTTATTTTTGTAAATCATAGTTGTTCCAGCTCTAGCTTTTTTCCCCCCGTGATATTCACATGGATTCCCGTGTAACCAAACCTCCCACTTCCACAAGCTAATAAAAGTGTCATGCAGATTGTTACAAAGAACTATTGTTATTTACAAGTCTACATTTTCTGTGAAATCAAAACATAATAAAGTGAATTTTCAGTGTTAACTTTGTTATTTTAAACTCATGATAGTCTTGCCAAATCCTCTGGTGAAAAGAAACCCCTGCAGGTTATGGGAACTATTCCCTTGTCTTTTCTCAGGACCACACTTAAAACAACTTGATCACAAGGCATCTTTAAAGTTCGTAAAGATTTTCAGAGAAGGCAACTGACCTACCTTATTGATAGCTATTCTTGAGAGTTGATGGGTAAAACATACTAAAAATAGAGAAATTATGCCAAATTTTCACCCTGTGTTTTCATATGGGTACCAGCTAAGTGCCTGTCCCGTCAGTGCTAGCATGCTTTGGCAGTGTTTATAAACTCAGTGTCTCTACCAGCAGCGAACTCACTCCCATCGACATCACTGAATTATTGCTTTCTCTGTAAGTGCTTACTCTGGACTGAAATGGCATTTTCTCAGCTTGACAAGAAACATACAAGATTTCTTGCCCAGTTGTTGAGATCTGGTGGTGTGGGCTACTTATATCAATTGGTAGAGGCTCAGAGAATGGGAATGAAGTTCACGTATGAATAGGTCAAAAGGAAAGAAAGGAAGGAAAGAAAGAAAGAGAAAGGAAAGAAGGAAGGAGGGAAGGAAAGGAAGGAAGGAAAGAAGGAAGGAAGGAAGAAGTATAGAAAAAACGAAGAATTATAGTAGAGAAATTTTAAAAAAGAAAAATAATTCAAAAATAAAATAAAATGGGAATGAACTCTCCTCCAGCAAAGGACACCCAACCCCCCACATTTCTCTTCCCCGATGAGCTATGTTGGAGTGACGTCACTAAGCAAAGCATTGGTTCTGTTCTTCAAGCACCCCAAGGTGGTCTTGTAGTTGCTCACTGTCCTCTAGGATTCCATAATTCCTTCCAGAAACTTCCACACTTACTTGGATGATCTGAAAAAGAAGTGGCGATTCAAGTGTCTGTGTGTGTATGTGGTTTTTGGTTTTTGGTTTTGAGATGGGGTCTTGCTATGTTGCCCAGGCTGGCCTCAAACTCCTTGAGCTCAAGTAATCCTCCCACCTCAGCTTCCTGAGTAGCTGGGACTACAGGTGTGCACCACCATGCCCAGCTGTGTGTATTTTTCAAAGGACATTTCCCCAAAATATTTTTGTCTAGAAATTGTCAATGAAATTTCCCTGTCACCTAACCCTTTGTGCGTGAGGGCTCTTCTATACGTTGTAAGATGTTTAGAAGCAATTCCCCCAGCCCTCAGTCGTGACAACCAAAAATGTCTCCAGACATTGCCAAATGTACCCCATGGAGGGGGAAGAGGGGAAGAGTGAAATGGTTCCAGGTTGAGAACCATTAGTCTAACATTTTGGGTTAAGTCCTCTCTTAAAACGCAAGCCACTTTCTGTTAGGAGCACTTCACTGAGAGTATTAGTTTAATGGGAATGATTCTCAGTACTAGTGTGTCAGACTAGCTAGGAAGGGGTCTTTTTGGGGAAAAAAAGCCCTCAGCATCATGGGGCAGAAGGAGAAAGGCTAAGACTTGACTTGAAGCTCACATGGGCCTGCTCTGTGTGTCCCTGGAGTCTGGAAAGCCCGAGGCTCCCGGGTTTCTGAGGATAAGCAGTAACCTTGGGGAAACAAAGGAAAGACGGAAACAATAATGTGGTTTTAGAAGCTGGAGGCAGAATTCTTCTTAGGAATTCCTCAGTTTCACAACACTCAATGGGAAAAAAAAAAAAAAAATAACCCAAGAATCACAGATCCCCAAGATATGTATGGCCTGGAAGGTGGAGGAGTGAGAACATTATAGCTCTGCATCCCACAGTGAAATAGTTTTGAGTTTCTCAAGACAGTCAGAGGGGAGGGTAATGATAAAAAGGAGACACTGCAAAATGGAGGAAGTTTGAGTGTCAAATGAGGAGAAAGAATTTCAAGTTTAAGGCCAGGGTGGGTATCATTTGCAGGTTGTTCACTGAAACCCCTCTCCTGTCACTCCCAGCTGCTCCTTCCGCAGGTCACCCTGGCCTGGTGGGGGTGGGGGTGTAGCGGAGTGGAGGAATGAATCAAAGTGCTGTCCAACATGTGCCAACAAAGGGCGGGAAAGGGACGGCCCGGGCTGGAGGTAAGATGAGGAAGAGTGGAGCAAGAAGCAGGCTGGATGACGAGACAGGTAACCCCAGGAGTCAGAAAGCCTGTCTCCTTAGCCTTGACAATTTTTCATGAGCCAAACTGGTCGAATACAAACTGAATTTACACTTTATGCTGCCCAAAGAAGTAAAGATCAGACGAGAACCATTTGGATGAACAAACAGCTTGCGATCTGTTCCTTCATGGTATTTATTAATATCTAGTCCTAGATAAGAGCATGATCCAAAGCGGATCCACACGATCAACTTAACATTTAGACTATTTTTGGACTGTCAACTTGATTTTGTAATTTCCAAGTAGTGACCGACCCTGTGAAAGCCCCTGTAATTGAATCACAGGCTCTGGATTTCCCCAGACGGCCCACCCATTCCTATTTTAATAGCATTGCAGGCTTTCCTAAGCTCCACAGATGAGAGGAGTCACATTACTGCCCATAAACCCAATTCAAATAATTAAATGATGAAGATGCATCTAGTATCCACTCAGCCGGATTGTTCACACCGGTTGCTTCAGCAGAGGCTGGGGGGCTTCGCAAACCCATCTGTAAATGCTTAGGGGCTTCGTGTTACAGGTGGAGGTCGCACACCGGCCGAACAAACAGCAGGAAATACAGAAAACTAAATCTGAATTGGAGTCTCCAAAAGTCTACCCACCCATATAAACTTTGGCAGCTGCCCCTTGGTCATTACTCTGTAATAGTAATGAAGGCTTCATGAAAGGCCTTGAACTCTGAGTCGTCATTTTGGAATCGTGCTTAATCAAGACAAATATTCCCAGCCTAAGAGTACAACTAGGAGGAGAGGGGAGTACGGGTTTAATTTTCCTATATATTGCTGTATCTATAAACAACGCCTTATCTTCTCAGCAACTCTCATGAAATAACAAGCACTAGTGTTTTTAAAAGTATTTACACCAGCCCTTGGAGATTTTATTAGAATCATGATTCAGACATGAGAAATTTTCCTCTTCTACAGGGTTTAGTAATCAGAGTAAGAATTACTCAGTAGACTGTCTATACAGACAAATGAATGTGAATGCTTCCTCTGGCTATTAACCATTCATTGGCAAATTTCTTTTAATTTTTCTGAACTGACTGAATCATGAGTCAAGATGATCCCTCTGGGCTGCATATTGTAGACAGATAATTAAATAGTTTCTGAAAATCATGTCGTGCTGTTACATTGCTATGGGACTTCAACAGAGCAGTAAGTTACGCGACACCTCCAGGATGCGGAGAGCGAGGATTCCTGGAATTGCAGAATGCCACATTTGGAAGAAACTTTGCAGGTAATTTATTTCTTCAACCTCTGGATTTTATTCATGAGAAAACAAAAGAAAGTTCATGGTTCAGTCTGTGATGTGAGCAAGACACTCTGATTCAACTTCAGGGAAGAACAGTTATTATTCATTCAGTGAGTCTATCCTGAGCATCTCCCGTGAGTCGCCTGCTGTGCTGCGGGCTGGAAGTGCAGTGGGGACTAGGGCAGACGTGCCCTTGCCCAGAGCCTTCTGCAGAACGGGGAGAATACCTAACACTTTCTACTTTACAGTCACTTCCACACGCGGGATTGAGTTAGTGCTTAGAACCACTCTTAAATGTAGATAGGATTAGGCCCATTTTCAAGGGGAGGCAAGTTACAGATTTAGTAATTTGCTCCAGGTTATAGAAGGCTTGTAAGCTTCTAAGAGGCACAGCCCAGACCCAAATATTCGTCTTCTAATTCTTCTAATTCTCACTCTAGTGTCCCTTCTAGAATACCAGATCTCCCTCTGATTAAAACTCAATAAGAAGGCCAGGTGCGGTGGCTCACGCCTGTAATCCTAGCACTCTGGGCGGCCGAGGTGGGTGGATCGCTCAAGGTCAGGAGTTCGAGATCAGCCTGAGCAAGAGCGAGACCGCCCCCCCCCCCATCTCTACTAAAAATAGAAAGAAATTAGCTGGACAACTAAAAATATATAGAAAAAATTAGCCGGGCATGGTGGCACATGTCTGTAGTCCCAGCTACTCGGGAGGCTGAGGCAGTAGGATCGCTTAAGCCCAGGAGTTTGAGGTTGCTGTGAGCTAGGCTGACGCCATGGCACTCACTCTAGCCCAGGCAACAAAGCGAGTCTCTGTCTCCAAAAAAAAAAAAAAAAAAACAACTCAATAAGAAATATTCTGTCCAATTGGCCATTGAAAATGACTTCATGGGTTCAATAACCATATTTTCCAAACAAAAATGAGGATGTGAAGACTGCCAAAGGATTTCTGTGATTTTTAATTCATATGAAATCTAGATAGCAAATCATATGTAGACACATGTTACAAAGCTCTTCTAGAAACTATATGACTTTTAATGATACATTTAACAAGGTACTTTTATTTGAAATCAAATAGTTCTGAGATTCTTCCCCAAAATATGAGATTTCTGGTCATGAGAAACCTACTTTCTCTGTCATGTGGCGAGTCATTCCACAATTGAAGATGGTTCTAAAATATTACGTATCAGCTTAGACATGGTATGAATCATGATTTATTTCAGAGTTTTTCCCAAACAGCTGCCTAATGCTTGATTACTCAGGTTGTATTAACATGTCAATAACTTTCAAAGATATCTTTCATAATAATCTTGCCTTCTTTTACTGATGAAGGGAGACAGAATTTTCTTAGCAACAATGTGCAAGAAAAATTTTTCAGAACTATATTCAAATGTAATATATTTTAAGATATTTAAAGGCACAAAGTACATATAAATATGATATTGGCATCTATTAACAATAATATTTTTGCCTTGTTTAATATGAAATATGGGTGGTCTTTCTCTCCATAAAGCAAATGGGGAAGATGGGTATAATATTAGATTATTGGATAATGTTCCTAGAAACAATAGGTAATCCCTCCCCTACCTTCTGCTATAGAACCAGCCCAGCAGGGCTGAATACAGGTTCCCAGCACTGACCTCCAGTCGCCAAATGACTGCTCACTTAGTCCAACCTGGTGGGTGGTTGGGATTATTTCTGATGGTGGCCAAATTAGTAAAAGGAAAGTCTCTTCAGAAAGTAAGGGAACATCAATATCTGAGGAGGTAGGAGAGTGAGAAAGAGAATCTTTGTCTAAATGGAATCTTAAATAAGGGGTCAGGGGAGAGGGTGGAGAATTTGTATTACAATTATTCTAAAAGTGTATGGAATAGATTTATACTCATGTTTATTCATGATGGGGGGAGAAACTGTCCCCAGATATGCATTTTAATTTGTGAGAAAGATGCTAAGAAATATGAGATCATGAAGAAGGTGGTACTTAAATAAAATAAATAAGTAAATAAATAAATAAATAAATCTAGGAAGTTTAATCCTGCCTAGAATGTGATTCATTCTTTTGGAGCAAATAATAGAGTGAGGTGATGGCCAAAAGCAATTCTATTTCTTGGACACGTAAGCATTTTTCCTTATGGAAGAATCAGATCCCTAAGTAGATCATATTGATACCCCTAAATATCATTTTCCTTTCATTGTCCTTGAACAGGGCCTAAAATTCTCACCCTTACCAATGCTGCCTGGGGCTAAGAACCCATCTTTTGAAATTTTCTTTTAAAATGCATGGATGTTAGTCGGCTGTATTATTTAAGTCAACAATTACTTATTCAACAAATATTTGGTGCAACTTACTATCTGCCAAACATTTTCCCCAATGTTTGGGAAATAGCAGTGAAAATGTAAATGAAATAAATGAGACTTCTATTTCTGGTAATGTGGCAAACCAAATATCTCCAAAAAAAAACCTGCTACAAAATGCCTAGAAATTCTACATAAAGTAAAATAAATACCCTTTGAAATGTATAAGTGAACCCTCCCTACCTCCACCCTCAAGTACAGGAAAGCTCCAAAGTCCAAAATGAAGAGGAGACTGAAAACCCAAGCCTTAGGGCCCCAATGGAAGTTTATTTATTTTTCTATTTAGAAGTTTAAATTTCAAAGACCATGTTGGTGTAGAAAACAAGGTCTTGAGCTTTCTTGAAGTGGGGAATTTGAATTAAGACACAATATCCCATCTCCTCCCACATAAACTCAGAACCTTCAAAGGGCTATCTATATATTAAATAAATGAAAATCTCACCATCAGCACCGGGAATCAACAAGGAACTAGTTAGTTGTGAAATGGGATTGGGGCAGGGGAAATGTATCCTTTGATCATTGATAGCTACCATCCTATTCTCATCTTAGTTTGATGTCAGAATTTATACTACTTGTATGTTCCAGGAATTGCCCGGTCAAGAAATTAACCTAAAAACAAAAGCTCTGGATTGAGCAGATGCAAGAGGAAAACCTCCAAGAGGGTCATATTTTCAACCAGGCTGAAGAGTATTCTCACAGATAAAGCTTCACTATCATGTGATTCAGGAAGTCAACAAGCAAATCATTAGGTATATATATATGACCCAAACATGAAAACATGAGACATTCACATTTTGATTAATCTCCTATAGATGATCAAAAGGATCTCAAATGCCCACTGGTCCCTGAGAGCTGGCGGTCTTGAAACACATAAACACTGTCATGTTACTCAGGATTTTCTTCCCCTATATTCTGTTCCTACTTCCATTACAAATGGATAACTGGAGCTTTAAAGCTAATATAACTGACATAACCCTCTTTACCAGCTTTATACATTTTCCCCCAGTTTATTGCTTGTTCTTCCGTGTATAATAATTAGGTAGAAATCCAAGCCATTGGCAGTCGAGGCTCCGACTGCAAACTGTCCAGGAACCCCCAGGACTCCCTCAATCTGAATGGGTCAGTACTGCCGAACAGCCTAACTGGGAAGTCTCCTCAGTCTACAGGCATCGTTTCACCTGTTGCTGTCACAGATGCCATCACTAGACACCAGCCCTGTGGGGTTGCAGGGACTGGAGCTCAAGGATCAGGTGATACCCTGGCCTTACCCAGATCCCTCAACACCCCAGGGCTCACACTTGGGCTCTGAGGGCATTGCCCTTTCTTAGTTTTCACTTACATATTCAGCCCTGGTTCTCAAAGAGTGACAATATGTCTTAGTGGCTAGAACCAGAGGTTTTCAGCCTCATCTACATGTTTTTCTGGCCCTTCCAAAGAACCTCAATGCTTTTATGCTGAGCCTGTATCCCCAGCAGATTCTCTCAGGAGGAATTCCCCTCTGGAGTCCCTGAAGTTCTTTCACTGCAGCAGATGTTTGTTAGGGCCTCAACTCTTAAATAAAACAGATTTCTCTACTTTCAACTCTCAGGAAGAAGAGGGTGGGGCCTCATACTCATTCTTTACCAGAAGCCTCCAGGGTTCTTTTTGCAAACTGATAAGCCACAGGAATTTTTAAAAGATTCTGCTACATCTTCTCTCTAGGGCAAGGAGAGTCTAATAGCGCTCTTACATTAGCATGACTGGGCACACTCAGGACTCTTCTCAGAATGGAATTCTGCTGGAAACAGATTTGTGTCTTCATTTTATACCTAGGAGTTACAGTACCCAGATACGCTAGCTTAAAAAGTTAACCTGTGCCCACTGCTTTCGGCTAAAATGTAGTAGGCTGAAGTAGGCCAATCCTTTTACTGTGACAACTAGAAAAAACAAATTTCAAAAATTTATTTTCTAAAGATATTGGAGAGTTGTGGAAGCCAAAGGATAAGAAAGACTAAAAATCAGGGAAGGAGAGTCTTTTAGGTGGACTCTCTGCTGTCATTTCCCCCTTGCTTGCGAATTTTAGGCATAAGGTGAGGCTTGGGCCAAGCAGAGAGTGAAACCAGGCTGGTCTTAATCTAAACTCATATTCCTCCCTCTGAATAATCTACCACCGGGGTCACAGAATGTGAGTTTGATGTTTAATTATATAATGCTAAGAATGAGGGGTGATTTGAAGCCATTGATAGGAGAAGTAACACATAGGCACAGGAGACAATTGCAGAGCAGTGATGCTATTTTGGGGGTGGGGTGGGGAGGGGGAAGGGATATAAATACAAGCTTCACACTCCAAAATGCTGGCAGCAGGCTCCCTGACACCAAAGCTGATGCTTCAGTAAGGGAATTCCAGTCCCTCTGGAATGGCCGGGGGTCCTGGTGCAGTATTCCTCACTTATCCACAGGGGTGCCTGAAACCACAGATGGGACCAAACCCTATATATATGTGTTTTCCCATGTACAGACATACCCATGATAAAGTCTAATTTATAAATTAGGCACAGTAAGAGATTAACAACAATGATAATAAAATAGAGCAATTATAACAATATGCTGTAATAAAACTTATGTGAATGTGGTCTTTCTTTCAAAATATCTTGCTATACTATACTCATGTATTTTCCAACCACAGTTGGCTGCAGGTAACTGAAACCTCGGAAAGGGAAACTGCAGACGAGGGTGGACCACTGTCTGTCAGACGTGAAGGTGACCTTAGACATGTGGCTTGTTTACTGGGGAGATGAGCCCCTGCCCCATGTCACTGACTTTAATCCACCATCTAATCCGAGTCCCCCGCAACATGAAGGTCTTGACGACCTCTGCCAGGAACACGACACCTGTGATGTTTAACCGACAGCGGGAGTGGGGGCGGTACCGGTAAGAATGTGAGCTGATGGGGCCATTTCCTCACTTGAGCCAGTGTCCCGCGTGGCCCTTTTAAAACACAAACTACCATTCCTTAAGGACTCAGGAAAGAATCAGTGATCTGTTTTAATCCTAGGGGGAAAACTGCTTAACTGTGGGAGCAGAGCTGCACGATCTTTATATCTTCATAAGGGAATTTCTTTTTCTTTGATATTTTTCTTAATTTCAGAATACTATGGGGGTACAAATGTTTTGGTTACATAAATTGACTTTGCACTGCCAGTCACAGCTACAAGCATGTCCATCCCCCAGACAGCGCACACCGCACCCATTAGGTGTGAATTTACCCATCCCCTCCTCCCCCATCCCTGCCCGATCCCAGATGAATGTTATTTCCGTATATGCGTATGTGTTGATTAGTGCCAATTTAATGGTGAGTACATGTGGTGCTTGTTTTTCCATTCTTGTGATACTTTACTTAGAAGAATGGGCTCCGGCTTCATCCAGGTTAATACAAGAGGTATTATTAGTTCACCATTTTTTTTTTATGGCTGAGTAGAACTCCATGGTATACATATACCACATTTTATTAATCCACTCAGCTATGGATGGGCACTTGGGTTATTTCCACATCTTTGCAATTGTGAATTGTGCTGCTATGAACATTCAAGTACAGATGTCTTTATTATAGAATGTCTTTTTTCCCTTTGGGTAGATGCCCAGTAGTTGGATTGCTGGCTCAAATGGTAGGTCTACTTTTAGTTCTTTGAGGTATCTCCATATTACTTTCATAAGGGAATTTCAAGGGTAGTTTTGATTATACTTTAGCACCTACCTTCTGGGTAAACTGGAGGTCTACAAGGCTTGGACCACCCAAATATAATGTACTATCCTTCTAAGAACTGCAGTCATATGTATAACCTACCCCTCTCAAAGAGCCCTGTGGCAGACACATAAAATTAGGCAGATAGAGTGGCAGATTCTTGCTCTCCTTACATAAGTCCAATTAAAATTCTAAATGTGTGTTCAATTTTGGTTGAGGCTATGAAAATCCAAAATGCCCTACTGGGCTGTGGTTCTACTGGCAAGCAGAGATCTTTTCTTCTCTGCCTCTTTATCTCATAAGATGCCCACTCTTTCTGAATGGGGTAAACCAGTTCCAGGTGAGTTCTCTTGTGCTGACAACCCGTGGGCATTAGTGAAACCGTCTGGGGTCAGTTGAGAATGTCTGTGAGGGACGTTCCAATAGATAACCAGAGATGCTGATTTAAAAAAAAAGTGACCGGGTCCCAGGCATTCCCTCCACCCCACCCTTCAGATCTGCCCTGGATTGGGGTGGGGAAGACTGGGTCCAATCCCAGATTTACTGAATCAGACTTCCTGGAGATGAGCCCAGGTGTTGGTATTTTTTAAAAGCTCCCCAGGTGATTACAATGAATACGGAAGGTTGAGAACCATTGACATACATTATCCCTATCAATCCTGTTAGCCGCACTGTTAAATAACTTGCATACAATCAAATAGCTAGTGAATGACAGTGGATTGATGGAATCAGTTCCCAGTCTTCAATCTAATACTTTCCCTGACTATACGGTAAATAGTTACCTCTCAATTAATTCCTACATTATTAACTTTGCTATGCCCTCCTGTGCACCAGAGAAGTTAGGGCAGTGCAGGGAAGCAGAGGCCACATTCAGAAAGGAAAAACATTTGATAGTTCCCAGAATTTTTGTTTCTGAAGGCAGAATCCTTATTCCGCTAGTTATCCAGACCCTAAACTTCAGAATTACCTCCGAGTCCTACTTTCCATACGATACTATGTCCACTGCTTCTGTTTATTCTTTCTTCCAAATATTCCTTCCCTTTCTCTTCTCTTTGCCGCCACCCAAACCAAGGCCTTTAGCACTTCATTTCTAAATTACCATAATTAATGCACAATAAGGTTCACTGGCACCAGACCCTCCTCTCTTCAATCCATCTTGCTCACTTTCCAAATAAATCACTCTAAAATGGTGTTTCCGTCATTTCCTTGCAGCCTTCCAAAATCTTCACTGGTTCCCACTGCCTGCAGGGTCCAAATCCATCACCCCTCCACAATCTAACCCACGCTCCCCTTTCCAAATCTATTCCCCACTAATCCTTCTAGTCCAACTAATCATTGCTGCTTAGACGCACCAAGCACATTTTCAGCACACATTGTGCATCCTGTGATGGGAAGAGCTTTAAAGCTGAACAATCAAATCCCTGTTCTGGGTAAGATCGGAGAGTTATTTAACCTCTCTGAGGTACAGTTCTTCCTTTGCCACAGGTGAAAACAATACCAACTTCACAAGGTGGTTGTGAGGATTAAGGAGTAAATGGGTAAAATGACCCCAAGTAGATGCTTGGACACGGTGCATGTTGTTCCAACTTTGCTTGAACAATTTCCCTTGCTCGTAGCTGCCCATTTCCCAATTCCTTCCCGGGCTGGTTATGAAGCTGTTGTCTCTCAGCTCCCAACCACCCCTCTGCGCTCAGCTTTGGCCTCTGGGCTGAGGCTGCAAACCACATTTCTGCTGGGCCAGCTGCTCCTTGGTAGGCTCTTCAAGAAGGAGCTGCCAGAGGGGACTGCAAGGTGGGAGAATGAGAAAGGGAGGGATGCTCTCCCTCTGATTGTCGGATGTTCCTGGCCATGTTCTTCCAGCAACAGCTCTTCCTGCGGCAGCACAGGATCCAGTTCACAGTTACTTTTCCCTCACACCCCAGACCAGCCTCACTGCAGCTCTAGAGACACCAGCAACATCTGGCCAGCACCGCCGCTCCAGCTTCGGGCTCCTCTCCGAGTGTCTAAGTTCTAATAATTCCAACCTCTGCCCCTCTACTGTCCCTCTACCCCTAGGGGCGGTAGCTGCTTCACGTACTTCCCTTTATGTTCGCAACATAACATTAGCAGTTCTTGGCACTGACTTGTCTGTCTCCATTGCCGGGGTGGTGTGTTTCCTGCCTGGGCCCCGGCTGATCTCCTCCCCATCTCCCCTCTTCCACGTTGGGTCCACACCTCACTCTGAGAAGGCCTCCTTGGCCATCACACCCTCTGAACGCTGCAGACCCTCAGACTCACCGCAGAGCTGGTTGTGAACCTCAGAAATAAATTTCTACTATGACTCTCTTGTCTCACCATTGAAGAAGCTGAGTTTGAGAAGTGATCGTCAAAGGCATGACCTCCAGCTGGCTGTTCTGCCTACCTCCCACGTGGGCTGCCCACCCAGACCGTCCGCTTAGCACTCAGACAGTTGAGACCCTACAGCGCCTCTGTAATTATTGCGTTGAGTATCATTGAACTGACACTCTTTACTTTAGCTTTCGGCATCTTTCTTAGGGACACCACTGTGTGAGTTGCTGGGCTGGGCAGAGGACAAACACTGTGTGTGGGCACATAGACGGGGCTTCACACACAGTCTGGTGAATGAACCATTTAACCCCGAACTTTGCACATACAGAGAGGATGTCCACCCCTATCTTATGTTGTAGATTGTTGCTAGCAATGACCAACATCTGGATCCAATTACATCTGGGAAGCGTAGTTTTATGGTCTGCATAGATGCTGAAAGGTCTTCTGAGTTGTTTTCTCCTTTGATGCAGCAAAACAGAAGCGTTAGTAGAATTTTGTAAGCAGGCATAGCCTACCCACGAGACAGGAAGTGCATGCAGATTCACAGCACAAATTTATCAGGTGATGTTTCCTCACTGACAGAATTTAATATTAAAAGTTATAAAGTCTTAATGGGACAAAACATTTTAAAGAGGTAGTCTAGTTTTCCAATTGCCTTCCATAAATTTGGCTGCAATGTAATAAACTCAAGTCAGGAGTGACTGACCCGCTGAGATGTGTTTTCCAGCAGCGGCTGGGGCAGTGCATGGCTGTGACGGCTGGCCACAGGGACAGCGTCTAGGATTCAGGGAATGTGCCCTGACTGTTGTCACAGCCCTCCCCTGCCACACACAGCTTTCAGGCTCTCTCCCAGAGAAGGTGCACTCTGCCTTGGGATCCACCTGTGCCAGGCCCGTGCACGCGCAGCTGCTGAACGACAGAAGGACACGGGCCAGCGCCGCGCAGAGGTGTGCGAGAAGGACAGTGGAGGATCAGGGCAAACGAGTCAGAACTTAACTTTGGCCTGTGCTTCCCAATCTCTTTATATTGATGTGGGATATTTCATTGAAAATGAATTTGGGGCTCATTATTAGCCAGATAATTAATTTCTTTCTCTGCTTTATTTTTTCTTTCGAATTGTTGCCAACTTTAGAACTTAGGGATAAAGTGTCCAGCTGAGGGCCCAGCTGAGACACGAGAGAAAGAGAGGAGATGCTCTATACGTAGAAAGAGCGCGAGAGAGTGAGGTGCCTGGATGGTAGGGGGCCGAGCAGGTCTTTGTGCTGAGCGAGCCCTGATGAGGCGAGGTGAGTGCAGTGGTGAGGGATGAGGGGGGGCTGGTGACCATACAGCGCTCCAATGGCCATGTGTGGGACCCCGCGTGAGCCGAGGGGGCACCTGAAGCTGGGAGCCCACGAGACCAGATAAGGGTAAAGACAAAAGGCCTTGATGGCTCCTAAGAGAAGGCTCCCTGGGAGAAGCCGAGGGGAAAACTGGGAGCCTAAGAGGTTTTCTTCGTGAAAACGACATCCAGGTTTTGGCGATGAGGCAGTTATAAGGGGATGCGTCTACGGTTTAGCTTTGGGAATGGAGTTCAAAAATCAAAACCAAATGAGACAGTGACTGGGAAGGTATTTCCTAAGATATAAAATGCTAATCATTTTGTACATATTGTTTTCATTATTTTTGAAATGCATGGGAGGAGGGAGGGACTGTAGGGCCAACCCAGTGCAGGAACCACGGTGTGGACACTGAGGTTGCCCAGGGTAGACGGGAGGAGGACTTCCTATGTGTTTAGGGATCACAGGAGCATGTCCAGCGATCGATGGACGGCAAAGAGAGTGATACGTCCTCTTGCTTGACATGGCCTAGAAAGGAGGGTTTGTTTAATAAAAGCATTGCAGGACACTTGGGAAGCAGCGCTGTGTGTGAAATCCTCACCTTCCTTTCTTCCAGGGCTCAGCAGAATAGTCTCCACCTGATAGATCTTGAAGGATGTGCAGTCGTCAAGAATGTTCAAGAAAGTCTTTTTTGGTGGCAAGAAACAGAAATCTACTCAAAATAACACCCTACAAAGGCAGCTTCTTATAAGGATATAAAGATCTGTCAGAATCCTTGGACAGGAGTCAAACAGCAGCTGGGCTTTGAATGAGCGGACATTTGTTTCTAGAAAGATGTTGGAAACCAAGGTAGCTACCTTCCACTTTTCACTCTCTCTGGTGGCCCCTCTGCTTCTCTCTGTGGCTCAGCTGCCTCTTCCTCTGCCTCTGCCTCTTCCTTCACTTGTTAAAATGTCACTTGGCCCAACGTGACTGTTGGTTCCAACTCTTTGTCACAACTCACACTGCCCACACTGTCTCTCCATCTCTCTCCGCTGCTTCAGTGAGAGACAGAAACCAAGCCAGGCTTGTCACAGGCCTCTTCTGGCCCCTGGATTGCTTTCCCAGAGGGCAGGTGTCTACCCGGCACCCCATCCAGGGCAGCTTCACAGGGTTCAGGTCTACGCAGGAGGGGCTGGAGCAGAGGACAGAAATGTGGGGCATGCGCAGCTTAAGAGGAAAGTAAAGCTTTCATTGAATCCCAGGACGGAGGGAGCACAGGAAGTCATTCTTAAGAACTCCATAGTGTAGAAGACCAAGAGGAAGGTTGGCAGAGGACAGAAGAAGTATCCGGATGGCAGGGCTATTTCTTGGGTTGGCATGGCCCGTCAGGGAGGAAGGAGCTGGGACAGACTGGGAGGACAGGATAAAAGGTGCACGAGTGCGAGGTAGACACGCTCCACTCCCAACCTTGAGGAAACCACTGGCCCTACCAGGGCTGAAAGTCCCAGAGCCAGGTAGAAGCCAGGGTGGCTGAGGTAAGCCTTTCAAATGTTCCTTCTTAGAGGAGAAAGGATGCCACGTAGAGAGGACCTGTAAAAACCCTGGAAATTCAAAATGTTTGTGAATTCAGTCGGGGAAAGCTGAACTGAAGCTAAACGAGAAATCAGTTGTTCTCAATCCTTGCTTGCACTTGTGCTTGGGAGTGGCTTGCAGGGATTCAGAGGTTGAACTCATGGGGTGCACGGCCGGAAGGCCCGGAGCCAGCCTGCTCCCCGGGTGCCACAGGCCTGGCCGGGAAGGGCTCCGGTCTGCTATCGCGAGGCTGCCTGTCCCGCAGAGTCAGAGCCTGCAAAGGTGGACGCGGAAACAGAAGGGGGTGTGCAGAGGCAGGGCTGGGAGGCAGGAGAGCCACACTGGTGACCGAGACACAAGGCTAGATACAAAGAAACACACTAATAGATGCAAAGTTGGGGGACGGTAAGATAATTTATATAATTTTGAAGTTCCTTCCCACAAAATACTTATTAATTACAAAGGGAGCGGGGGAAGGGTTTCGGGCAGAAACACCTTAATCAAGCGATCAAAGTCTTCATTGCCAGTAATTGTACAAATCGGAAACACATGTTACCTGATAGGATGCCTGGAGAACACAGCGTTACGTTGGGGATAGTCCTGAGAAAGGTATGTAACTTGAATCTAATCATGAGGAAATATCAGACAAGCCCAAACTGCAAAACATTCTACCAAATAACTGATCCTCAGTCGTCAAAAATCTTTTGAAAATCAAGGAAAGACTGAGGATTGGTTTCGATATGAAGAAATTCAGAGGGACATGATGACTAAATGCTAGATGTGATTCTGAAGTAGATCCTTTTTCTATAAAAGACAGTGTTTGGGCCAGGTGCAGTGACACACACCATTAGTGTCACAACCAATTCAGACAGGAGGATTGAGACAGGAGGATCGCTTGAGGCCAGCCTGGGCAACATAGTGAGACCCCATCTCTCAAAAAAAAAAAAAAAGAGAGAGAGAGATAGAGACAGCGTTAAGACAATTGGAGAATCTTGAACAGGAATCTGTGTTGTGGAGGAGTGAGGTTGTGCTGGGCGATGGCAGTTCCTTGGTTTCTGTCCCGACCAGCGGGGCATACAACGCAGGGGCGAGAGGAGGACTACCTGCTGCTGGTGAGGGAAAAGAGACAGGAGACACACAGAATGGAGGCAAGACAAAATTCTGATCAAGCCTCAAAATTTTATTGCTGGATGGCTGCTTATATGCGCTGTAACGGGGGAGGGTAGGAATAAGACTTGTGGCAGCTGCTGATAGGAGGAAGGGTGGTGATGTGATATGAGGAGAGGGAGTGGGAGGGGTGTTACAGGCTTTGCGCGCGCTTTCTTTGTGCAAGGAGGAGGAAGAAGACGTATGTAAACTTAAGATGGCGCTTGTATAAGGCTAAGCTGGCTCCTGACAGGTTTCGATAGTTGCACTGTGGTTAAGTAAGGGACCGTCTTCGTAGCAAATGCACACCGACATATTTGGGGGTGATGGAGCATCAGGTCAGCAACTAAATCTCAGAAAAAGGTTTTTGGATGACACTTCCAATTTTTCTGTAAGTTTTTGTTTGTTTCAAATGTTTTTAAAAACCATGAAATACAAAAATATCAGTCTCCATTTTTTTAAAAAAAAAATATGGAGCTTTGTAGCCAGATGTGGAGGCACATGCCTGTAGTCCCAGCTACTCAGGAGGCCGAGGTGGGAGGATTGCTTGAGCCCAGGAATTCGAGGCTGTAGTGAGCTATGATTGTGCCACTGCACTTCTGCCTGGGTGACAGAGTAAGATCTCGTCTCAAAAAAAAAAAAAAAAAAAAAAAAGAGCTTTGTTTTAGAGTATGTGATGGTTGAAAGGGAGTCCCCAGCAAAGTATTTGCATGTCCCAGAACCAGTAAGTGTGGCATTATTGGGAAAAAGAGTCTTTGTGTGTGTGATTAAGTTAAGGATCTCTGGAGCTGATCACCCTGGATTATCCAGGTGGGCCCTAAATCCAATGACAAATGTCCTTATAAAAGACACACAGAGGCAAAGGCCATGCAAAGACAGAGGCAGAGATTGGAGTGACGCAGCGTCAAGCCATGACATGCCTAAGGCCACCAGAAGCTGGAAGGGGTGAGGAAGGATTCTCCCCCAGAGCCCCTGGAGGGCACATGGCTCTGCTGACACCTTGCTTTTGGACTTCTGGCCTCCAGAACCATGAAAGAGTAAATTTCTGTTGGTTTAAGGCTCCCAGCTTGTGGTAATTTGGTTCTGCAGCTCTAGGAAAGTAATACAGGGCATTTTTCTCCTTCCGTTTCGTTGGAAATAGAAGTGTGGGCTAAGGACTGAAAGCAAGCTTGCTTTGCATGTGCTCACAGTTTTAGGCTGTCAGAGCCAGAGGGGGAACATTCATTCACCTTCTCACGGGGCATGTTGCTCTGCTGAGGAAAACAACTTCACCAGGACACAATGCCACCAAATGCCACAACCGACCCTCACCTTGACACTTGTGGTGCACAGGTTCTGGGCTCGCTGGGACTCTTCCTAAGACAGTGGTTCTCAACTAGAGTGATTTTGCCCCCACAGGGGACATTTGACAATTTCTGGGGACAGTCTTGGTTGTCATAGCTGCAGGATGGGGTTTGCTATTGGTATGTAGTGGGTAGAGGTCAGGGATGCTGCTCAAATGTCCTACAACACACAGGCCCATATCTCACCCCAAAGAAGTATCTGGCCTAAAATGTCGACAGTGATGAGGTTGAGAAACGCTGTCCTATGGGAACAACTTCCTTTTTTGTTCTACAAAGAATATTGAGACTTCGCTGTCAGGGTAGGAACACAAGAAGGAAGGAGGCACTTAACAAACCCTTCTGGACTATTTTTTAAAAAATATTATTGTGGTAAAAACAGACAGCATGAAATCTATCACTCGATCCTCTTAAATGTTGACGTGGACAGTATTGTTCATTATGAGCACAGTGTTGTACAGCGGATCTCCAGAACTTATTTATCTTGCATAATTGAAACTTTATACCCATTGAAGAGCAACACCTCATTTTGCCTTGAGCCAGGCAAAAAAATTAAGGTGAGGGGCAGCTGTCATGACTCAAATACTCTATTCTTATTTGGATCATGGAGGAGAAGCAGGTTGATTTCCTGAACCATCTTCTTGACCATCTTTGGCCATGGTGAGCAGTGATCGTTGGGCAGTCTCATTTGACACTTTTGATTAAAACACTTACTTGCCAATAACTTGTATATTTTTGGACACTAATATTTCCTGAGGTCCAAGGCCATATGCAAATACGGGCAAAGATGCTCAAAGGAGTTGAGGAGGGAAAAAAAGGGGGCCCTTTGCAGCTCTTGTGTATGAAATGGCAGTAACAGTGGCATTTGAATAGCCGATAGGCTCCCCTGGTGACAGCTGCGGGCACATCAGAGCTGGGGATTGCTCGGCTAACTGAAGTGCCCTGTAGGTTCTCTTTGCCCTCAAGAACCTCTCCGATAAATCGCTCTTGACCAGCTCCTTATATGGCTACAGACAGCCCCAAGAGGCTGCGATGTATTTTGGACACAATCTGATTCTCATTTGTCAAGGGTCTCGGGCCTTCGGCTCTGCAGCTGAGGGAGACGGCCGTGGGCTCCAGAGACTCTTGTCCCCTGGCCCCGCTGCAGTCACTTTTCCTCTGAAGATTCCCCCTTATCTTGAAAAAGAGAGGTGCCTGGGGCTTGTCACACTGTGTTGAGCAATGGTTAAGATAATCTGAAAGAAAGTACTAGGGGGAAATCAGAACCGGCAAAACTGCATAGGAGAAAAGTGGCCCTTGACTTATTCACCTTTTGAGAGCCTTTGGGGCCCACAGAGAAGAATCGCTTCGTAAACCCCGTTGGGTATGCCGTGCAGGCTGTCTGCTTTTGCAGAAGAGCCACAACAGAAAGGAGGGTTCCTGGTGTTGCCCGGCATCAGCCACGTGAGAACTGCACCCGGGGACTGCACGTGAGGACTTTTCCCCAAGGACTGTGGACCTCGCCATAGGCCACAGGCACAATGAGCACAGTGAAGTTTTTCTTGGCCGCTGACGAACTGGATGGAACCCAGGGCATAATGTACATTGAATGAATGAATGAAGCAAAGAAAGAAGCTGCTGGCTCATTAGAGCCTTATGCTTGGATCCTGCAGCAAATGGAAATAAAATTAGGTTGTCATGGTGGATTCTATTTATGTGAGTAAAAATATTACATCCTATAAAATCCCTGAACCTGTCTGTTAATGATGCTACGACACAGATGCCCAAGAGCATGACAGCCGCAGAAGACAAACACTCATTGTGATGTGAAGGTTGCAGAAGGGACGATGTTGTGTCTTTTTGCCAATGAGCTCCATGGTTTCTGTCCCCCACACCTGCTGCTTTCCCTAGTCAGCGTGGCCACTCCTGTGCCAAACCCCCGCTGGCCCCCACGGAAGGCTGTGAACACTCTGTCAATCTGCTACCATGTCTGACCCCCCTCCCCAGAAAACTCTAGAGAAAACTCCACATTCCCCAGGTACACTTTTCTTACTGGAGGGCACATCTTCCCTGAGGAGTATAAATAGAAGGCAAAAAACTTCCAGGGAAAACAAGAAGCCGGGAATGGAATAGACAACCCTCCCGGGCTGCACTCATGGCAGCCCATACGTAACACGGAACGGGAACTGTGGAGCGAGAGCTATTCAGAAACGTACACCCAGGAGTGCAACGAGCTGTAATATATGAACTGACTTCGGAGTAACATGCAATTTGCTTAACATAACATTGCAACCGGGGGAGCCATTTTTTAAGACTAAAACAATGAGGGAGAATAAATATCATTAATACAGAATGAGTGACATGGGAGTTCCCGGTGAGCAGGGGATTTTCTCACTCTGACATCAGACTCTAATTGCAGAGGGACCGCCCTAGTTGTCATTAACCTGTTAAAAAAAAGTGTAAAATATAATTTGTTAGATGTAAGACCCAAAGGCCTTGGGATTGGTATGAGGGTTCCTCAAAACCCCATTTGGTGGGGTTTCTACTTAGTGTGGGCTCTTAGGGAGTGACAGGTGCTGACTGGTCACCAGAGCCAAAACACCAGCTCTTCACAGTCTCTCTCAGGTGCATCACTGGGTATTTCTTGGGTGACTGGAGAGAGAAGGGAACACATGAATTAAGACAGCTGCCCCAATCCTTACTCTCTCCACTTTGCTCTGCTGTGTTGGTGTATACGGGCAGTTAAAAGGCCCCAAGACCTTCCTGGGGGTCCGTGGCCAACATTCATGGCCAGCACCAACGGGCCCCTGAGGCAGGCAGGGAGTGGACACAGAGCACGTGCTGCCCAATTAGGAAGCACAGCCGCGTGTCGCTGCTGGATGCCCCCTGGGGGGGTCCTCTCCAAATTCTATCTGGCAGCCCCCCCCCCCCCCGCCCCCCGTCAGGACGGATGAGATGCCAGAATGGTGGCACACCTTGTTTGTGAGACACTCCTTTCGATTTGCCGTTGGTCTAGTCCCATGTTTCCCAAAATGAACGTTGTGAGTGAGATGTCAGTAAGTACCTTTATAGAAGGGGAGTATGTCTTATGGTCTAATTAGGAGGAGAAGTGCTGGGTTAAACCGGTGTCTTTATTATAGGATTTCTCAGTACTTTTGACACTGGAAATTTCCAAGAAAATGGTAAAGGTCACAATGCATCCCCCCAAAAAGCATTTCACTGGACTAGTATTCCGCAAAACTCATTGTGGAAAACACTGGTCTGTATTCATCGGAGGATCCTCTTCCTGTTTCAAGTCCACAGCATTAAACTTGTTCTTATGCTTAAATCATCTGATCTGGGAACATTAGTTTCTGCTCTCCCAGCCAACACGTATGGCTGGAATGGAAGAAAAATGTGACATCCATCCTTGTCTTTTGAGATCTGCTCAGCTCGGCGCCTTTCTGGGGGGTTTGAGGGGCAGCATGCCCTGGTGCACTCTTCCATAGGGCCGCAGGTCAGCTGAGGAGTGATGAGCTTGCGGCTGGAGAGACTAGGTGGGCTGGTAGCTGCACATGGACGAGAGACATCCTGTGGCCACACTGCGCGGCGGCCGCCGCCAGGTGCTCGGGCTCAAACCCAGCTCCACGACTCGCTAGCTGCTCAGTAGCAATGAGGAGATCCGTGCCTGCTTCCCAGAGTGTTTGGAGGATTAAGTTACCCACACATGATGGCTGATTTTATGTGTCATTTGAGTGGGCCACTGGGTGCCCGGATTAAATGTTGTTTCTGAGTGGGTCTTCAAGGGTGTTTCCAGAGATTAGCCTTTGGGTGGGTGGACTCAGTAGGTGACCCTCCCTGCTGGGGGTGGGCAGCCTTTTATGCTAGAATCATCTACTCACTGAGGGCCTGAATGGAGCAAAAGGCAGAGCAAGAGGAATTCGCCCCTTTTTCCTGCCTGCTTGAGGCCAGACACCGCATCTCATCTTCTCCTGCCTTTGAACTGGGATTGACATTATTGCCTCCCCCGCTTCTCAAGGCCCTCAGACGCAGACGGAATTATACCACCAGCTGTCCTGGGTCTCCGGCTCGCAGACCAATAGGGTGTGTGTGTATCCCTCTGTCACCTATCTGTCCACTAGCATCTAGATATAGCGCCTGTTGGTTCTGTTTCTCTAGAACTCTGATGCAGCACCTCAAGTGTCTTGCCTAGTACCCGGAACACAATAAACATTAACAGTGATCATCTCAGGAATGTGGAGTAAGAAGAAATACCTCCCAGATAAAACATTATTGGCAAAGTTTTCACAAAAGCTCCTCATGAAGCTGCTGTTCCAAGAAAACTTTATTTCATTTTAATAAATGTTTTTCCTGGACTTCTGTAGAATGATGCTCCTTTCTGGCTTAGCGCTGTTGTCTTCCCTTAGTATCTGGCTAGTCTGTCCTGCCTTCCCGCCAACATTTATTGAGCTTTATATTCTAGAATATAGAATATCCAGCTCTAGATCATGAGCAAGGGAAGAGGAATGCCTCAGTGGGGAACTTGAATTCCTGGTGGGCCAGCGGGGGAGACAGACAAGGGAATGGACGAGTGACACCCAGTGGGGACAGTGCTGTGCTGAAGGTGCAGCTGGGAGGACACGACCACGTCCCCGCACACAGAAGGTCTCCAACAAATTTCGACTGAATGAAGGAATGAGTGAACAAATGGATCTAATTTGCAATGGAGGTGAAGGAGGTTATCTGATTTGTGGGGCAAAATATTTTTGAGATGTTAATTCCTATTTTCTTTCCACATCCTCCTTTTTGCCATTTTAAGCAAAAGTCTGGAGATTGTTGTTCTTTGTCCCGGAAAGCTGACGAGAAGAGCAGAAGCGGCCTGGAAGAGCCCGTGGTCGGGGGGCGTCCCCCCTGCAGGATGCCCCCAGGTTCCCGGGAGGGAGGCTCAGAGGCTGAGAGGGTGGTCTGTGGTCCTGTGAGCAGCACCCGACCTCAAAGGGGGCGACAGGGCTCCCACGTGGGAGCCTGGCGTGGGGGCCCCAGGGCCTGCGGCCTGTGCTGGCCACAGAGGCAGAGAGCCAAGGGCGCGGGGAGCACTGCAGGCCTGGGCCACACGGCGCTCTCAGAGGCAGCCGGACACGCGCCGTCTGCAGGCAGACACACTCTGGGGGTGGACGACGTCCCGCTCAGGACTCCGATGACGTTCCCGGCTGGCTTGGTGGGAGGGGGCTCAGAGCAGGAAGCAGGTGGTTTTAAAGAACACTTAAAAAATTATATTCCTTGCACATTCTCTAAAATTGTAACTTACACCCCTTCCCTGGACAAACACACACCGTCTTGAGGCTTGCTCACTTTTCTGCGATGGTGAGTTGGGGTTTTCGGTTCTAAAGGTGTTCTTCCTAAAGTGGGTCACACACAGGCCTCAAGGCCAAGCACCCAAGGGACTCTGAAATTGTCTTGGGCTGGACGTCACCTGAGACAAGCTGGAGAAAGAGGGGAAGACAGCTGGCTTCCTCCCTGTCCTCTTGGCAGCTGCTAGAGAACTGTAGATATTATTCCGAAGGGATACAGAGATTACCTGAAGGTCGTCGTCTGTCCCCTGGCCTCTATGGCTCTCCGAAGCATTCCCGACAGACGGCCGATCTACCCCCCGCTTGGACATTTCCATTTCAGCCAGGTCCTGGCTGCTCCACCTCAGCCATTCTTGGCCCTCAAAAGCCAGAAGTGGGCCGGGCGCGGTGGCTCACACCTGTAATCCTAGCACTCTGGGAGGCTGAGGCGGGTGGATCGCTCGAGGTCAGGAGTTCGAGACCAGCCTGAGCAAGAGTGAGACCCCCATCTCTACTAAAAATACAAAGAAATTAGCTGGCCAACTAAAAATATATATAGAAAAAATTAGCCGGGCATGGTGGCGCATGCCTGTAGTCCCAGCTACTAGGGAGGCTGAGGCAGGAGGATTGCTTAAGCCCAGGAGTTTGAGGTTGCTGTGAGCTAGGCTGACGCCACGGCACTCACTCTAGTCCGAGTAACAGACCGAGACTCTGTCTCAAAAAAAAAAAAAAAAAAAAAAGCCAGAAGTGCAAGACTAGTTCCTTCCAGCACCTGTCCAGACCTCCCTTTCCCCCTCTGCCCCTTTAAAATTTCAATTCTTAGTACAGCCAGCCCCAGCTGTCACTCCTGCAGAGGAGAAGCCAAGTATGTGCTGTGACCATCTTAGAGGGCCCCCGTGTCCTCGTTTTCAGCACTTACTTCGGGTGCTACTTCCCTGTGTCCACTCACTCCCTAGAGACCTGGCACACAGCTTTGTTTCAGCTTGGTGAAGGGGTGGTCGTGGGACAAGAAGAACAAGGAAAGCTGTGGAAGGAACATAGACATGTTTTCAACATTTCAACATTGCCCTTGCAGTTTCACATTGCAGAAGAACATAATCTTAAAAAATTATGGAAAGAGAGATCAAAAGTTTACTTATACGTAATGTGTGGGTGTGAGGTACTAGGGTTTACAGTGCTTGGGGGCAGGCAGTTGAACATCTTTGATGTTTTCATTAGATAGTGCAGAGTAACATTAAAAATAAATTCCTTGAAGTCAGTAATGGAGAACCAATTGTTAGGAAATGCCCCAAAGTGATCACTCCTAAATAAAAGAAACCAAAACAGAAATTTCTAAGTCTCTAGAAAAGAATGAAAAGAAGAAACCTTTAGAGCAAAACGTATAAGACAAGAAAGCTACAGTCAGAGAAAATTGTAGAGGTTTCAGTACCTTCCTTTGAAAATTAAAATAAAAATGAACCAGGTGCTCATTTAAGGAAATTAGAAAAATTATAATTTTTATAAAAAAGAGAAACTAAGAAGAGCAAATAAACAGATAAAAGCTGAAAATAATAAAATATATAGCAAAAAGAATAGTTGGATGCATTAGTAAATCAAAAACTTGTTTCTTTGACAGAATAAAATAGATAAGTTTGTGAGGCTGATTAAAGGGAGGAAAGGATAGCAAAAATAAAATTCGAAATGAGAAAAGAGAAATAACCACAAATACAGATGCAATTAAATATATAAATTAAATACCCACATCACTCTATAGTAACACATTTGAATGCCTAGAGAAAACAGTACTTTCCTAGAAAAATACACAATCAACCGAACATAACAAGAAGTAGAAAATTTGCATAGACTGATCACATAGTAGACAGTAAAAAGGTGCTCAAAAATCCACCATTAACAAAGCCCTAGAATCAGATGTTTCGTGTCTGAGTTTAATACTGCAAGAGCAGATAACTCACTGTTTAATTATTCCAGGCCATATTAAAAACATGGAAAGCTTCCCAATCTTTTATAAAGCCAGAATGACTTTGATACTGATAAGTACTGATAAAGGAAGTTAAAGAAAACCACATAAACCTACAGATCATTCCATTTGGTCATACTGCCTTATTTCCTGTATCCATTGCTAGATTCAATTTGCTGACATTTAATTTCAAATGTTTGTGTTTGTATTCTAACACACACATATAAATTGAGGCTGAGGGATGCTTATTGTCCTGCTGGGAGGAGGGGCCTTTAAAAAGGAAAGCCCATCCGAATGGATTTTGATGCAGCCTCACACAGAAATAAAAGCGGAAGGCAGAATGCACCTCAATTCCAGCTGCCATCTCTGTAAGAAGTCAGAAACTGCAGACCGTGGGTAAAAAGTGTAAAAACTGTGTACAAATGATCATCTTAAAAACGTCTGCTGTGCTATTTGGATCTCTGTGGCTCTAACTCTGCAGAGATTTGCAGAAAACCCTTAAAACAAAAAGGGCCTTCATGCTTGTCCTGGGGGCAGAGAAACAGGCAGGAGCTGGGAAGACAGCAAAGTCCCTGGCATCCAGGCCTGGGGAGGTGAGAACTGCATGGTGAGTCCTTGATGTGCTCACGAAGTAGAGCAGAGTAGTTGAGGAGGGGTCTTGATCCTGTGTTATAAGATGAAAGGTCTAGTAAGTTCACATCATTTGCTTCCCTCAAGTTCAGAGATGTCTCCCTCCTCATCACCTAATCAGCCCCTCTGGGCCCATGGACTCATTTCCTTCAACAGTCTCTACTGCCCCCACTGCGTCTGCATCCGCCACCTCTCCCACATGCTCCTCCTGCCCCTCAAAGCCTAACTTCTGCCTCACCTCTCCACGAAACTGCTCTAAAGTCCTAATTACTAAACTCACTAGATACTTTTAAATCCTTATCTTCCATTTCTTTGCTGCATTTCCTGCAACCTGGGGTTTCTAACAACTTCTTCAGGCCATTTCCACTTTTAATTGCCTACAGGCTCTTAAACCTTTCATTCACAGCTTATTACAATCTGGAGTCTCTCCTTGGGCAGGTCAAAATCTCTTTTGACTTGGGTTTCCTCATCTATTAAATCAAAGAATCGTATTAGTAAGTTTTTCTTCCAACTCAAAATCACAATTCTAAGCCTTCCCTGGTCCTTCTCAGCTGGAAGCAGTCTCTCTCCTCTGAACATGGACCCAAGTCTATTTGTACCCATTGTGCATTGCCTCAGTTCATTGAAGGAATCATTTGAGCCGCCATTCTATGTCAGGAGCTGTCGGGGGAAGAGGTAAAGAGGTCAACAAGGCAGACATGGCCCCTGCCACCAAGAGCAGCACCGCTGGCATGTAGATGGAGTTCAACTTCTTCCTAATTTCCTTAAGAGCAGGTGCCAGCTGCATATCACCAGCAGGGCTTTGTGTACAGTAGGTCCAAACAAAAGTTTGCCAAAAGCAAGATGTTTCTAGGCATTTGTGCCTGAACGTCACCTGCCCGCCTGACTTTGCTCTTGGAGGAAGACCAGGAGCCAGCAGGAAGTCCCACTGGAAAGGAGATAGGACCTGGTGTTTTCCTTGAATACTGCCTATTTTAACACTGGCAGGGAGAGATTTAAGATTCTAAATAAAAGGGCAAAAAATGTTAAGGATAGTCCTTTTTTTAAAGCACAGGATTGAGATTTTAAATAGTGGTACTTTTCAGATAGAGGATTCAAGTTTATTTATTTTTCTTCTTTTGCTTAAGTGAAGCCAGATGCTAAGCAAGGTATGAATCATGTGGAAGGCTTTTAAAGGTGGGGAGGACAAATGATCATTTCGGTTCATTTCACTAAAATACTCAAAGAATGCTCACGTTGAAGCATCAGGAATGCAAACATGATTTTTTTAAAAAGTTCCCTTACGAGAAAACATTTAAAAAATGGTGGTGTTGGTAAAATGGCCAGGTTCCACAACAGACTGTTGGGTCTGTAGCTTCTCATCAGAAGTTTTCTTCTCACAGGAAGTTTTTAAACAGCAAAAACAAAATGATTCCTGGAACTACAGTGTTGTCAAGTCTCTGAACTGGAACAACCTGCTATGGCACATATGTTTTGTTTCATTCATGCTTCTGGTCACTCATTTTGGAAGCTTTTTTTGTGTGTGTGCATTTGGCCTAGAAGGACATTCAGTTTGGGGTTGAAAACGATGGTACTTTTGAACCAAAGAGATTCCATTTTCCAAGTCTCCAACGACAAGGGGTTCCAGGGCCTGCTCTGTGTGCATCCATCAGCACAGAGAGCCACGGCGTGGCGTTCGGCAGAGCTGGGTCCCTGTGAAATTCCATGTAAACCCACAGGCTTGTTTGGGACACCCACACTTTTAGGGTTGGAAGACACAGAAAGACAAAACTAATTGCTGCAATACACAAAAGTTTATTTTTGATTTTTTTCTTCCTTTTTGAAGGCAAAATAAAATAGAACTGAACATCAATGAATTTTGTACAACAAAAACAGCTTTTAATATGGAACAGACAGTCCATGAACACTTTAAAATCTCGGAATGGCTTCCCTTTTTCAGTCATGCTTTCGTGCGGTCCACGAGGAGTTGGCACCGAGGAGACGGTGGCAGCGGTGGGGCGAGGTGAGTGGGGGTTGGGGCTTCCCTCAGATCCGCGTCAGCTGGTGCCACAGACTGGATGGGAGGACGCTCTCCACTTTCTCCATGACGAAGTTTAAGGGGGCAAACAACGTGCTGAGGAACTGCAAAGAAACCAGAAAGACAACAGAAGTCAGGAGAGAGAGCGTTCAAGACCGTAAAACAGACTCTCTGACCCAGGCTTGCATCTTAAGTCTGCGTTATGAAAGTCTCCAAAGGCTTCCATTTCAGCTTTATGTTTACAGGAAACATCGGCTGATGGTCAGACTGCATTCCGGCCCCTGGCTCCAGATAAGGGGCACGAGTGTCTGCTGACAGCCCCTCGCTGCCCTGACAGCTGGCCCACAGTCCCCAGGCCTTCCTACCAGTCTTTGGGACATGCTGCCTGCCCATGCAGATGACTAGCGTCATCAAACAGCAATGACAGGGGGCAAGTGGGCAGAAGAGTTGAAAAATGGTGAAAACTTAGACCAGCTGCCCGTCTTGCTGAGTGTACAACTCACTTTAAATGGAAAAGGCAATTTTAAAAAGTCAAGTTCGTTGTGTGTGAATTGCTTTGGGATCCCTTTGTTGCCCAAACACCTGTGCAGACCCTGCTTATTTCTGAACGACCTGCTTAGCAGCGTGCACCGTGGGAGCCTGGGCGAGGGCAGCACACTGGCTATTCCCGGGAACATGTCCCTGTTGCAGAGGGGCTGCTCTGAGTGGGGCTCTGGGAACCCTTTCATCTGGTTGCTAAGTTTCTTTCTGCTTTTTATGTACAGAGTAATGCTCATTAGCTGTGCCTTTTAAGAAAGCAGTACTTTGCCTGAGATCCATTTAACATAATCCCAGATCCATTGTGATTATGTTCCTGGGAAGAATCAGCTTCGTTCCACAAACCATCCAGCATCTGGCAGAAGAGGTGCCCTAACCCTGTCAGGGAAGACAGGGGTGTTTGGATGATTTCCTTGTCCTCTGTCTCTGTTCAGAACCAAGGTATCATATCGCTTGGGTACAACCCCTGGTTCTTGTACTATGGAGTCCTTTGTCCTAATCCCTTGTCCATCGCCCAGCACCGTCTACACCACCATCGAAGTGGGAAGTGAGGGTGCGAGTATATATGTGGGGGGGTGGGGGGGGAGGGAACAAGTTTAGGAGACAGTATTTTTAAGTTAAAACAGGCTCCTCTATGGGTCTTCAAGAAGAGGTATGGTGGGCAAGTTTCCCAAATCCACTGACCTCAGAATCTTTTCTTTTCTTTTTTTTTAAGGACCAGTGGAACACCTACTGGGAAGGACTGTAACACATTATAGCTGGATCATCAAGTGTGAGATTCTTATAATGGAAACTCAAGAAAACATAAGATTTAGAATCCTCCAATCCATCTTTTACATCAAGTGAATATATTACTCAGTAAGGCACTTAGTGCTGGGTGAGATATAAAGAAATCTAGGTAAAAACTTCCACTGTCAGGAAGCTCCAAGCTCCGTGGGGAAGGAGCCACTCAGAGGTGGACAGAGCACAGTGACGACCAGAGAGGCCACCACAGCACTCAGGATGGAGGCCCACACAGAGCACCAGGAGGGCTGAGAAAAGGGAGAGAATCCACTCTGTTGAAAGGATCAGGGAAAACTTTTTAAAATGAGGCAAGTGAAATGGATGGATGGTCAGAATATCCAAAGACAGAGATGGGGTAAGGTTGGTAAGAAGAGAAATATGAGCAGGGTGGGCCCTCCAGGCTCCATAAACAGCTGGAACAGAAATGAGAAAGTAAACAGGTGTCACCAGAAGATGGTAAATAGCTCAGCTTAGCCAGAGGGAGAGTTCCGAGTGGCTAGAGGGTACCAGGAGGGCCCTGAGTGCCAGGCTGGATTTGCGGTTAAGAAACAGGCAGCCACATGAGTGCTGGAGCAAAGGCGAGACGGTTCTTTCCTCCAATGGGTGTTAGATACACAGCAGTGTCTGGTTACTTCTGAGATTATTCTTTGTTGAATGTACAGAACTACCTGGGATGTTTACCCTACAGGAGGGACGGCCTCCCCTTTTCAGTTTAGAGCTGTACTCATGAAGGCAGTTGGAAGGCACCATGGGAGACATGGGCCCAGGAATGAGTAATTACTGCCCAAGCTGCCTCTGAAAGCATTTGTAAAATCCTGGTTATGAGAGGATAATATGGAGCAAGTCTACTGATTGCATTAATCCAACATGATAACATTATAAAATTAAATACATATACATAATCATATATGTATATATACATAATTATACATGTATACATATACACACAAACACATACATATATGTAATCAGAGACCACCAAGGCTCCATGGACCACAGCATCTGCTACAATACTCAGCTCTGTGAGAAGGAGCTATGTGCTCAAGGGTCTGGATGAACCAGAGGTTCTGAAGGTGGGGCTCAATAAACAAGGTGACGTTCGTGGTGAAATTATCATATCCTAAAGACTTGGCCAAGAACAGATTTATAACTGCTGAAGTTGTGACTGAGTGGCGAGGGGACTGCCGAATGTTAGCAGGAGCCAGTGTGGTTAGATGAAAGTTATCACTCAAAGTCACCCTCTGGGCCATTCCATGACTAAAATGTGGGGCCACCAGGCAGCCTCCGCTTGAGTTGCAGAATGAATGGAGATGATGTTACAAGGTTGTCTAAAAATAAAGGCTGTTTTTGTTTGTCTGTTTGCTTTGTTTGGACCTGACTTGGATAAAAAGCACAAAAGCGAGACCTCTGAAAATCCAGAGGAGAGCTTCACCCCGTCTCGTGTCCATAGATGCCCTTTCTTGCCATACTGCCCAGCAAGACGCAGCGGTCCCTTCTTCCCTGGATTATACCTGCCCTTCTCAACGAGGTTCTATGAGAGAATTAAGCTCCAATGCCTCCAATGTATATAATGATTTACTTCCCTCCCTCATATCTAGAATGTTCTGTCCATGGGAGAACTGAGAAAGACTCCATTGAACTTTTCCCGAGAACCTAAGGTTCTCTCTCGCAGAACCCCAGGTGAGATGTGCTCCCTTCATCGCTAAGACACCTTCCACCCCAGCCACCTCCCTTCCTCCTCCTCCCCAATCCCACACCCACGAGGAAGAGGCAGACGGTGCAGCGAGGCATCTGAGGCCACTGAGGCAGCTGAGCCCTTTCACTTAGTCACCAGATAAAGAAAGGCCAGCGGCTTTCATCAGGAGGGATTATAACAAAGTCTAGAGAAGAATGCCTTGCTTGGGGTGCTCAGTTGTGTTTGTTCACATGTTTGGAAATTAGTTAATACTTTTTGGTCAGAGATCCAACCAATGCACAAAGAGAAGCAGCGGTTTCACTTCTAGTCTTGGGGAAATTTATTGCCTGAACGGTTCAGTCTGAACGGGCGACACCAGGCAACCCTGCAACAGCCCGTCTTTCTCAATGTCCAAAACTTCTGTCCAGAGGGCAGAGATGTACGGTCAAATCTTTAACCAAAATGCCCCACGATTCAATCAGTGTCTTGTGGTGAGAAAAACCAATTGAACTAATAAAAAAAGAGAGAGTGACACTTCAATTGCCTGCTCCTCCTTTTCCTGAAACACCATCACTTAGGAGCAGGTCACGGCTCCCAATATGCTCCGTTAACATCCTCAACGCCTCTGCTTATCTGAATGGGTTCCAGGTGCCCCACTGCAACAGACAATTGACATTGCACTGTAATCAATAGCAGACTTCAAAGAGGTCAGGGCCTATAAGCGAAGATGAGAGTCAGGAGTCAGGGGCTCCTCTCGGGGAAGGAGAGAGACCAGAGGGGGAGAGACAGGGCCCTTGAAAGCCGAGGGTCAGAATGCTGACCTTCCCACATTCTGTGAGCAGCGCTTTGCAATGATAACTTATTTATATGCGCACCCTTATCTTGGTAACCAAACATTCTAGGAAGAGTTAGTCCTAAATCACTGAGGTAGATTAGATTAGAGGGGAAAAGCCAGTGGAAGCCTCTCCTTTTACTGTTTTCCAGTGGTTTTCACTTCCCCCTGGGCTTCCTTACTGGCTGCGAATCTACTGTAAACACACTGGAGAGTTACTGGAGAGTTCCCAAGCCTGGGGGTGACGGTGCAATCTCTCTGCATCTACTAAAAGTCATTATCCCAGGGACATTATCTCAGGAGAGGGCTGAGAAAACCACTTTCACAAGCTGCAAATGGCAGCAGGCAGCCTCTAGGGCAGTTGCGAGATAACCTGTGGGGTGCTGGGGGGGCCTGATGAGGTGACCAGGGGAAGATGTGGAGAAGACTCTGCCGGTGGGGAGGGGAGACGGGTCTGTCTCATTCAGGCCATCCATCTTCCTTCCCCACAAAGTCTTGTGGAAACTGCTAGACCTTAATGAAGAGCAAGATGAATGTCATTCTCCACACACGGGTTTCAAAGCAAACATATCTAAACTACATTTGAAAATCATGAGTAGCTGACCAAACTACCACACTTTGGTAGAGTATAAAATATGGGGGCCCCTAAAGGCAGATTTATATTTTATTCAGTCATTTGGAAACATTAAGTGAAAAGAGTGACCTCTTGTCTACCATCCATAATGAACATCCCTCTCCACTACCCTGAACGGTATTGGGGAAGGGACGGGACAGCCACATGGCCTTTCCTAGAGAAAGTCACGTTCTACTTACTGTCCCCTGCACCTCCCAATCCCCTTGCTGGGCAACACAGTCTCAGGCAACGAGTCCTTTCATTCAGCACAGTGGTTCTCAGCCCTGGTTGCACACCCGAGTCACCAGGGGGAGCATTTGACAACTCGGATGCCCATGCAGATCCCAGACCATCCCTGGGGAACGGTCAGGCATCAGGAATTTTTAAGCTCCCTTGATCCAAGGTGCAGTGAGGCTGAAACCACAGCTCTGGCAGCACATCACGCAGCTGCAAATGGCTTCTCAAGGGTCTGGCTTTCTTGAGACCAGTGTCCTTGGAAGGAAATATGGTCCTCAATCCCCATCAGAATCAGCTGGGGTCTTTGTTAAAAATACAGATTCCCGGTGTTAATACTCAGGATTCTGAATTTCTGGTGGTGTGGCCAGGTGAACACACATACTAGAGGCTGAGAATCTCTGTACTGACCCTAAACTCCCACTAAGTGCTATTAGTAAGTTTAACGAAGAAGGCTGAACCAATGACATACTTTTACAATATGCTCTAAAAAATATTTAAGGGAGAAACAAAAGGGGGAACAATAATTGTCTAATGTTATAAATATATCCTTGTTTTAAATTTTATCAAGTTATACTCTAATCTGCTCAGTTTTGGCAACTACTTTTACTCAGAGGTTGGCTAGAGAGTAGAAGAAAATAATGAACAGTGTAGGTCCATAAACTAAGGAACATCCATGGTGGCAACTTGGGTGATAGTAGGTTTAGAAATCATGTCATGTACAGAAGACTTCAGGAAATTTAAGATATTGTGCCTGGAGGAAAGAGAAGGTAGTCAGTTAGAGGTGGCCATGAATAAATGAGCTATCCTAAAAATTTGCAAGAGGAAATAGCCCTGTTTGGTGCACTCCAAGAGTGTAGAATAGGAACAAAATAAGTGGGAATTAAAGGGATGCAGATTTTAGTAGTATCAAGGAAGAGTTCTGAGTGATCCAATAATGAAACGGGCTTTGATGTTAAACAGGTAAGCTCCCACGGTGGGAAGTATTCAAGGTGAGTCTGTCTCCATTCAGGGTCACTGTTAAAGGCAATTTGCTTAAGGTCCTTTTCAACTCTAGGAGGCTATGGTTATAAGTATAAAAGAAGAGAAAAATTGCTAAGCTGTATCTGATTTTTACATTGATTCTTTCTGCAGAGACCACTACCATTTATTTATTTAATAATCATTTATTGAAAATCTACTATGTGCAAGGCACTGTGAAAAGCTCTGGGGACACAGAGACAAGGAAGACATAGTCCTGCTCTCAAGGAGCTCACATTCTAAACAGGGACTGACAAGTTTTCAACAATTGGAACACAGTACAATAAATGTGATGATATAGGTATTCATGGAATACTGTGGGATCACAGAGGAGAGACACCTAACTCAGCTTAGGCGACATTTAAAGAAAGCTGAGTATAAAAGAATGGAGAGGTGTTAGTAGAGTGGACAAGTGGGGTGGTGATGGTGAACGGCATTCCACGCGGAGCAAACAACACGTGCAAAGGCAACAAGGTGTACAAGAGCCTGTGCATCTGTGAGTCACTGCGGCTGAAGAGCAGTGTCTGTGCAAGAGTTGGGAGAGATGAGGCTGAAGAGGCAAGCAAGGGACAGACCGTAAAGGGCCCTGCATACCACGCTAACCACTGGGACCAGGTCTTGAAGTGGGTGGGAAACCACTGAAGAAATTCAAGCAGGGCAGTGTCATGCTCAGATGTGCAATTTGGCAAGAAAGATTGGTGAAGGATCAGACGGAAAGCAAGGAGACCAGTTAGACTACTGCAGGAGTCCAGGCAAGAAAGAACAAGGACCTAGACTAAGAGAGATGCTGTGGGGGGAGGAGGAGGGAGAGAAGAGGTGAATCGCACGTACTGAACGCCTAGCTGCTTAGTAGGTTAGAACCAACAGACTGTGAAGGCCGAGACAGACGGGATGCGGGAGTGAGAGAAGAAGAGTTTGGGAGGGCTGCCGGGTTTCTGGCTTGAGTAACTGCGTGGATGGCAGGGCCACTGGTGGATGTCAGGAATACAGGAGGAGGAGCAGTTTTGGTGGTAGGGGAAGAAGGGTGGTGCGTTCAGTTTGGGAAATGTTGAGATTGAGGTGCCGGTGGGATTTCCAGTTCATCTTCAACGCACATGAAAATACTCTCGCAATTCCAGTCCCTGAACTCTGCCGAGCAGAAAATGTCAATCATCTGGAAAGGGATTAAATCAACCCAGCCAAGTTAGAAATCATCCTTTCTAATTCCACTTGCCTTGAAATCTGGATGGAGTTCCAGGGAAACAACTGATACTCTTTTCCTTACTCCTTCTGTTTGAAACTCATCTGTAGCAAAATCAGTAAACTTATCCTCACTGCATGCGCAGGTTCAAATGATTAGTTTCAAACAATGGTTCTTGGCTGTCAATGCAGATGCCTTTTCTTATTATATTAAAGCTCCTCTCCACAACCTCCTTAAAGATGCTTAATGGATTTCCATATTTCTAAATGTCATGTCAGTTTACTTCTTTATACTACAAGCCTTTCACACCCTCTCAGTTCATTCCCTAAACAAGCCAAGGGTTTGTAGCCATTAAAAAAAACATTTAAACCATCTTTAAAAATGTAAATCTTATCCTTCATGAAGGAAAGATCTACATATCCAAAGATTAGAAATAATGTCATTCAATTTATACAAAACTGAATAATTTCCCACACAATTTTTTAGTTTCTAGGATACCCTACATTATTTCATCCTTTTGGACTCATGCATTTCTCGGATACTGCTGAGGATCTGTTTTGTAAAATGAGGCAAGACATGCATTGACAACCTACACTCTATCATTTGACCCTTAACCTTCTGGTTCCACTGATGGTAATGAAAATTAAACAGTGAGCAAAGATCTCTACAGGCTCGTATCCATTTCTGCGCAATAGTCCCCTTTTTCTCTCATGCGACTTCCCCCGCTGTCCCTACCCACTCCTTGAGGCCTCCCTCTGGGCAAACACTCACAGCCTTGGCGAAGACCCCCATGAGCTCCGGGAACTGGTGTGTGAGGAGGGCCAGCATGGCTGTGAAGGAGCACAGTCCAGCAGTGAAGAGAATGAAGAAGGGAAGCTCCTTCTTTGGGTAAACTGAGACTTCATGGAAAGCTGAGGAGAAGACCAAAAGAGAAATATTAGGGCTGGAGTGAAATAAATTTGCAGGGAATTTATATGCAGTGGGACTGATTCTTCAGAGCTTTGGAAAGAGTCTGAAGCCTGCTGGAAGTGAAAAAGGAAGGGCACTTGACACGCCACAGCCAACAGCTGACCTGGCCTTTGGCTGCTCCAGTCCACGTCCAGCTTTTAGCACTCTAGCTGGAGGCACGATGGGGCTAATCTGGGCAAGTCACACATAAGTGGGCACGGATAGTAGCACCATCTATGCCCAGTGTATAGTTTTCATTTCTCAAAAGCAAACACAGATAACACTTTATTCAAATTATAAAGCACATGTTCATTGTACAAAACCTGGAAAACCCAAAATCAAGTATACTGAAAGAAAAAAATCCTCTGTCTACATTTCAGCCTCCTGTATTTTTTAAGTCACTATAAAATGAGGCGATATTACTTTATCTTGTATTTTTTCCTGGCACACTCTCAGCATGTCTGTGGAGAGGACTGCCCTGACAGAGACATTCCGCAAGGACCTCACATGCTGGCCTATTTAACTCGCAAGGGGTGAAGGGCAAGGTGGCTGGGGTTATCTGCAATTGTAGGAGACACTTGATGATAAATATACTTCCAACAGTCACCGAAAAAAAAAAAAAAGCTGGCGCTCTTTAGAGTGCCTTTCATAACTATTATACTTCAAATATTGGGTTTGCTGTGGCACAAAGGCCAAGAGAATGGGCTGCCTGTGACTGTCTGGGCTGACGGGTGCGGCCTGGGGAGGCAGGGCTGGCCTGCACAGAGGAGAAAGAACCACCGGCTGGGCCCTGACAGCCTGTGACACTGCCGGTGAGCAATATCTCCATTGTAACCAAAGGAGCCAAGCGCGCCATTTTCCTCATGAAATACAAGAGCTGAAGGCCCTTCCTATACCATTCAGCTCTTGTTACTCAGAGCCCTAAACAGCAATCCACACTGCTGAAAATCGAGGGTAGGCAGGATTAGGGAGGGACAAAGCACATTCAAGCAAGCCCACCTGAACCCAGGTAAGACGGCCTGCTAGGATGCGAACACAGGGTGGAACCGTGTTGTTCTGGGGGGCCAATGTGGCAATAGTTATACTTTGAATGTGCAAAATATGGGTAGCATATTTAAAACAACCTACCCTCGTCATATCCTCGCCCTCAACACCCAACCCAAAAAAGACTTTGGAGGGAGATCAGACTTGGACCACTCCATTCAATTAAATAAATGTGAGCCATAATTTTCTATTTCAGGCTTATAAAGATTATCCCTATAAAGTTTCTTTTAAGGATTGTAATCTTGTTCTAGTAACTAAACTATCCCCATGGAAACTTAATTGGACACAATTAAAACATTTAAAAACATTGTACTTTTCAGAAAACTGCCTTTCTTACCAGAAAACTGAAACTTTAACAAGGATCTCCCTGAAGGAGGAGTCAAAAGGTAAACTAAGGGCCCACAGCAGGGATTTCTGAAATCAAATCTAATGTTGTGTGGGGCACCAGACCCTTTTTCACAATAAAACTTGGACAATGAGGAACACATCACTGAGATCTCCCAGTTCCGTAAGTAACAAATTTCACATTGGGTCTTGCTGGCAAGGAAACAGGTCAGGTACCTCCTGCTACCTCAATCTGATGACAGCAATTTAGTTTTGCACCCAGATCCCACCACGTCGGAGATTTATGACTGGTTCAATAATGCTGGCATTTGAAAATTTACTATGAGTCCAGGGCTCCAAAGTTTATGTATATACGTGACAGCTATGAGATATTGATATAACTGGGCCTGGTGAAAGAAAGTGGGGTGCGGGGGGCAGGAGAAAGGACAGCAAAGAGAGTATTGCCAAAATTTGGAGCTTATTATCTGAGGGAGAAAAATATGTCCTAAGTCAGGGCCACATGAAGAGCCTGGACGTGATCCTTGTACACAGTATGATTTGATAATAGCTATTTAGCCTGAATTGTCAAAACAACGTTATATTACAGTAAACCAAAATAATATTTTCCACATGTGGTATGGGCCATTAGCCTGCTAGCTTGTAAGGTACTCGAGGGCAGGGTTTTCCTTTGTGTGCTTTTACACAGTGCTGAGGCTGCACGTGTGCGTGGCACATGTCACACCAACTCCGTGGTGCGAGCCACAGGACACTCACGGGAAGCCCCTGTGGCCAAGAGCGCTGCATCCACCACCACGGAGGCTCACGGCCCTGCCCCACGACTCGGCATCCTGGTGCTGCCCTCCCATCCGTGACTCATCTGCAGCTCCCGCTCAGGGCAGCACTTGCGCTTCAAGCTCCAGTCTGTGCAGCCCACATGTGACCAGCCGGAGAGCCCAGGCTGAGCTCTCGCGATGGACCTGCCTAGCAAATGGCAGTCCCAAACCAGGGGTCTCTGTCGTCAGGCCAATCAGTACATGAGGCTTCTTCATCTAAACTTCAGTCCTTTGGCATCTTTCCCTCCGATGAATTTGGAGAGGCTTGGAGGAATAGGAGGCCAAACCCACTCACATAATTCACTTTAATACATGTGCTATCAAGCAAGGACAGGGTTGGGAGAAAAGTAATAAAAGACCAGGAACAGTATAAACATTGATCATTCCCATCTCGTCCCATCCCCACCTGTCGTCACACCACCCTTTCTGGCTGAAGAAAGGTGAGACTTACATGGAAGCAGCTCTCGGTCCGCTGTTTCTGTACAGATGGGGTAAGGATAAAACAGGTGCCCCTTTTCCAAGGGATAAGGGATCATCCGAAAAGCTGAAAAGGAGAGACAACGTGTTAGATATGTTCAATATGTTCAATATTTGTCTCATAACTTCCCAACTTCAAAAAGGGACTTTTGAGCAGTTTTATAACAGAGAACACTTCTACAAAGGAGGCAAGACTTACCCAACTAAGTCACATGCCAGATAAAATGTAAGAAATAAATTGTGATATATTACTCACACATTAATCTCACACTATATGTTCTGGGCAAACCTCACAAAATTGGGTGGGGATCGAGGCGCAGAGCGGTAGGGAAGCCATCAATACCAATGCCCAGGGCTTCCTCGTCTACAAAACATTATTAAAATGTTATAGGCACTAATTCACTATAGCTAAACCAACGGTAACAAGGCAAACCTGGATTGAAATGCTTTCCCAAGAAACAAATGTGGATTGACTTGTTGGAGCTTGTTATAGATGTATAAATATGAATGATACTCTACCATGTCTATATAAAAAAATATGTTTAAGTGGATTAGAATTCCAACCGAGATGGATAAAAATGAAAATCTAAAAATGTATGACTTAGGAGGTATTTCTAAACTTTATGAAACTTTTAAATCTTCAATATCATGTGGGGAAAAATGGATCTGGAGAGGTTGATTATCTGTATTTTGATGATATTAGGCCACCTAAATTCTGCTTTTGTGACATCAGATGACATTAGGCTGCACATTGAATTATGGCTTTCCAATCAATCCATCCTTTCCCATTATCGAATGTGTTACTCTCCCTGGTACAATGTCATCAGCATGTTAGTCTCACTGTTCCTATGAGCAGTGTGCACAGAAGTAATTTTTCTTCAACAGATGTCCTTTAACTACAACACACATAGATATAAAATATAAAAGCTACACTGGGAATGTCAGATAACAATCCTTGCCTTCATGTATGTCAATGAGGAATGGTGGCAACACACAGCAAAATTTTTAGTTTTAAATGCTACATCTTAAGGAATTGTAGTTATATCCTCAGCTGTGTAATTACAAAAGCCTTCTCAAAATGCTGTCAATGTACATATTTATCTTTTGCATACTTGTTTCAAATAGGAATCAGAAACAAAGAATGTTCTCCCTCACAAGAAATGACAAGGTTCCATTGTAACCAGCATCAGTGCACATATGGTATTTATTCTGGTGTCTGAATATTATTTAAAAGTAAAAACATTATGTATGTGATCCCAGCATTTGGAATGCAGTCCATCTACACCACAGTGGTATCACTCTGAGGTTACAGCACATTGCCACGGAGAATATAAATCACTATAAATGTGGGATTAGAGCAAAGCCAGTTTGCTGGCAGTGTGCTGAGGTAAAAATGTTATCAATTTTCCTCTCGTAACAGAAACCTCTTAAACAGAGATTAAAACATTAAAAACACCCCCAGACTTTAACTCTTCCTAAAATGCAAGGCTCACCCTAGCTCAATCAGACCTTTTCTTTCATGCAAACAAAGATGACTTTTGCCCGTTAGAACAAGCAAGAGAGGTGTTCCTTGTACAGGTTGTTAACACACAAAGATCACTGGAAGGAACCAACATCTCTCTCTCTCTCATTAGAACTAGACTTTCAAAAGAACAAAAAAACCTTCATGAAAACAAAAACAAAAACAAACCTTTTAGTGCCTTTATAGGATACACTAAAATTTCTTCTGGGAAACACTGAATTTAAATTTAAACTACACCATGGCAGGACTTTAATACTATTCCCATAAATGATGGCTGCTATGAAAGCATCTGAAAAATGTGGAAAAACCTACATGGGAAGTTGTTTTTTTTTTTTTGAAATCCAGATTCTCCATGTGCAAAAGACTGTTGTAATTAAGAATCTGTTCAGGTTCATACGATAAAAACGAATGCTCAGTTTTTAAAGTGGCTATAAATTTGAATGCCAAATTTTATTCAAAATCAAAGTCATTTTACACTTCAGGGAGCAATTTTTTAAATGAAATATAGGAGTGCAAGATCTTGAGGGTATTCACCATAGAAATCTAATGGTTGGTTGGGGTCTTGTCAGTCAAATACTAAATATTTTTTACTACAGTATTTGGTATGAATACAGAATTTTGTGCATCAAGTTAGTCTTTTTCTTCTTCTAATTGGTTCTGGTCTTTTTTTTTTTTTTGAGGGTGGAAACACTGATCATATATAACTGAAAAAAGAGTGTATACATATTTCCTGGATTGCCCTCCACCCATGACTGTAAAGATGCTTATGGTGCTCTTAAAATCTCTCTTTCTCATGTCAGTTGTCATTTACATTGAGTTCATAAAATAATATTAAGGCTTTTGGCTTCACTAAACAAAAGCAAATACAATTTCTGCTTGCAATTCTATCCTTCACCCACCCTTCTGTGCAGGGTCCAGCAAAGTGTGAGATAAGCAGGGCAGGTCTGCAGAGAGTTGGGAAGAGGCACTGCATAAGTCCTGCCAGCTTCACCTCCCACCTCCTCGTCCCTTTCACTGCTAAGACACATGGCTTTAGCCAAATGTCCAGAAAATTTGCAAGTCCAAGTATTCGCACAGATCTGGTGGTGCAAATAAAAATGGCAAAATGTCATTTGAACAGTTCCTATTTTATGAATGACTACAGACCTCCTAAAAATCTTTGCCTAAGAAAAAAACACATTTCAGAGGAATTAAAAACATACATGTATTTGGCAAAACAAAACAAAAAGGCTAGGCGATTCAGAGTTAACACAAGATACACAAATGACATCCCTGCCTTTTTCCTTTGTGTGCCATGCCTTCCCCTACATGGATTTTGGTTGTGCCTTTGTTGAAGGGTCACAATGAAACTGGGAACTAGTTCATGACCACATTATGGCTCCACAATCAGCCTGAGACATGACACTGCTTCCTTCTCCTACCCCTGACCAGCCGTGCTTTCCAGGCCCCAAGCCAACAGTGATGAGCCATCCGTGGCCCTCCAGCCATGCCAGCCAGAGACTCAGCAGAACCAAAGGATGGACAGAAGTATGGATTACACCAACAAGTCAATTCTCCCAGCGACTCCTCATGACCTCCCACCCTAGCCATCATATAGACAGGGATGGAAAGTAATTTTTGATATTTTATCTATCCATGATGCCTTTTCAAAGACTATCTCAGAAAACTTTATACAGATTATTTGTAATAAAGAGAACTGAGTTTGAAATCCAGCTCTACCTCATACAATCAGTCACTCACCAAAATGTGAATGCCCTCTTACGTAATAAGGATACAAAGATGAGCCAAGCACACACTGTCCTGCACTCACGGAGCTCACTGCCAAGTGCAAGAACATGATCCAATAATCATAAAAGTAAGTGTAAAATCCCCTTTGTGATGAGCGCCTCGAAGGAGAGAGTCGTGGTGCTGTGTGTATCCAGCAGGGGAGCAGCAGAGGTGACAGCTAAAGGATGGGTAGGACCGGGCTAGGCTAACGCGTGCATGACCTTGGGTGGGTCATTAATCTGTGTCCCCAGTCTCAATACCACAGACCTGACAAGGCTGGTAAAAGGACTGAGTATGAAAGCAGAGGCCAAGGTGTTTGCACACCGTGCCTGGCTGCTCAATGAAGGTTTCTCAATGAAGAGAGAGAGTTCCCACTTTCTCTATTAGGTCATATTGTAGCTTATACGTAAAAATGCGGCTTGTTTGTTAACAATTAGAAATGCAAATGATAGAACAGAAAATTATCATCAAATTGCAAATTTTATGTTCTCACTTTTGACTACAATGTAGGTAAAGGCCATGAAGGCCACTTGTCTTTAGTGAGGCATTTGGGTGCAGCCATAGAGAAAAGCCAAAAGTCAAAAGGCTGGGTCGTGATCCACATTCTTTCACTGTCTAGTTCTGTGGCCGTGGGAAGACCACTTTCCCTTGGTTGGATTAAATGACGTACCACTCCAATTTTGAAGAGAAACTCTAAGGGTTTTACAGCAGACTCATTAATTTGTTAATGATCCTCAATACTCTAACACTCTGTTCCTACTTTCACAATAGCAGGAGGATCCAAATTAGAGCCAGTCATTAAGACTGAACAAATGAAAGGAGCAAGTTGGCTCCACTAGGTGGGGAAGCATCGTCGAATGTCTGGGGACTGGCTATTAGGGAAAGTTAGTTATGATGCTCCAACCAGGGACTTTAGCTGATCGTTGCTTTCTCCCAAATTATAAAATTAAGCCTTGGATCTATTGGGAGGTGGTTTCTCTTTAGTGGTCCAAAAGATGCCAGCCTTGTGGAGGAAAGGTTTGGCTAGAGGAAGTGCCCTAAGAACCACATCTTACAGTGAGAAGCATTTGCCATTAGGTTCAAAGAGAATAAATTAGAATCATAATCTTATCCTATGCTTCAACAATGGGCCATTTTCCCCTCTCAAAGGAAATACTCTGCCTTAGTCCTCCTAAAAAACACCACCTTCAAATCTTATACATTATTTAGTGGATTCTTTGTGTGTCGGGGGGGAAATCTCCAAAAAGAAAATAAAGAGTCTTACTTGGTCAAGTAGAAAAAATGGAAACAAAGAAAGGCTAAGTAATTCACCCGATGGCAGACTAATCTTCTGATACACAGAACTAGAAAACTAAAGTTCACAGTTGCAGTCCGCAGGCAACCCTGCTTTATAAAATAAATAAGCCAAAACAGAGCCTTGAAAACATCAAGGTCTGTGCAGATAAGGCCACATCAGTATTTAATACAGGTAAAAACAGAAGATGTGCCATTTAAAATAGGGCCCCATAAGGTGCAACACCATTATGAATAAGACCCAGTTCAAATGAGAGCCTTTATTCCTATATGTTTTTTATATTCAACTCATACTTACAGTATGCATGTGTGTGAGAATAACCAGAACCTACAGTGTTTAAAATAAGTATAATTCAGATAAGGTGGTGTAATGAACTAAGAAACATATTATAAAATCTTACAAATTAAAACTTTTGCCCTTTCTTAATTGTCTTGACATTGAGGAACATAATGTGTAATTTCAGGGGCTGGGACAGTGATGAATCAAACATTTTGGAAACCTTTGAAATGCTGATGTATTTGTGGTTGAGGATTCAGGGTTTTTTTTCTTAAGCCACCATATGTTTTAAACCCAAACAAAATCTTCCATGCATCAGCTGGACTTTGGGGTTTTATCAAAAATGGGAGTTTTTTTCCAGCTTAATTGGTAGAAAACTCACTTAATTCTACTAATTAAAGATGACTAATGCTCCAACATAATAAATTCATTTAAAAGCAAAACAAAATACACCTCTACTCCTACCCCCAACCAATACTTTTGACAGAACTAAGAATTTTTTTTTAATCTTCAAAAGATAAATGAACTAATAATCATTTTTAACATCGAACCTGGTGAAATTAGGCACTGTTACCTTTCTCCCTGAATGCTCTTTCTAATGAAAGTGGGAAGTTGGAAGGGAGTCGGGGAATGGCTTTAAATTTCAGAATGAAGAGAAAAATGACTCAAAGAAAATCTAAACTACGAGGCTGGAGATGTCAAGAGGCACCACCAAGTGGTAGGTGGGGGGAAGTGCAGCCTCCTCTGCTCAGGCACAGGCCGTCCAGGCAGGGCCAGCTGACCTCAGGGGAGCTGTGGCAGCTGCCCTGGAAACACCCACCTGGGGTGGGCGGGTTATGGCATTCAGTATCCTCTGTGCTTCTCAGTTGCCCAAAACTAGGTAAGTTAAGTGAATGCTATTATAGGTAGCTGAGTCAGAATTCTAACCCAAGTCCTCTGATTTAAAATCTAGAGCTCTGAAACTCCATTTAATTTAACTTAGACTGGACACAGATCTAGAAGTGGTGTCAAAAGAGTGCATACAATTGTCTGGGGTTGGAGTGGTAATTCTTTCTTCTAAATTGCATGACAGATGTATAGCTTTGTTTTTAAAAAGGACAAAAAGCAGTTGTAATGAAAGATTATTTTTTTCTATTTATGTGTATATACATATATGTGTATATATACACACACATATATATTTATGCTTGTAGAAAATATATATGCTTGTGGCAGGAAATTTGAAAAATACAAATATGAATTTAAAAAAAGGAATCACTTAAAATCCACAACTCAGTAGTAAGCACTTAAAGCAAGTGTATTTATTTCCAGTCTTCTTCCTTTTTTTATAAGTACATATTATTTTATAAAATTGGTCTTGTTCTACATTTAAAATGTTTAAGTCAATGTTAAACAACAAAATATAATTTTACATAGGATGATGAACTTTCTAATCACTAGGGAGAGACCAGGTGTACTAAGTATACCCTAGCCTGTAAGAAGCGATATAACTTTAAGTTGTGGGCTTCCAAGCAAATGTTCTGGAGATGACTGATCTTCGTATCCTTAATCTATTCAGCGCAGTGAAGGAAAAGTGAACTTGGGTTTACATCCTGTCTCTATCAACAGTGGCTGCAGGACCTTCAACAAGTCACTGATCTCAATGAATCTGTTTCCTCTCTTGGAAAATTGAGGTGGCCCTCTCTGTCCTGCCTAACTTGGAACATTATCGGGAGTGTAAGTGAAATGATGTAAATGAAAACCCTCGGTAAATTACTCAGTTATGCAAACATTCTTCAAGGTTTTTGGCCTTCCCAAGCATTAGTAAGTACTTTTGCAGTTCTCTTTTCTAAAATTGAATGTCACGGCTCTCTTTTTGAAAAGGGAATGGCAGTGTAACTGATTCTGGCTGGGATCACGATTACCTGATTTTCACAAACACTTCCCCACAGTGGTTCCTATTTATCTGTAAGAATCAAATGCAGAATTTCCTTTTCCTAAAGGTACCTGATTGCCTTGCTATGCTGTGTTATGTCTAAAAATCTGCCCTCTCTTTCTATCCTAATAGAGCATTCTGGCGATCGAATTTGAGGAAATTAACTCCCCTCATGCTGCTTCCCTGCTTGATTTTGCATCTCCCTATGTCACTTCACATTTCTCTCTATCTCATTATCTTTCCAGTTGAGCAGAGCACCTCCCCATTGTTATCCGATTACATGGATAACTAATTTCCAAACAGAATTTCCAGTTGCTCCTCATAGGACTTTAGTTTTTTTATGGTGGTGCCATTCCTAACACCATGTCTTGATCACCCCTTGCCCTGCCCCTTTTTTGGTCCTTCCCATAGGATTGGTAACTTTCTTATTAATTGGATCTCATTGATAAGCTTCTTCTCTTATTGTTTCCAAGATGCCAGTTGACAAATATGTTCTTATTTGGTAAGTCGATTTGCCCATTTAATTTCTCCACAACTAATACTAGGTGAGGCCTTTCATGTTCAATCCTGCTGGGCTTCTCTGCCTCTTTCTCATGCTTAAACAAAACCTTCTTTTGTCCCTTTCACATAGAAACCTTAGGAGCTACAAGAAGCCCTAGGCAGAGGGGACTGTGCACAGGCCCACACACAGTGAGCGGGGAGAGTGGCGCTCAGTGGGCTGGGGAACCTGTGGCCTTGGGGCCACGTGCGGCCTTCCAGATCCTTGAGTGTGGCCTTTTAACTGAATCCAAGTCTTACAGAACACATTGTTCTATGAAGTTTAGATTCAGCTAAGGGGCTGCACTCAGGGATCTGGAGGGCCATGTGTGGCCTTGAGGCCGCAGGTTCCCCACGCCTGGCCGGCCACCAGGAGTATGTCATTTCACTGACCACGCAGGGGTGGAAGCATCAATCAAATCAACATGCTTCAAGTTATAAACAGTAAATTATGTAAGTAGAGCCACTATTAATTTTCTGAAGAAATATTTTCAAAACTAAACAGAAACCTTTCAATCCACTTTAGGCCCCATCTCTGTCAGTTTATTTTCACCCCATCCCACTTTGCTCCCCCCTCTCCCTTCCTGCACCAACTTGGATTCCTGCTGGGTTAGGGAAGGGCAGGAAAAGGGAGGAGCAGAAGATTATCGAAATGAAAATGGAAGCAGCAAAGATAAACAGAGTGAAAGGATTGAAGACACTTGTTTGTGAGGCTGATCAGAGTAGGGGTGAACTGGGAAAAAATTGTCAGAAAACTTTAATATTTATTGCTTTGTTTCCTCATGAGAGGGGAAAAAAAAACATGCTACATGTTGTACTTGTTTTGCTTCAATTAAAACTAGCAGAGTGTCAATACACAGGTTGTCCAATAATCTGTAGTCTTGGGCTTTTTTCCCTTAGTTTATATTCCCCCAAACAGCCCCACCTCTTACTTCTTCACACAGTGTCATTGCTTATGATACTGTCCTGGTTCCTCAAGGCCTCGTTCAGCTCTCATCTGACTCATAAGGTACCCGTGACCCCTCCACCCCATGACCTCTCCCTTCTGAAAAATCACTAGGCAGTTGCCACATGCTGCTAGATGACATGCTTCTCCAAGGCAGGGAACATGTCTCATTCGCCATTAGAGCCTCTTCTCCTTACACAGAATGATAAAATCTATAGAGAGCATGTACTCAGATTTATTAATATTTATTGCTCCATCTATCTACCAGGCATTTATCCATTCACACACAAATGCTACACCTCCTACCAAACACCAGGGTCCAATGGCCACTGTTCTTGTTGTGAAACATAACTGCCACGACTTTGTGTGTAGCTAACTTAGCTCCAGTGGACGGTAACTGTGGCTCTTAGCCAGCCCTCCCATAAAGGCCATAAACACGTGGTAATCTGAGTCTAGCACGAGGCCTAACCCCATGCCAAAGATTACCATGACGTGCAGGGGCTGTCCAAGTCTCAAAGAGGGTTTTCAGGGTGGTGGAGTGCTCCTCTGCCAGAACAGTCCAGATTTACCCCATCTGCTGCATAAACTAGCCTTGCTGAGCTGTGGTGATGGCACAGTAATACCCACCAGGAAACAAGGAAATGAGAGAGCCTAAGTCATTAACTGTCTTATGTTGTCTTATGTCTTAGTTTAGGGCCATCACAGAAAACAAAAGCTATATATATGTAAATCTTCATTATTCATCATGAATGTTCAGGGCAAAAAGAGTTTTAGCACCTTTTCATGCTCTTAAAAAATGTTTCAAAGAAAGAAAATTACTTACTGCCTTCCCATGTACAATGCAAAAGATTCAAAGCCCCTTCCACCCTCTTCCAGTGTGCAAGATGAAAGAAGGCATATGCTATTGCTTCACTGTCTCCTCTCTTCAGGATGTGCTCTGGGGGTAGGATTAAGCTTTTCATTTCTAGTAGGTACTGAAATAAAAAAGGCAGGAGACAGATGTGTTAATACATAGTAATTTGGAATTCAATATTGAAAATAGAGAGGTTGATTTCCCTAAAGCCACCATTTATAAGCATTTCATCAAATCTGCAACCTCATTACTACATTTGAAGGCAATTACTAAAACATTCAGCAACCCAAAGTTTGCTGACAGATGGTTAGCCTTGTACTCATTTCCTTCAGTGAAGATCAGAGGCTTTCAGGCTAAGATACTCTAATCAAAGAAATATCTTTAGACTGAAACAGCATAAAGGAAAATGTAGAAGACACAATAATTTGGTATAATTTTGGAACCAGAATGAAAATATATAAAATGGACACATGAAGGTTACGAAGTTACGTGGCTAAACCAACTGCACCAGACAGACTTGAGATTGAGTAGCACTGCCCATTATTTCCTTCTATACAGATCTATCAAGGAGAGGGAGCTCATCCTGCGAAAAGAGCCACCCACAGCTGCTCAGATGCTAGCGGGAGGAAGGGTGGCAGCCGGAGCATAGAGAGACTCTAGGGAGGAAGGAGGCGGGCAGTACAGACCCAAACTGTAGTGTTCTTTTAGATCCGTTTCCAAGGACTTGGGGGAGGTGGTACTCAGCTTATGTTTCTTCATTCCTGTCTTCTATTAATACAAAGGAGGTAGGAGTACAGGGCAAGAATGGATATTCTTCCCGGGGGCTGAGAAAATACTACATTTCCATTTTTATTCTTTCTATAGAATAGAAAGGGAGGCAAATTTAGAAGGGTATTTTATATTTGCAAATGTTAATGTCTCTTTGCTGGCTGGCATTGTCCCGGTGCTCCACTCCTCATTATCTCCCCTCCCTGATCTATCCCCAACACACACACACACACCCACCACCACCACCACCACCAAAGAAGACCATAACAACAGTCCAAACATCTCTTTTAAGATGGAAATTAGCAGACAAGGGAGGGATGTGTTTAATTAAGATGGGATGAACACAGCCAAGTGCTGTTAGAAGAGGTGCTCCAAAATTTTAATGTCAGAAATAATTGCCTGTGGATTTTTCTGTCTGTGGAAATTTATGAAAGAGAGCAAAGGGTGAAAGAGTCCTGATATACACAATGGAGACCATGACACAACCATCAATGTTTCATTGTCATCTAGCTGAGGATTTATACCCCTTGGCCATCACCCAGTTGCCTTTTCTTTCCCTCCCCTGCTGGCACACTGCATACAGCCCAGTAGGAGCTAGGAGGACACATTTGGGCATCTTGGCTCAGCAACTGAAACTTTACTCACTCTGGGTCTGATATTTGAAGAAATGGCCAAGCCTCTGGCCTCAAAGCAGAAAGAGTAGGGAATTGAGAGAGCGACACCCGGAGAATAGCACAATAGTGATATGGTCGTCACATTTGGGGGGTAGGTAGGATAGAAAGCCCTCTTTGATAGAAAGACCTCAATAGAAGAACCTCTTTCCAGGCTGGTCCATGAAAGGTGTTTGTTATTTTACTGGGAACTCCTCAAGTATGAGTTCCAAAAGAACTTTTTGGCCACTTGCGTTTTTGGGTGCTACAAGCTACTGCTTTCTTCCTACATCTTGTATTAAAACAGTGTAGGACAAAAATCTTCTGGGAAAAGTAACAAAGAGAATTACCTGGCAATCCAACTAGCACTATGTTCATAATGAATATCAACCATGATATAAATATAAAAGCTGGATTTTACATTCAGAGATACCTGGTTATCCTCTCATGATTTTGTTACCTTAATAGAAGCCATTATAACGTACACTGCTATTGCCAGTGAGAGTCATGAGAAAGATGCATAACTTGTAAAGTGCTGTGAACTGTCTTAATTGTTTCAGAGTAATTTAGAGAAGGAAGATCATTTGATTACCCTTAATAATCATTGAGAAAATAAAGAAGGGAAATTTCTTGCCTAATGAGAGCCCTAGAATAAGATTTTGATCTGAGTTTCTAATAATTATTCTTAGCCACCCTGCCTGTCAATAGCCAACTTTTTGAAGGATCATGTTGTATAAACTTTGAAACAAACTAAACATGAAAATAACTAACTCATGTGTTCCAGGTATACAGAAATCTCTTTAAGGTCCCTGAGAATCAGATGGTGGCCAAAAGAATAGTATAAACTACCATTCCTTTTATTTCTATGATTAGGAAAGGCTTGCAAAGTCATTTCATTAAGCATCTATGAAAGAACTCTTCTCTTGGCCTAAAGAACCTTTAGGAATAGGGGCACCTGAGAAGAAGTGGGCCTGGTAGTTACTCACATTTGTGGGTAGAACAAAAACTCGGAGGAGGTAGGGCAGAGGAAACTTGGCAATGGGGGATGGCATTCAGAAAATTACTGCCAAGGGTGTACTATAGATCTGTGCTATCCATGTTCAATACAGTAGCTTCTACCACACATGGCTATTTAAACTTAAATTAATTTAAATCAAACAAAATTAAAATCCAGTTCCTCAGTCTCACTAGCCATTTTCAAGCCCTCAGGAGCTGCCTGTGGCTAATACCTACTGTATTGGATACTGCAGGGGACATTTCCATTATTACAGAAAGTTCTTTTGGACAGTCAGTGTAGTCACTGATTGCCATAGACAATGGTTTCTAATCTTCAAATAACTGGCTAATTTTTAACATGAAAAAATTTGGCCAGGTGCTGTGGCTCATGTCTGTAATCCTAGCACTTTGGGAGGCTGAGGCCAGGAGTTCAAGAGTAGCCTGAGCAACACAGTGAGATCCCATCTCTTCAAAAAATAGAAAAATTAGCTGGGCATGCTGGCTCATGCCAGTAGTCCCAGGTACTCGGAAGGCTGAGGCAGGAGGAGCGCTCGATCCTAGGAGTTTGAGATTGCAATGAGCGCTTCAACTGGGGCAACAGAGTGAGACCCTGTCTAAAAAAAAAAAAAAATTCACATATTGGCCACCAGGACATCCACATAGACTTGAAAAACAGCAGTACAGGTGTGTGAGACAGATGGCTTACTCAGTCTGTGGGCTGAATGGGATGCACATGAGTTTAAGGACATTGCCACCAGTCCCAAACGTAGGCCATGAGGTAATGTTCCATTTCTCCTCTACGTTCTCTCTAATCTCTGTGTATGTGTACTTTTCACATACACCCTCCCATTAGTTATCCAGATGTCTTTCTTCTCAGCCAAATCATAAGACCCTCAAGAGCATGAACCTTGTCATCTCCATCTTAATTTCCCCTCCTGCACCCCTCATAGAGCCTTGTATATTAAGGTAATATTAAAAAAATTGAATTAAATTGAAATCTTACTTCCCAAGAAGTCTCTCAAAATGAATACCCATGGCCTAATCAGCTTCACCCAAGCAACTCACCAAGGAAACTTAACTCTGCCTTCATCTTATCTATTTTATGGCAGAAATAAGTTATGTCTATAAAGTAGCTTTATATTCCTTTATAGTTCCAAACAAAATGTTGGCCCTAACCAAATGATGAAGGCTAATAACAACAATGTGTTATGTTTTTGGCCAGGCTTAAAATGGCTGGCAAGATCAGTTCTCAACATGTGCAACATTTAAATTAGAAAGGCATGGAACAACATTTCACATCTTACTTGTCAAGAGAAAAATAAATGAAAGAGGGCAGATCCCTATCCACAAGTATGCAGAAATCAATTAGAATAACTATAGCTTGCAAATCAGAGAACAGGCTCTGGATGTCCATAATAATGACTTGGTTTCTACTAGCTAAGCCAGCATTCTCCACTATCATGCCCACCATCCTGCCTCTAACTTCCTTCCCAGATTCTCAGATCACACTGATCTTCAAGTACAGTGCTTCTAACGGTTTCGGAAGCAACTTTTCAAAATCTATTTGTGTCAGAATCTAGTTCCTTATGCCCAATACAGGAGCATATGAAGTCAGGTCACACATAGAGGAGCAGAGGGCTGTGGTCCTTGGGTGTGAGTAGCACCTATTCCTGGAGGTATCTTAGCAGAGGCTGGCTCACCTGTCAGGAAGACCACAGAAGAGATTTGGCCTGTCAGAGGCTACTCCAGGTAACTGCTAACGTCTCTTTTGTTAAGATATTAAAATTCTACAATAATTTGAGTGAAATGATCCCAAAGTTATCCTTCACATAGATATTAATGCCAAAGAACTAATTCATAACCCCCCTTTTTGGAATTTTCAATACCAACAATAGCATAAGTCATATGAAAATCATTTGCAAAAGTTGGAAATACATCACTTTGGGTAGTATAGACATTTTAACAATGTTGATTCTGCTGACCCATGAGCATGATATGGTTTTCCACCTGTTTACGTCCTCTGCTATTTCCTTCCTCAGTGTTTCATAGTTCTCCCTGTAGAGGTCTTTTACCTCCTTAGTTAAATATATCCGTAGGTACTTTATTTTCTTTGTCGCTATAGCAAAAGCAATCCTATGCAAAAAGAACAAAATGGGAGGCATCAATTTATCAGACTTCACACTATGCTACAAGGCTATAGTAACTAAAACAGCATGGTACTGGCACAAGAACAGAGAAATAGACCAATGGAACAGAACTGAGAACCCAGATATAAAACCATCCTCATATAGCCATCTAATCTTTGACAAAGTAGACAAAAACATACACCAGGGGAAAGAATCCTTATTCAATAAATGGTGCTGGGAAAACTGGATAGCCACATGTAGAAGACTGAAACAGGATCCACACCTTTCACCTCTCACAAAAATCAACTCATGGTGGATAACAGACTTAAACCTAAGGCATGAAACTATAAGAATTCTAGAGGAAAACTTTGGAAATACTCTTCTGGACATTGGCCTAGGCAAAGAATTTATGAAGAAGACCCCAAAGGCAATCACAGCAACACAAAAAATAAATAAATTGGACCTGATCAAATTAAAAAGCTTCTGCACAGCCAAAGAAACTATCACGAGAGCAAACAGACAGCTTACAGAACAGGAAAAAATATTTGCATGCTACACATCTGATAAAGGGCTGATAAGTAGAATCTATTTAGAACTCAGGAAAATCTGCAAGAAAAAATCAAACAACTCTATCAAAAAGTGGGCAAAGGACATGAACAGAAACTTTTCAAAAGAAGACAGAATAATGGCCAACAAACATATGAAAAAATGCTCAGCATCTCTAATCATGAGGGAAATGCAAATCAAAACCACAAAGAGATATCACTTATTTCCAGTGAGAATGGTCTTTATCAAAAAGTCTCAAAACAATAAATGTTGGTGTGGATGCGGAGAGATAGGAACACTCATACACTGCTGGTGGGACTGCAAACTAGTGCAACCTCTGTGGAAAGCAATATGGAGATACCTCAAAGAGACACAAGTAGATCTAACATTTGATCCAGCAATCCCATTATCGGACATCTATCCAAAAGAACAAAAGACATTCTATAAAAAAGACATCTGCATTAGAATGTTTATAGCCGCATAATTCACAGTTGCAAAGATCTGGAAATAACCCAAGTGCCTACCAATATATGAGTGGATTAATGAAATGTGGTATATGTATACCATGGAGTACTATTCAGGTATAAGAAAAAATGGTGATATAGCACCTCTTGTATTTTCCGGGATAGAGCTGGAACCCATTCTACTAAGTGAGGTATCCCAAGAATGGAAAAATAAGCACCACATGTACTCACCATCAAATTGGTTTCACTGATCAACACCTAAGTGCACATATAGGAAAAACATTCATCAGGGGTTGGGCAGACGATGGGAGGGGGGGAGGAAGGGATGGGTATATACATACATAATGAGTGCGAAGCACACCGTCTGGGGGGTGGACACACTTGAAGCTCTGACTCGTGGGGAGAGGGGGGGAAGGGCAATATACGTAACCTAAACATTTGTACCCGCATAATATGCTGAAATAAAAAAAAAAGTTGGAAATAAACAAAATGTAAGAGAACAGATTAATTAAATTATAGCACATTTAGATGATGGCTATCAAGTTGTTCCCAAAAAATGGGTAGTAGAAGAATATATATTAGCATGGGAAAATGTTCATGATATATTGTTAAATGAAAAAAAAATGTACCATAACAATATATGCAGATTATTATTTTGACAATAAATATGTTTATGGAGGCATTACAAAACATTGGAAGGTCACAGAATGAATGTTCATGGTGGCTAAATATTTGATTTACCAGAGATTAATTTATTTTGCGCTCTTTCTGTGCTTTCTAAGTTTTCTGTAATAAACATTTTAATTTCTCTCTCTATATATGTATGTGTATATGTAATACAAAACTATTTTCTACACTTGCATCAAAACCACAAAAAAGCAAACTACCACACAAAAGATATCCAGATATAGCAATTTTTTGCATGTCTACAATGCTTTGGTGCAACTGGCTCTGATAAAAGGGCCTAGGACCAGAAATGACATTTTTAAAACATCAATAAAGAGTTCAGAGAATAAAACCAGTGCTATTTGGAAGAGATGCTACATATTCTGAGTTTCAGTGTTATTTACTCCCTGGACTCAGGAAGATGCACAGCAGTATCTGCAAGTAATCATGGCTTGCTCAGACCATGCTGTGATAGAGACTGTGGTGCACACCTCCAGGATTCCCTGCCTCACCCCCTCTCATCTGCCATCTGCCACTTTCGACTACTTACTCGAATCCTAGCTCTACTATTTTGCTGTAAGACCTTGGACATGCTATTTAATTTCTTTGAACCTCAGTTTGCTCATCTGTAAAACTGGAATAATAAAAACACAAGTTTCGCTGGTTTTAATTTTTGAAGATTACATAACATACACAAAACATTCACATAGTACCTGTAACATAAGTGTTCACTGAATAGCAGCTATTTTTGCTAATAAATAAAATGAAATGTTTATATTACCACAGAGGTAACTTGAGTTTTGTGTGTGCATATGTGCCACAAAAAAGTGAGTTGTTTCTAGGTAAAATACTTTAGCAATTTTATCATAGTAGCATATCAGTTGAAGAGATATGGCTACCAAAGTCCACCATTCAACCAAGATGGAAGCAAGCATAAAGCAAAGCTGAAATGACACATTAAACCTGGCGAACTGTAGCTCTACTCAAGGGTCCTCTTCTCAAGGTACCTGCTTCTTCCTGGTCCACTTATCTATTCATCAGTTACTTTGCTTCATTCAAAAAATATGCGAGCACCCACAGTATATCCCAAGACTACAGATATAGGAGCAGCCACCACTTTCCCAAGGATATGGATGTGGAAGGATCCACAATGTACCTCAAGGGCATAGACATGAATCAGACCAGATCCCTACCTTGATGATCCATAATCTTTGTAGGAATACAGGAGGAAGAGAGAGAAGGTAGAAGGGAGGGAGAGAAAAAGAGACAGAACATATAGACAAAGAATAAAATTCAACCTGATGAGTACCTTAGTAAGAGGTGCATACTGAGCACTAAGGAGCAAATGGGGAGCACTGTGTCTGACAAGGCTTCACAGATAAAGGAAAATGAGAGTCACTCTTATTAAATAAACAAGAGTTTACACTGGAAAAATGGGGAGGGGGGATTCCAGAGCAGCATCAAAGGGCAAAGCATACCAAAAGCATCAAAGGGCATGATTTGCTTACGTGATGGAGCTGGAGTACCAATGTAATAGCAGTTGCCAACACTGATTAGGCACTAACACATGCCAAGCATTATTTCAGCTACTTGTTACACCTACTCTGTGAGGGAGCTAATATTATTTAATATTATGTCTATTTCACAGATGAGAAAATGAAGGCTTTAGGACGTTAAGTATTATGACTTGCCCAGGGTTGCCCAAGGTGCATGCGGCAGAGCCTGCACTTGAACTCAGGCATTCTGCTCCTCTCCAAGGGGATGAAGCAGGAACAGCGGGTTGTAAGAGGCCATCCATGACATGCTCCCGATGGTGCCTTTTACCTGGAGTTACTCTGTGGTTTTCAAACTTTTAGATACAGAATACAGTTAGCCCTTGAACAACAAGGGTTTCAATAGTGCAGGTCCACTTATAGGTGGATTTTTGCCAAATGCGGATTGAAAATACAGTATTTGTGGGATAGGAAACCTGCAGAAGGCAGACTTTTCATAGACTTGGGTTCTGCCAGGAGTGTTGGGTGTCCTGGAACCAGTCCCCTGCAGATACTGAGGGACAACTGTAATTTGTTGAAAGGAAAAAAAGAAACCTAAAAGATACACGAAATTGATGAAAAAACACAACTGTGGGGGAACCTGAGGGAGGGACCCAAGAAAGGTCTGAGGACTCCTCATGGCTCCTAGTAAGATGGTTTGAATGCCCCAGCGGTAGGCATTGGGAAGTCAGCTGGCGCAGTTTGTGGCTTTAAGAGAAATGATCAAGTCATATGTAGGACCATCAGACAGGGAAGACATGGAAGTTAGCGAGGTCTTAAAAAGAAAGCTCCTGGAATAGTCCAGGTGAGGGGAGATAAAATTGGGGGGTGGGGGGAAACTTTCCCAGGACTTGGTGCCTGACTAAATCTAAGACTGAAAAAAGGAACCAAGGGTGGCTGAATTTTTTAGCTTAGGAAACTAGAGCAATGCGAGCTCCTTAACTAGGATAAGGACCTCAGAGGAGGAAGATGCTTAGCAATGGGAAGGCAAAAAAACAAAACAAAACAAAAAACCGGTTTGAAGTGTCTGCAGAACACCCTGGAGAGATGTCCTGAAGGCAGCTGAGTGTGCAGGTCTGGAGCTCGGGAGAGAAGCTGGATACAGACTTGGGTGTTCTGGGCCACAGGTGGAGGCTGAGCAGTGGCAGCACATGAGATCTCCCAGGAGAGCTTCGAGCAAGAAAGAAGACAGCAGTGAGTGAAGCTCCCAGGAGAACCAATATGAAGGAGTGGGCAGGACTGGAAAGGAGGAGGAGAAGAATGCTCAGAGATATAGGAGTGACACAGAGAGGTGTCATGGAGCAGAGATGGCATCAGGATATTAAAAGTGGTTGGTCAATGGGACCAAATGCTACGGAGGGATGAAATAGGGTAAAGTTTGAGAAGAGGCTAAAGGCTCTGGTGGCCTAGGTGGGAGTGACCTTGGTGGGAGTGATCTTGGTGGAGGTAACCTTGGCGGGGGTGACAGGCGAGGCTGGCCTTGGTGGAGCAGCTCCAGTGCTTTTTGTTAAGGAGAGACTTATTAGAAACTTTCTATTCCTGAGAAATGTGGCTAAAAACTGGTTTCTGTTTATTTTCCTCTGGGTCATATTTCCACAATACATTCTCCCTACTCTAATCCAAAAAAGCTTTGGAACAAAATATGACTCAATACAAAGAAACTTATATTGAAATAATATTTCTGAAATGTGCCATTGATATACAGTATTATAGACAGTCTGCCAGGGTATTTTGAATTTCTGCTTCCACGCTTCAAGCATTTTTAAATGCTAAAACCCACTACACATTTTGTTTCCTAAATTGGATTAAAAAGCAATTTTATACTCTGTCAATCAGCTTTACCAAGATATAAAGAGAGGATTGCTCTAGTGTTTGCATGAAATAGAATTTCCATCACTATAACAACGTCCTGTAGATAGCCATTAGCATATACAATTACCAGGATGTTTTTCTCCACAAGCCTCTTGAAATCCCCATGAAATTAGAGTTTCTAGATTAACATTAGTTGAGCTTTTTTTTTTAAAGTATATTTTTAACGGGAATGCGTTTCTGTCGTAACATTCTTCATTCTTTCCTCTTTATTTTCTCATGACTTTCCACACTCCTAGACTTAGAATTTAAAAACTAAATATCTGTTAGGCGAGGTCCTCACCTCAATATTCTAACAAGCCCAGGCTGCGCTGTTGGTGGAATGAGTTTCAGGGGTGTGGCCGCCCTCAGCTCCCTCAGGGACGCCTCCTGCCCCCTCTTCTGCCCCCTATGGGCCCAGTGAGAAGAGCACACGGTTCAATAGTTCTGGGATTTGGGGCAAGCTTAAGACAAAACCTGCCCCCACCCCCACCCATTGATACTGATGATTTTTCTCCCCTAGTAGCTCGACAGACAACACCCAGGCATCCCAAGGAGCTGGCACTGGCTCCCACGGCCCCTCCTAGCTGCTCAGAGTGGGTGTGAGGCCTCCTGTTCTATGGGTGGGACCTCAGCTGCTTGGGACTTTCCAGGGAGGGTGGGTCACAGGCATCTGTTATTATCTAAACTGTATGCAGCGGTGCCTTGGGATTGTCGGGCCAGACTTTTCATCCCAGCTTCAACCAGGGCAGTTCTACTTTCACTTGCTTATTTATTAAGGTTTCATATAGTACTGCATTAGAAGGGGAAAAATGGTTATTGCTTACAAAAAATCAAAAGTTGTTTTTATTTTCATAAAAGTAAAAGCTAAGCTACCGTGAGTGGTTAAAGCACAAGCTGGCCCCGCGGGGACTATGTCTGGTGGTGAAGAGGACCCGTGACTTGGGCTCTCCTTGGTGATACTGACCAGGGCAGACTTCCTATCAGCCAGGGCTCAGTTTGGGGAAGCACCATGACCAAGGCTTTCAGAGTTGAGAGGTTTGGGCATTCCGTACAGAGGCCACTCCCGCAGTGCTGCACACTTGGAGAATGTTTGTAACAGCAAAGCACAGGGTCCGGCTTCCAGGAGTTACAGAGCACCCGGGTTACCTCTCCCCCAGCTCCAGTGTGCGCTGGCTGCCTCCTTCTACGGGGTCCAGCAGCATTCTGCCTGTCTTCTCAATGACTGGGCCTCCTTCTGAGCATGGAGCATGTTGGGACCACTGTCCCAGTGCCTGCCACATAACTGGAGGTCAGTAAGTGCTAGCCGAATGCACTGTTGGGAGGGAAAAGAGGACCCTGCTGTGCAATTGTGCACCTTTGGAGAATACGGAAGCTGATGGGAGAAGCAGGAAGATTATCCCCTCCACGGTGAAGGGAAGCTGGGCCATGCCTCCCAGTTACTCGGTTGGAGCAGAGTGATACTGGGTAAGTGAAAGCAGTTCAAATATGTTGTGGTTGACAGGAGACCTAGCAGGGTATGTAGCTTCCAGCTGAGGGAGGAACATGAAGAATTCCTCTTTTGAGGGCATGAGAGCCCTTCCACCTCTGATGATGAGGACAGAAACCAGGCTAGAGAGGGCAGGGGCAGGGAGGAGAGGGGAGATGGGAAACCCAGGCTGTGAAACTCAAAACTTGTCAGTCCAAACCAGTCTGAAAATAACATCTGATGACTTTTAAGTGGGCCCCTACCTCATCTGTGACTCTGGGCACCTGGATCCCCTGACCACACAGGCTGCACTAGGGGAGGTTTCCCTGCCTCCTCTCTCTCCTCTTGCCCTGGGGGTGGGTAGTGGAGCATCACTCCAACAATGCCTGGGAATAAAATAAATAACTGCTTGTTTTTTATAGGTTGAAGAAGAAAAGCTTGGGAAAGAGTGAAAACTTAACAGAATCTGGAAACATTTTGCTGGAGGAGAAAATAATGATGAGTTCAGTGTGTGTGTGTGTGTGTTAGTTAGGGACTGTTAAGGCAGCCCTACAATCTGCTTACCGAGACAGGAAAATCTGAGTTACAGCATGGGAAGAAAGGGTATCCTCAGCCTCCATGGGGTTGGAGGTGGGGACCCTGCCTTTGTAAAGAAGGGATAATGAAAGTAGAAAAGGCATAGATGCTTCATGAAGCAACCTTACTCATGTCTAGAACAGACTTACAGGCCTGCTCCACCTGAAAAGGCAGGGGGACAAGGGGGGTATGGGGAAGTTTCACCCCAGACATGAAGTGCTGTGCTGGGGCCAAGGACCTGGTAGAATGGGGTGGCAGGAAGCAGGAAGTTCTCTGTTTAGAACAAGAATACAAGACACAGGTCAGAAATGGTAACTCTTAACCAGCCCCAAACAAAGGACTTACCAAGCAGCTACAAGCTGTGGAATCCCTGGAGACAACAGCTGCAGCCAGAACGTGCTAGAGCCTCCCTCAAGTCTGGAGGCCTGAGGGACCCTGAGGGTACTCAAGGTCAGAGGCATCAGGGTGCCACGGTTACACTCTCTGGTTGGCCTTCTTCAGGCTAGGGTGGCCCAAGAAGTACCTGATAATGAATGTTTCTAGGCAGCCTCTATTTCCACCTAGCCTGCAAGCACAGAAATAGAGTGGAAGATAAAAGGGAAGAGATGATGAAGGGGCCAACATGTATTTAGCACCTACTGGATGAGTTACACAATGTAATTCCATTTCCTTGTCATCAGCCCTAGGAAGCCATTACTTTTATCCCCATTTTATCAAAAAGGGAATATGGACAGGAAGTAGTGAGAGTCATTATTCAGAACTTTTGAACCCTTTCAATGATACTTCACAGCTCTGTCTACCTTTAGGTTGTTACCCCTTGATCTGGCATTATCACTAATGTATTTTCCCAGTAATGATAGAAATTCTATATAATAGGTCTGAAAATTCAGAAAAGAATAAATATAAATGGCTAACAATGTTCTACCTTACTAGCAGTGGTAAAGAAATGCAAATTAAAAGAACAAAATTCCATCTGTACTCAATAAATTCATAAATGGTTGTTGCTTTCCTTCTTTCTTTTTTAAACAAACCGTTCAGTGATGGTAAGGGAATGATGAAATAGTGAAGAAGAAGTTACCTGCTGATGGCAGTGTAAACTGCTACAATATTTTCTGGTAAGCAATTTGGCAATAAATATCAAGAGCCTTAAAGTGCTTCCACATGTGACTCAGTAATTCCCATTCTATAAATCTACCCTAAGGAAATAATCCTAATGACTAAAAAATGTTTATGCCCAAAGAGGTTTACCACAGAAGTTGACCTGTAGTGCCAACCTGATGTCTACAATAGAAGACTCAAGAAGTAGATCGTTCTCTTCAACAAAAGGTGGTGGGAAAACTGGATATCCACATGTAAAAGAATGTAACTGGACCCTTATCTTACACCATACACAGAAATCAACTCAAAATTCAGTGAAGACTTAAATATAAGACCTGAAACTATAAAACTCCTAGAAGAAAGCACAGGGGAAAAGCTTAGTGACACTGGTGTTGGCAATGATTTCTTGGATATGACACCAAAAGCACAAGCAACAAAAGCAAGTAGATAAGTGGGCCTATATCAAACTGAAAAGCTTCCATGTAGCAATGAAAACAACTAACAGAATGAAAAGGCAACCTATGGAATAGGAGAAAATATTTGCAAATCATATATATGTAAAGGATTAACATGGAAAAATATAAGGAACTCTTACAACTCAATAGCAAAAAAAAAAAAAAAACCAAACAAACAAAAAAAAACACCCAATAGCCTGATTAAAAAATGGCAAAGGACTTTACATAGACATTTCTCCAAAGAAGATATATAAATAGCCAACCGGTTTATGCATCAAAGAAATGCAAATAAAAACAACAAAAAAATTTACCTTACACCTGTTAACATGGCCACTATTAAGAAGATAACAAGTGTTGGCAAGTTTGTGGAAAAACTGGAACCCTGGTACACTATTGGTGGAAATGTAAAATGGTACAGCCATTAAGGAAAACAGTTTGGAAGTTTCTCAAAAAATAACAAATAGAATTATCACCACATTATCCAGCAATCCCACTTCTGGGTATTCATCCAAAAGAAGTGAAAACAGGATCTTGAAGAGATATTTGCACTACCATTTTCATTGTAGCATTATTCACAATAGCCAAGAGGTAGAAACAACTTTAATGTCCATGGTCAGATAAATGGATAAAGAAAATGTGGTATACACATACAATGGAATATTATTCAGCCTTAAAAAAGAAGGAAATTCTCTCATATGCTGCAACATGGATGAATCTTGAGGACACTATGCTGAATGAAAAAGCCAGCCACAGAAGGACAAATACTGCATGATTCCACTTATATGAGGTCCCTAAAGTAGTCAGACCCATAGAATCAGAGTAGAATGGTGGTTGCCACAGATTAGAAAGAGTGGGAAATGGTGAGCTGCTGTTCAATAGGAATAGAGTTTCTGTCATGCAAGATGAAAAAGCTCTAGAGATCTGCTATACAACAATGTGTGTATAGTCAACAATAATGTCTTGTACACTTTAAAATTTGTTAAGGGGATAGATCTCAAGTTATGAATTTTTTACCACACACACACAAAAAAAGAAGTATCCAGTTAGAGACTATCTTAAAAATATGTGAAGGTACATGAATAAAAGACTTGAACTTTAAGTTAGAGGAAAACCTTTTTAAGGTAAAAGAACTCTGAAAATCTGATAATCCTCCCTAAGAAACAATAAATATACCTCCAATACCCAATCATAAAGTCCAAGTTCAGATTTATGATAATTTTTTATAATATTAAAGTATTAAATATAAGTACTAAAAATATATAGAAAAAAGGCTAGAAGGAAATAGTCTTAAATATAACTAGATGATAGTATTATGATTTCTTTATACTTTTCTCTAATATAAAAAATAATTTGTTTTTATAATAGGACTATAGAGAAACAAACATATCTAATACTGCCCGTAACAAATAATGGAAACTGTCAGAAAATGAAAGTTTATATTTGGCACCCTGAAGGAGTTAATGTAACATCCTTCAAGACGAAAATTTGTCTCTTCACAGGGAGAGGCTTGCAGTGTAGATGGAGCACACTAAGAGCACATAATCATTAGTTAATTCAGATCTGTGTAATTAATGTATCACTAATGTCCCTCCCCACCCCACCCCAATGTAAATTGTGAAATTGCTGAGAAAGAGCAGGGTGAGTGGGGGATCATAGTTGCAAGGAAAAGGCCACAAATCCAATAAACTATAACAATACAAAGATGAAGGTATAAAACCAAGATGAGGGTAGCCCTTCTTTTGTCCAGCATCATGAGTGAAACTTTCTTTTAAAAATGGAGAATACTCCCTTTAAACGCAAAACTCCTATTTTAATGGAAAACATCCTCTAATGGATTAGAGACTTGTCTGCCTTGCTGAACTGTATACTTAGTTCTTGAAAATCACCATCAACACCCCCAATTATCCTCAAAAAGGGGTAAAAACAACAAGCACATGATCAATGCACTACAGGGAGAGACCAGAGAGGAGAGAGACTAATTCTGAATAGGAGGAATAGGCTTCCTGTTGGTGACCTTTAACGGTGGTAAGGAGAAGGATGAGTAGGATTTCCTTAGAGGAAGCAAAGAGGGAAAAGGAGGAAGATCTTTCTGGAATGATGAACAGACCATCAGAAGGAGATGGAGAAAGTGAAAACCAAGCTGGGTCAGGCCATAAAAAGTCCTAAACAATCGCCCAAGGAGTTTATACTTTCCTCTGCAGGAGGTGGGGACACAGCTGCAGGAGGGGAGTAACAATTTTATTTGTAATCATGAGTCTATGTACCTGTTTCCTCCTTACTAATTTTCTACAATCTAATAGACTTTCAGAATTTCTAGTGTTTAGCAACTAACTGGCTACTTAAGGGGCTCGCCTTCAGAACAGAGACCAGTGTCTTTTCACTACTTCTATTTATTTCCCAGTCCTGTGGTGTGGTGAGGAGCAACACTTCCTACTCCTCATGTTTGCAGGGGAAGAGAGTTCCTAAGCGTAAGCCTCCTGGGGTAAATAACTAATATTTATCAATGGATGGTGAAATATTACCTATGTACCTTTGCTTAATGGGATACCAGATGAAGCTAAGCTGGAAGTTTATGGAAGGCAGTTCTCAGCTATTATACTTGGTATTCTTTTTCTCCCTCTGAGCAGACTATAATTAGGTAAAATAGCATATGGATACTGAAAATTCCTGTGGTGGGCCACTGACAACTTCCTGTGATAGAGAAAAAGAAGCCATGAAAGTGTTTCAGACATCATAATATCTTGAGGAAATCTGAATTGTCTGTAAGGAACTGAACGCCTTGGAAGCAATGTGCCCACCATTATTGAAGGGTTCAAGCCTCAGCTGGTCTGCCCCCTGGTGGGATCTGGGAGGCAGTGGAGGGCAGTACTAATACGTAAGAGTAGATAACCCAGAATCAATCAGTTCAGGCTCCGTTATTTATTTGCTGTATGACCATAAGCAGGTTAGTTAACCTCTCCAAACCTTCAGTGCCCTCATCTATGTAATAGGGATAATATAATACACCTCACAGTGTTGTTATGAAAAACAAATGAGAGGGCATATGTAGTTCAGTTAGCACTGCGCTTGGCACATAAACATTCAAAAGAAATCAATAATAAAAATAATTATCACAATATCACTATGAATAGAGAGTCAATCTTAGGATGGGAAGGTGACCTAGATGATATTTAAGGCCCCTTCTCACACCAAGAGTCTAAGAGTTTATATCCTTCACTGATGTTTCATATTCTAGAATTAAGGCTATTCTCTCCCTGCAAAGGCACCACCAATTCGTGTGTGTTTGCTAAAGTACTAGCAAGCAGTCCAATAAACAAGAGGCATGTGTAAAAGATGTTTAGAGCACACTGCATATAGTATACATGTACCAGAGGTTTGTGGCTAATTCTGAACAGATGGGGCCAGTGACTCACAGGGCCTTTTTTCCATGGAAATATCAACAGACAAAGTGGATCTGGAAAGAGACTCCCCCTCAGCATAATCACCAGCGAAGCAAAATGGTGGAGAATCAGTTTACCTAGGTACTCTACCTTCTCTCAGTTTCATGATTAGAAAGAATGCAATCAAATATTTCAAATGTTTCCACTTTCAGAATAATTTTATTTATTCTGGAGTGCTAGTTGACTGAGTGTCAAATTCTTCCATGGTTGCCTTAAACTTTTCCTTAGGGTTTGTAATATTCTTCGAGAGGCTCAATTAACCATTTCAGAGAATTAAATGACTACTTCAATCAAAATATCTAGCCAACAAGTAGTGGACTGATTTTCTATCTTGTGCCCCAGGATTACGAGGCTGTAGTTACAATAACTGGAAAAGTTAAGATCTGGTTCCTATTAATAGATATGAGGGGCCCCCTGCAAGTCAAATATCGATAATTTTAATAATTTGCAAATATATGGTGGTTTCGATGACCTTCAAATGTACTATCTCACTTGATTATAACAGAAGATAAGACAGGGCTTATATTTTGATCTTCATTTAAAGATGAGGGGAAACTTTGAGTTCAGAGATGCTAAGCCCAAGCTTGGTCTCATGGCTGATAAATGACAGAGGCAGAACTTAAACACAAGTTTTTGCCTCAGAATCCAGGACTCTGTTGTTCAATACTACTTCTAAAAGAGCCTTATTTATAGTCATAGAATATCTCTATAGTTAGAAAATGGGATTCAATAAATATTAATGGATGACCTAAGTTTACTGTAATTCAGGATAATATTTTTATTAGTTTTAAAATTTAATCAAAGTTGAATAAACATTTTTAGCTTAGGCAAAAAAAAATTATATAAGGAGAGATATTTATAGCACATATATACAATACATAAAGTCTACAAATACTACATCAGTCATTACCCACAAGAATTAATGGATAAATACATCCTTAGGCAAATGTGGCACCGTATACCACTCTTCAATTTCCTGTTAAGTGAAAAGATGACCTTGACTTGAGCAAAACCCCAGGAATGATATTAGATCACTTATCTCTGTTACTCTGGCTATCAGCAAAATAAAGTAGGTAACTTCATAAATCATTTCACATACACACATACCCCATCCTTCTGTAATAGTACTACAACACAAGTGAAACAGCCCTCCTTTGTCATTTCCACCGGTAAGTCTTCATCAGACACTTTGCCGATGTTATGCTTTGTAATACATGATGTGAACTGTAGGAAGTTTCTTAGGAGTCAAAGTGCTTAACAGTGAGACTGTAAATGGCCCTCAGCCGTGTGCCTGTCACACAGCGAGTACTCAAATACATGTAAGTCATAAATACATGTTCATCTCCTAAATAAAAGGTTACAGAAATATCCTATGCCCTAATTTGATTCCCTTAAAATCAACTTGAGAAAAAATATATGGGAAATACCCTGTACATATAAACTGGTCGATCATGTGGTTAACAACTAAGACAAATGTTTTCTATTATGCTATCTGTACTTATTAAAGTAACACTCACGCATCAAAATACTTCATACTTTGAGGTTTTCTCTATTATTTTCTTGCCAATACTGATTAACTATCATTTATTTATAGACATGGAATATCACATTAGTCAATTTTTTTTATCAATTTTATTCACAACAATGTTTATTTCTCAAGTTTGGTCAATGGAAGAGCATAACTGGTGTGAAATTCCTATCGAATGCATTGATACTCTTGGGATCTCCACATTTTGCCAATTTCAGACTTCCTGATCTGGCCTGCTTAAGCAAGGTCTACGCATTTACCCTTACTGTGTGAAGTCTGAAAATCCGCTCTAAAGCCTCTTGAGTGCAGCTTTTGCTTAAAATGAGGCTAATGCCCACAGACCATACAGGCCTCAACAATTGTTGGTTGCAATTCATTTTTTCATAACTGGGCATATTCGAGACATGACACTGTGCTCAGTGAACGCTTTCTCTGCTATCATAACAGACTCACTTTTGGCACATGAGGATTGAATTCCACAGCTCTATGAATAGCCTCTACCGCATTCATCTCTGCTGTGCTCAGCCCCCGCCGAGATGCAGCCTCGGGAGAGAATCTGAAAAGCAGAAAGACAAACACCATCCAGTTGGGACCACTGCTTGGGCATCAACCTGAAAAGGCATCTACACATCAAGGGCCCATAAAACCACAGCGAGCCAATGGCATGAGCTCTCCAAACTTCCACTACGTGGAAGCTCTGAGTGACCCCTCAGACTGAGGCCAACAAAAACCCCAGCAGAAGCAGAAAGCGTGCTTGCATCTAATCGCGGCGAGAATTAAATTCAGCTGTCGATCTCTCTGTCTAAATAGCTAATCTCTATTTTCTATGAGGTACCTGCTTAGGTGGGAGGAAGGGGTAGGACTGACAAGGGCAGACAGTGTAGGAAAAAGAGAAAACTAGGTTACAGAAGAGCGCACTTGGTTAAAAACAGAACTGGGGAGAATTTTAAAGGAGGCTCCCACCCAATGTCAGTGCTGCGATGAGGGTTAAGTTGTTGCAGCTTCAGCAGCAGGCGAGCCTGCTTGGGGCCATTCCAGCAGGGGGGTGTGCATGCCCAAACTGCGGGCAAGACACCTGCCCAAGTGAATGAAAAAAACCAGACCATGCAATCTCTTTCTCACCTCACACCCAGGGCTAACTCCAGAGCTGTGCTTGGCAGGCAGACACCACAGGGGAAGCTGTGACAACCCTGGCCCTGCCCTCCCAAGCTGGAGTCGCTGTGTAGGGAGAAAAGATGTTGCAGTAGGTACTGGCGATCTACAGGATAAAAAAGAATGAAAGAAAATTACTTCGGTCTTGAAGTGCACACACACTTAACAGCAAACCTGTCTGACACAGCAGAGACTGTTTTCCTGTTCTCTGCTTTTCGATGCTACAGTGGGATTGTATCAGGGAAGTGTAAATGTTTATGAACTCAAAAACAGTTAAGCCATCTATGCTCTTTCACCTGCCAGTCATCCTTGGATGTTTTTGAAAATTCTGTATGTCACAGTCACCTGCCTGAATAAAATGGGCAAATGTCCCATGGAGATGGCAACTAATCAAAGTAAACAGACCCTGGGTGGGGAGCTGATTTGGCATCTATGAGGCACAGAGAATGTGCGATGACCATCCCCTCTGCCACATTCCACGTCTCTATGACTACTACCCAGTCGTGGACTGCTGAAGGAAGAGGATTGTGCAAAAATTGAATAGAAGGATGGCATTTTATGTAAGTCCCAAGCAGGCCTTTTGGTATCTACTGTCTGACAGGAAAAAAAAAATCACCTCTGAGGCATGGAATTTCATAGAAATCCCTCTTTAGGGACCCATACACCCTTACAATACCTGGGGATACACATTCCCTCCTAGTAGTGAAAGAAAAGATCAGCAGGTTTTGGAAAATGCATGCTCATAAGCAGGGGTCTCATAGACTAAGAGAAACTTCCAGAGAAAGCCCTCAGAGGCAACACATCTCTTTAAGTACAGTCAGGCATTTAGTACCACACAAGTTATTATTCACTTACTTGTCAGAGACAGCTCTTGCTTTGAGCAAGGCAGCTGTGTAGCATATTGTTGCCGACTTTGGTAAGCTTATGTCTGTTAAAGAAAAAAAAAGGAGGAACTCTTGTAAGTTTGCAGCAACAAAGAACAAAAATTTTCAAGATACTTGCATTTTAAATATGTAAGTCCAATAAAACATAAACTTCAGCTATTCCTTACTGTATCTAGTTTAGGTTATATGCAGAACTAATGGTAATGCATATTTTTATAAGTAATTCTTGTTTAAAATCCACCAGGCTGAATCTTCAGCAATCATCTTCTATTTTAAAGTAAAATAGAATTTTCATATGTTGAGTTTATTTAAGCAGAGTATAGCTATAAATATATAAATTTACATATTATATGAATACCCTTCATAGGAAAGACAAACTGGACCTCTTTGTCACTTACCAAAATTTCTTAATAGGTATATGAAATATTAACGTGAAGAAAAATTATCTAGATTTTTAAAAAAACCCATGGCTAAATAAATAATTCTTTAGTGGTAAGATTTAAACTAAAGTTCCTTTGTATTAAATTTCCAGAAGTTCACATTCAGTTTTTAACAGTGTTTGTTAAAAATGTAAAAGATTTCCATTCCCCAAATGGCATGTCCATTCTATTTGCTATCTTTTTATGCTGGTAAGTTATTTTACTCTCACTGTTTAACAAAAATAAAAAATAGTGAAATATTTCTGCATAACTTATTTATTTAGATATTTTCAATGTTTTTCTTTTAATTCTGTGAAAACATTACATCTATTTGGTAATGGCAATTTGGCTCTAAGGAGTGATGAATCACTCTAAAGAAACTGACCCTAAATTTCCCTTCTCATAGAGTATCTTGTTGTTCAAATAAAGTTTTTGGTTGGTTTACAATTTTCATTTTTTAAAATGATGCTTATTTTTCTGCAGAGTACTTTGGCAATATAAATCAAAAGCTTTTATATTTTGCATACCTAGCAATTCCACTTCTAAGACTTTATCCTAAGGAGACAGTCATGAATATGGATGAAAATTGTTCATCACAACATTGTTTCTTCTAATGATGGAAAACTAGAAATTAGCCCAATGTCCAATCATAGAAGATTGGTTAAGATGCTGTACATTCACAGGGTGCAATCCCATGCAGTCATTAAATTATGCGGTGGAACTGAATGATCTGGGGGAAATGTATTGTGCATATATCAATAAGTAAAATAAGTTTATAAAACATATGATTTAGTATTCATTTTTATAAGCATTTATATACACAGATAAAAAGACTGGGACAATATATTCCAAGTACAGGAGTACACCACCCCCCCTTATTTGCAGTTTCACTTTCTGCAGTTTCAGTTACCCATGATCAACCATGGTCTGAAAATATTAAATGGAAAATTCCAGAAATCATTTATAAATTTTAAATGGCGTGCTATTCTGAGTATTGTGGAATGATGTGAATCGTGCCTGGAGTGTGAATCATCCCCTTTGTCTAGCATCTCCACGGTGTAGACTCTACCCGCCCATTAGTCACTTAATAGCCATCTCGGTTATCAGACTGTCGTGGTATTGCAGTGCCTGTGTTCAAGTCACCCTTATTTTACTTCATAATGGGCTCAAAGTGCAAAAGCAGAGATGCTGGCAATTGATATATGCCACACAGAAGCCGTAAAGTGCTTCCTTTAAAATGAAAAGATAAAAGTTTTCAACTCAGTAAGGAAAGGGAAAAAATCGTACACTGACGTTGCTAAGATCTACAGTAAGAACGAATCTACTAGTGATACTGTGAACAAGGAAAAAAGAAATTTGTGCTAGTTTTGCTGCTGCACATCAAACTGCAAAAGTGTGTGTGATAAGTGGAATGAGAAGGTGGCACATTCACATAACTTTTATTAATTATGTTGTTATTATATAATTGTTCTAATATTGTTGTTAATCTCATACTATTCTTAACTTGTAAATTAAACTTTATCATAGGTATGTACGTATAGAAAAACGCAGGGCTCTTAGGATGTATCCTGAGGATATGGGGGAAATACTGTAACAAGAGTGTTTGTTTCTGGGTGGCAGGATTATAGGCATTCTTTTCTACTGTTTATCTGTATTTCCAAAGTTTCTTAGGATATATATGTAATAACTGAATTTTTAAAAGATGATGATGCTAGAGGGAAGAATTCTGTTCTAAAAATTGTCTGAAGCAAGTTCACAGGCAAATACAGACACAGACTGAAAAGGCAGACAAAGGTAGAATTTATCATATGAAGTGCTTTTAGCCTGCACATCCATCAGATATACTTATATACCTTGTGAAAGTTAGTGTGTTCCATCTGCAGAGTGCCTGCCACAGGACAGTCACCTCTTTAACCATATTTTAATCTAATAACTGCTTAAAATCTAAAGTAGAGGCAGGAGCTGGTGTTTTGGCTCACTTTTAAGACAAACCACATACGCTACCCTAAGGAGAAAGTCAATTATTATGGGCTGCTTACCCTATGAGCACTACTTTGTTCATTTCCCCACCCTTGGGCCCTCGAAAAAGGCTGAGGCTTGGTTATTGTTGCCTACTATAATTTTTATACTTAATATTTTGACATAATTATGGGCTTACAGGAATTTGTACGAGTACATAGAGTCCTGTGAATTCCCCCAATGGTGACATCTTATATAACTGTAGTATAAAAACAAAAATGAAGATATTGACATTGCTTCAGTACTATTAAGTAAACTACAGACCTTATTCATTGTTTGCCATTTTTACATGCATTCAAGTGTGCATGTCTATGTAATTTTATCCCATATCTGGATTCATGTAGCCACCACAAACATCAAGAAACACAACTATTCCATTACTGCTAAGGAACTTCCTTGTGTTACCCCTTTATATTTGTACCCTCCCTGTCCTTCCTCATACATGTCCCCTGGTGACCACTAATCTATTTTCTATAGTTTCATCTGCATACTATGATTTCATGCTTTTATCACTAAGGAATTGGATAAAATGATAAGGTGAATAAAGTGGCTATCAGTAGTGATGAAAATGATAGTATCAGAATTTTTGAGCAGGTAATAACAAGTTATCTGCTTTCCAATACTGCCTGTATTTATTCAGAAATTTTATTTTGAGGGAGTGACTCAAAATCATTTTTAGTCTGATTTTGTAAGAGCAGACTTTCACTCTGCAGTGGCTTTCTGTCTTTTGTAAGTGGCATTCAGCTACCATTATTGCCAGAAAGTCCTCTTAAGAATTAGAATCCAAGGAGGAAACAAAAGGAAAGGAAATAATGAGATATCGCATAATTCCATTACTCACTGCAGAAACAAGGAATGTTAAATAAATGTTCATTCAAGCAAAGCTGAACTGCTGGCATTAATTTAATTTTTCTTCCACTTCTTTGCCATCTTGTGTTTCATACAAGCCCTTTTCTGAAAGGAGAAGAAATTTCCCCAACTGTCTTAGGCATACAAAATCAAATTGTCATGAAAGTCTTTCATTAAAATCTATAATCTTGGACTATAATCCATTTGGATCCCAAACGGAATCAGAGAGTATGTACTCTTTCGTGTCTGGCTTCTTTCACTCAGCATGAAGGCTCTGAGATTCATCTCTGTGTAGCACATATCAGTATTTTGTTCTTTTTCATTGCTGAGCAGTATTTCACTGTGTGGCTGTATCATATGTTTATACTTCTCTTGCTAATGGATATTCGGATTGTTTTCTAGCTTTGGCCTATTATAAATAAAGCTCCTGTGACAATTCTTGTGTAAGCTTTTTTTCAAAAAAACCTCAAATTCATTTTTCTTGGATATGCAACTAGAAATAGAATTGCTGGATCAGAAGGTAGAGACGTCTGTTTAACTTCATTGGAAACTGCTAAAGTGTTCCAAAGTGGTTGCATGAAGCTTGAAAAACTAATATATGGTGATAGAGGTCAGGGAAGTGGTTACTTTGGGGCTGGAGGGCAGTTATTAGCTGGAAGGGGGTATGAGGCAACCTTCTGAAATGATAGAAAGTTCTTTCATCTGGGTGGCAGTCACCTGGGTGTACACATAAGTGAAAAATCATCCCTCTCTACACTTAAGATTTGTACATGTTACTATTAACATATGTAATTTATACCTCAATAATTTTTTTAAAAAAACCTACAATCTTGTGGTCATCAGAAGCTGTCTTCCCTTAACAATGTGCCCTCCTCCATAACATTTTATTTGCCTTTTTATCATTCTGTCCCACTCCATTCTCTTTAGGAATCCTTATCTAAAATCCACTTACAACTTCCATAACAAAACAGAATCTGATTATTTTTCAGGTAACTCTTTTGGACATTAGGATGGTTAAAATATCTCCTCTATACCCATCTTTTCTAGGATAAATATCTCCAGTTCCTCAACTGACATAGTCTTCAGAACCTCTCTCACTTCTTTTTGTAACTGGGTCACGGGTGATTTCAAAATATAAGAATTAGAAATGGAAATAATCCTTTAACTCCCAACCAGTCCGGAGCTCAGGGGAAATGTGCAGTTGGAGGAGTTATGGCCACTATCCCTCTCTGAAGACCAGCTAGAGTGACCCTGGTGTAGAGCAGCTGGGACTCCTTGTTTGTTCCTATGATTGCACAGTCAATAAAACCCCTTAGATTCTATTCGAATTGATTTCAGCCAAAATCAGGTCTTTTCTCTCTTTTTTTGTAAGCCATGAACTTTTTTTTTTTTTTGAAATTTTGAAAACCTATAGGCAGCATTTCATATTTGACTCCATTAAATTTTAAGTCTTAAAATTAAATATGAGCCATTAAATCTTAATGGTTTCAGCACATGATTCCAGCAAGTCATCTTTCCGATTCAAGCTACTACCCACCCACAGCTTTGCTCCCTCCATACCTTCTTCCCTAAATGATCATTATCGTCATCAAATTACTGCTACGTCTTACCAAGGGCTTACTAAGTACCAGGCACTGGTGTTGATCACTTAAACAAATTATCCTGTTTAATCCTCAGAGCAACCCTATGAGACAGGACTGTTAGCTCCGTTTTATAAATGGGGAAAATGAGACATAGAATGGATAGGAATTATGCCAATATCAGAAAGCCAGAACAAATCATGTGAGCTGTCTCCAGAACACACGATTTTTAACTACACTATATTGTCTCTAAAGTCTGATTTAAAAAATGCTGACCACAGCAATGTTAAGGAGAGAATCTGGGAAAAGGATACTAGAGATCACCCTCCATTTATTTGCAATGATCTGCAAGGACGTATGTGCAGCCATTTGTTAGTTAAGTATTATATCCACATTGCTCCATGTTATCTAAAAGGATAGCATTAAAAACATTATCAAATGTTTTACTTAAATAAAGACATAAAAAATTTTATGGTGTTCTCATAATTCAGAAACATGAAGAAAAATGGCCATTCAGACTAATAAGATAAACATTTAAGTACTGTTATAGAGACTACAAATATTTTTATATCCACTGTCTCTGTTTTTTTGGCACAACTGTCTTCGTAAATGCATGGATCTTCAATCACCTCTTTCCTAAGTGTTCATAAACCACATAATCGTTTCTTCTAGAATTTTGCTGGAATTATTTGCTGAAACTCTAAAAAGAAAGACTGAAAAGCTTTAAAGGGAAATAGAAAATAGGAATGAATAGTTGTACCTTCTTATCAACTTAATACAGTATTTTCTGTTCCAAATAGTACCACCATAAGACAGAGGCAAAGAACTGAACAACAAGGACTGCCAAGTTCATCTACCTCATATCTTTTTCTTTTACAGATGAAGAAATACAGGCCAGAGAAGCTAAATGATATTCTTAAGAGCCATCCAACTAATTAGTTGCAGGACTGAACTTGCAATATCATGTCCTTGTCACCATCCCAAACTGCCAGTGCAGTGCTTGCCTTTATGTTCCCAGCATCATTCTCTTTTACTTTCTTCACTGTTTTGCTTGGAAACAATTTCACACATTAAGTCCTTTAATGTGTGAGATTTTAGCTTCCTCTCGACTTCAGCCACTCTGAAAACCTGCTTACAGGTTTATATCTCACACTTGTATATACTTAGTTAGCTATTTGTCATTCTGATCTCTTTAAATACTTTAATCATTTGTTTTCTTTATACTTTTTTCCACTGGGACTAATTATAATTTCATCTTTTAAAGTCTCCCATCCTTCTTGAACCATTTTCCACTTTGAAATTATCTCTATATCTCCTATGCCAAATGGGTGTCAGCACAAAGTAAGTTATGTTTATTGACTCTCCATTTGCGGGTTCATATTTATCTTTCCTCTGAATTAAAAAAAAAAAAGAGCATGGCTTTGGCTTTTTGTTGCTTTTGTTTTTGTTTGTTTTTAGATTCAAGGAACATGCCTATGCCTAATGTTCCTTTCTTTTATTATTGCTACAGGATAATATGGTCTCCTCTTAAGGTTCTCCCTTTTTGGCAAGAATTAAATCCAGGGTATTACTCTCATGCTTTGTCTACTTTAGTAGTAACTAAAGTGTCAATGAGGTAAGGATTTATCAGATGCTTTGATTTTAGCCCATGAGATTTATACAGGCATTCACATCATGCACTCCACTGTCTCCAAACTCACAACCTTTAATATATAGGTGGACACTCCACCTGTTCCCCCATTCCACATTTGTCTCCTCATGTCATTGTTACGAGTCAGCACAAGTAGGTAGGTGTTGAGAGGTTACATGAGTCCTGGTAGGCTCTTCATCATGTCTTAGTTATGCTCCCCTGCAAGATTATCTGAGGGTTATGCTGGGTCTACATAGGCCTCAACTTCCTGTAGTTAAAAGATCACCAGAGAGCAAATGAAATTAAGTGGTTATAGTTTAAAATAGGAATTTTTGCTCTCCTAGGAGACAAAAAAAGCTTCTGATTTGGTGCTTTAGAAAGAAAACCCAAATTCTACTTACATACTTACTTATTTATTTACTTAGAGCCAGGGTCTTACTTTGTTGCCCAGGTATGAAGGCAGTGGCATGATCATAACTCACTGCAATCTCAAACTCCTAGGCTCAAATGATCCTCCTGCCTCAGACCCGAGTAGCTGGGACCTCAGGTGTACACCACCATGCCTGGCTAAGTTTTCTATTTTTTGTAGAGATGGGGTCTTGCTATGTTGCTTAGGCTGGTCTCAAACTCCTGACCTCAAGCAATCCTCCTACCTTGGCCTACCAAAGTGCTAGGGTGTGAGCCACCACACCTGGCCCTACTACCTCTTATTTGGAAAACCTTACAAATGTCTCCCTATAGAATAGAACGGTGCTTCACTGCAGTGTCTGAAATCACCATTATCATGAGCTGGGTGTAGTGGCTCATCCTACAATCCCAGTGACTTGGGAGACTGAGACAGGAGGACTCTTTGGGGCCAGGAATTTGAGACCAGACTGGGCAACATGGTGAGACCCCATCTCTTAAAAAACTCACTACATCAGCACTTTTTGTGGCATTCCACTCTCTTCCACATCTGAGTGCTTTCACATTGTATGTTCAGCTCTCAACCACCTCATGTCAAAAAAAGGTAGGGTGTGAACCCATCGTGCCACTCTCTTCACTCTGGGCCAGATTAAAGTCCTTCTTCTGCTGGAACTATGCCCAGGAATCCAAGCTCAATGCCAATAGCTTAGAGGTCTGGCCCCTCCCTAGCTCACCCCACACATCTTCTGCCCTTCACTGAATCCCTCCTCTGTCTGTCTGCTCTGTGGGATACAGGGAGATTGTCACACATGCCATGTTCATTGTGCCCATGAACCTTTCCATATGCTCTGCTTGCCTCAAGCACCTTCACTGTCTGGGTCAGTTCAGACAACACCTCTACCAGGAAAGCTTCCCTCACTCTCCCTTGCTGGGTATGGTGTCCCTTCCACCTTGGGCTAAAGTCTGTGACAGTCTTTACACTTTACAGCAACTGTCTTCTCTTACTCCTCTGTCCTAAGTACATGGTTTGCTTTAGGAGTAAAAGCTCTGTTTCTTCATCACTTTGTATCCACAGCACAAAACATTGTCTGAAATATAGTTGGTAGTCAGTATTTTCTGAGTAAAATCCTAAAATTAATGTACTAACATCTCAAGTCTCTTGATATCTCAAGTTAGTATTTTCTGAGTAAAATCCTAAAATTAATGTACTAATATCTCAAATCTCTCCTTCATTTTGCAAGCATTTATGTCTTATTTAGCTCCTGGAAGCCAAAAGTGATCAATGTTGATGGGTGTTCTAAGAGGGAGTGAGAAACTTGTTATTTCTCAACATGTGTACTGCATGTATCTTTGCTGATAGCATTCCAACAGAATGCATGACATTGTATTGTTGTTCTAATCTAAATGTCTATTTGAAACATGGGGCAGGAAGAAAAAAAGTAAAAGCTGAAACAAGGTTGAAGACAAGTAGAAGAATATTTGGCCAGACACAAGGAAGGCAAACCACACCTCTTCTGGCTCCTTAAGGACCCTTTGTTGGAATGATGCTGCTGAAAGAAAAGGTCATCTTCGGGAGAATGACTCGAATTTTCAAAAGTCATAAATGGCTCATAATAGAAAAAATTTAAATGTAATAATCTTGGAGGAAATTTCTGTATTTATGAGAAAAACTGTCAAATAGATGGGCCTGAGAAAAACCCAGGGGCAAATCTTTAGATAGGACAGAACAATTTTCGATGATAATCTTTTTGACCTAATTTCCTTTTTTTCACCTACCAATAATGATAACAATTAAGATGTAGTTTAAAAAGGAGCATTACTGTTTTTATGCATGAAACTGGTTATTTAAGGGTCAATTCTCATATCTACGATTCTGAAATATTTTCAAAGGTAGCAGTCAGCAGATAAACATGGGAACACTGTGTTACAGCGGCGTCTCCATCCTCTGATTCACTCGCTGATCACAGATGTTCCGAATGGCTACCCTAGTACACAGGGGTTCGAGTCAAGAGGACACACGCATGCTCTCAAAGGCTTTCTTTCTCTGCATCCCCCACAGTGTGTTTCAAACAGATTCACTGAGCACTGATTCGTCCGCTTAGACTTACTGTGTTTTTTTAACGTCTTTCTCCACTAGATTGAAAACTATTTGGTGACACAGAACAGATTATATTTATTTCTGAATCCAGAAGTGCCTAAAAGTTAGTATCTTCAGCATAATAAGGACGTTATAGATCTCTGCTGAAATAATTTGAAAAAAAATAACCTAATTATTCTCTGTAATCCTTTAAGATTATGAAGTACCAAGTATCCCTTTTCTTGGTCAGGCAACAAATTGATATCGTCTCCACCAAATATATTTATACTTGAAGCTCCTATTAATCCAATGCATGTGGTCTTCATAGATGTTTTTGGAGCCATGAACCAACCCAACAAACAAAAAAATGGAAAACAAACAAAAAAGCAGTCCATTTCTCCTTCGTAACCCATTTGTGGATTGTGATGTGTTACTACTGTCCCACTATGTGATGCTGTCCTCAATAAAATTTCTCAGTTTAGTCTTGTTCTTCATATGGTACAAAGAAGACAACAGAAATAAAGAATTCTGTCCTTAGATTTTTGTTGCTCTTGTCGGTTCCAGACCGTGTGAGGTCTTTTTGCCCCACCTTCAAAAAGCCAATCCAAGGCCCCCTTTCAACCAAAGGGGAAAATTTCACTGAAGATATAAAAGGGATTGATATACAAGAATCTCAAAAAAATGTGCCACCTGGGAGTTCAATGATTCAATCAGGAAATTCTACATGACCTTAGTAATTTTGGGAAGGGGGGGGCAGGCGACACACATTCAACTACACCCAGAAAAATTCATCTTATGCCATAAAGCCAAACACCAGATGTTATTTGCAACTTTTGGGCTGGATCGCCCTAGAAGATCAGTATCAGAGGGCCCTTCTGTGGCTGGTGCCCTGGAGCCAAACACAGAAGTTTCCGTGACAGTAATGTCTGGCTGGGGAGGGATGTTACCTTGGTAAATTATGGTAACTGGGCCATAAGGATTATTAAAGAGGACATAAATTTATAGGGTTTGTGCATCTGCCAACTATGTGAATTACAGATGTATGCATTCATAAAAGGTCTTCTATCATCAAAGATACAAGTTTCGCATGTGTACAGTCCTTACTGAAATGGCATCTACTATCAGCACTCCTGCTCACTGCGTGTATAGCCCATCCCCTGACAGTCTACCATTTGTTTAAAGTAACCTCAAAGGCCCAGTCCTCTTGGCAGATCTACCTCTTGGTGTCCACATCAGCAGGGCATCCACACCAAAGCTACGCAGGGCCATCATCTCTCAGTGACCTGTGTTCACAGGCCTGAAGCCACAGCCCAGTATCAGTATCAGTGCTGATGATTATTTTCTTCTTTGAAGCGGCAGTGTGGTTCATTTGTCCACCTTTTACACGACGATTCTCTTCGGGGACTGGGCTGGTATCCTGGATCTTTTCTATAACCGCCAAGCCAGGGAAGGGAGCTGGACTAGGCTTAGAGTCTGCCGCTAGAAACTGACAGCACTTCAAACTTTCTTTCACAAACGCAGCCTAATTCTGTGGTGGGTGTTTTCCAAAGCTGCTTGTGCTTGTGGCATCAAAATTCACATCTATACACGTAAGTGACTGAAAAGCACTGTTTTGGACATCTGGACAGCCTGACATGAAGTGCTGACAAATACAGATTTTCCTCCCTGGTCCTCCAGACATCTCGAATCCCTCCTATTCTTGCTTTCTCCTCAAACATAAATGGAAAACAGCCTAACCAAAGGACAGGATATCTAGTGACCATTTCAAAGGAACTGTGATGATAGCTGAATAACTTTTGCTAGTTATAAGGCAATGGGCAATGAACAAGGTTTACGAAATTCTTATTTATAACTACATGCTGATTCTGCAATACAATATCAGCAAATGCTTATTCTCTGAATAGTCTCAACATAGAATGATTCCCTAATGACTGTCTTTAGAACTTCTGTTTTCAATCTACTGAGATGAAAATATTTCCTCCAATGTCCTGCTCTAGAAAGTATACCCTCTGTACGTTACCAGATGGCAGATGATAATGCTAATTTAGGATGGGCTTGATGGCATCAGTTGATACAGTTGTTGCATTTATATAATGTTAGTGACTATAAAAAAGAACAGCTGTCCCTGGTCTTTTGGAAAAGAAGGGAAGAACAGGGAAGTTTCTGCCCCCAAATTTAGGGCAGTCACTAAATGACTTAGTGGAATAAATATCCAAAAGAGCTTGGATTTGTATTTCTGTTCGTACAAATAGTTCAGAGGCTGAAGTTGCTATGAACCCAAAGAAACAATTTGTCCTTTGATCAGGAGTGAAAATCCCTGGCGTTTCTTTTTACAGCTTTCCAAAAGTTTAGATAAAACTAGGAATTTCACTTCTTATCAAATCTCTCTCTATATATATTTCCTACCAGATCCATAATTAATTTTAATAACAAGCTATAATGCTATCCTTTTGCAGGGCACAAGACGGGGCTCTTATTCCCTTATTTCATGGTTTTCTATTTGAACAAGATTGAGCGAGAACAGTGGTGAAGTTTAGGAGTGGCAATCTTGGCTCGTTATAACAGCTAATAGCAATAGAGCTCTTACTGTGTGTCCCACGCTGTTCTAAACACTGTCTAAACATGGATTGAACTACTTTAGTCCTCATAACAAATTAACAGCTGTGTGATCTTGGGCAATTTGGCCTTTCTAAGCCTTGATTCGATTTCCAAAGAAAGAAAAGTTTAGAATGTTAAGCAAGTTGCTCGAGGCCACTGAGCTTGTGAGAGGCAGAGCTAGGACCTGACCCACCTCTTCACTGCCACCCCCGGCTGCCTTTTGGTGTCCCCAGGGATCACTGACTAGACACAGGCAGAACTAGAGGCTTCCAAAGGTACCTTAGAGCACTCAGCTTCACATTTGCTTGCTCTATGAGATTCTTCAAAAACTGAAATGCACAAATGATAATGAATAAGAAACACTTGAATTCTTTTCCACATTATCACCCTAATCTTTGAGACTTAAGTTTTCAACCGAGGTGGCCTAGAAACATCTTTGAAAGGCAATCTAAAGCTTGTAACAACTTTTGCAATGGCTTCTAAAAGAAGGTTCTCATGATTTCTGCTGTCTTGATAGCAAATGTATGACTGAACAAAAAAGATGATAAAACTCAAATGAACACCTTACATCAAATCCCTTTTGTGATTAAAGAAATCAGGTACAAGTTGACTGGAGATGGAAAGCCATATTTGGAAGATAGCTTCAGAAATACAAGCAAATATAGATATACTCAGTTCTTAAAGAATGATTAGAAAGGAATCTTAAAAGACAATTTGGCATCACTGAAATCCTGCACTATGGCTCCAGCCCACCTAATTCATGCCTTTGCCTCTGAGAGAGGCTGAACACGCACGGCACTTTAGCGAGGCTTACATTTATGGAAAACACCCGGGCTTTAGAGCCAGCTGGACCTGGATTTGAATCCCAGCTCTGTAGTTTTTTAGGAATGTGGTCTTGCAAGTTACTTACAAAGCCTCAGTTTCTGCATCTGGTAAAATGGAATAACTACATCCTTGCAAGGTTATTGTGAGGATACAGCTAATGTGTATAACATGCGTGGCACATGGTAGGTTCCCAATAAATTCTGGCTAATAACAACAACAACGAGAGCAATGGCATTTATAAAAACAATGTAAATAAATATTGCCAACAGCAGAGAGAGGGTAAGTGTGATGGTTAAAAGCATGGCCCTGGAGTCAGACCACCTCAGTTTCTGTGCTGGCTTTCCTTTCCTGGCAGAATTCACATCATATTTAACAGAGCTGCTCTCAGTTGATCACTTTTCTCTCATAACATAACAGCTACATGGCTAAACTTCGATATCTTACGCTCTTCCTGTGAGCAAGTTACTTCTTTCTGCACCAGTTACCACAGCTGTAAAATGGGGCTAACAATAGTATCCACCGACTATGCTTGTGGTGACAATCATGTCTGACACTGACACGTTACAAGAGCTCAATACATGCTAGCTGTTGCTGCTGCTGTTATTTTAGTTATTGTGTGAAGGATATGACAGAATAAGACCCAACCACCTGGACAAAAACTGATAACCTATATGTTGATTAACAAATTGAAAATAAAGGAGAATGAAAACTCCTGAGGATGGCAAGACAGCATTTCAGACTAAAGGCTGGAATAATAAAACATGAGAGGTTATCTCAACAGCAAAACCAAAATTAGACTGCAGACTACAAGGTGTGACCAATAAGCTGGTAATCCTTGTAGAGACTCAGGGTTTCCAAAGTACTTCACTGTAAGAGGAGTTTGTGAATACTACTGATTTTCAAACTCAAAGCCATTTTTTTTAATAGTGTAGAAGAATGAGCCAAGACGAATACATTTTGCCTTCCTCCTTTCCCCTAAAAGATGTTCTTTTTTTCCTCCCAGTGACTTGCCATTTTTCTAAATCCTTTTTGCAAAAGTCAGAAAAGCAGCACTAATCCCATTGTGTTGCTTCCCAACACACTACTAAGAAAATTCAGCCACCTAGCAAATATAATAAAGGAAGGACTGCTGTACCCAGGAACCATCCAAGAAACAGCTACCCAACCAGAGCATTCCAATTAGCAAAGATAACATATAATCCTGCTGCTCGGGTGTGGCTTTACTAAGAGGGATGGAGAGGCTGGGATTCAAAGTGCTGTCTCCAGCATCTCATGGATTAGAATGATGACATCAGAATGAGAGTGAAGAACAGGGCGCCCCTGATAGCTGTCCATACTCCAGGCCCTCTAAAGCACCCACTTCCTTGCCCAAGGCCAAATAAGGAGCCAGCAGCTCAGTAGAGGTCTCCAGGAAAGCAGCAGGGATGAACTTGAAAGAACTCATTTCATGGTATGGAGTGAGGAACAAGAGGCATGTTTTTCAACAATCTTGAGTGGTTGCAGCTCACCCCTCAAGAACAGTAACTTCAGCAGCCACTTCATTATATTTCTACTGTAAATGATACAGGCCTGAGCCAAGTCAGCGCCAAAACTCCCTTCAGAATTCAGTCGGGGTTAGGTCATCTGCACTCTATTGACAATCGCTGAACTCAAAACCCCTAACGAGGCATCTCAGCAACAGTATGTGTCCTGCCACTAATGAGGCTCTTTTTCCATGAATAATGAACAAGAACATCATCTCTGTTGCCAGGTACACAACATAAACAGAGCTCAACACAAGGGCCTTGGTATGGTGAGTTTGTCCATTTGCAACAAAGGAATTTTTCAAAGTGTGAGCCAAGTTTTAGTGGAGGGTGGGACGGGCTGTTGTAACAAATAATGTGAACATATGTTATCAGAATCTCATAAATCAGCTTTCGGTTGTTGTGGAACAGAGGCTGTGCAATGGGATAGACGGGGGCAATGGAAAGCTCCAAATGAGTTCATTGCTTTATTTTACAATCAGTCTTATAACACAAGGCTGGTGATTTCTATAATGAACTGAGATCTTCATGAAAGGTGCCTTGGGAGACTTGTGATCCCAAAAGCTATAGTGATTAAACTTTTATTTCTTTAGCCTTAATGTATCAGATTGAGCACAGGTCAGCACTGGTGATAAGAACCCTGGAACCCTGCTGTGGCACCGATGGCTACAGAGTGGCATTTGGAAAAGTGCACTGCCACCTGAACCCACTGTTCCAAAGGACTGTGTTCCTTTGGTATTAAAAGAACATCAATGTATGAGCATTTTGCCTACAAGGTAGCTCCATAGCTTAGACCCTCAAACTTAGACCACTGTTCAGCTGAACAGTGAGGTTTCAGCATATAAACAGAGAAAAAAAGTGAGCTGACGTGAAAGCCAAACAGTCTTTACTTTGTTTACTTTAAAGTGTTCCACAAATACTTTTCTCTTTTTCTAAAATCAGTTCCATGCTGGGTACCCTATATCTTGTTACCCAGGGTGCTCATTTCTGCACAGGCAAAGTGATGCCATCACTGTCAGAGGGCTTTTAGTTTGCTTCAATTTGAGCAAGAATTTCAGGAAAACAAAACAAAAAAAAACAGTCTCACAATACCTCAGTTTCCCCAACTGTAAGGGATAACAACTCCAACCCATTTCAGAGATTCCTTATAAAGAATTGTATGTCACAAATAAAACCCAAATGGTATAGTTTGCTCTCTATGTTTGATTAATTCCTAGATATTTGTGATCTGAATAATTTTTTAAACACACTGAAGATGCTTACTAAAGAAAGAATATTTTATAAAGCAAAAAGTGATTATGTAATATAAATAACACTCCCTAATATCTGTTTTACAAGCAAAAGGGTTTATTTTAGGAAGATATTTATTGAAATAAGGCATAATAGTATACAATCTTGCAGAGATTTTAGTAGCTATATGAAGGCAGGTAATTATGCAGACAATTTCTGTGCAATTAATCAAATAGTGAATTCATGAATAATGGGAGCATGAGCAGAAGACTTTTAAAATCTCTAGGATGTACCAGTTTATTTTTCTGGCTTATTAGAAACAAGCAAAATGGAATAAGTTCATGGGTGAATAACCAGAATGGTGAAGTGACTTCAAAGTCTGCCATGTAAAGAATTGGGGATACTCTGCTAATGAGAAGACCTGGAATCAAGGCGACATGATTTTATCTTCAAATATTTACTGTGCTGTGACATGTGCAAGGGCGACTAGCTGTTGCTGTTCTATATTGCAACAAAGGCTCAACAAGACCCACAGGCAGTGGTCACGGTGGACTGATGTGGGGTCATGGCTCTAACAGTCAGTGCTGTCCCAACAGGTATGTGCTGCCTGCGAGGTTCTCAGTGGTTCCTGACCATGGAGGTAATGGAGCAGGGTCTACATAACTGCCTGACAGGGAGAGCACAAGGCAGCCTGCAGGGAGGGAAGGAGAGGAACAGGGCACATGCCATGTTACATTTCTGGTCCTTGCTAACCATGAAATTCTAAGATTCTACCAAACACCATTATAAAACTGCAGCTGAAGATACTATAAGAGGGTAGTTATTATATCAAAGTGCTGTGCTATTTGAAATGATCCTTCCAATGTAACCATGGGAATACATCAAGAAGAGAGGAAGTAAATAAAAATACCCAAGGACTTACCATCGTACTTTGCTAAGACTGCCTGAACATCAGCATATGCTTGTAGTTCCAGAAGGGCTTCTAAAAGGTTTTCGTGGATATTGAACATGCTCAGAAGGGGGAACTCTTTCATTAACTAGGAAAGAAGAAACCAAGGAATAATTAATATGTTACATAGATTTCTTAAGTTTTTATTTTATATACTTCATGTATACAACACGATGTTGGTTATATTAATGCATATACATAGTGAAATAATTACTACAGTCAAGTGTTTTAAGAAGTATTTTTTAAAGTATAATTAATACTAAATTATATAATATTTATACAAAAGTATAATATAATTCTTAAAAGTTTAATATTGGACTATAAGCTTTCACACCAATTTTTACTTTTTAAATCATTAAATACTTTTTTTTTCTGATAAGGTGGGATAAAATCCAAAAGAGAGAGGTTTTCCTAAAAGATGAAGATGTTCAATAAAGACAAAATACCACAAAGAGACCAAACAAGGTGCTGGTTGAAAAAGGTTCATAGGCTTTACTAGTTAGGTCACTGGTAACCCTGTCGAGAGCAGTTTGGATGGAAGCCACAGAGTAGCAGGGTGAGCAAGTGGGCACTACCCTGGAGCAGCCTGGCAATGAAGTTAAAGAGAAAAAGTAGGAAAGTGGCTAGAAGGTGATAGGGGTTAAGAGAAAATTTGTAAGGAGTGATGGGGGTGGCAGTAAAGAAGGAAGTTCACGAGATCCTGCCCGGTGGCCTCCATAAAACAAGAGTTAAGATCATCTTCTGAGACTGAGGGAGTAGGTCACAGGGAGGAAGTTTAAAAAAGGAATTGAAAATGTAGAATAGCCACAAAGAGGAGAACGACTTAGGGGGGGAAAAAAAAAAGGATTGATAAGGCCATCTTGAGGGCCTACTAAATTAAAGACCATGAATTTATAGAGGCTACAACAGCCACAGTTGTCAAGTTTCACCTAGCAGTGGTCAGCAGCCCAACGATGGTAGCAAGATGTCAAATGGTTAGGTTGAGCCTGGGCAGATTGAATTGGATTCAGTAAAAGTCAAGAGGCAAGAAAGTTGGCTATAGCAGTGAAAAAATGATTAAAAAGATGGTTCAAAGGTTCTAGACCAGATGGGGAAGAAGACAGGTCCAAAGGGAGTTAAAATATATAATATTGAACTTCACTGGAAAGCAAAGAGAAAGAAGAAAGGACCAAGAATTTCAAAGTAAAATCTTTATCTTGGAGAAAGGTAAAATCTCATCTTAAGAGAAAGATAACCAGGTTCTTTATAAAGTACAATCATATATATATATATTCCCCTCTAATCTCATACCCGGATAAATGTTTTCTGTATAACATAATAACCTTTAAAAAGTGCTAACTGTTTTTGATGCTTTAAAGCAATTATGCTGAAAGAAATACTCAAAAATAGGCTAATTCATTGCTAAGCAAGAAACCAGTGGATACACTGCATTGACTATCCACTTCTTCCTTCATTAGGAACATTTATCATACTGTTTTATTTTTTAAAGCCAAGAATCATTTAGCATACTTTTAAAAATAAATAATTTTCTGCAGCCCCAAAGAGCGTCATATTACCAGTGAAAAACACCTATCAAAAAGGTTATATGTTTAATAAGACTGCTGGTCCAAACCCCTAGAGAGGCCTGCAGTATTTTCACTGTTGGTGAAGGAAGTGAATAAGACTATATCACACATTGTTGATGTTCTGTAACCAATAAAAGTGTTTCTTGTTCTGGTTCATTTTGATGTCTGGTTGACATCACACTTTGATTTTTTTTTTCTCTTTCTAATTAAAGCTTGTTAGAATTAAAGCTCTCTGTCATTCAGCATTTGGCAACACAATAAAGACATTCTCTCAACTGCAACATTTAAACATTTATTGTTTTCGACCAATTCTTCAGGTAACAATCAAACTTCAAGGACACAAGCCATATTCTGTAATTTTAAAACTGCAATTCCAAATATTAGTTGCTGAAGCTTAAAAACTGAGTCTTACTAAAACCCAAGGAGACCACATGCACAAACATGGAGGTCTCAACTGGTTCAAACAGAATTTGAAGTAAGATGCGAGGAGCTTGAGCAGCAGTGCTTTCATTGGAAGCTTAGACAGAGTATACCATGTCCAAAAAAATAATCACCAACAAAAGGACTTTGAGCATGCTGAAAAGCAAATGTTGGCGAGGTAACTGAAGTCACGTGATGATTAGGAAATCTAGCTTTCCTTATTTAATATAAACAAGAAGAAAAAGTGAGCCCTCTGCTGCCTCCATTGCCCTCTCCAGCCCCTCAAACAAGCTATCTTAGAAAAAAGCCCGTGAACACAACACGCTCCCTGGACTCTGTGTGCCCCTCCCTGCTCCACTGCAGTCTGGCTTGCCTCCCAGCAATCCTTCGGGATCTGCGTGCCCCACGTTTACAGGTGGCTTAGATTCGCCCGTGGATGGCCTCTAGCCCTTTTCTTGCTTGACCTCTGCACCATTTGACAGTTTGATGACTTTTTCCTTGAAACTCTTGCCTGTCTTGGCTTCCTCAACACCACTCTCTTCTGGTTTTTCTCATGCTATCTCCTAGCTCCTTCTCTAGTTTCCCCTTGTCATCTCCCAGGTTATGTTCCACATCCTCTTACCGTGAACACCCTGATCTCCAGCACTGCTTTCATGTCCAGGTTCTCAGCACCACCATCTTTATGGGGATGGCTCCCACACCCTAACGTCCTGCTCGACCTCTCTCCTGAGCTATCAGTTCGATTTACAAACTATCTTCCTGACAGTTTTACTTCGGTGCCCTTAAAGGCAACACACCTAATACTGAGCCAATGTTCTAACTTCCCCCTTCCCAGGCCAACCCTTCAAACTTGTTCTTCCTCCTTGGTATTTCCTATCTCAGAGAAGAGTACCATTAACCCCCTACTTCACCTACTTCTCCCTACCACTACAGCCACTTTAGAGGCTCCTGTAACCTCTGAATTAATATGTAAAAAATGCTGATATCTTTCATCAATTTCACAGAAAGCTCTGTTGTGTAAACAAACACCTTAAGAATCATTACCATCCCCTTTTTTGTCTGACCTGCTGCCAGTAACTTAGCTTAGGGCCTCCTACTTTGTCTAAATTGCTGGAATAGCATCCACATTGGTCTGTTTGCCCCCGGATCACCTCTTTCCAATCCACCCTTCACAATGCTGTCATAAAGGCTTTTTAAACACACATGTCCCTGCTAAAAGGCAACCACTGACATGGCTAGACCTATCCCAAGGAAATGGTCAGATGTGAATACAAATTTACAAAGCTGTGTATCACAACATTATCTATGTTAGTAAAAACATGCAAGCAACTTAAAATTTAACCCATTATGAGACATTTAAGTATAATAAGATACAGCCATCTTTGGGGCGATTATATGTAGTCATTAAAAGTTCTCAAAAAAGTTTTAAAGGCATAGTCTGGGAAATGCTGGCACACAATGTTACACTAAAAAGCGTGATGCAAAGTATATTTTGCAATACAATCATGCTTTTCTTATGTACCTATGCATAGAAACACACTTGGTTAGAAATATATTAAAATGTTTTAACAGTGGTTATTTCTGGTTGGTGAGATTAATGGTGTTTTTATTTCTTCCTTCATATTTTCTCTATGTTCTAATATTTTTAAAAGGAGAAGTATAAATACATCCTAAAAACTGGGGAGGAGGGAGACTATTTTTAAGAATACTGGCTTCTCATCAAATTCAGGATATAATGTAAAATCCTTAGCATGGCAAACACACAGCCCCTCATGATGAGTCGTCTAATGCTCCAGCCTCATTTCTGGGCACTTTACACACACTACACACCTGCCATAGAAAAGCTTTCAATTCCTTAGACAAGCCATTCTCATGTTTCTGTCTCCATGCTCCCGCTCCCTGGAAGTGCTCTCCCTTCTTGGTCAATCTGGCCAGCTCCTCAACTTCCAAGAATCCTTACCTGCCCCCAACTCCTGATCTCTTACCCTCCATCTGCAGGTTAAGTGCTCCTGACCTGAACCACCAGAGTCCTTGTCACAATAGTCTACTGATCCATCTTCCCCATGAGTCTGGGAAGAGTGTGTGGGCAGGACTCAGTCTTACTGTTGTATTCTTGGTCAGTAATTGACCTGTGATAGGTGCTCAATACATACTTCATGACTACAATACTTTTTAAAGGCTTTTTAAAGTTCTATTCCTTTGGGCTACATACTGTATGTGTGCTGCCACAAGCCTATGTCAGGCCCTTGGGTTACATATTCTTGAACATGCTCCTCTACCATTCATAATCTTCCATTATCTATACCTTGGGAAAGGTATAGGGGTAAAACCTGTAAGTTTTGACTCAATGTACAGAAGAATTTTCTTACATGTAGAACTGTCAGAAAATAAAATAGATGGTCTAGAAGTCTCTGTCACTGGAACTATTTATATAGAGAGAGGCCAGGGATACTAAAGAAAGGACCAAGGACCTTTCACATTCTGTAATTCCAGGGAAAAAAATTCCAGCTCCTAGGGATAAGTCAGCTCAAGGCTATCTCTCAGCTCAGTGCCAGATTCCTCCTGACTCTCCTGTCTTCTACAGGATTAAATTCCCCATCAGACCAGACTATTATACACCATTCCCAGAATCCTTTCTATAGTTATTAGCCACTGTGTTTTTGCTCAAACTGTTTTCACCACCTGGAATACCTTTTCCCCTAATTTACAAGGCAGCCTGTCAAAATCACCCCACCCTCCAAAGCCCAGATCAAATGCCACCTCCTAAAGTCACAGCATCATAGAAAGTGAGAGCCAGAAGAGCCCGTGGAGATCACCTAAACACCCTCCTCACTTTACAGACGAGCTCCCTCCCACCCCTGCCCCACCAAAAAACAATGAAGGCTGCAAATGTACGTGATTCAGCCAAGGTTAGTGCTGGGACTATGATTCAAACCCAGCCATCAGTACTGAATCCAAATTTCAACAAATCAGAACCTCAGTCTCTGGGCTGCCAAGGCCAGAACTAAATCATTTTGCTTATGCTTCTCATACAATACTCACGTATCTGCTTTGCATTGTGTTTACATGAATTTAAGAAGATAGATGTATTATAGAGGAAACAGCCCTACATTTGGAGTTATTCCTGAGTTGAAATCCAACCTCTGCCATGTACTACCTGTGTGATTTTGTACAAATCACTTAACCTCTCTGAGCTCTGGTTTCCTTAGCTCCTGGGTCTCAGCTCCTATGGCATCTTCAGAGACTCTCTCTGCCACCCTACCTAATGTCACCATCCCCCACTCACATCACCACTTTCCATTTCATATTCTGAAATCATCTTATTTGTTTATGTGGCTGAATATTAGGTAATTTAGAAAGTAAAACAAGAATTAAATAGAGTGATAATATAGTAGGTAATACTATTATTACAGGGGACAGCAAACATTATCTGTAAAGGGCCAGACAGTAAATATTTGGGCTTTTCAAGCCATCTGGTCTCTGTTGCAATTACTCAGTGCTGACACTGTAGCTGGAAGGCAGCCAGGGACAATACAGAAATGAATATACAAGGCTGTGTCCCCATAAAACTTTATTTACAAAAACAGGCAGGAGATCAGATTTGGCCCACAGGCTTTAGTTTACCAACCCCTGGATAACAGGAATAAAATTTAAAGAACAAAGAGTCTTCATAAAAGGAATTTCATAATATTATATTTTAAAAACACCATCTTTTACACACAGCTGGGTTGGCAGACTGTAGAAAAAGGACTACCCTACAACCCAGCACTGCATCTTCCAGCGAAATCCCCCAGAGACCATTCACACATGTCTCTGAGGAGTCACACACTGAGATATTCACTACAGGATGAGGAAATACCAACATAAACACTGGACTGAATAGATACAAGGGTGTATATGACAAAATGCTATTCAGCAGAAAAAAGAAATGGGCTAGCACTTAAGACATCTTAATGTGGACAAAACTCAAGCAGTTTTATTTTTCCTCATCCAGCATCCAAAAGAATCATTCATTCGGTAAACGTTAATAAATACAAAATCCTTGCTATATGCCAGGCATTAGGATACAAAGTTCATTAAGACTGATCCCTACCCATGATATAAAAGATAATCAATAATTTTGTATTTTCATAAAAAGTGGCAAATCACTGTTATTCTTAAAGGCAATTCACAGAAGTGAGAGCAAAGGACACTTAGAACCAACAGTTAGAACAATAAAATCAACACATAAGGCTGAGATCAACTGCATATACAAGTCACCAAAATCAAGCAGTTCTGAAGCACACTGTAAAGAAATACCTACCTCCATAGTACGATCCTATGTAATTAAATTTAAAAATGTATATAAAACAATACGATGTATAGTTTATAGGCATATATAATGGAAATGTATGAAAACAAACTGAAAAAGCAAACTTGCTGGTGCTTCAGGGAGGTGAATGGTGTGAGTAGTAGTCACATGGAGGCCATAGCTTTATCTACATTGTTTTGTTTCTTTTAAGAAAAGAATGTGAACAAAAATGCAAAAATTGAAACTAGTTATTATTAATTTATCACTGTGTATTATTTATTTGTAATTCTAGGTAGTGCAGCTATGTTTTTATATATTATTCTTTATACATTTTTATATTTTAAAAGTATCTTCCACAAAAACAGGGAATTCATTAGATGTATTTTTCATGTGTATTTCCTCAAGTAATGAAGAGTTCCATTTTCATCAGACTTTGATTTCTTTTCCTATTTTCTAATTGCCTTTTGAGGCAAAATTACTTCTTCCCATTGGGGGTTTGATTCTGCAGTTATTTAAAGTGTTGCTGGTGTCTAAAAAAAAAGTGACTCTGACTCAAAGACATTTAGAGAATTTTCCCCAAAAATAATTTAATCTAATAGATTTTAATATACTGCACTTGAATGCTATAATGATATCAAGATAATAATTGCTAATCTCACATAAACTACAGCTTAGAGTCCTACTTTGTAATTCTCCGTAAGTTTCAGAGAATAGGTTCACTGACAGACATGGTATGAGGAACTTTATTTTTATCTTCATTTTTTTAGAGACAGGGTCTCACTCTGTTGCCCAGGCTGGAGTGCAGTGGTGCAATCATAGCTCGCTGCATCCTTGAACTCCTGGCTTCAAGTGATCCTCCTGCCTCGGCCTCCCAAAGTGCTAGGATTACAGGCATGAGGCACTGTGCCCAGCTAGGAACTTTAAGAATTATTATTGCATCCTGAAGAATGCCCCAGAGTTAAGTTCCTATCTAATATCTATCTAGCTATCTGAAAGGGCTCATCATGGTAGAAGTCAAGAGCACTGCCACCTTTGCAAGCAGACAGATCTGGGTTGACATCTAGGGACAGTGGAGTTTCTTAGCACCAAGTGAACTCATTTTTCTCATCAGCAAGATGGGGATAACACCCAGCTTGCAGTGCATATACATCTCCTACCCAGACACAATATGGGGAACGTTAGTATACATAATGTTGACACAGGTATACTGCATTTTCGAAGTGCTATTTGTTTTGCTGTGTGTGACTAGTTTTCTTTTTGTTTTTAGTTGCACAATATAGCGTAACTCAATTTATTTATTTAAAAATAACATACCAAAAAATGGCTTGGTGACATAATTAGCCTTTCTGTTAAGAAAAGACCACAGTTCCCATATCAAGCTTGAACGAAAGCATATGATAAATATAAAGGTCTGTTTTCTATAAGCTAAGTCATTCTAAATAAATCTTTAAACTCACTCACTATCTAGCATAGTTCTGTTTATTTATTGCCCGCTATCTTCTCCACACTGGTAATTGCTTTCTCCTGGCAGCAAGAAATTTATATGCCCTGTTTTGCCCAAATATTACAGTTCACATAGAATGAAAACACTAACTCTCCTAGGATTCCTCTAATACCTACGGGGAAGAACATGGGATGGGCCAAGGATAGAATTTCGGTTTCAATTTTACATCATCTGGCTATTGTCAGTTCAAGTTTATTTCAATGGAAGAATTTGAGGCACTTCTGAGGTTAACATTTATGAGCTCAAATGGAGAAAAAAAGGAGGGTTAATTCACTGGATTTGAAATACTCTATGGACATAATTTAGAACTACAATCTGTATGCTTTTACTCAGCTGACTTACAGGATGAAAACAACAGTTTAAACCTTTCAAGTTTGATTTGTATCTATTTAAACATTTTATTAGTTTAGCTATCCATGTATTGTTCCTTGAGTGAGAAAAGCAATGGGAAAATTCTTACATATTTTAAGGCAGAGGTAACTAAAAGAATTCCTCAGCCAGATTCCTACTGAGGTCAATGCAAGCTTGGCCTAATTAAAGTTTATAGAATTTGGCCTGTATTATATTCAAACAGCAGATACTATTTTGTTATAGTTGCAAGTTCAACATTATTTAATTACAGTTTAAAATAAAGGCATAAATAGAAAATAGAAAAGACACTTTATACTGCATGGTTATTATTTTGTCAGTAATTTTTACTGACACTAAAGGCCATGAAAAGGAAGAATGAATTGTTTACTAGAGTCCTCAGAGGCCCATGAGAGTTCCATTTACACAGATCACTGTAAAATGCAGTCCTGAGAGACTTAAACATACGATAATAAGAAAATGTCATTTTAAGAACCAATCCAAAGGTAAATATTAAGCTGTATCTATTGAAAAGTAATACAGTCAATACATGATCTACATGGCTAGTTAGGTAAATCACCAGTTAACTAGTTCTTCACTGAACTGAGCTCATTATGTAAACGCATCCATCATTGAGAACAAAAGAGAGAAGTAACAGTTGCAGGAACAATGATGATCTTCCAATGACAGTTTCAGATCTCCCAAAGACTCAAAGGGCTAGAAGCCTGTCTAAATAATTATCTACCCCTCCTGTCAAAACTGTGCTCAGTTCATTCTGGAGAAGAAACTTTTCCTTAAAAATTTCAGTGAATGGGACAAGCTTTGTGTTTATACATCTCGTAACAAAAATATTTTCAGTATAAAACTTCCTCTTCTATTAGTTTCTCAGTTAAAGATAAAACAAGCACAACCCTGGTCAGAACTTAGAAATCTTCAAAGATTCTCTTCTTCAACCTCTACCTACCACAGTGACAATTCTCTACCTAACTTTAAGACATCTCAGAACTTTCCTTTCCAAAATCAAAGGTCTGAAAAGACCACTGTTTTATTAATTACTATGTTATCAGAGAGGAAATTTCTCCACTCTATACTCTTTGGTAAAGTGCAGTTTCAGGAACCCCCAGGGTGAGGTTGTTGGAGAAAAGAGCAGGAAAGAAGCTGGCCCCATGCTGTCTTGGGGAAAAGTATAAAGCATTTGAGTAAAACATTTCTTTCTCATCTTTAACAATTTAAAATAGGGCTGTGCCCTAGCCCTGAGATCACGAACAAACCTTAGCAATTTGGTGCGTATTTCGAATGGCTTGGAAGTAGGCCCGTGGAGAAGAGGACAATAAGCATCCTTCCCTGCGTGATGACATGGCGCTGCTCTCCTGCTCTAGGAGTGGCCTCAATAAGCAGCTAAGCACACTGGCCAACAATTATTGTCAAAAAGGACTTCTTATGCCAAAACCACAATCACTGTGTTTGGCAGACACCCTTCCACACACACATGAGTTATAGTAAATAATTCTATTCAGGAGATTAACTCATTTGGCTATCTGGGGCAGAGTGAACAAATATTCGCTCTGGCAGGCATCTTAAGATAGAGTCATGCTGAAAGTTAACCATAATGGAAGATTCTTTTACGGCAACAAGCAGAAAATTGGTGCACCAGCCTCTGACTTCATCTACATGCTGCTCTTCACTTTGCCTTCCAATGCTCTCTTTGCTCCCCAAGTCTTTCCACTGAACCCTCCTGGAACCTGAGTCCCTGAAATACACATTCCCCAACACATCCATATGCTATTTACAGAACACTAGCCTAAGTTCACTGCTACTTTTGCAGCTATTGAATTTACCCCACGAAACTTGTGTCTACCAAGCAGGATTTAGGGCTGGCTTCTCCTAGTTCCTCAAAGTACAACATCAGGCCATTACTGCTCAGCCCTTGGGCAGCAGTTCTTGCTCCTCGGAAGCTCATGCCATCATGCTCCAGCACCCATGACCAGCCTTTAACCATGTTTTCTAGCAAGTAACAGACCCTCATACACTGAAGATTTTGGTACCTGGCTCCATACTTTTACTCTTAACCTCAAGTCCTACCCTCCATGTAGATGATTTAAGTCCAGGTGAGCATCCCATCTAATAACCTAGACTCTCAGTTGTTTTGCCTTCTCAAAGCAAAAGACAGTCTCTCCACTGTAAGTAAGCAGCCCAAGGTCATGGCCAAACTCTAGACCCTGATATCATCTAGACATGTTCCATCTAAAATTTAACTATGGAACATTCTGATAAGACTGTACTGCCCTCCAGTTACCTTAGATTACTCCCACTGAACTTCCTCTTTAATTTCACTGAGACTACCAGTGCCTTGTCCTCTCTACTTTTTTGTCCTTAACTTTCTCAGGCCACTCCCATTGCTCTTAAACTCTTTCTTCTTTGAGTTTCTGTGATAGTCCACCCTCCCAATTTTACTCCTACCTTTCCAGCTGCCCCTTCTGAGAATCCATTAGATACTTCTTCTCTACCTAGTCTGGAGACCACTGGGACTCACTTGTTAATCTTCTATCTCTCTATATACACGGTCTCATTCAATACTATGGCTTTAAATTCTACGTATATGTTGATAACTCCCAAACTCCTCACCCCTGAGTTCCAGACCCATATCCAATTATCTTCCTGAATCTAGAGGTATGATAGGCATCTCAAACTTTACTTGACCCAAGCAGAATTCCTCCTGTACCACTTAAAATCTGTTCCTCTCCTAGTCATCTTCCCTTCAATAACTGGTTTGACCACCACCAAGCTGATCAGGCTAAAAGCCCGTGTACCCTTAGGTTTTCCTTGATTATACTATTTCTTTTCTTCTATGTCCAATGTATTCGGAATTCATTTTTCAAATAGTTATTGGGCAGCTACTGTGTACCAGGCACTATTCTACTGGGATATTGTAATAAACATAAAAAATTCTTACCCTATAAATATATATAGACTTTCAGATGGTGACAAATTTTGAGGAGAATAAATATAGCAGAGAAAGGGGATAGGGAATGGTGGTACAGCACAGCAGATGTGATTTTAAATAGAGAAATCAGGGAAGCTAGGATTGCAAAGGTGACATTTAGGCAGAAACTGGCAGTGAGGGAGCGAGTCATGAGGGTGTCTGGAAAAGGAGCATTCCCGGGAAAGGTTCACACAAGTGTAAAGTTTCCAAGGTGGGAATGAATCTGGTGCATTCAACAGATAGCAAGAAGGCCAGTGTGGCTGGAGCACAGTGAACACGGAGCAGCAATGGGGGCTTGATTGCGGAGAGGCCACTTTCAGCTCCGAGTGAGATGAGAGGCCACTGTCAGGTGTTAAGCCATAGAATAACATCATCTAACATATGTCTTAAATGGCTCCATTCTAGCTGCTACGTGGAGAGCAAATACAAAGGGACAAGAGTGGAAGCAGAAAGGCCAGTTAGAAGACTGCTAGGAGAATCCAAGTGAGAGATGATGGTCTAGACCAGCGGTCCCCAACCTTTTTGGTACCAGGGACTGATTTCATGGAAGACAATGTTTCCATGGACTGGCGGTAGAGGGGTGTGGTGTGGTGGTCAGGGGGTGTGGTACAGAGCTCAGGCGGTAAAGTGTGGCCCATTTCCTAACAGGCCATGGACCAGGGGTTGAGGACCACAGGTTTAGACAAGGGGAGGGCTGTGAATATAATAAGAAGCAGTAAGATACTAAACATATTTTAAAGGTGGAGCCAATGGGATTTGCCAGGTCAAATCCTGCTGATTCTATGTCCAAATATATCTCAAATCCATACACTTCTTCACTGCCACCCCCACATGCAAACCCTCCTTAGCTCTCGCTTGGACTACTATTATGATCTTTTTACTGGACTCCCCGATTCCATTCTCGCTCTCCATTCTCGACAGTGTACTCAGTAATCTAATAAAAACATTAGTAAGATTTCATCCCTCCTCTGTTGTATATACTTTAAAGGCTTCTTCCCATTGTACTTACAATGAAATCCAAACTTCTTACAAAACTCCTGCAAAGCCCTGATTGACATGGCTGCTGCCTGCCTGTTCAAATTCACCTCATTCTAACCCTCCATTCACCTTGGCCTCCTTTTCATTTTGCTAAACTCTGTCCAGACTCAGGATCTCTGCATTAGTGACAACTTAAATTGGTAAAAAGGCAACAAACACAGAGGATAGAGAAGGAGAAGGATGAGAAGAAACACAATAGTACAAATATGGAAAGAATGAATACAATAAAAAAAGTTGAGCAAATAAAACCAAATCCTAATTCTTTTAAAAAGAATTACTAAAATAGACAACTTATGCCAAGACGAATCAGAGAAATAAAAGCAAAAAGAGGCAATAAAATACAAAATGAAAAGAAAAAAAACTAGTTATTGTATTTTTAAATCATGAAATAACATCATGAAAGGCTCTATGTAATAAATTTATTATATATATATAAATAAATGTGTATGTCAAAACTGAAATCCTAACCTCTCAAAACATTGATTCACACCCAGGATTCCGCATCTTGGTTGACAGAAGCTACTTCCCTTGTAAGGCAAAATCCTTAGAATCATCCTTGACTTCTCTTTTTTTCTCACACTGTACATCTGATTGATTCACAATTTCTGTTGGTCCTGCCTTCAAAATAAATCTGGAATCTGATCACTTCACACCACCTCCTCTGCTACCACTGTGGCCTGAGCCACCATTAACTCTCACCAAGATTAATGTAAGAGCTTTCTCACTGACCTCTCTGCTTCTTCCTCGCTGCACAGCAGCCTATAAAACTCAAGACTGGTCACATTGCTCTTCTGCTCAAAGCTTTGCGAGGCTCCCCATTTCACCCAGGGAAAAGATGAAGTCTGTACTACCATCCATTGAACTCTGCATGATCTCTGCTCCCTCCCTTCTCTTCCCTGGGCTTACTGTTCCATCCACCTAGGACCCCTTTGCTGTTTCTTGAACACTCCAGGCATACTCCTGCCTCAAGGCCTTTGAAAATATATCACATGACTGACTTCTGCACCCCGTCCAGTCTTTGGTAAAAGGTCATCCACATCACACAGACCTGATCATCCAATTTAAAACTGTGACTTCCTGGCCTCCCCACTCTCCACCCACTGGATTTCCTCATCCTCCTTATCCTGCTCTATTTTATCTTTTTTCCACAGCATTTATCACTTTCTAATATACTATCAAAATAGATATTTATTATGTTTATTATTTTTTGTCTCTCCTCCCTTCTACAATGTTGTTAAGGCCAGGGGTGGGAGGGGTGTCTTTATTTTGTTCACTGATTATACCACTCACTTAGAAAAGGGACCCACATGGATTGGAGGTTCAATATATTTTTGTTGAATGAATAAATGGATGAATGGTGGATGGTTTAGGGCAGTATGGGTAGAGCAAGACCAAAATCAGGGATCAAGGGTAAAAAGGGAGAAAGAAACTGTAGAATGAGAAAAACAGTGGGCCCAACTGAAGCCACTGAATGGAACCAGAGTTGAGCCCTGGGAAGCTGAAACACAGAGTAGCAGGAATCCAAGAGAAGAACTGGTTGTAGATGTAATTGAGAAACAGAAGCCTAAGATTAACACCTGGGAAAGCAGGCCCAAACCAGGAGTTTGGAGGAGGGAAGCTAAATCACTCACTCAGACGGCAGGCATCTAGCTAGAACTGATCGTGGGCCAGCCAAACAAACCGAAGGCCCTACTTAGCAGCATATACTACTCAACACATTGAAAAATGAGCATCCAGCATATGAAAAATCCTGACAGTGACAGCTCAGGTTATCAGTTATATGAATGATAATACCTAATGGCAAGTAAAACTAACACTATATCTAGCTAGAACTCTCACCAGCATCAGGGATTGTTTACCACCTAACTTCACTATACATAGTCAATACAGAGTATAATGCTGATAAATCCACGGTTTGTCATTACTATTGCAATTACCACTAAGTTATTCAACAATTGATAAATTACTAATTAAACACTTTTCCTTTCTACATGACACGCTACCTGCCAATAATTTACTAAATAAGTAAACCTAAATAACAATATTAGGCAAATCCAGAGAAGCAAATCATGATCAAAAAGAAGGCACAGGTTCATAGAAAGTCTGACTCTGGAGATCAGTGTGTTTTTATGTACAGCGTTTATTTCCAACACTTACTTTTTCTTTATTTGTAAGTACAGCAAAGATAGAATCTAGAAACATGCCGACCATCACTTCGAAAACACTTAAAGAAATAAACATATTTCACTGTGTACTTTGTCTTTAGTTCAATGTGACATCTGGGTATCTTAAATGCTTTGAAAGTGATTGTGTTCAAGTGATTCTTGGTTGCATGAGGGTGCAAAGCTTCCTGTCCCCATCCCAACATAACAGTACTCCGCTTCATTCAACAACCAAGCTTAACAACTTCTACATCAATTCATCAACAAAGTCACCCATAATAATCTAATTTTAAGAAGAAAAAAAAAACACAAGAAATACTGTATACAAGGGAAATAATGTGACCTGTGGAATGGAAAGGCAGAGAGAAGGAACTAGAAAATTTAAGAATGAAAAAGGGGGAGATAAAAGGCAATAGAAATTCATCCCCAAAATAATCATTTAGCACTTTTCCTCCTGAAAACATCCTTGCACTTTTACAATAAAAGCAGAATTTCTGTTGCAAAATAGGCCCTAAAATACATTTTACAAACAATTTGGGAAGGGTATCATAGTTCTCTTTTACAAATCATTGATTTCATGAAGATTTTCTCTCTTGAACATAAGTGGGCAAAAATGCAAATCAACAGTCCTTAATGCTTCACAGGCTTTGATTAGTCCCAGAGGTGTATATTTTCCACAGTATGCTTCCATTAGAAGTGCTCTCTTCACAAATCAAGGAAAGGGCAGCCTCATACTATTAATACTATCAAACTAATTCCCAAAGGTCAATCGCTTACATCCCAGGAAATGTCTAATGGCCTACAATGGGTATATAATGAACATCTACAATAATTATCTAGACAGAACTCGTTTTAATTTACATTAATTTAAAAATAAATATCACCACTTTTAAGGAAAGTGGAAAGTCAGAATTAAACCAGTAACAAAGAGATGTCATAATCAACAAGAAGCTGAAACTCAAAGGTCAGAGGTGCAAAGCGTTAACTGGGAATTTGTAAGCCATAGCTCTGATTTACCAATTCACATGTTTTGTTTACTGCCTCTGTCTACATGACCCTGTTCTATGTGCCGGGAGGGATACACAAGAAAAACATGATACCTGCATTCAAGAAGCTCAAGATGTAGTGAGCTTCAGTTATTCTTTGTGCAAGTTATTGAAAATTTGGCTCAAAAAACCTGTCTCTCTCTGCTCATCCAGCCCTAATCTCTCCTTAATAAAGGGATCACAAAAACAAGTGGTTTGAGATAAAAATTGAGAATAGAGATAAAATAAGTGAGAAAAGAGGTCAAGGGAAATGGCATCACACATCTCAAAACCTGTATGTTTTCTGGAGTGAGGGAGCCCTCTCAGAAGATGCTCAGAAATTAAGCATCCCCATGATGGCTTATTTCTCTCATGCAACCTTGGTTAAAGTACAGACAACTCTGCCCAAATTCCTTACATGATCAGGCATGTATTTGTATGAGCCAAGAAAAGAAGGTGGAAAGATAAATGCCAAACTATGAGTGTTGATCACCTCAGTGAGCTGGCACTGTAGGAGCAGAGGGAATATTGTAACTTCCTATTCTTTGACTTGGCACAATGAGCATAAATAACTTTGTAATTTAATAGGACACCCATGGTATATGTGAATTAAATGAGACAGTATATGTAAATTTCATAGCAGAATATGGCCCATAATAATACTCATTATGTAAATTTTTGACAACAAAATCTCAAAACCCTGTAGTTCTCAGCTGGGAGTCCTGGAGATGATGAAAATGCAGGCAGGATACAAGCCCCTTAAGGATGGGGCAACTGCAGCTCCCTCTGATTATTTTTTATAAAGAGCCATGAGTAAGAACACAAACGGAGAGTTAGTGGTTACAATCATTACAGGCTAGGCTAAGAATGGATTTAACATGGTCAAAGGCAAAAGAAACATGCTTTTGGCTGACCTGATACAGCAGTGAAGTTTTATTAATAGAAAGAATGAAAGTTTATACAGAGTATCTATATTTTGCTTTTACATATGACCTAGTGTTGTGGGTTGAATTTCGTCTCCCAGACAAATACATTAAAATTCTAACCCTCAATATTTGTGAATGTGACCTCATTGGAAATAGGGTTTTTGCAGAAATAATCAAGTTAAAGTGCATATTAAATGCAATTATGACTGGTATCCTTATGAGAAGAGGGAAATTGGGACACAGAGATACAGCTACACAGGGAGAATGCCATGTGAAGACACTGGCAGCGATCAGAGTGAAGCATCTACAAGTCAAGGAATGCCAAGGATTGCCAGCGACCACCAGAAGCTAGAAGAGGCAAGGAAGGACTCTGCAAAGGGCATGTGGCACTGCCACACCTTGATCTTGGACTTCTAGCTTCCAGAACTGTGAGAGACTAAATTTCTGTTCTTTAAACCACCCAGTTTGGGGTACTTTGTTGCAGTTCTAGGAATCTAACATGTCAGGTAATAAATTAGTCACAGGTCTGGTTTTAAGCTAAAATTTTAGGTGGGTGAAGTTTTTCTTCACCACATCCACATTTCCCTGTGTCTACCCCATTTTTCATCTTTTTTGCATCCATTATTTCATTTTTCTGGAAGTGGTCTCAATCTTTACTTTTAAATTTTATTTTTATCATTACAAGAAAATAAGAATAACATGTTTAATGTAATAATTCAACATTACATAAATACAAAAAATAGAAAGCTATCATCTCTCTTTGACTAGCAACTTTCTCTATATTTCAAGGTTTTTTCTTATGCTTATACAAGTGGCTCTCAAGATATGGTTAGGGAACCTCCTGGGGGTTCTTGACATACTTTCAGGAAGTTCTCAGATCAAAACTATTTTCATAATTTTTTTTTTTTTGTCTTTTTCACTCTGTCTCATGAGTACATACAATCGCACTCCCAGAGGCCACATGCTGGGTGATACAACAGACTAAATGCAGAAGCAGATATGAGCCTCCAACTGTGTCCTATTCAGCTGGACACTAAAGGGATTTGCAAAAGAATAAAATCAATGCCACTCTTCCTATTTTTTGTTTGAATGAGATATTCTTCATAAAAATGTTATTTGTGTTAACATGCATTTGTAATAGTTACTTTAAAATGAATAAATATTTTTAAAATTTCTCAATTTTAATTTTCTGAAATGGTAAATATCAATAGATAAACCCACACAAACAAACGTTTTGGGGTCCTTAATAATTTTCAAGTGGTTCTAAGACCAAAAAGTTTGAGAACCACTGGTCTATACTAGCATCTACTTTCTAACTGAAAAAATGGATTAAATTATACCTACTGTTTAAACCTTTCCTTTTCACTTAACAATATATCTTGGAAAATAACAGTAAGAATAGCAACACTGAGTACTTACTACTCATGAAGTCCTATGCCAAGTGCTTTGTTTAAATTATTCCATTTAATCCCTACACCTACCCTAAGAGGTGGGTGCTAAACTAGCACCCTAGGCACTTCTGATGCATGTGATTGGAAGACCACACTCTCAGAAATACTCACTAGCTATGTAACTTTGAACAAGCACCCATGTCAAGGGTTGTTAGGAAAATTAAATGAGTTTATATTTGAAAAGCACTTAGAACAATGCATAGAACACAGTAAACACCATAGAAATGTTTGTCATTGAGATAATTACTCTGAGACTGAATGTAGTCACCAAGGACTGGCCAGGGGACACTTCAAATTTTGCAAGTTAGGAAGATGAGGAGAATCCAGCAAGAAGACTGTAAGATTTTAAGAGAAGAGAGCATGGTTTCCTCAAATCAAGTAAATAAAACGTTTCAAGAATGACATGGTGATCTGTGTCAAATGAGCGGCCAGGATACGGAAAGAGGTAGTGTTGCAGAGAAACTGAAACAAGAATGAGGGAGAATGGCTCAGAGATCTGCAGGAAACTACAAAAAAGGAGGGGACACAGATGATAAAACCAAAGTGTTTATGGTCAACTTTCAAAGGAGCTGTGTATTTTAGGGAAACAAGGTAAGCAACAATTTGAAAGTTTGCAAGAGGAGCAAGGGAGGCCACTACCCCATCAGGATCCCATCAAAACCTCCAAGTTCATTTACTCTTCCTGCCCTGGGATGTCTCTTCAGAGAATCCCATTTGGGCAAAACAGCCTCCCCAACTACGCTGGTCAAGTCTAGGGGTGCTGTAGAGCCTTGTGCCCACACTAGGGGAAAGCTAGGACACTAGCAAGCAAAGTGGACAAAAATCAGATGTCTGCCCTGAAACAGCTCTACTCATCTCAGGATTCTCTAAACCAGTGATTCTTAATGGGAACGATTCTCTCACCCCCGGCCCGAGGACACTTGGCAATGTCTAGAGAGATCTTTCTTTGTCACAATTGGGGAGTGACAGGGTGCTGGGTTGCAACTGGCATCTAGTAGATAGAGGCCCAGGATGCTGTTCAATATCCTACAATGCACAGGACAGCTCCCCACAGCAAAGAATTATCTGACCCAAAATGTCAGTAGTGCTGAGGTTGAGGAACCCTGCTCTAGACCAAATGACCTGGGCAGCAGCAGTTTTGGGAGTCTTTCATAAGGGCAGACTGTCCCATCTGTACCAGTTTATCCATACCACTTCTGATGGGGTATGGCTAAGGCGCCAGACCACAGTCATCAGCCTTATGGATTCCATTCCAAACCTACTCAAATAGGGCCAAGGGAAGACAGAGTGAAAATGTGACGGTAGCTAAATGGTAGCTGTTAAAGGAAAAAAAGAAATTGTGTCATACATTAAATGTCAAAGAGGCAAAAATCACCAAAAATGAGGACATGCACAAAGACTTTTCCTTAAATTTAATAAAACAGAAAAGGCAACTCTTCATTTTGGATAATAAGTAATACCTTACAGTGAAGTTCAAAAGCCAGCACACTTTCTTAGCTCTGCCCACTGCCAAAATATTCCTTCAGCAGTAAGGTGATGCTTCCATATTCTTGATTGCAAAAGGAAGCTAATTAAACTGAGGTTTTTGGAAAAATATCCTGGGAATTCAAAATAATTAATGTGTTGCTTTAAAAAATGAGACATCATGAATCTTGATGTTAAGGAGTCAATGTGTGTTTACCTTATCAATATTTCATTGACAGTATAGCTGTGGAAATATAAGAAATTATCTACTACTGGCCTTCCCAGAATTCCCTTTTATTCTCTTTCAGGATATCACGTAATAGTTTTCCCTTCCTTAAGGCATTTCCAGAGAAATTTTAAAAAATGACTCTGCTTTCTACATGGAAGGTATTCTAACTTTGGCATCTGTTCTAGGAAATTTAAACCCAGGCATATGGAGAGAGGATGACGCTGTCTTAATGAGAAATTAGGTCCTCCTGCCTAAATGCTTTATCAGCAGGCTGCCTGGAATCCACTGAGCTGTTTTATCAGAGGAAGTTTTCAAGCAAGATGGCTTGGCTTACATGCACATTGTTAAAGGAATGAACCCCTCCCTTAAACAGCGAAGAAGTCCGGCTTATGCATGACCCATGACCTGAGAGGATTTAAACAAGTTAGGCCTGACCAACAACTGTCTCCTGCAAGGCTGGGACCGGCTGCAGGCTTTATCAGAGAGAAGGGTCTTCAACCTCCTCTCCCCTGTTTGTGGTGCAAGGGTTCATAAAAGTAGTCCTTAAAGGTAAAGAGCACTTTGAGTATTTCTCTTCGAAACTGATCTCTACCAGGTCTGACAGTGCTCCTCACAGGACTGTTACAACAGCAGTGCCCACGTCTACTGGATGCTCCAGAAACCCAGAGAAAAGGCAAGACGTATTAGTATCCTAAGAATGTGACAGATATTTTAGAAATGTAACATAAAACACACACATATACAGATACAAACATGCATAAATATGTATGTATGCATGCAGATACGTAGAGAGAGAAAGAGAGAGATTACTTGAGTGATTCATTCAAGAAAAAAAAATTAGAAATATCCCCAAATGTTCATCAGGAGGCAGGGTGCAGTGGTTCACGCCTGTAACCCTAGCACTCTGGGAGGCTGAGGATTGCTTGAGCTCAGGAGTTCAAGATCAGCATGAGCAAGAGTGAGACTCTGTCTCTACTAAAAATAGAAAAATTACCTGGGCCACTAAAAACAAACAATGGTAGCACATGCCTGTATTCCCAACTACTCGGGAGGCTGAGGCAAGAGGATCACTTAAGCCCAGGAGTTCAAGGTTGCAGTGAGCTATGATGATGCCACTGTGCTCTACCCAGGGTAACAGAGCGAGACTCTGTCTCAAACAAACAAACAAAAATGTCCATCAGGGGAATGATCAAGTGAATTATGGCATACTAGGGAAAAAATTAGAAGCATGCCTACTATATGCCAGATATTTTCACATTACCTCATTTAATTCTCCCCATCAATAATTATCCTCTTTGGTAAAAATTATTATCCCCAATTTACAGAAGACTAAATGAAAAGCCCATAAAAGGTAAGTTTCCTTGGGTCATAAAGCTAGTAAACAGCAAAGATGACATTCACATTCAAGTTTTTTGACTCCCTGTCCAGTTTCTTTCACTGCAAGCCAAACTCTCCCCTCAGATCTGTATTTAGACTGGGTCAATAAATGTAATTGTAAACGTAAAATAATGTTAAACAAAAAGCAAATCATAGTATAGAGGTATTGATTTTAATCATGTGAAATTTTATGTGTATTACTGAAAATGATAACCAGGATGAGAATGACAGAAAAGACAAATTAAAATCATCAGAATTTGTTCTTCCTATTCAGTTGCTTAAGCATATAATAAGTAAAATCACCAAAATCTGCTCCTAAATGCATGCCTCTTCCAAGATAATTAAGGTTAAGAAGTGGCAATAGATATAAAACAACTGTTAATGGTTGAATGTGGCTTGGCCAGGTTAAGATAAAGAAATATCCCACCCTTCCTAAAATTCCCTGCTCCTTCAGAGCCAAAGTGACTGGCAGAGTTTCTTTGCTGTATCACGGGATGGAATTTCTGTAAGTTAAAAAGCTCTGAGAGCGAGTGCACGTCTCTGCAGAATTTGCCTTTTCTTAAAATTAGTACTTATGCTATATAACAAACAGTCTTTAAATTCTTCCTCCAACCAAAAGAATTTAATCCTGGGAGATCCCCTTTGCAGTGGCTTTGCCTAAAAAGCATCTATTACCTTCAAACAAATAGAATTATTTTATTATCATCCCTTCTTGTTCTTCTCAGATTTGGGGGCTACACTTCAGCTTAATGGAGCAGCCAGAACCCAAGCATGGGTCTTACTTAGGCTTTCTCACATTTGCTGTAACTTGCAGAAATAACCAGGGGTGGGCCTTGAGAGTAGGCTCCCTCCTCCAAAGAGTAACTGGGAATTCACAGGAACAACTGCCCTTCCAAAGACAAAAGGAGAAAAAGCTCGCTAGGTTTGCACAGTCTTGTGCTCAAATCCATGAGCTGAGAATTGGACAAGATGCCATTTTCACCCTGCCCCTTCGTTCTTTCATTTTTATAATAGGCAGTTATATATGTCTTCTAATTTAGGAATAAAGCAGAAGAACAAAATGTTGACAAAGGTTTTCTGAGATTGTTTGCAAAAAGAAAATGGCTTATAAACACAATTCACACTAGTATCAATTTCTTTATGAAAAGTATTTCTTACTAACAACAACAAATAGAAATAAAAGTTCCTCAACCGATCTCCCTTACAACCCCTGTTTTGTTTTAAAGCTATGTAATAACTTCCCTTTGTTCTCTTTTGTTTTAAAACTCTCACCAATTTCTTCTCTCCTTAATTCTTATGTTGACTACTACAAATAAAGTATCCAGGTTCAAGAGTCTAGGAAAATGCTTGAAATGACTGCAATAGGATTAACTCATAATATTACTAAATTTGAGGGCAGCAATTTGACCCATAATGTATTCAAATCTTCCTAGCAACTATACATAGAAAAAGTCAGTTAACTAAAATGGCTGATCTCATTATTAGCTTCCAGCTACAGACCCAAAGGTTTAATAACAAGGACATCTATTGAGATTTTTTTAAATATGTCAGTCACTCTATTAAAAGCGTTGCATGTATTATTTAATCCTCACAACAATCCTAAGAAGTAACTGTGAATATTGTTATTGTTATCCCCATCTTAGAGATGAGGAAAGCAACTTGCCCAAGATCATTCGTCTAGTAACCTGGGAGCTAGAGCTGCACCCAGAGGGGCTGGCTCCAGAGTCCCTGGGGTCACTGCATCAGCACTGGTACTATTTGCTCTGGCTGTTCAGTGGGCTCCTACATCTCTAAGCCAGGTGCATTGCCACTGATTCCAAATACAAGTTCAAACTCACATCTCTCATCATTTTCACTGCTTCCCTGGTCCTTCCAAGTCTTCTGGCACACATTGCTAGCCTTCTTTTGATGTAGACCAAAACATTGGTGTCTCGTCCTGAAGAGAGGGAGATATAAAACATCGAAATTAAAAAAAAAAAAAAATAACAACAGCTTTCAGCTGAGAAACAAGAAAAAACACAGAGGCCAATTTACCTTCCTCTTAAAGGAAACCTCAAAGGCAGTTCCTTTGGCTTTTCCTTATTGCCAGAAGCACTGACAACTCTTTTAATAGAATGAATACAGAGTAAAGTAAAAGTACTTAGACTTCCAAAGGTCAAATCACATGACTAATTACCTAATCCATGCTTTCGAGTTAGGATGTGGAATACTTGATAATAAATAAAATCATCTGCCACAAAGTGCTGGGAAAATGAACATACCCACATTGTATTCAGTTTACAAGCAAGAAGAGGTGAATCTCAGGTTGCATCCTGATGAACTATTTTTTTTCATTCTTGACATTAAGTCTGGAGAAGCCTCATCTTGAACTTCTGCTTTATATTATTCTTTCCCTAACACTAGTGACATCATAATCATCTCCAGGTCCCCAAAGCAGTTGATTTTAGATGGCAATATAACACATTCCAGATATGACAATAGAGTATGCAACAAGATGAAAAACTACCCTAGTGTTAGAGAATGCATTGACAAGCTAAATAGTTATAACAATAGTCACTAAAATGCCTCTTAAAAAGTACATTAACAACTTCTTATCTTAATCTTTTATTTAATTGTATGTCTTTTTGGATATGTTTCTAGACCAGTGAGAACATGCATGTGCTTAATCCTCAATAAAATTACCATGTTTGAGAAAAATATGACACACCTGTTATAGATTAAGTACATGTATAATATGCAGCTATTAAAAGATGTTAAGACCAAAGTCCTAACATTTCAAGTTTTAAACAATGAGAACAAGATGTGTGCTGAAAATTTGCCAAGTGCCTACAAATTATTTTAAAGATGTGATTATATTTTTTGGATAGATTTAGGCAACAGGTTGAAAGGATTTAATTTAGAGAAGAAAAGAAAGAAAATTTCTTAAGTTGTATTATAGATTATGTAATTTTATGTATTAATTTCCATTTGGTTCACAAAATAGACATTTACTACATGTTTTCAAAATGCACTGTGCTATTTTTAATTATAAAGTAAGATATGGATGGTGATTAGAAACTTTATTAACGTATATACTCACTGTATAATAAAAATAAAAATCTGTGTATTGATGGATCGTGTGTGGACATACTCATGTATCCAGAGGCTGTAATGCAAAGATCTTGCTGACACCTTGGTCATGGAGATTAAAGCATTCAGCTTCTACACCAAATCCAAGTTTAATATTAAAATTTAATTTTATGATCTCAAATATGAGATTATACTCTCCAAGTTGCATGAGGAAGAAATGAGGTGAGAGAAATTGCTCCTTAAGGAAACAACCCAAATTTTGGTCAGACAATGAAAACACTCTCCTTCCACAAGGATTGCTAAATTTCTTTTTTTTTTTCCTTTTTTTTGAGACAGAGTCTCACTTTGTTGCCCAGGCTAGAGTGAGTGCCGTGGCATCAGCCTAGCTCACAGCAACCTCAAACTCCTGGGCTTAAGCGATCCTACTGCCTCAGCCTCCCGAGTAGCTGGGACTACAGGCATGCGCCACCATGCCCGGCTAATTTTTTCTATATATATATTTTTAGTTGTCCAGATAATTTATTTCTATTTTTAGTAGAGACGGGGTCTCGCTCAGGCTGGTCTCAAACTCCTGACCTCGAGCAATCCACTCGCCTCGGCCTTCCAGAGGGCTAGGATTACAGGTGTGAGCCACTGCGCCCGGCCTTAAATTTCCGTGTAAACAAATTGATCAGTCAAGGAGTTCAGGGAATTCTAGAAATGATTTTGTTGCCTTGTGTCTACACTGTTCCCCCAAAATGTCACTGACTCTCAGTTTAGTCTACTGAAGTGAAAGTTCTCAGATTTTAAAGAGTTATCTTAAATAAGAAAAGGCATTATTTTTTAATATAAAAAAGATAAATGATTAGGAAACTCATGGCTCTTTCTCTCTAGAAGCCAATACCAATGTTTCTTAAATAAGAGCCAAATGCTGATACAATCACCAATAACTGTTATACTCTCAATAGTCCTATTTCAACCCATGTTGTGGAAGACCTACAAGATAAAACATTTGATAACACTGTCACTAATTTAAGTACTGTTTCCCACTCAGGACTTAAAAGTTATGCAACAGAGAAGTAACTGACGAACAGAAATATGTAAGAATTCTGGGGAGAAAACAAGGTTACCATTAAAAGTACTGCCATTTGTTTCTGGGGTTAGGAATCTATGAGCAGGAAAAAGAATGTGAGCATAAACACTAATGAAGCTATAAATGTACTAACTGCTCTTATAGGAAAGAAAAAAATTAATAAAAACCAAGAAAAGCAAAAGCCAATATTTTTCTCATCTAGGAAAATCATATTTTGACTGAAAATCTGCTCTGATGAATCATTTTACAATTCTGATCCCCCAATGCGTCAACCTGGAGGAAACCTTACTATGTTGGGCTTCATACTGGGATCCATGATGCTGTAGCTGCTGAGAACGCCGGTAACAGCCGTCTCCAGCCTTCAGGGCCTGCTTAAATAGTTTTTCTGCTTCAGCAATAGTTGTTGCTTCCTCTTCAGCCAAGAGAATATAAGCAGTTGCACACCTGTCCATTCAGATAATAGCCACCATCAATTACAAATCCAAGACGTGCTAATAGTCTGTAGGAGTTCATGCAGAAGGGCAAGGAGTTACGCCAAAACATGCAAAGTGGCCACTGGTTCATGCACCCCTGTTTGCAGTTGCTGACACAAAATAATGGTACAAAAGAAACATCTATATTTTAGCTTGAGAGGTAGGATGCGTAGTGTTAGGAGCATGAGGCTCACATATGGACTCCGCCCCTTATGAGTGTGTCACTTTGGGCAAGTTATTACTCTGCCTCCCTGGTGGAAAACAACATGGAATCTATTTGTTCACAGTGTTGTTGTGAAGGTTAAGTAAGGTGATGTATGTAAAGTGCTCAGTACAGTAGCCAGCATGTGGTTAAGTGCTCAATAAATGTCAGCTAATGATGATGATGATAATAGCTGTTAGTAGATATCTCCCTCCGAAACTCAAACTTAGAGATACTATATATAAGTTTACTTCTGTTTACTAAATACAGATTCTCTTCAATCCAAGGATTTTTTCTGAGTGAGAAATTCATTAAATAAAGTTACTCATTGAACAAAAACAGTGCTTCAACATCTTATTATAGTTAGCACTGATTTTTTGCTTTAAGAGCACACTAGAAGAACCTATAGGTAGTATTATTTCTGAAGAGCTCAAAATCTAGCTCAGCCACAGTAGCTAACAAGAGTTAAATTTCATGCCTTTAACAACAATAGCTACCATTTGCTCAGTATATATTAAGCACTGCACCAAGCACTTAACATATATCATCTCATATAATCCTTTCAACAACCCTCTAAGGTAGGAAGCCAGAAAGGATAAGCAGTTAACTAATGAAAAAACCGAGCTCTTGGAAATTTAAACCTTCCAAATCATACGTGGAACAACCCACTGCCAAAGAAAGGAAATGTAAGGGAAATGGTGAGGCCAGAGCAGACCACGCCCATCCTTTCCCTTTCCTTCTCCACTGCCTCTCTTGTGGCCATTTCCCTACTTAGCTCCATCAGACCACAAGAGAGAAAACAAACAGAAAGTTAAACCAAATGTTACTTTTACTGTTCATAAACTACAACAGCCAGCTAGGAAAAGGAGGCTGAACTTCACAGCTAATGTGAAGTTTGGGGTTACTAGTCAATCTTAGCTTTGAGGAAGGGTCTTGTAAGCTCTTTAGCCAATCCCTCTAATTTCAGCAGGAACTATCAATTGGGCTTTAAACTGAATATTGTAGGTAGGGAGGAAAATGCCCAGAAAAAAAGCTGTAAAACCAATTATTATGGAGGGCAGCATCTATGACTTGGAAAGAACAATAATGATGCTGAAACTGTCCAAGTGATTCACTGGAGAAAATAACTGGGATAGGCATCAGAGGAAATATTTAAGGCTTCAGATGCCAACACATAAATATGGGTTAAGGGTAATGAAGTGAAAACTGAGATTATATACTGAGTGGTAGATATAGTATCAGAGGAATTAGCCATAAGATTATAGTTCATGGGCTGGGAACTCAAGAATGGTTGGGGCCAGCTTGCTTGCTTTGCTTATTTGTATTTCAAACAGTATTCTTAGGAGGAGAGGCAGAGTAGCACTACTGGCCAAGAAACATACATCTATGTGGAAACTCATGAGTTTGGGGTAGAAACATGCTAAGAGCTTGTGAGTGAAGGAGAAAGGAGAGAGCAATAGAAGTGCTAATGGTTGGGGAGTACGGAACAGACTGCTCAGCTCGATGGAAGATATAGATGATGCATCCTTATCACAACACAATACACATACAGAAGCAAGAGAGTGTGGTGATGGGTGTGTCAACCATCCAGATATCCGCTAGAAGTCTTGTTTGGTTAGAAGTAGGGCACCCGACAGGTTCTTGACTTACTTTGGTAACAATTTTATCTCCCAGATGGTAGAGGAAGCAATTAGGGGAACTTCAACTCTGGACCTAATTCTGACCAAGAAGAAAAAAATAGTTGGTGAAATGAAAATTGGTAGGAACATTCAGAGAGAGTTACTATGTCATTTTGGAGTTCAGGGTAATCAAAGAGGGGATGGTGGACTTCAAAAAATTCAAAGAAAAGAGGCATGATTCAATGGCATGAGGCTCAGAAGCAAAAATGGTTTAAGAAGGCTGAACAGCTTCCAAGTGTCCAATCATAATGGCACTCACAAACGATCCTCTCAGGAAGAAAAGAGGGATGGCACTTAAGTAACCAGTATGGCTTCACAGAGATTTCTCCCAGGTCAGATTTTGACATGTAAAAAAAGATGGAAAGAGGGTATGTAAATGAAGGACTGTAAGAGAGTGGAATGAAGTTGTAAGAATAATTTCAGGAGAGCTAAAACTCCAAATTAGCTGAAGCTTACAAATAAATAAATAAATATATATATATATATATAAATAAAGACAAAACGAAATGCTAAAGACAACTATTCCCTATTTTTATATCATGTTTAAGGCCCTATCACCACCCCCATTTCTCCAAAACCACTACAAAAGCAAATAAGCAAAATAAGACAAACAATACAACAACAACATCATCAAAACAAGGAAGGTTCATCATTAATAGCAGTAGATAATAAAGAGAAAGCAAAACTCTCTCCCTTCTATTTTGTTCCTGGCTTTTCTATCAAGGAGAATGATTGTCAGACTGAAAAGGGAGAAGAAATTAAACTTTAAAATGGGTATAAGGATGTAAGATAGCAAATAACTGATCCATTCTAAATGAATTACTGTACTGGGACGGGCAAATCCCAAGAAGCCAAAAGACCTTGTAGGCAGGCCATGGAATTACTCTCTGTGGATAGCTGAGGAAGCACAAAGAATGGAGAGGTACTAGAAGATGAGATGACAAATGCAGCATAAATTTTCAAAAGGGGTAAGAAGGCAGACTTCCCAAACTATAGAACAGTGATTTGGAAAGATACTCTAATGGATTAGTAAAGGGATGGTCTCCAAGCATTTTAAAAAGAATTGACCACTAGAAGGCAGCTTAAATTTACTAAGAATAAATAAATCAGATTGTGCTAGCTTAATTTACTCTAATAGATTTGCTATAAATTAAAGATCCATAGCTATAACTGGCATTATTAAGATTAAAATGGAGAAATACAGGCTGAATCACAGTGTAACTGGGTGGCTTAGCAGTTGGGGGAACAATACCACAGGATGGTGATTCATGAAGACATGAACCTAGAGGGTAGTTTCTATATGTAACACCACAGGTTCTATTCCTTGCCCTGATATTTTTTTCAGAAACATGGATGACACACAGAAGGCAGGCATATCAAATTTGTAGATGACAAGAAACTGGAAAATAAACATGTTGCATGACAGAATCAGAAACTATATAGATCAACTGGTTACAATGGCAGGATTTCCAACTCTCAAGCACATCTTTTTTTCTTTTTTCTAAGATCTCCAAAGAAGATTCTGTAACCTTCTTCAGAAAAATCATAAAATAGTTTAACAATGACCACTTGGCAAGGATAGTGTCGAGGTGATTCAAGCACCAGATGGGTGGTTGAGCTAAATGACCTTTAAGGTCTCTGCCAACCCTGAGTTTTTATGACTCCAACTCTAAGAATCTTTCTCATTTTCTGAGATCTCCAGAAGAGATTTCCCAGTCTTCCTTGGTAACCCATAAAATGTTAAACAACACTAAGGACAACATTTCTTCTTATCTTTGTCTTGATCTTGAAATATTTTTTTAAATGATATTTTGTCATCTTATGTTTTTATTATGTTTTCCCCACTAGCATAAGTTCTACCTAGAAAGTGTTATAATACCAATGAGCATTCTACATCTGGAAAAATTTCCCTGTCAAAATGTTTTAGATATGTAAAGAATTATATTTATTTTATATCCTCATAATATCCTAGGGATAGCCCTTCAAGGATTTAATTTAGGGTCATAGCAAAGTCACTGAATTGTTTTCTAAAATGACTAAAACCACCTCCACGTGGCTGTCCTTCATAAAGAAAAATTTTATAAAGTAAAAACCACCCCCCAATAATCCTCCAGTTTCAATGTATGGTTTAATATAAGTATCATATCAATGGGAACTGAATATATTCAGCAAAGGATGAGATTTTGTTTTTTACAGCAAGATTTCCCCTCACTTACTCATTTATCTCCAAGGCTTCATGAGCTGCAGAAATCCTAGCTTGGGGGTTCCTCTCTCTCCAGGCTTTCTGCATTACTATTTAAAAAGAAAGAAAAAAAAGCAAGTTAATCAATACATACACAATTAGGAAGACTCGACACAGGACAATAGCTAAATTAAAAGCTTTCAGCTTAAATTACAAGAGAATATTTCATTACTAAGAGGGTTGGCTCAAATCTCCAAAGTCACACAAATAAGTTCTAATTTGCTATTCTATTGTTCTTCAATTGCTGATAGCAAACTTTTTTTGTGCTCACAGAATTACAGGCTAACCAATTCAAGAAAGGGCACTCTAGCAGAGAGTCTATGTCTTTTGTGTACATTAATGTCATTGTTAGAGAACATATATTATTTTACACATTTTGAGATGGCATAGCTATAATACTAATCTCTTCATTCTACTTAGACACACATAATTTCTATCAATCATTTTCCTGAGCACTTGCTACAGGCTTTAGATATTAGAACATTTTGAAACCATTTGAAGAATTGTGAGTTGAGTCAGTAAAAATACTTTAGGCTTTTGCTTAACATGTATACCTGATCCCCAAATTTACCTGCAAACCCAATTTTTATATATCAGTTTGTGAACATATTGTACAAAACTCAATGCTTGGGAATATCTATCTTATTATGATCTTCCACCACAGCAATGGGTACCTTTTAACAAAAAGAGTATCAATCTTCTATTGAATTTGTTTCATAAATTTGTATTTTATATGTAAGTTTCTTAAAAGGATGTACATATTCCTTTCTCTAAAGATTTTTTCACCTATTTACTTTGACTAAGTTTAATAATAAAAAAAAATCTCAGTAGGATTATTTGGAACTCAAGCAGTATAAAATGCATCCTAAACAATGTCTTCTCTAGGATAGAAAACACATATGGACTCCAATAGCCATGGCCATGAAACCATTCAATGCTAATGGACTTATGAAAAGGCAGATAAGTCACCAAAACATATTAATTATTTGGATTCAGTGAATACCAATTTCTACTTAGAATATCGTTAAGGAGATAAGACCTTTTGTTCTACCTGAAATAAGAATTTAATTAGCTTTGGGTAAGACATATTTCTTCAAGATATATGAATCCAACTTTGATATATTTTTTAAAATTATGTTTTAAATTATAATGAGGGAACTCATTTCTACATTGATACCTCATTGTGATAAAGCTTTACTTAAGTATCAGAATTCTGGGTTCTCGTAGTCAGTCAGCAATGTAATATTTCATTCATTGGGGTTTTTATAAAGCAGATATTCTAAAAGCAGAAACTTTGTTTCTTAAAACAAGCCAAAAAACCCTCCCATTCAGCAACTATCCGAAGGATTTTTCCATACTTGCATCTGCGGGACGAAGATGGTCCGAGTCACAAGTAAAGAATGTCTGGTGGTCCTGGGCAGAGAGATTCATGTCATAGTAAGTAAGAGGCTCTCGTCCTGTCACCCAAGTATATCTGCAAAGGGGAAATAAGATGGTGGGACACTTCTGAGAGAGAAAAAGCAAGACCTACAAAATAACAAGCTGCAAAGGAGTTGAAATATAAACCATTAACTAATACTAAAATAGCTTTGCTAATGAATACAAAAAATATTTTTTTAAAAAAGTCATCCTATTCTCTCTTCAGGAATTATATCAGCTTGAAAGAAATAAACATTTTCCCCCATATTTTTGTCTCAAGATTTACTAGCCATTGCTAATGAAAACCTTCTCTAATTAGTGTTACGAATAACATTTTCCAAAAGCTATGAAAATTCTAATTTTCCTAATTACTTTGCTAAATTCCAACATAACTTCTATGGCATCTTTTTAACCATGTCCAGGTAAGCTTCAACACGTTTTAATTATATATATACATACTGAAAAGAATAACTGTAATAGAGAAGTTCTAAAAACTACACATTCTTGTACATTATCCCAATTCCAAAGCTAAAATATTTATAAAACAGAAAAACCAAAACATTTGAGGACAGTATCAAAAAATCGAAACACTAAACAGACTGTTACAATGACCCCTAAATGAACCAGCAAAAACATTTGCTGCTGTCTTTGCTCTCTGAACCAGACCCATTTGTTTCCCAAGCTGTCAAAGTGCTTACCGATTATACTCGGCACCCCTAAATAAATTTAGCGGATTTCGCCATACTTTGCATTCTGCAATAAAGAGAAATATGAAACTGTTACACACAAGTTCAGTGACACTACAAGCTAATTAATTCAGCAAAACACCCTTCCTGGCCATTTGATAAGATAATTTTCCTCTCTATCCTTTATATGGGAAGCGACGTGTAATGTGGAAAAACCTCTGGGTGGTTAATCAGAAAATGTGGCTCAGGCACCAGGACTTTGGAAAGTTTCGCCTAATCTCTCTGGGCCCGAGTTTCCTTACTTGCCAAATCAAGGTATGTGCCAAAATCAGCCAGTTCATAACTTCTATAGTTATTTCAAAAGGTCCAGTGGCCTTGATGAATTCTAAAATTATAGGTGAAAGTATGGGTAGAAGTAAAATGATTTTCTGTTACTCCAAAATATCTCACAGTAACGTCATCCATGACAAGCTAAACTTAAGCTCTAGAGTATGATATGAAAAGAGCTTTAGTCTCTTAATTCAGGTCTAGGCTAATACTGATTTTATGATAATTCACCCAGTTTGCTTTTGCTTTATGGGAAAGGAGTGATGAGAAAATAGAGTTACCATTATTGTAGAAATGCTATGAAAATAAATTGTTTTAAAGCATTTTTAACATCATTTACTTACACAGACACTGTAATAATCATATATTAACACCATAATATTAGCATGTACTAATAGATTCTCTTCATTATACCAGGACCACAGAAATTTACAACCATAGGATTTTAACTTAGAAAAGTCAATCATTAGCTTTAAGACTGTGTTATAGTAAGCATATGACTAATAATCTACAATTCTTTTAAAACACCCTATGATTAAGACTTTCTACTGATTCAGAATACAAGATTTCTTTGGATGAATAAGGTTTTATTAGAAAATAAAATCAGTTAACAGTACTCAAAATATCTACATGTGTGTGTGACCAGCCAAAACCACACCCAATGATATACACACACAAAGTGAGCAATTATTGCAGAAATTGGATATTAAAGGCCATGTGGTGATTCATTAGGATTCTTCCCTCAGCACTGCACATCCAACATCCATCTATCCATTGAGCTTTATTTGGCCACCCACTGGGGTAAACAAGTAAACCATCAATTTCAATGCAGTGTGATAACTGAGAACACAAAGCATTGTGGGAACATGTGGATAATCTCAAAAATATTTGTTAAAATAGTGAAGGGTATACAAATAATAGGAATACATGTTTTCATTTACAGAAGATGAATTTATCTTTAAATTAGCACAAGATCCAACTTAGAATTTACTCAATGTTTATAAATAATGGCCCTAAATTTTCTGTCACTTAGCTTAACTTTTCATTTAGGAAATGATCTTTATTCACTTAGTTCAGCATCTCTGAATTTTGTTCCTGAGAAACTGAAATTTGACAGCTGTAACTTCTTATGGCACTAACTAGAAAATTGTGCTTCCCTTAATGACTTTTTCTCCAAACATAAAGCCCCTTGGAGCGGTCACTAACACACTGACTCCAGATCATGGCTTCAACTACACTGGTGAGCCAAACAACTGTGATCTCTACCCTGATAGCTGTTATAAGTCTTAGGACCTCACCACTGCCAATCCCTCCTCAGAGAATCTCTTTCAAGATTTCAAGTGCTCTTCTTAAAGCTTCGTGAATATTGCAAGATTTGTATTTAGCATACCACAAGCATGTACAAGGATGCTCAAGGTAGAATTATTTACAATAAAACAAGGACATTTGGGAAGATGCCTCTCCCCACTGAATTTCAGCTGAAATATTAATAAAAAGGTTATGGCAGGCCAGATGCGGTGGCTCATGCCTGTGATTCTAGCACTCTGGGAGGACAAGGCAGGAGGATCACTTGAGGCCAGGAGTTTGAGACCAGCCTGAGCAAGAATGAGACTCTGTCTCTACCAAACATAGAAAAAATTAGCCGGGTGTGGTGGTGCATGCCTGTAGTCCCACCTACTTGGGAGGTTGAGGCAGGAGGATAGCTTGAGCCAACGAGTTTGAAGTTGCAGTGAGCTACCATGATACCATTGCATTCTAGCCAGGGAGACAGAGCAAGACTCTGACTCAAAAAAAAAAAAAAAAGGTATTGCAAATACTTTGTTTCCAATAAGTATATTATTATACTGCCTAGAAGGATAAATCCTGTTCAAGTATCAATTGACAAATTACAAAGAAAATTGCTTTCAATTAAAATGTCAACTTGGCTGAGCACAGTGGCTCATGCCTGTAATTCCAGTACTTTGGGAGGCCAAGATGGGGGGATCATTTGAGGCCAGGAGTTTGAAATCAGCCTAGGCAACATAGCAAGACCCCCACCTCTACAAAAACTTTAAAAAATTATCTGGGCATGGCAGCACATGCCTGCAGTTCCAGCTACTTGGGAGGCTGAGGGAGGCCGATCACTTGAGCCTAGAAGCTCGAAGAGATTACAGAAAACTGTGATTGTGCCACTGCACTCCAGTCTGGGCAACAGAGTGAGACCTGTCTCTCAAAAAAAAAAAAAAAAAAAGTCAACTTTATTCAACTCTGTTGTAGATTAGATGCACTTGAAATTATTTCTCAACAAAAATAACTACAAAGAGAAACAGTGTGTATGTCCAAAGTGTTCATTGAGCAGTATCTAAAGATGCTGTCTTTATTTAGGAAGTGTCACAATATAGCCAGCAGGGGGTGTAGCAAACATTATGAAATACTGTTTTTATGCCTTCTATTAGAGAACTGCACTTAAAAAAAAATACTTGTTAACACATGTCGTGTATGTGTGCTATATTCAGTTTTTTAACTATCCTTGAAACTTAGAAATTAGGATCTGAATAACTAACAGATGTAAAATGCTCTAAGTGAGAATAAAACATGTAATGAAGAAGTTTGTAAGAAATGTCTCATTAGTTACATCCTTTAAATTCAGGGTGCAGAACACTACATATTTTCCTTTTAAGAAATAAGCAATCTAGACCAGGTGCAGTGGCTCACGCCTGTAATCCTATCATTCTGGGAAGCCAAGGTGGGAGGACTGCTTGAGCTCAGGAGTTCGAGACCAGCCTGAGCAAGAACGAGAACTTGTCTCTGCTAAAAATAGAAAAATTAGATGGGCATGGTGGTGCGCCCCCATAGTCCAGCTACTTGGGAGGCTGAGGCAAGAGGATTGCCCAGGAGTTTGAGGTTGCAGTGAGCTACCATGATGCCACTGCACTCTACCCAGAGCGAGACTCTCTCAAAAATAAAAAAATAAAAAAGGGAGAGAGAAAGAAAAAGAAACAAGCAATCTAGAGGTCAAATACGAACACACATCAAAGTTTCACTTTAAATTAGTCACAAGCTGGACGAGGTGGCTAATGCCTATAATCCTCAACTTGGGAGGATTGCTTGAGCCCAGGAGTTTGAGACCAGTCTGGGTAACATGATGAGACTCCATCTCTAAATTTTTTTTTAATTAGCCAGGCATGGTGGCACATGCCTGTAGTCCCAGCTACTAGAGAAGCTGAGACAGGACTGCTTGAGCCCAGGAGTTGAAGGCTGCAGTGAGCTATGACCATAGTGTTGATCATTTTCCAGCCTGGGCAACAGAATGAGACCCCATCTCTAAATAAATAAATAAGGCTACAGCTATGTTAATTTATTCTTTGCTGATCTGTTCCATAATCTTATCTTTATTACAAAACCAAAAACAAAAATACTCTCTTGGTCTAGAAGCACTCTAGGGCAGGGGTCCCCAACATATGATGAGTTGTACAATTATTTCATTATATATTACAATGTAATAATAATAGAAATAAAGTGCACAATAAATGTAATGTGCTTGAATCATCTTGAAACCATCCCCCTGCTTCCTGGTCCATGGAAAAATTGTCTTCCATGAAAACAGTCCCTGGTGCTAAAAAGTTTGGGGACTGCTGCTCTAGGGAACATACCCAATAAATATCAGGCTGCCTGATAGTTTAGTGATATGGAATAAGGATGTAAATGCCAAATATATCAGAATATGAAGATTTAAGTCAAGAAATTAAACTCAGTTCTAAGCAGGAATGCTTTCAATTTTTCCCCATTCAGTGTGATGTTGGCTGTGGGTTTGTCATGTATGGTTTTTATCATTTTGGGGTAAGTCCCATCTATGCCTATTTTGTTAAATGTTCTTATCATAAAAAGGTGCTAAATTTTGTCGAATGCTTTTTCTGCATCTATTAAGAAGATCATATGGTCTTTATTTTTACTTCTATTTATGTGGTGAATTCCATTTATAGATCTGCATTTGTTGAAACATCCCTGTATCTCTAGGAAGAAGCCCACTTGGTCACAATGGATTATTTTTTTGATAAGCACCTGAATTCACTTTGCTAGGATTGTGTTGAGAATTTTTTCATCTGTATTCATAAAGGATATTGGTCTACAGTTTTCTTTGTTGTTGTTGTTGTTGCATTCTTTCCTGGTTTTGGTATCAGGGTGATGTTGGTTTCATAAAACGTGTCGGGGAGGATTACTTCCTTCTTGATGTTGTGGAATAATTTCTGCAGGATAGGCTCCAGTTCTTCTTTGTAGGTCTGGTAAAATTCAGGTGTGAAACCATCTGGTCCAGAACTTTTCTTTTTAGGAAGGTTTTTTTATTGTTGCTTCAATTTTGGTACTTGATATTGGCCTGTTCAGGAATTCTATTTCTTCCTGATTGAGCCTACGGAGGCTGTGTGTTTCTAAGAATTTGTCCATTTCCTCCACGTTTTCAAGTTTATGTGCATAGAGGTTTTTATAGTATTCACAGAAGATATTTTGTATTTCCGTGGTATCAGTTGTAATTTCTCCTTTTTCATTCCTGATTGAGCTTATTAGAGTCCTTTCTTTTCTGCTTCTCCTTATTCTAGCAAGACGCAAGTCAATTTTGTTTATTTTTTCAAAGAACCAACTTTTTGTTTTATTAATCTTCTGTATAGTTTTTTTTATTATCGATTTCATTTAGTTCTCCTCTGATCTTTGTTATTTCTTTTCTTCTGCTGAGTTGGGGTTGGTTTGCTCATCCTTTCCCAGTTCTTTGAGATGATTCGTTAGATTGTTAATTTGTGATCTGTCTTTTGGATGTAGGCGTTTATGAATATAAATTTTCCTCTCAGGACTGCTTTAGCTGTGTCCCACAGATTTTGATAACTTGTGTCTCCCTTATTATCCAGTTCAAAGAATCTTTCAATTTCCATCTTAATTTCCTCTTTAATCCAATAATTGTTCAGCAAAAGGCTGTTTAGTTTCCATGACTTTGTGTAGATATGAGAGTTTCTTTCTCTTTTTTTTTTTTTTGAGACAGAGTCTCACTTTGTTGCCCGGGCTAGAGTGAGTGCTGTGGCGTCAGCCTAGCTCACAGCAACTTCAAACTCCTGGGCTTAAGCGATCCTATTGCCTCAGCCTCCCGAGTAGCTGGGACTACAGGCATGCACCACCATGCCCGGCTAATTTTTTCTATATATATTTTTTAGTTGTCCAGATAATTTTTATTTCTATTTTTAGTAGAGATGGGGTCTCACTTAGGCTGGTCTCGAACTCCTGACCTCGAGCGATCCACCCTCCTTGGCCTCCCAGAGGGCTAGGATTACAGGTGTGAGCCACCGCGCCCAGCCTGTATGAGAGTTTCTGTTGCAGTTTATTTCTAATTTTATCCCACTGTGGTCTGAGAAGACGCATGGTATAATTTCTATTCTTTCAAACTTGTTGAGACATGCTTAGTGGCCTAGGATATGGTCAATCTTAGAGAATGTCCCATGTGCTGATGAGAAAAATGCACATTCAATGGTTTTTGGGTAGGATGTTCTGTGAATGTCAGTCACGCCCTAGAGTTCTGTTTAAGTCCATTGTTTCTGTGTTTATTTTCTGTTTGGAGGATCTGTCCTGCTCTGTCAGAGTGGTGTTGATGTCCCCAGCTATTACGGTGCTGCTGTTTATCACTGTATTTAGATCAAGTAGAATTTCCTTTATGAATCTGGGTGCACCTGAGTTAGGTGCATAAATAATTAGAATTGTTATGTCTTCTCATTGAATTATACTCTTCACCATTATATAGTGATCATCTTTGTCTTTCATTACTTTTGTTGATTTGAAGACTAAGTTATCTGAAATCAAAACTGCTACGCCAGCTTTCTTTGGCTTCCATTTGCATGGAATATTGTTTTTCATCCCTTCACCTTGAGTATGAATGTATCTTTGTGGGTTAGAAGTATTTCCTGAAGACAGCAGATACTTGTCTTGTGTATATTTATCCATTCATCCAGCCTATGTCTCTTTAGTGGGCAGTTCAACCCATTCACATTAATTAAAAAAAATTGATAAGTGGGGCAGATTTCTGTTCATCCTGTTGAGTTGAACGTTGTTGCTTTTTTTTCTCTCTTGAGCCATTGTGGTATCCAGTCTTTGACCTTCAGCTTTTGGATGATTTTACACTGGTGAGTGTTTATTATGCTGATCCATGTGTAACACTGTTCTGAGTACTTCCTGGAGGGCAGGAGGATGTAAACAGTTGGAAAACCATACCATGTTCATGTGCTGGCAGAACTAACATTGTTAAAATGTCTATACTACCCAAAGTGATCTACAGATTCAATGCAATCCCTATTAAAATACCAACATAATTTTTCACAGATATAGAAAAAATAATTCTACACTTCATATGGAAGCAGAGAAGACCCTGTATAGCACAAACAATCTTAAGCAAAAAGAACAAATTGTGAGGCAATAATTTATCAGACTTTACCTATACTACAAGGCTGTAGTGACTAAAACAGCATAGTACTGGCCCAAGAACAGAGACATAGACGAATGGAACAGAACTGAGAATTCAGATATAAAACCATCCTCATATAGCCATCTAATCTTTGACAAAGCAGACAAAAACATACATTGAGGAAAAGAATCCTTATTCAATAAACGATGCTTGGAAAATTGAATAGCCACATGTAGAACATGTGGTTGCGCGTTGTCTTGCAAGAGGATTGGCCTGTCTCTATTGACCAATATGAGCTGTTTAATCACAAGCATCCTCATAATTTTGTCCAATTGTTTGCAGTAGACATCCGCTGTAATCGATTGGCCAGGGTTCATGAAGCTATAGTGGATAATACTAGCGCTGGACCACCAAACTCACAGCATTTGCTTTTTGGATGAATACTCGGTTTTGGACTATGTTTCGGTGCTTCATCTTTATCCAACCCTTGTGCCGAATGCTTGCCATTGCCAAGAAGAATCCATTTTTCATCACACGTAAAAATATGGTGTAGAAATGTTTCGCCTTTATGTTGTGACAGCAACAAAGACAAGCTGTGAGATGATTTCTCTTCTGATGCTTGTTTAATTCATGCGGTACCCATCTATTCAGCTTCTTTACCTTGCCCATTTGTTTCAAATGGTCCAATATTGTTAGAACAGTAATGTCAAATCTTGCTGCTAATTCATGGGTAGGTTAAGATGGATCCATTTCTGCTACAGCTTTCAGCTCATCATTATCCACTTTGGTCTCAGGTCACCCACATGGCTCATTTTCAAAATTAAAACCACCAGAATGGAACTTCTCAAATCATTGACATACTGTGCGTGCATTATGCATTAGCCACATCCTTCCCAAACACTTTATTGATATTTTGAGCTGTCTGTGCTGCATTGTTTCCACAACAGAATTCATATTAGAAAACAGCATGGACTTTTGACCTATCCACAGTTTCACAAGAATTACTCTAAACAAAATTTGAAAGATAATCACAAGCCAAAACACGCATTTGAAAGACTAAGGATATACCTTTACAATAAAAATAAAACAAGAAGTGTCAAAGTGAAATGTCAGTGATATCAACTGTCAAACTTAGTACTTAAGGAAAATTGGACATTTCATACTTAATAACCTAATACAGGGCATTCTATGGAGAAAATTCTTTGTTCTGATGTTACGAGAGTTTGAGATCTATGAAGCCTTTAGGATATATTTTTTTCACTCTGCCGGAGTTTCTTCATCTCTGCTGCTTTTCTTTCTTATCTTTATTCAATCAGTGCTTAAATTGCCTCTAGCGATATAATGAATTTTAATTTAGAATTTAGACTATATATATTTATATAGAATTATTAGAATTATTTAGAATTTAGATTTATTTAGAATTTGGAATATATAGCTCTCTCTATATATTTATGGAGATTAAATGATATTAAAATGAGATGACTTGTGACAGGAAGCCAAGAGACTATACCAGAGTTTGTTTAAAGATCCAGTTCTATGCAAGAGGCTATTAGTGTCTCAGAGAATTCAAACTTGATTTTGGCAAAGATACTTTTCATGTGATGGAGCATCTTGAACTTTTCCCATTATCTTGAAGAAAGTGCATGCTGCAAATCTTTGTCTTTATGGCATCTTATTTGAGAACAAGGCAAATTATCAAACAGATATTCTCAGAAACCCAAATTCAGGATGTTATTAGGCCCTGAGAATCCCTTCCCTTAAGGAAGGGAGTAGTTAGCCACTTTTTAAATCCATATTCATCATTAGCTCATAAACTAAGCTGAATTAAGAAATGGCAGTGAGAAACACGGTAATGTGGCAAAATATATCAGTAGGATTGATCAGAAACTGTATATTTGGGAGAAAAATAGCAGTTTAGCTCCCCAAATAAAGCAAAACAAGTGGAATGCTCACAAATGTTAACTTCAGCCAAATAATTTGAAGTTTGTATAAACTAAGAACCTGTATAATTAACTACATTTCTCCATGGGCCCCTAGAAAAGATCATCACAAATTTTGAGCAAATCCACTTTGCATAGAAACTTTGTCCAAAAGTTTAAAAACATGTGCACAAGTTGCTCTGTAACCATGACAACCTTTCTCATTCTTCACCCTACTACCCCCATCTCAAATTATTCTTAGGTAAGCCAGGTTTTTTGGTTTTGATTCAAAACAAAATATTCTTTTAAAAAATATGTTTATTTATTTTTATTTCAATAGATTTAGGGGTACAAGTGGTTTTTTTGTTACATGGATGAATTGTACAATGGTGAAGTCAGGGTTTTAGTGTACCCACCACAGGGGTAATTTTTGATCCCTAAGCTCTCCTTCCACCCTACCCTATTCTAGTCTCCAAGCCCATTATACCACTCTGTGTGACCATGTATACCCATCATTTAGCTCCCACTTATAAGTGAGTACAGGTGATCTTTGTTTTTCTACTCCTGAGATACTTCACTTAGGATAATGGCCTCTGGTTTCATCCAAGTCACTGCAAAAGACACTATTTCATTCTTTCTTATGGCTGAGTAATATTCCATGGTATATACATACCACAATTTCTTTATCCACTCATCAATTAATGGACACTTAACTTTAATTCCCTATCTTTGCAATTCTGACTTGTGCTGCAATAAACGTATCAGTGCGTGTGTCTTTTTGGTATAATGACTTCTTTTCCTTTGCATAGATACCCAGTAGTGGGATTGCTGGATTGAATGGTAGGTCTACTTTTAGTTCTTTGAGGAATCACCATACTGTTTTCCATAGTGGTTGTGCTAGTTTCATTCCCACCCACAGTGCATAAGTGTTCTCTTTTTACTGCATCTATGCCAACATCTATTGTTTTTTGACTTTTTAATAATGGCCATTCTGACATGGGTAGGGTGGTATCTCACTGTGATTTTAATTTGCATTTCTCTGATGACTAGTGATATTGAGCATTTTTTCATATGTTTTTTGGCCATTTATATATATTTCCTTTGAAAAATATCTGTTTGTGTCTTTTGCCCACTTTTTAATGGGGTTATTTTCTTTTCTTGTTCATTTTAGTTCTTTGTAGATTCTGGATATTAATCCTTTGTGAATATTTTCTACAGAATTTTGTAGGTTGTCTATTTACTCTGTTCTTTAAGGAAAGAGCTACATTGAGTTTTCATATGGACTAATGTTTATAACCAATATTTTCAATTTATTTTTAGCTTTTTTCAGTGATTTTCTCAAGTAATCAATGCCATTAAACTGCCTTTGCCAATGTCCATGGGACTTTGTTGGCCACATTATATTACATGGAAGATTCAGCAAAGGGGTGTCTTATGATGCTCCAAGAAAATCTGTACCTTCACCTTTCTGTTATTGAGGCAACAGTCATTTTATTATTATGAAAACAATAGGGATTTTTACACAAATCTCTCTGTTTTAAGGAAATACATTAATTACCCTCAGCTCTGGACCTACTTTTTCCTTTACACTTAGCTGACACCAGACTTATAGAAAGTGATTAAAGGTAGAAATAAAAGCAGACAATGCACTTTTATAGAATTTTTCTTATTCAAAAATAAAAATCAACACAAGAAGAAAGAAAATGGTCTTGGTCCCATGGTATCTGGTACTTCCATACTAGCATGGCATGTTTGTTGAACTGAGTTAGCCAAATACTAGAAGCTCAATGTCAAAGAGAAGTGGGCAGATTGAGGCCTAAATATACTTAGACAAGGTAATTTCCATTTTTCTAAAGGTAATTATTTAAACATTGTTATGAGATCAGATCATAAATGCTATATCTATTATACATGAAATGAATGGAAATATGGAATGCATAGTAAGCACTCAGTAAATACTGGTGGAATTGAATTAATAATATTCAAAAGCTCAGTGTTAGCCAGGTAAAAACTTATTATAGATACAACTGAGAATTTCCATGGTTATTATTATTGAATATATTTTTTAAAAGGGCATGGCTTCTCCCTTACAAAGCTGCTATTACAGCACTTAGAATAGTATCGACATTCATATAATTAATAAGGCTTAATCAAGGCATCCACTAAGAAAGCCAGCAAAATAATAGTGACAATAAAAAGAGTATGAACTTTCCATCGTATTAAGGAATGATGTCAAGAGATTTAAATCAGGAAGAGAAAGAGGGCAAACTTTAATGAAAATATAAATGTATTCAGTATAAAGAATGGCTTCAAATGAGGATGCTTTCTGTTGTCAATCTGTCAATTTTCTACAATGTTCTATGTCATTCAAAGACTATAGTCAAGATAAGAGCACTTTTAATCTGTAGGGTATTCATAGCAGATGCAAAGTAGTGGCAATTATCCACAACTGCTCATGCCTGATGACTGAATGATCAAGAATCCTCATTAGAATAACAAGCCACATTTATTAGAGTAGCTGGTTCAAGCAATGTTTTGCTTTGCTCGTGTCTCTCTCTATTTCACAAAGTGGATGAGTTTACAAAATCCCAGACAATTTTGTTACCTGGGCGGTACCATCTCTCATGCGTGTACCCTTTAGGTTAAATAAATGTGTACCAACAGCTGCCCATTAGCACTCATGACTGCATGGCAAGTGGTCTATTAAAAGAGCACTGACTTAACATCAGGAACAAAATATATGTACAATGTTCCTTGAGGCTTATAATCTAGCTAGACACTTATGAAATGTGGATTGAGTTATTCTAGAGAGGAAGAAAAAATATCTAACCTAGCTCTTTTAATTTCTTCCTCTTTATCCTTTAAGTCTCAGAACTGGTGCCCTCTCCTTCAAGGAGCAAACCCCTCCACCCAGTTTGGGTCAGGATCCCCTCCTTTGTTTCCCACTGCATTATATGTTTTCCTCATACAATCAAAGCACTTATTGCTCTGTGTCCTGCAGTAGGCAGAGAGTTCCATGGGGAAAAGAACCTGGACTTCTTTTTAATCATAATAATTCAGAAGAACCTGTATAAGACAAGGTTCATAACAGGTACTTAGGAAATATTTACTGAGTTGATAAAGAGATTGAGCTAAGAAATCATATTCTTCCCTCTTGTTTTGTAAGAGAAGAAAGTACAGTCCTCGCATGTAGTCATGTGTTCATTCACTGAATTTCAAAGAAATAGTAGACACTTTGCAAGATGCTAGAGATACTGCAATAAAGCAGTACCTTAAAAATTCAATGCAATTTAATACATGTTGCCAAGGGTAAAAATATTAAGGATCAGTGAAAGTGGAGACATAGTGTATAACCTATCACAGAAGGCTTCCTAGGGGGTGACATTTGGTTTGGGTAGTGATGGATGAACAAGGGAAAAAGGAAGACAGACAACTTCTAGGCAGAGTGTCATGAGAAACATGGTATGCTTAGGAAATGAAAAGTAGCTTCATGTGGCCAGAAAACTGAACATTCAGGAAAAGGACTGGATTGTGACAGAAGCCAAAGTTGGCAAGATAGGTTAAAAGCAGCTTATGCTGTGCTGAGGAATCTGGGCTTTATTTTCAGTGGAATGGGAATCAATGAAGCCTTATAAGCAGAGTGATGTGATCAGATCTACTTAGATACAAGATTCTGCAATTATCATGGAAGAAAGCGGATCCATTTACTAAGGTTTGAGAAACAACAGACAAGGAGGCTGGAGCCTCAGGGTGGAAACATTGACCTAAATGATCAAACAGAAGAAGTAAAGCTAACAAGATAAACATTTCCTTTCCCTGGGATGGTTATACCCTATTTTGCTGATACAGCTTGTCAACTCCCTGGGAAAATGAACTGCATTTTTCTCTGAAGCCTCGTTTTTAAATAACAACATTCTTACTGTCTTATATTCATAATAATTTAGTAAGAGTAACAATAATAATTTAGTAAGAGTAAGCAAATAATATTGCAAACTGACTTTCCATACCTGAGACACTTTGCCTGTTGGAATCTGAGTCCCCATTACTGGAGTTAGAATTGTTGGAGGAGTTGTTGTCAACCCCTCCCAGAAGGGGGCGCAAGTGGCTTACTGAGACTTGTTCAATGAATGAAGTTCCGTATTTGCGAAAATACCACCATTCAAATATCTAGAACAGAAAAATAATTGTGTTTATGGTACTTGTTACCGTTTATGACTTCTGTTCACATGTTGATAAAATATGTTATGTTTACTAATTCTATCCACCTTAAATACTTAATTAAATAAACAATTTTTAATCCAAAAAATTATTTATTCTAAAAATAAAATTAAAACACCAATAACACTTAAAATTATCAATGTGGTTTTCTCTGCTTAATACTGGGTTTCAAAAAAATCTATTAACTATAATCACTAATAAACGAACACTGTTAAGAACTGTTCATTATTTTTCTCCAAATTTATATAATATTCAAATAGCAAAAGCACCATAGATGAAAGCCAACTCCAGAAATATGGCTTTTGAAGTATTCAAATTCTTGGACTTTATATTCTGACTTAGTAAAATTTTTAAGAGCAAAATTCCTTTTTTTTTTCCAAAGTAAGACCTCCTTAGAGAAATGCTGCTTTTACAGAACAAAAGAGTGAGAGGTATCCCACTTCCTGTGTGGATGGCACCCAACTGCTGAGACTCAGCATTATTCCACTTGCTGAAAAGTGCTTTATAAACACAAGCATCTGTTGTACACCATTAATGTTTCCTAGTTTACAAGCTTACTAATCATTATGTACTGTGAATTCCAAAAGAGAAAAGAAATAATTTGCATTAATAAAAGGAGGAACAATGATGTTCACATGACTGGATCGAAGTCAGGAATTCCTAAGTACCAGAAAAGCAAGTGACCTCCCCCAGCCCTTCTCACTTGGACCCCTCGGCTTCTACAGTGAACACTTCCCCACCACTCCTCAAAGTCCCACATCCATTCCTCTCCCCTCCCTGACTTAGAATTTTTTTCCGTAAGCAGTTACAAACCATTTCACAGAAGAAATTTAAGAATCAACTACATCCTACAATCTCATAGGATAGCTATATTTTTATAACATAGAATGTGCAATTAATATAGAATTAATTACTTTTATCCTTACTTCATAAAAACAAGATTTCATTATGTACTCTGGAATGGACTTCGGGCTATTATTTAAAAACTAATGTTTTCTCTCTTTTATTATATCAAAGATCTAAAAAATATATAAAGAATATCTATGAGTAACCAGAGGAAGTGAAACCAAATGAAATGTTGCCAATCCTATAATAGGACACACCTGGAAGTTACTCCTTCTGGCTACAGGTTGAGTATCCCTTATCCTAAATGCTTAAGACCAAAAGTGTTTTGGATTTTGAATTTTTTTTTCAGATTTTGGAATATTTGTATTATACTGGTTGAACATCCCTAATTCAAAAATCCAAAACACTCCAATGAACATTTCCTTTGAGTATCATGTTGGGCACTCAAAACATTGCAGATTTTGGAGCACTTTGGATTTTAAATTTTTGGATTTGGGATGCTCAAGCAGTATATGAGTTTTTACATGTTAAAACATTCAAGTAATTTCTCTTGACAGACTGGGGAGAATATACTATGAAAGTTAAGAAGAAACAAGATTAATCTGTAACATTTAGAATAGCAGAAATAAGAGATTTTGTTTGAAGAAGGAAGAAAGTTCAAGAATGGCAAATGTATTGACCATAGACCCAGAAGGGAGTGAGTTATTTGATCTATCTGAACATTAGTTTCTTCAACTGTAAAGTAGAAATACTTATCTCAAGGGCCCTTAATTTTCAAACCACCCCATGTAAAACACCTAGTTCAGTGCCTGCTGCATAGCTGGTTTTCAAATGTAACAGCAAAGCCACCATTTATTATGCTACTGATACCCATCCTCACATATTTCTATGAGTCACTCCTCTTTTTGCCAGTCTACAATTCAGGTTAGTACCGCATATTGTCTGTTACGAGGTTGTTGGTGGAAAGTCCTGGAAATCATCGTGACAGTGATACAGTCCTGACTACTCAAGAAAGCCCTCAAGAGACTCATGCCTTTGCCTTTATTAGAAGAGAAGAAGACTCCAAAGGACCCAGAACATTGGTCGCAGAACTGGCAGTGGCTCTCAATCACTAGTGGAGGAGAGCCTTCTTTGCCCCAAGCCTTTGTTCTGCTTTCTATATTGTGCTGCTGCGGCACCTGCCAGGCCTTAATTCATTCACTCCACCACACAGCACTAAGTGTTCCATACCAGTCATGAGCTGAGCTCCAGGATCACAACCACTTGGTTACTGCCACTACAAGTCCATGCCACAGATCCACAATGCCCCTCACAGGTTGCTCCTGGCATGCCTATATCCATCACACAAAAAATCCTCAGCATTCTTCGGATTTCTCAGTTCCTCCAGTAGAACCACAGAATGTCAGCACTAAAAGGGACCTTAAAGGACTATGTACAGAGTCCATTCACCAATGAGGAATGAGGACTATCATTCAAGGTACAATGACCTGACCAAAGTCACACAGCTAAATAGTCACTTAGCCTAAAGCCCCAGCTCTCTGCCACTAACTTACCAAGTCCCTGTAACAAGACCTCTTTTTATAACTCCCTTGCTTCATATAAACAAACCCAGACAGATGTAGCCTCTCATTTCCCTTTTCAAATCTACACTTCCAAGTGCCTTCTGACACTATCCCTCTGTGCTTTCTTAGCTATAAAAACCACTCCAGAAATAGTCTATCAAATGGGGCCAGATAATCCATCCTAAGATATAAATGACTCTCATAAACTAGACATTTGCATTATAATAAGAGATAGACCTTCCACCCAGTATTCCACATCCAGTAATAACAAACCTCAGTAAAGACTGGGTTATTCGTGCAGCTGTATGTGGGGTTGTCTTCTCAGACCTATCATATCACAGCAGTAGTACAGCCCCTGCTGTGTACGGGGGAATGCAAGTATAAAGAAGGACTTCTACTGTATACAGGGGACAATAGTATAAAGGAGGACCTCTGTTCTTCCAATACGTATTGAATGAACAACTAGGAAAGGAAGAAGGGAAGAATCTGAAGCCTTCTGAGACTTCAAACCAAGTCTACTAACTTGGGGCCTTAGCATAACAACCTTTCCCTTATCCTGAAACATGTCAGGCTTTGGGCAAGCACCTGGAGCTGCACAGATCCAAATGGACAGATGGTGTTACTTAATGCGCACATATTTGGTGTCACTTTGAATTCTTTTCCCTGGTGCACACCTACAACGTAAACAGCAAAGCTCTCATAAACAAATTTAGATTTTTTTTATTTCAGCATATTATAGGGGTACAAAAGTTTAGGTTACGTATATTGCCCTTGCCGCTCCCCACCCCAAATCAGAGCTTCAAGCGTGTCCATCCCCAAGATGGTGCGCATCGCACTGATTATGTATGTATGCACCCATCCCCTCCCCCGCCGCCACATCTGCCCAACACCTGATTAATGTTATCCCTAAATGTGCTCTTAGGTGATGATCAGTGAAACCAATCTGATGGTGAGTACATGCGGTGCTTATTTTTCCATTCTTGGGATACTTCACTTATTTAGATTTTAAAAGTAGTTCTTGGACATGCCAGTAGCTTGGTGGGCCTGCCACAGTGGAACACAAAACAGTTTTTAATTTGACAGATAACCAAAAAGTTAAAATATAAATTTACACATGTCATTGTTTTAAAAAGTTAATCTCGCTAATGCTTTTTTCCTACTTGTGCTCCACCTTACAAATTATACAGGTCAAATAAGATGCCTAAGAACTAAAAAGCATCAATTGGGTTTGGCATCTAGGTAATCAACAGTGACCCTACCATCTAGTTTAAAGGCAAAAGCCCTTTAAACTTGATAGCTGGGTTGTGTGACCTTGGTTGGTTCTCTTGATTCTTTGGGGCTCAGTTTTCTAATGTGCAAAATGAGGTCATAGTAAACACTCAGTTAATGTTGGATGAAGGGAGGGAGGTTGGGATGATTAGAAGACTAGATGGATGGATGGTTGGAAGTTTGAATGATGGATGATAAGGGCTGGCCCAATTGATGTAATGGGATACAGTCTAAATAAACAGCAGGATTGATGAAAAGGTTTTATGTTCATTTTGTTTGTTATTAAAAAAAAGAGGCTCACACATATTTACAGAAGGGGAAAAATCCAGTGGAAAGAGAGAAATGAAAGGTGGGAAGGAGTACAAATGGCCAAGAGGCATGATGCCAAAAGCCCAGGAAGCACATCCATCCCACCTTGAAAAGGTAACCTACCACTTCTTGCTCTAAAACAGGAAGAAAGAGAAAGATGAATAGACATTCTATTTTGGAAAGTATGGTGTGCTATGAACTGTTTCACAGGTAAGAAGGCAACAAAAGGATAGAAACTAGGTGACACTAATCTCAGTGGAGGCGCAGGTAAGGTTTATCTTCTGGGAATAGGGAGGTGGGGATGGAATTAAGAATGTGAGGGTTGAGGAAGTGGTTTGCACCTATACATTACAAGGCAGAAGGCACATAAGCTACACTCAGGGCACAAATGATATTAAAACAAAGACCCATTTGGCAAGGATCCAGTGATCTCCTCCATTACTACCTGACAGAAGCAGAGAGGATGACCAAGGAGGACTGGAGTTAGGAGCTGGAGGTAGAGATCCAGATTTGCAGCTGGCCTAAGGTGCAAAATTGTCTCATCTTTACCTGCAGGAAGGGAACAAAAATCTGACAGAGGTATAATCCTAGCACTCTGGGAGGCCAAGGCAGGAGGATTGCTTGAGGTCAGGAGTTCAAGACCAGCCTGAGCAAGAGCAAGACTCTGTCTCTACTAAAAATAGAAAAAATTAGACGGTGTGGTGGTGAGCACCTGTAGTCCCAGCTACTTGGAGGCTAAGGCAGGAGCATAGCTTGAGCCCAGGAGTTTGAGGTTGCTGTGAGCTAGGCTGACGCCATGGTACTCTAGCCTGGACAACACGACGAGACTCTGTCTCAAAAAAAATAAAATAAAAATAAATCTGACAGAGGGATGATAAAAAAAGGCCCTTCCATCACTTTTGCAGACCTAAAAGTTGAATCTTTACTGAAGATGCCTAGTTTCTTCCTATCCAATAAGACCTCATTTTCTTTTGAATTGCACATTCTATATATAAAACACTTTACGAGTCAGGGACTTTCCTATATGTTTTTTTGTTTGTTTGCTTTTTGGTTTTTTTGGCAAAAGGGGATCATCTGGGTTGTTGATAAAGGAGATAAACCAAGGAAGCTGAGATGTTAGTTACAGTAACATCTGTAACCTTTTTAGTTTCCTTTTTGAATTCTCCATACCCACTGATCCCAACTCCTTGACAGACATAACTTTTTTTTTTTAAGCTCTTGGCTTCTGTATGTTTTGTTTAGGAATACTGTATAGCTACTAGTGGTCTTGGCCTCCAGCTTCCTATATCTCAGTCACCTGTTCCCCTAAACGGTTGTGGGGGCTCTGTAAAGGGCTGGCATGTATGCCCTTCCGCCCACCCCTTTTCTGGCCACCTGTTGTAAAGGCTTTAAAAAAAGAGAAAAGACAGGGAGGTAAGGCTCTTTTCAAGGTCAACAGCCAATGATCCATCCCCACCTTGGCATCTGTACATTCACAGGATGAGATTTTCCACTGTAGCATTAATTACTGTGGCCTGGAAAGGAGGGCCACACTTCTGGGTGAAGTCATGGAGACCACTGTGAACTGGGAGAAGCCAGCCTGTGTCATTCGTCCCAAGTCCTGCCAGCTCATACTGTGATGGCAGCTGTCCTCTAGGTGCCTCCTCTAAAGGTTCTGATTCAGTTGGCCGGGGGTGTATTTGGAATCCATCATTTTAAACAAGCTCCCTGATAATTTTGTTGCAGTCAGTTAATTCATTTACTCCCTGGATCTTCTGTGCTTTCAACAAACATGTCCTAAGTATTTATTCTGGAATTATAGGTACAGGGTATACAGTAGTACATAAAAACACAAATATGGTCCCTGTCTTTGTGATGCTTCCATTCTAGAGAGAAAGATGACAATGTATGATCACACAAATAAAATATAAATTGTGGTAAGTGTTGGTCCATGTTCTACACTGGCCAAATCTGACCTAATCCATGGCCAGATAGAAAAAGAAAAACTGTCCTACCCAATTGCTATCTCTTCTACCACCCTTCCCCAAAACATACTTCTTTTACATCCAACCCATGAACTAATTCTTTCATTTACTAGTCTCATTTTTTTTCCCTTTCTTGTTCTTAATTCTGACTTTCAAAAATTATGCCCTGGATGCCTTTTTTATACCTCTTTATTACTGATACACACACAGATTACTAGGGATACAGCAATACATCTATAAATGTCAATACAACATACAGCATTTTCTCCATTCTACCAACATTTTGCGAAAATCAAGGGAAGCTTTTTCTGCACATATCCACCTTACTACTCTCAAAAGCAAAAGCAAAACCCAGAAATTTTCTCCACTGAAATAAACATTGCCTGTAGAGGCTGGACGTGCCCTCACAAGCAGATAAAAGACTAAATTGGCAGGTTTGCACTGTGATAACAGGTGCAGTTCTTATGGCTGGAACTGGACCGGGATGGGAAGACTTGTGCCAAGTGGGCAGAGAGGCACCTTGAAATTAAGCAAGGGAGAGAGCTGCCTGGATGGGTATGAGCACAGGAGCCAACAGGGCAGAGTGAGCTAGGTGGCATGGCAAACTCATTGCTGGCTTTCCATTTGTGAAATTAAGAACTATCAGAGTGACAGCTAGTCAAATATACACCTATTTATTTTTAAACACATTAGTGTAAAACACAGCAGCATTTGCCAAGTAAATTTTATTTCTATGTATATTTGTTCAGTTAATTGACTTTTTCTTCACAAAGGAAATACCAGGTTTTTTGTTTGTTTTTACCTCTCTTCTCCTAAGAAATCAAATTGCATGATAATTTCAGTATGCAGCACAGGAATCCTGAGGGTCCCCAAACAACCAATTTCCCCAAGGGCAGCCCTGCACTTTGAATGTTCATGGCAGGCTCGCAGAACATTGCTTAGAGGACAGCAGTTAGGTAATTGTCTCCCTGGTGCCATGAAACAAACCACTCAGCACTTCCATGCACACAGCTATTTTACAAAGCACCTGATCCTTTACCTCAATGCTGCCTCTCTCTGAAATGCACTTGGCAGAAAAGGATAGTGGCTGAATAGAAACCTCACCGTGGGTTCATTTCAAGGCCTAGCAAAGCTGAGTCCCTCCAAGCTAGACAATACCAGTGTCAACAATCTCTAAAGCAGGAGCCTAAAGCTCTCAAGAGCTATTCCCACATTGTAGTTATTTTGCCTTCAGCATGGACTTGCATTTTTGAGAAAGGCCTTTCAAACTGTTTCTACATGAGAGGTTTTCCTTTGCTCAAAGTTTCCTATCAGTCAGGAGTATCCTCTATCCTCTGCTTCCTGAGAAAGCTACAAGGCAAATGTACCACGAGACAGTGCGGTAGTGATATCCGGTCCCAGCAGCTGCACCCCACATGTGGGAGAAAGCCTGGCCAGCCCAGATCTGCAAAGGCAACCGTGCTCCAGGGAAATCCCTTTATTGCTGATGGGACTTCACCATCCCCGAGTTAAAAGGAAAAGCCACCATTGGGCCTAGCTTACCAGAGTGAAAGGAAATAACCCACACTGTGGTAATTAATTTATAGCCTGTGAACCCACACCAAGCTACTGCTAGAATAAAATCCAGACCTACCATTTGTGCAGCAGGCTAGAAAAACAGCTGAGAACTTAACCAGAGAGGCAGTGAAATGAGCGATAATCATACGGGTTGCCTATGTAAGACGGCCTGGGTTCCAACCCTGCTCTGCCACTTGCTGGCTGTGTGACCTAAGGCTGGTTACTCACTTGCTTATTCCCCCCATTCGGCTTATGTGTAAGTAGTGGCAACAGCACTAGCAATTACCCCATTCTACTGTGGCACAGAGTAAATGAGCTAGCATGCAAAGTGCTTTAGGTTAGCGACTGGCACACAGCAAGCATCATCTAAGTAGGTAACAGGTAACCTTCTTAAGTGAACCTCCACTGAGAGGAGGAATGCAGAAACAAAATCCTTTTGGCATCAGAGTGAATTACCAGTTTCAATATGAAATTGTCTCCAAATAAGTTTACTTTTTTCTTTTTGTTTAACCAAAAAATATTTCAAAGATGTCTTAGAAAGAAAATGTTAAAATATTATTTAAATGTAAATAATAATTAGTAGAGACCTATAATACCTTTTCCCTCCCCCCCCCAAAATATAATGCTAAAAGATTGCCATGATTTCAGCACATGCTTATTAAGAATTTATCAAGCATGTGAGAGCATTTTCCAAGTCTGAAGTTTCTTAGTCCATTTAAAATATTAAGGTAGGAATCTGAAGACTTAGGTTCTAGGCCTGGCTTTGCCACAAACTAACCACATGAATTTAGACAAAATACTGCCTTTTCCTTCCTTTGTTAGTTTCAATGTTCTCTGCCGAAAAATGAAGAGCTTGGGCTGAATGACCATAAAGTCCCAGAACATCAACAATCCCTGCTTCTTCTCATGGTTTTCTTTCCCTCCCTTTCTCCCTTCCTCCCTTCCTTCCGATACAAAATAGATGTGTACATCTTCAGGGTACATGTGATAATTTGATACATTGATCTAATGTGTAAAGACCAAATCAGGGTAACTGGGATCTCCATCACCTGAAATATTTATCTTTTCTTTATGCTAGGAACATTGGAATTATTCTCTTCTAGCTATTTTGAAGTATATAGTAGATTAATGTTAACTATAGTCACTCTAATGATCTATCAAACATTAGGTTTTATTTTTTCTAACTGTATATTTGTACCTTTTAATCAATCTCTCTTCATCCCCCCTTCTCCCTACTCTTCTTGGCCCTATGGTAGCCACAAATCTACTCTATATTTTCATGAGATCTGCTTTTTTAGTTCCCACATATGAATGAGAATACACAATATTTGTCTTTCTGTGTTTAGGTTATTTCACACAATATGATGACCTCCAGTTTCATCAGTGCTGCTGAAAATACCAGGATCTCATTCTTTTTTTATGGCAGAATAATATTTCATTGCATATATATACCACATTTTCTTTATCCATTCATCCACTGATGGGCACTTAAGTTGAGTCTATATTTTGGCTATTGTGAATAGTGCTGTAATAAACATGTGAGTGCAGGTATCTCTTTGGAATACTGATTTCCTTTTCTTTTGGAGATAATAGTGGAATTGCTGGATTATATGGTTTAATTGCTGGATTATATGATTAATTTCTAGCTTTTTTGAGGAGCCTCCACACTATTCTCCACAGTGGTTTCACTAATTTACATTCCCACTAACAGTGTACAAGGGTTCCTCTTTCTCCACATCCTTACCAGCATCCATTATTCCCAGTCTTTTTGACAAAAGCCATTCTAACTGGGGTGAGATGATATTTCATTGTGGTTTTGATTTGCATTTCTCTGATGATTAGTGATGTTGAGCATTTCTTCGTATACCTGTTAGCCATTTGTATGTCTTCTTTTGAGAAGTGTCTATTTAGATCTTTCACCCATTTCTTAATCAAATTATTTGTTTGTGGGTTTTTGTTGTTTTGTTTTTTGCTATTGAGTTGAGCTCCTTATAATATATTCTGGCTATTAATACTTTGTCAGATGGATGTTTTGCAAATATTTTCTCCTATTCTGTGGGTTGATTATTTTCTTTGCTTGTGCAGAAGCTTTTTAGCTTGATGTAATCCCATTTGCCTGTTTTTGCTTTGGTTGCCTGTGCTTTTGAGGTCTTACACGAAAAATCTTTGCCCAGGCCAATGTCCTGAAGCAATTCCCCAATGTTTTCTTCTAGTAGTTACATAGTTTCAGGTCTTAGATTTAAGTCTTCAATCTATTTTGAGTTGATTTTTATACATGGTAATAGATAGGGGTCTAGTTTCATTCTTGTGCATATGGTTATCCAGTTTTCCTAGCACCATGTATTGAAGAGACTATCTTTTCCCCATTCTATATCCTTGGTGTCTTTGTTGAAAATGAGTTGGCTATAACTGTGTGAATTTATTATTTATCTGGGTTTTCTTTTCTGTTCCATTGGTCTACGTGTCTGTTTTTACACCAGTATCATGCTGATTTGGTTACCATAGCTTTGTAATATATTTTGAAGTCAGTTAGTGGGATGCCTCCAGCTTCATTCTTTTTGCTCAGGATTACTTTGGCTAAATGGAGTCTTTTGTGGTTGAGACCTTGTCTCGGGGGGAAAAAAGGCAACATGGTACAAATTACCACACATACCTTATTTTAACTCATTTTAAGGAGGAGCTTTATACACTTCCCCTCACCTTGAGTTGGTCTTTGCAGCCAGCACTGGGCTTTCTATTTGGATTTCTACTTATGCAACCTTCTTGGAGTGGCTCCTGCTGATATTCTTCACATTCCCAGCTCAACATCAGCTTTAAACATCTCAGCAGTCCATGTGATACAGCAAAGCAAAACAAACCTGGATATTCTCTGATCACGAAAAAATGCTCTCCATACTGCTACAGCTCTTTCACCTGTTTGCAGGTTTCTGCCCTGCATACATTTCTCCACCTTTTCATTCTGGCTCCTTACAAGCTCTAGAATCTGAAATCCTCCATTATTCTAGGTCCAGTTATGCTTTCTGCTCCACATGTTTGTGCCCTTCTCCTCTTAAACTTTTCTTTCTACTCACCTTCCATTTTTCTTAACATCAACTCTGTAATATTAATATTTTTCTTGTGCCTGTTTCTACAATAATTAGTAATCACAGGATTGTATGCACAGGAAAAGAAAAAAGGTTTTCTAAAACTTTCTCCTTAAAGGTAATTTAATTATATTAGAGTAGTCCTATTGAATTTAGATGGTCCCCATCAGAGATCACTAAAATTAACTACTTCAGGTGTCATAATTTAGCACACCTGCAACTATTACAGGGATATGGTAATAGAGCCATACGGATGATATTTATATTGCTTTCTGCCTATTTGGCATTACTTTAAGGAAGCAATAAAAATAAATGTAAATTTTGAAAGAAAAGATAAAGAGAAAATGAGGTCAGAATGGTCGCAATCCATGTTAATACATTGAAAGAAACTAAGCTATATTTCTACTGATCTTGATTATGTCCAATAATCCACTTTGATGAGGGTGATGAAAAACACTTTTTTGTTGAACTGAGTTACATTTATTTTATAGTATCTTAGACACTAGAATTTGACATAGAATTGTGTCTTCCTTTATTTTCCATTTTATTTCCATTTTTTCACCTTCAACACAAGTAATATATAATTGCTTAAAATTGTTTTTCAGATATTTCAGAAATATTTAACTGGGTAGTGAAAGCCCTCTATAAGTCCCCCCCACTCAACATATACACATATGCAAGACAATCACTATAAACTGCTGGTGTATATTCTTCCAGATTTTTTCCTTGTATATATGCTAACATATATATTAGTAATCAGCATGTTATTAAATGAGACAGATTCCATCACTTACCAAAATAAGCCCTGATATCAATGAGGAAGTGCCTGTCAGGGCCACATAGAACTTCGGTGTTAATGTGTTCAAAAACATGCTCACTGGAAAAAAGAGAGAAAGGGAGAAGAACAAGGAATGCATGAGTAAGTATGTCAGTAAAACCAGCTCTTTCATTATTCTTTCTGATGAAATCATTTGTTTTTTAATGATGAGAATTCTTAGAACCATAGCAAGATCTCATTAAAATGGTTCACCATTACATAGGCTGAGAATGAATACTAGGTATCAAGTTATACAATCTGAAAGAAAAATGCTATGTACCAAAAAAAAAAAAAAAGAGCAGCTTTTTAGTTCCTGCCGACCCAAACTGTTGTTGTGAATGGTTTTCATGGATTCAAAGCCACTGAGGAGTTTGACCAAAGAACTGGAGTCAATAAAAAAAAGATGAAAAATAAACCACTAAAAATGAATGTTCACTGCCAGGCACCTCCTGATGATTCCCACCCTCCTGGTATTCATACCTTTATGGAACCCCTCCCCTTGAGTGTGAGTGGGATATGCAACTTGCTTCTCACAAATAGCTATGTAAGATTCCATCCTGCTAGCAGACGTACTAGAGTTTCTCCTCGCTAGCTTAATGACATAAGAGGCCATGCTGAGAAGCCCATGTGGTAATGGGCTGCAAGCAGCGTCTACAACAGCAAGTAAGAAACTCAAGCCCTCAGTTCTATAGCAGTGATTTCTGCCAACAGCCTGAGTAAGCTTGCAAACAGATCGAATGTGCAAACAGATCGAATGTGCAGATTGAGACAGCAGCCTGGTCAACACTTTGATCATAGCCTTGTGAGATCCAGAGCAAAAGACCCAGCTGAGACATGCTTGGACTCCTGACCCACAGAAACTGTGAAATAATAAATATGTGCTGTTTTAAGCTGCTGTATTAGTGGTAATTTGTTGTGCAGCAATATAAAACTGATACAGTGTCACCACTAATAATGAACATAATAATTCATGAAAGTAAAAAATCAGTGTGGACATCTGGTAACATTATCTATGCTAAGAAAGGGTGCTAAGATGCACCAACTCTATGTACCTTAAGAGCTTCTTTCTCAATTATTCTTAAATAAAATGCAACTTCTACTTGGGCTACCATGACATGCTGTTCCACATGCTGACATGTAATTGTGTTTGCAAATCTGCTAATATTAAAGTAGAAGCTGAGAGGAACTTTTTAAAAATATGGAAATAAAATATCTTCATTTTATCCCAGTAAATGGTCTTTTTTTTCTAGGTATATTTTAAACATACAACATTTGCATGTTTTTAAAAAATCAATTTTATATCCAGGCACAGCATCAGTTCACTAAGGTATTAAAAGCACACCATGCACATTGCTCAGCCTCATCTGTTGCTTCTGCCTCCCCTCTCCTTGTCCTTTGCCCTGGTCTCCTTGGGCTCTGATACGGTCTCAAGCTTTTATGCAGCACAATTCCCTTGATAATTCCTGTAGCATTTATCCTTCTGAGGAAAAGACATGGAAGTATATTTTTAGACCCATTCCTATGGCAAGAAACCCTTATAAATCATTCTGTCTACTCTTCTCTCTACTCTTGATGTTGCCTTGGCAACTTCACAGCTACACTGTTTCTGCTCTCCTGGGCACCTGGCTCTACTGAGGAGTAAAGCCCAGCACATTCTTTCTTTTCTTGGCTGTGATCTGGGAAACTACATTGGAGCAAACTATATTGGTGGGAACAATACAGTGTTCAGTCTTTGTGACTCATTCTCCCTGGCTGGAGGGAGGCTATCTGTCAACCTTCCCTGTCATTATGAAGGACTGTCCAAAGTCCAGTCACACACAATCCTTTATTAACTCTCAAGGACAACTGAAGCAAGATCTCAGATTATCTGTTCCCTTTTATTTACAAGTATGCTGATAATGAGGAACTCCACCCTGGTGAAGAACAGGAGAAAGGCCTGTATAAGTCTACTTCTATTTCTAGCCATTTAAAATATGTTTTAATAAGTCTCAATCCTCTAGCACCCAGCATTTAGCCTGGTCCACAGAGGTACTCAATGTTTGATAAATGTTGAATGACTACATAGGGGCAGAGGTCTAGGTTTCTCACCTAGATATATAACACAACATTCCCCAGGACTTAGTATAATAAACTTCATAAGAAAATACAGATCTGGCAAAACTAGAAGTCTTTGATGGCTAAGACCTTGTCTTCTGTGTGTGTGGGTGTGTGTGTTTCTATCCCCAGACCAGTGTATGGAGTGAGGTGTATATTGGGTAGACTCAATGACTGCTATGCACTGATAAATCAAGAAGGTCCCAGATATACTTATAATATCCTTATACAGCAAGACCTTGGCTACGCAGAACCCTTAGAAATTTGTCATTTGGGATAGTTAAGGATGTATCCTATTAAACACCAAAGACACTTTTCTTTTTAATGCAATTTTATAAGGAAATCCTTCCAAAATGCATTACATGCTTGACTGCACCCTTAAACAGAATGTCCTGAACATATTTCAATCTTTTATTGGTAATATATATAGAGAGACATGGAGCTGAATTAGCTGGCAATTATAATTCTGAGTGTTGCTCTGGAAATATAGAGGTCATACTCCTAACTCAGCCTTGGGCTGGTGTGGGTGACAGAATGTGCATCAGGGAATGTTCCTTTGAGAAGGCTGCTAAGTGGAGCCCTAAAGGCTGTGCACTGAACTATGTAAAAGGAGAGCTGCGGTTTAGAGCCAAAATTAAGGTCTCCCCTTGGTAATGCTGTGATACTCACTGGATGTACTATACAAACTGGAATTTTTTTCCTAGCACTTAGTGGTCTGGGGAGTTGAAGGACTGGATTGTTGAGTTCTTGCAAGGTGAGGTGTCACTGAGTGAGCTATAATACATGCTCTTATAGGGTGGCTGGAGTGAGTGGTATAAAATAACACTCTTGGTGGTTCCTATGTTCACACTGCAGTGCTCCAAAAGGCTCTAAATGTGCTAGGACTTTTCCATCATCTTGAGGAAAATTTAGTCAGTAACTTCTCATTTATTCTTCCTTTATTGGAAGTTATATAGAAAAAATATTACAGAGACCTTAATAGTTAGATTTGTAGATTACATCCTACAAAATTGAATGCAGCAATTAATTACTTAACCTAATTACTACACAATACTTACAGAACTTAATAGAAGGTTCAATATACTCATGGCAATCAGCTGTTTGAACAGATAATTGTTCAATCTAAAATGCATGGAAATAACTAAGAAAGTAAGAAGAATACTGACGAGTGTAATAACCATCTATATTCTAAAACATTCTTCCGTATATGCTCTATTATTAATATTGGCTAGTTCATTCAATTATCCAAAATGTACTTAGCCTATAAAAAGTATAAGACACTGAAATAGACACTGGGGGTGGGAAATAAGATGATAATTAGATTGACTCATTCCTTGAGAAGGGAAAATAAGATACCCACACAAATAACACAGGACAGAATATGAAACACATCAGCAGAGAGGTAGAGATAAAATCTAGAAGAAGTAAACATTACTTCCAGCTTGGAAGATCAGACAAGGTTACTGAATGGGATGTCCTTCCTATGGGCTTGGAAAGAAGAATAAGCTTTTTTTTTTTTTTTTTTTTTTGAGACAGAGTCTTGCTCTGTTGCCTGGCTAGAGTGAGTGCCGTGGCATCAGCCTAGCTCACAGCAACCTCAAACTCCTAGGCTTCAGGGATCCTACTGCCTCAGCCTCCCGGGTAGCTGGGAATACAGGCATGCACCACCATGCCCGGCTAAATTTTTCTATATATATTTTTAGTTGGCCAGATAATTTCTTTCTATTTTTAGTAGAGATGGGGTCTCGCTCTTGCTCAGGCTGGTCTCGAACTCCTGACCTTGAGCGATCCACCCGCCTCGGTCTCCCAGAGTGCTAGGATTACAGGCGTGAGCCACTGTGCCCAGCCGAAGAATAAGCTTTGAATCAGATACTGGAGTGGAGAAAAAAGAGGATGTGGACTCTGGGTAGATATTATAGCATACATAAAGGAATCGGGTTGGAGAACAGGGCATATGAGGAGAAGCAGTAGGAAAGAATAATGGCACAAATGCCAGGCCCAGAAAAATGGATGTTACATAGCAGGCAATGAGAAAATATCATTCGTGACCAAAGCTGGGACTAACACAGATGCATCTGGTGGTAATGGAGTAGTGTGTAAAATGTGAAGCTTTGAGAATTATTTCAGAGGGGAACTCCTATAATACCACTAGAGTGGGGAATTGCGCATATCAGATGTTACAAAAGTAAATTCAATAGGATGTGGCTTTTGGCAATGTGACATAAAGGGCGAGCGTTTGGGGATTGTTGGTAACGTGGGGTTAAAGTCAAATTGTAAGTGATTAAAGATAATGAGTAAGGAAATTAAGGCAGCAAGCTCAAGCTACTTCCACAGAAAATCTAGCAATACAGTGAAAAGAGTTTATTATTAAGTGTGGCTCAAGTTGAACAAAAATATAAATAGCATTTAATGGGTTAGTAAGTGAATTATGAATAAAACTCAACCCTTTATTCCTCTGCAACAAGAACAAGCAGCCCTCCTAAGAAGTACAATACTGGTTCATTCTTATATCAAACTTTTAAAGATATACAGTTAATCATTAGAAATGTGTCTGCTTTCTCTGATATTCTTCTTTTTAGGTAGGCCTTTAAGAAAAATTAAAGCATAGTGAAGCACTTTAATTGACATGATTTTGAACTTGACAATTACACATATGTCTATTCCTGTTTTATCATCTGGGATTACATGACAAAAAAAAAACCAAATCTGTTTTATATTCTACTTATTCTGATTTTTGCACTTTCTATTAATTTATTTTCTTTGTTTTGAAACCCTCTATTAACTTACAACTGAAGTGTTTGCCTCAAAGGAAGATATTTTGGGCCAGAGAAGTAGCTGTAGGCCATGGGGTAAAAAAACACAAATTTGATTCTAAGTTAGGTTTTTCTTTCCATTACATTTTCTAAAAGTTCAATGACTAATTTACTTCTCTCTTGAGAAGAAAGCAGCCCCACAGAAGGCCTGGAAGCTGCCTTAAGGAAGCTGTCTTCCTCTAGGTGAGGATGCATAACCCACAGAGATAAGAAGCTACAGGGGAAACCACCAGACAGGCTAGTATTTTGGTATTCAGCCAGTATTCAACTGCCTAGTTGTCCAAAGTAAGTCCTTAGCTTTATTGTTTTCTTTTTTTCCCAGTTTTAAAGTTTTTAATTATTATAGGTACATAATAGTTGTATATCTTCATAGGGTACATGTGATGTTTTGATACTGGCATACAATGTGAATTGATGAAATCAGGGTAATTGGGGTATCCATCATCTCAGGCATTTGTCATTTCTTTGTGTTAAGAATATTCCATTTCCACTTTTAGTTATTTTAAAGTATATCCTAACTTATTGTTGATTATAGTCACTTTTTCTTGTGCTATCAAATATTGTTCATTCTAACTATATTTTTGCACACATTAACCATTCCCACTTTCTCCCCCCAGCTCTCTGCTACCCATCCCAGCCTCTGGTAACCATCATTCTACTTTCTGTCTCCATGAGATTAATTGTTTTTTAATAATTAGCTCCCACATGGGTGAGAACATATGAGATTTATCTTTCTGTGCTTGGCTTATTTCATTTAACATAATGTTCTCCAGTTCCACTGTGTTATTGCAAATGGCAGGATTTCGTTCTTTTTGTGGCTATATAATATTCCATTGTGTACACATACCATAATTTCTTTATCCATTCATGTGTTGATGGACACTTAGGTTGATTCCAAATCTTAGCTATTGTGAATAGTGAAAAATAGGAGGGTACATACCTTTTCAATATACTAAATTCCCCTCGTCTGGATATATACCCAGCAGTGGAATTGCTGGGTCCTAAGGTATTTCTATTTTTAGTTTTTTGAGGAACCTCCATACTGTTCCCCATAGTGGTTGCACAAATTTACATTGCTACTAACAGTATACAGGGCTTCCCCTTTCTCCACATCCTCGCCAGCACTCATTATTGCTTGTCTTTTTTATTAATATAAAACTGGCTTTACTACTTTCAATTCCAGTAGCTATACTTGGCTTTGTGTTGGCAACAAATGAGCAGTTGTTATTCCAGAGGGCAGCTAAAATTATCTCTCCAAGTCCAGGGCTAGCAGTGAACTACAGGTAGTAAATCACAAATGCACCTGGCTTTTCATAATGTCTACAAGATGACAGTCAATGCAAACTGGATCACTGATATTTTCAAATATTGGTAAGCCAAAATCTATTAAAAGGTGCATATAAATTCCAAATGCTCTGTCATCCCTAATACAAATGCTTCCAGTGCCAACAAATGGCATTTTTACCTCTTATTTTATATTATCTCTATTCTTACTATCTCAAATAGTTTTCAGACACCTGATAGGGATAGGTTTTAACAAACCGAAAGTTAATGAAGCCACAGTCCTTGGTGTGAATGAGTAAGTTGACCTCACACCAGGAAATCCTGTGCCACAAACTCAGAAGGTACCTGTGACCCAGCTGTATTACAAACTCACTGGAAGGCCAGCCATCATATTATTATAAAAACAAACCTATCCCTCCCAAAAAGAAGGGAGATTGCTTTCAAGTTGTTTTCCCAAAATTTTTTTAAAAATACAGAAGAATTTTTAAAAAATTAATCCCTCTCTGTCCTGACTCCCACAAAAAAAGAAAGAAAAAGAAAAAGAAAAAGAAAAAGAAAAAGAAAAAGAAAAAGAAAAAGAAAAAGCAGCACACACAGTACTGCTACTGATGACCTGCACAGGCTAAGTTTTTTTAGGAATATTGCTAAGATAAAATCCTGCAAATGAATAGATGTAGAGACTAAAGGACAAAGAAATATTTAACATGACTACTCTGCAAGCAAATATAGTAAGTGCTTTGCAAAAATGTCACCTTCAATATAATTCAGATCATTATCTGCAAAACGTTATGGGGACAAAAGAATCTGGTATCAGGCCATCTTTTTAAATACTTGTTTCAAATCAACAAACACAGTGGAAAGAAGACTTGACTAATATTTACTCACCATCTACTGAGTGCTATTATGTGTCACGTACTGTTTTAGGGGTTTGGGGTATATCTTAAATCATTTGATCCCTACCACATCCCTGCAAAGTTATCATTATTACCCCAATTTTACAAGGATGAAACCAAGGACTTGTAGCAACGTGGTTGAACCTTGATTTGAGTATAGCTCTATCTGATCCCAAAGCCTGTACTCTTTCCCCCCAGACATACCTTTCTTTTGGGTAACTGACAGCACATTTGAAGAGACAAAACAAAGACAAATGCCCAATTTTGGATTTGCTATTTGTGGTTTCCACTGTTCACTGCCTCTTCTGAAATGGCAATCAGGTGCTTGCTCCAAAACCAGGCTCACTCTATAGCTGGGCTCAGGGAGCCCTCTGGGAATCTGCAAGCAAGGGGCTGCCCCAAATCACTGCCTCAGTCTAGGGCACCCAGGCCCTGTGATGACTTCCTCCTGAGTTGGGGGTGGGGTAGGGAGGGTAGCTAATTACTGAAGCATTTTATTACCACACAAACCTCAAGTTAAATGGCTGTTTACTCTCCCTCAAGGCTATTATTAGGAATGAAGGATAATGTCTGCATATTCTGATGTTTGCTCTACTCTGTCTCTTGTTGGGTTATCTTGCTATGTGTTGATATAAAATCCAGTGCCAAATATTTCACATAGAAAGAGGCAGCACTGTCTAATGATTAGGACATAAGCGTGGACAGTGAAAGATCTGGCTCCTTTCCGGGATTCTTTTTTAGTCACCATTCACTCTTCCTTATTTAAAATTATAGTGTGAACATTTTCTAATGCCATCAAATGCTCTTTGAAAACATGATTTTAGAGGCTGCACAATAACTCTTAAAGATTTTGTGCGATTTATGTAAACACATTGTCACTGGAAATTCAGTTTTTGATGTTTTCAATGGTATTATAAATGACAGTGACTATCCTTGTACACAATGCTTTGATGGTATCTCTATTTCCTTAGAATAGATTCTTAGAAGTGATATTAATGGGTCAAAGATTACAAGCATTTTAAAGTGTCAATTCATATTGGCAAATGACTTTCCAGAATGCTTGTGTCCCTTTCTACTTCAGCAGTGTTTAAATGTATCTGCTTCATCAAATTGAGAAATTCTTTCACTAAATTATTAATAGGAAAAAGAAAGAACTAATGGGGTGGAGGGAGAGGCAAGAAAAGAGGGAGGCAAAAAGGGAGGGAGGTCATTTCTTTGATTACTAGCTAGGCTTATACTTTTTTAAAATTTTTTTTCATTTTTATGTTATCAGCTTTCTCAGATTGAATTAAATTTTTATGTCTGCTTTTTACTCTTTTGGGAACTATTGGTTCATGTTTGTTTATTTTTTTCTATTGGAATATCACTGATTTATAAAAGCTCTTTATTTAGTAAATATGTTAACCTCTTATCTGTCACAGTTGGTGCGATTTTTCCCTAGGTTATCTTTTAATTTCCTTTCTGAGTTTTGTTTTATTTCCAAAATTTTACCAAAACATTTTCTATGTAAAAATTGGGAGGAAACATTACTAGAAGAAAAAACAGTATATATAATTTGCTAGAAAGTAAAATTCACTACAATGTCCTTGTCTATCTTCTAGCTGTTTTTGGTGTAGAAAGCAGAAGGGACACTCTGTGAATATTTGATGGCATGCAGAAAAACAAAACAAAAAGAAACCACTACATTGAATATGCTGAGTTTCACAGTGCTCTAGGCAACTGCATACCAATCCACACATGTGCACACACACACACACACAAACCATAAATATTGTTCACTAACAGAAGGGAGAATAAACAGAGAGACATATCATTATGAGAAGGCATGACTACTGCTTTAAATGTTTCCTGAAGAATGAAATACAGACACAAATCATAGAAAATATTAAAATGAGATATTTCTCAGGCTTCATCACAGGCAAAACATGATATAGAAATGATGAAATTGTAACATAAGACAGACCAACGCTGCAAAGAAAATAAGACAGGAACCTAACTACCGAAAAGAAATTTTTTTTTTAAATCCCACTTGCAGAGTATTGGGGAGAGTATATTTTTAACATAAAGTCTACTTCAGTTTAGTATGAAACACAACCTCTTTCTCTTCTGTCACAGAGCACTAGACTTTTGGTGTTTTCTTCCCTTCCGTTCTTCCTTTTCTCATACAGAATTGATATGCACTTATCTCTTACTTCCTCTTAATTTCTGAGGAACAACCACCAGGACTGACTTAAGCATTATACAAATGGACATATCAAATTATAGAGTACAGGTACCTACTTTTCTAAAAAAGAAAACAGAAAAAAAATGACCAACTAGAACTGATTTGTTCCTATCACTTTTGATCACAGTAAAAACATAAAATATAACTTTATTCCCACAAAATTAGAAAAAAAATAGAGCATGCCCTGTTTCCTGAAAATCATAAAAACTTACACTATCATAATTTGTAAATAGCAGAAAATTTTCATTGGCACCAAAACTTGATTTCCTTCTGATAATAATGCCAGCAAACATTCACAGGACCTTCATAAAACAACCAGCAATGGGTTAAATGCTTTGCATTCATTGTCTTAGTTAATTTTCACAACTTTATAAGTGTTATTATCCTGTCCATTTTTACAGAAAAGGAAAGTGAAGATTAAATCACTTAAGTCACTTAGCCAACGTCACACAGCTATAAAGTGGCAGACCCAAGATAAAAATTCTGGCACAACTGGCTCTGAAGCCTGAGTTCCTAACCACTGTTCTAGGGGCTTCTTCCACTGGAAGGATCCCACAGGAGCACTCAACCTGGTTCACATACAGCCTGTACGGAAAGAAGCACGTATTCACAGAGTCTCTAGTCGGATCATGTCTTTACTTCTGCGCTGCACTCAACAGTCCAATCCTCCTTTCTCTCACCTAGACGACCATATCCTCCAACCCATCTGCCACCGGAGTCATCTTCGACTCAAAACAGACACAAATGTTTAATTTTTTCCCTTCTTGAGAGATGAGGGAATAGGCCTCATTATATATATATAATAAAGAAGTCAATATATAATGTTATACAATCATATATAAAATATATATCATATATCATTTGCTAATAAGTTTATATATATAATAGTCTTAATTCCCTAACAAGATTGGGCACTGCTCCATTCCTATACTCTTCTGATTCCTCCATGATTCTTATTAAAATAACAAAAAAAGCTTTTTTGCACCCTTCCTTTTGCTTTACCTTTGCAGTGACAATGGGTCTAGTTGTCATCTGTGGAATATGTATCATGCTCTGTAAACCTATATCCTGCTCTATAATCCTATCTTTCACTCCTCAATAAACCTCATTTTCGTGCCTGCCTTAAAAAAAAATAGCAAAAAAAAAAGGTGCTCAATAAATTAGTTGATCAATTCCTAATGTTCTAAATTGTGCTGAAATACATTCTGTTACTAGGTATGTACAGTGTCATAAGAAGATAAGTGACTATTTTAACCAACACACCAGACTCTTCTACATTAGGGATAGGCAAATGCAGCCTGCAGGCAAAATCCAGTCCACGGCTTGTGTTATTAATAGTAAATAAACTTTATAAACACAGCCATGCTCATTAGTTTGCATATTGTCTATGGCTGCTTTAATAGTTAATAGTTGCGACAAAAACTGTATGGCCTGCAAAACTGAAAATATTTACTATCTGGCCCTTTGTACAAACAGTTTGTTGATTCCTGGTTTACATTAAATAAAAGCAGTGCTTCTCTGGTATTTTCTACTAAAGTACCTATTGGCAGAAGAAAATAGGAATGTACTTCAGGGGAGTCAAGAGTCCCTGTTGGGAAGCATAGATTTAAATACCTGTTTGCCCTTTTACATCCTGTTGAGACATCATCAGTATTCCAATGAGCTGTCATTCCTCCAAACTTTTAAAAAATTATAATTGTAGCCTAACGTACTCTGTTTTCAATATTCTCAACTCTGGTAAATATTACTACTTTAAGAGTAGATTTTATTTTTGGTAACATACAAAATTGTATGGCCCAAACTAGTATCAGCATTAAGTAGTACAAGTGGATATTTCCAAATGGTTTTACCATGGATAAATGGTGATTTTATATTAATGAAGCTGGTATTTTTATATGACTTGTGGACTGGTTCAGATATCAAGTGTGATGGTGAGTTTTGTATGTCAACTTGGCTAGCCTACAGCCCCCAGTTATTTAATCAAATACTAAGTATTGCTGTGAAGGTATTTTGTAGATGTGATTAAAGGACACAGTCTGTTGACTTTAAGTAAAAAAGATTATCCCAGATAATCTGGGTAGGCCTGATTCAATCAGTTGAAAGGCCTTAACAGCAGAACTGAAGCTTCTCTGATAAAGAATAAATTCTACCTGTGGACAGCAGCTTCAGCTTATGACCAAGAGTCCCAGCCTGTCCTTTCTGATGGCCTGTCATACCCATTTCAGACTTGTCTAGCCAGCCCCCACAATCACAAAAGCCAACCCCTTGCATCTCCATCTCTTTCTCTCTCCATATGTGTTAATATGTGTGTCTGTGTATATATGTGTGTGTGTACTCTACATATATATATATATATAAAATCTCCTGATTCTGTTTCTCTAGTTGAACCCTCATATATCAAGTCTGAAAGTATTTTAAAAATAATTTTAAATTATCTCTCACAATTATCATTTTAGAGAACACCAATCTCTTGGATAAAAATAACAACCTAGAAATGAAACTCATTACTTTATAGTCACAATACTGTATAGTCACTCCTATTACATCTGAATTCCCATTTCACTCTGGCAAATCAAAAATTCTAAAAGAGTAAAATCATGCAAAGCAAAAAAACCGACTTGAAACCACATAGTACTGAGGGGTTATGTAAGTCATAAAAGTCTTTATGTCTCTGGTAAACTATGACAGGGAGAACGTGAATGAAATACTTAAAACTTCTGCTACAGGTTATGCCAAATCACACTTAAAATAATTTCTATAAAAATGCTATAATCTAAAGGAAATTATTAATACACTGAAAAAGTTTAATACACTGTGGACAGATGTCCAAATATTTCCTAGATCCAAAACATTGGAAAGTTGAATAATTTGAACAATATTTAAAATCAAAACACTCAAACCTGTCATACATACATTATTATCCTGGTCTTAATAAGGATTAATGAGAATGTTAAGAAGCTCCTAAGGCCTTGTCAGGAGCTAGTAATAGCTATTGTGTAGTGATCCAGAATGAGCTCACTACACAGTAGCTATTACAGTTACTACATTTAAAAAGTTGTGATTTTATCCTAATCAATAATCATTGTTTTGATCAATACTTGAGGTAGTATACTTTTGTATTTTTCAAGTTATAATAATTTTTTACTTTTGTTTTGAAACAAAATAACTAATACATTTTTTTCCTCCTAGAACGATTTCTGCTAAAAACAAGAAAGAAATTTAAAGCATCCTGGGAAGTCATCATATCTTTTCTCTCCAAGAAAATCTAGTTATATTTGTTACTGAGCATCCCATAAAACCTGGGTATGACTATGGGTTTTCACTTTGGATTTGGGTTTTGGTGTGATACACACACTTCTGAACAGTCAATGGATAAAAAAATCCAGCGACATAAACAAGGGTGGTATTAAAACATGCACAATAGGCTTCCCTTGAACAAATGTGGTGATTACATATTCAGCTACAATATTTGAATATCTAAACCCAGAATATTTAAGGCTGGAAGATAATCTATTTAAATTAATAGGCTGAAGTTTGGAATCTTCAAATTTACTTGCTAAAGTTATTCTAAAAATCTGATAGGATCTTCCTCATCCACTTGTCAATCCCAGAAGTTTGCACATTAGAATTAAGCACATTTTAATTCTACAAAAATCACTACACATCTAGGAATTTATCCTAAGGAGATAATAATGAACATGTGCAAATATATGTCTTCAAAAATATTCATCAAAATAACTATAAATATATTATTTGTAAAAGCAAAAAAACTAAATATCCAACAAGAAAAATGGTTCCATATTTTATATGATAGAATAGTATACAGCTATTAAAAATCAAATCATAAATGACATGAGAAAATGATCACTCACATTTTAGTTTAAAAAGCAGATTATATAACTATGTATAGCTTGACACCTTTTATTACAAATAAAGCATAGATTATACATTAGCTATATGTATAGGTACCTAAACATATGTACAGTTTCTGTAACATATACAGCACAGAAAGAAATGTGGAAGGACATAAATATAGCAAATGTTCCAACAGTAACCACCTCTGAGTGGTAGAATTATGAGTGATTTTTTGGGGGGAGGGAGTCTTCACTATAGACTTAAAATTTTCTACTATATATGCTGGTAATACTTTTTATTCAGGAGAAGAAAAGGTTTTCAAAGTATAACATAAAAACTAGAAACCATTAAGTAGTTATCTCTGGAGGATGGAACTTTCATTTTATACTTTTTACATTCTCTATAGTCCTAAATTTTTACACGTATTATTGTGGTAACAAATAAAGCATGTGCAGTTTTAAAAACAACCAATACATGCTACTCACTTCAATGAATAAGTCATTTTCTAAAGCAGGAATTTAGAGGAATCTTTAAAGGAAGAATATTTCATTTTATTTTAGTTTAAAACAAGATGTTTACAAATAAGTTGACAGAATAATGGCAACGACAAAACCCTCCTATCCATAAGAAGTTTTTCTAGGAGAACCAAAGACGAAAAGTATTATATATGTTTATATGTAATGTATCTGAATTCCAGTTTTAGAACGATGGCACATGAACTCAGAATAATTCTTAACATTTACAATACTACAATCACAAAATCTTACAAGGAATTATAGTTGTCTGTCAGTATCCTACACGAAATTGGTTCCAGGACCCCCCCTCAGACACTAAAATCCAAGAACATTCAAGTCCCTTATATGAAACAGCCTAGTATTTGCATATAAACTACATACATCTTCACATATACTTTAAATCATCTCTAGATTACTTACACTACCCAGTGCAATGCAAATGTTATATAAATAGCTGTTATACTGTATTGTTTAGGGAATAATAAGAAAAAAGTGTGTACATGTTCAGTATAGACGCAACCATCCATTTTTTTCCCCCAAATATTTTCAATCCATGATTGGTTGAATCCACAGGTGTGGAACTTGCAGATACGGAGGGCTGACTCTATTTGTTGCAGTGCATTTAAGACTATATATGGATAGCGCACAGATTTATTCAAGAACCTAAAAAACTGTTTTCAAGCTAGAGAAGAAAGCCACTTAGGAAGCCAGCAACTCTGATTTAGTGTGTGCAGAATGCACTGAGCAGTGTCACCTACTCAGGCACAATCACTATCCTTCAGTGTCGCATGTCATGACTTAATTGCCGAGCTACATCTAATTATAAGGCAAGCAAAACACTAAGAGAGAATTCACCCCAACCAATTAACTGAGTGGACATTAATTGTCTTAGAATGTCCTACATATGCTAATTCAAACTTTATCACCCATAAAGGCACCCATACAACCATGACTCTTTTTGTTCTACTCTTTTTCAAGCTTTATAATAATAGGAATGACTCTGACACAGAGCATCTTTCTTGCTACCATGTAGCTGGCATTCAGCTCTTTCCACTGGGCATGAATTTCTATGCCCCACCGTGGGTTTTAAGCGGCATGGTTTAAATAATGTAAGTTACTGCAGGGTAATATATTGATAATAGCATAATAATTCCATTAGAAAGAATAAAAGTAACATGGTAACTTGGATTTACAATGCTTATAACCCACTAAGTGCAATTTATAAGTGTCACCAGATGGCTGGACTAATAAACACATCTAATCAGCAATGCTCCTAAAACTAATTGTAAAACATGATTATATTTCTTAAAATTCTTATTTTTTTTCTATTCTATTGTTAAATTGTTAAAATGCCCAGTTATACCTCTCACTATTAAAGAGCTACAAGCTATGCTTTGGAATCTGTGTCAATGTCATATAAAACTATTACATGAACATAGCTGCAACTAAGAGATTTTCCCTATCTTTCAATCCCTTCTAGCTACATGGAATGCTGTTTCCTAGAAAAGATCTAAGGGTCAGATCTGCTCTCTTTGGCCAATAGCTTAATGTCTCTGGGTAATTTTTTTCTCATCCATTATTTGAGAGATTTGGATTGTAAGGCTCTTTTCAGCTCTAAGACAAATGACAAATCTCTAATGACAAATCTAGCATAGCATTTAAGCTAAAAATCCACAGACTTCTGCAATTCATATCACAAACGGCTAATCTCTCTAATAAATAAAAAGTTCTTAGAAATCGATACCTCTTTCACAAAAGAATTCAAACCCACACTGAGATATCTTTCACAAAAGAACTCAAACCCACACTAAGATACCTCTTTTCACTAACTGCACTGACAAAAATCCAAATTTGACAACATATGCATTTTTTCAGGTTTGCTTAAAATGAGGCAAACCCACATGCTGCCCATAATAACAATTATTGTTATTATTACTACTACACAATATCCACTCTAAATTGTTAAACTACATGAAAAATCTCACCTGGAGCTATCATGGCTTACATTATAATACCCATTTAGCACATATACAGCAGCAGTATAAAATCAGAGTTCCTGGATTTCTAAATGTGACTTATTCCCCAGTTTGAGGACAGTCCTTTAGGATGTTGAATAAATTTGTGTATTAACCATATCTAGTCATAGATGTATATTTTATACTTCTACCTTCCACTGATATATAAAAATAATGAGGCAACAGTTATAAATCACTCAGAATTCCTAATACTTCTACTAAAGAAGTTTTGTGCATATGTATATATGCACACAAACACTGGATTAGCTAAATTCTGAATTGGTATCCTGATTAGCTAAATTCTAAATTGATAACCTGGAAATAAAAATCTGCTTTCAGTTTTACCACTGATTTATCAAGATATTTTCTGTACCTTTGTTTCATAATCTGTTTTAAAATGGGATCTTTTGAAATTCTCTCATTATTTCTAAGATAGATTAGGAAAAATTATTTAGTTATAGGAATCGCCTACAATTTATGGAGCAACTGTTCTAGAAAACTTTAAGGGCAGGGAGATGAGAGGATGAGCATTCTCCAGCTCTCTCTCTTTTCATACTGGCTCAGGCCTCTCCCCAACAGACAGGTCTGGGAGCAGGAGAAAGTACAAAGTGGGGGAGAGCACAGAAACACACCTTTCCTTCCCTTGCTTCTTCCTGACATCCCAGGGAGTGGACAGCGGGAAAAACGATGGGCTGCACTGAGAAGCTGGACTTCTTAGTCTTCCAGTCAGTCCCAATGTCTTAATTTGGGAGCAAAGAAACATACAGCCTCTACATTATCTAGCTCCCACTCTAATCCTTCTCCACCTACATCCACTCCTTTATTTCTGTAGGTACAACTTCTGCCATGGACCAAAGTAAAAATTGTCACCACGACGAGTTCAATAGCATATAATATGTATTCAAAATAAAAAAGTACAAACCTTTGAACTAGGGGTGCTTATATATTTAAGCAACATGAAGGATACTAGTCATTAGTATGATTTTTCATGAATAGGATACATTTTAATGGATTTGCAACGTATTTTAGAGTAATTATTTTCATCTTTATTCCTCATAAAAATCCTAAGGAAGGGATAAGAATTATTCTCACCATATTAGCATACCACTGGTATCACCTTCATCACCAAAGGATAATTTTTAAATGTTCAGTTACTTGGAATTAAGCTAGAGGGAATGAACTAACAGTACTCAAAATTACCCAGTTCACCCAATAACCCAAATTGTGATATCATCTTATAGTTCAGCTACAAAGCTAATTAATTTTAAATCATCCTATGACATTATATATCTGTATCAAAAAGAGTACAAATGCAAAGAGAGGATTATTCACCACACCACCAACACTTATTGGCAAACAAACATTTCAATTAACCATAGCTCAATGTCTTAGGAGAAGGCAAGCACAGCTAATTTTGCAGGAGTTCTAATCTAACTAGATCACCATTGTTTATCTTGTGTAGTGAAAGTTTCCTTAACTTTACCTGACAGCATTACAAAGATTTAGCAGGTTTAATCTCTCAAAATCTTATTAAAACAAAAGCCTATTACTCTGTCTCATTATTTGAAGTCACAGTGTATGTAACGACTTTTCTTTTCCACATAGTAATCAGACCTGGCCATCCGCAGATCTGTGTAAATTGTATTATCTTCTGTCAAATTAGCTTGCGATGTGCTGGGGGAAAGTGGGGCATAAATGGTTTTGGTGTGGTTAAGTTTTCTTAACTGTCAAAGCATTATCTATTAGGGGAAAAAGACCAGCCATCTAAACTAGGTCTTAGCTTAACTGTATACAGGAAATCATATAACAATATTTACTTTCTATTTCATTAAGTACAAATACATAGAACAGCCAGTTTAAAGTAACTAGAGTGATTTTTTTTCTTAATTTCAGAAGGACTGAGGTCAAAAACCCAATTCAATGATCAGCTGATAAGAATTTTAACTATGTTTTTTTCCACAGTGCCTGAAACAATACTTTTTAAAAATTTTAATGTCCCTAGAGAACAACATTCATGCAAGATGAAAAAAACAGCTTGAGGTTAGTTCCTGACTGATTCCTGGAAGCTGAGAAAGTACGTGTTTTGTTTATTTGCTTAACAAACATTTGTACAAAGTTAAGTATAGGCCAGACACTCTTCCACATATTTCACAAATATTAACTCATTTAATTCTCATAAGTACCCTATGAGGTAAGTATTACTATTGTCCCCCTTTTACAGATGGGGAAACAGGCATAAAGAAGTGACTTACTCAAAGTCACACAAGTAGTCAGTGGGACACGCAGGATTTAAACCCAGACAGTGGGGATCCAGACTTCATGCCCCTATTCACACACTGTCCTCCACAACAATCTGCCTCTTTTCAGGAGTGCCAGCGACATGCTGCCACTGGAGGCAGGTATTATTCAGTAATTGTGACCTTCCCAGGGATAGATGGATGAAAACAAAAGGCATCTGTCCCTGTAAAGTATGTTCAAAGTGTTCGTATCACTCATCTGAATAAAGTTTTACCTTACCCTATCCCAAAGCTCCTTTTACTAAGATTATACATTTTTTCTCAAAAAAATTACATGTTATATAATATACTACAATTTGAATTTTCACTTAATACATCATGGATAGTTTTCCATTTCTAGATCTATCACATTCATTTAAAATGCTATATAGTATTAGACTGTGTGGAGGCCTACTAATGTGGTTAAATAGTCTGTTGATTTCTCCCAGTTGTTATTACTGAGTTTCTTCTGCTTTTTTTCCAGGTCTTATTCCAGTAACCTGCTTAATAGCCCATCACTTTCAGTTTTGTTCTTCCAAGACAGAAGTCCAGCCTCAATGCTTCCTGATGGATGCCAGCACAGCCTGCTGGGACTTCTGAGAACTGCAGCCCTGTCTGCAACCCTCAAACTCCCTCTCACTATGTCCTTGTGCCCTTACTGCTCCTCACGACTGCACACCACTTTAGACCCTGGACTTGATCTAACGCACTCAGCTTCCTTTATCCACACCTAAAGCTGGACCAGCTTAAGTAGCTCCATCTCTTTCCCAATTCTGGCTCCTGCTCACTGGCCTTACTCTGCTGCAAGAAATTAGCTCTGCCCGGCCAGATGCCAAGAAGTGACGAACCAAACTTGCTCAACAGGTGGTAATTAAATTTCTGGCTCAAAGCCCAAAACAGGTTGTCAACGGGACTGCACAGTGGAATCCTGTCACTAAGCAAAAATGCAGTTTTACATTAAATACAAAAAGATAATCTGGGGAAGAACTGGCCCATTTGAAATTAAAAATCTATTACTAAGTGGATCATAACTACGTATTTTAGTTTCTAGGTGAGCTGAATAAAAATACTAACTGAACAACGATGTAGGTCATTTTCAAATCTAATCTATGCGCTTATTTTTTCCTTCAGTTGAGAATCTTTAAATAAGCCATTTAGAAAATATGGTATCATAGAATGACATCAATGGAGGGGAGTAGAGTGCAGAGTAAGGGCTCAGGATGACTTCAGAAAGAGACCTTAAGTGTGAAAAATGTTGCTCTCACTCACTGATCTACATCACAGTTCTTTTAAGAATGTACTGATATGAATATGCTTTTTTCTCCCCACATCCCATCCGTATCACTGCACCAAATACTTACTCCACTAGGAAATACGAAGTTGAAAAAAGAATTTTCCCCATTAAATGAGAATTCTTCTGCTTATGACATTAGTACATAGACTCTCACTTTAAAAATCGGAGGCTGTTGAATTAATCGTCTTAGTGTATTAAACGGTGGAAGAGAATTATCCTCCTGTAAACCTCTCATCTCTCATTCTCATACTGCTAGGGATTTCCAGTTAGGTCGAATCAACAAAAGAGTTTCTACTTTACCTGAAGAGTAAAATAAGTTGTTGCCATGGAAAAGCAAATAGCACAGAGTTTAGCATGTTCTGCCTCTAATGCTTCTGACAGACCAAACCTGCTAACTGATGGCATATAAAGAACAAGATATTTCATACAGTTTCCTCAGTGATAACTTTTTAAACATGTGATTACCATATCTTTACCCATGGTATGCTGAGTGACCAAGTTCCCCAGCCCTGAGCTACCTCGTCTGTTTACCCAGTGTGCCATACAAATATTATTACTTTCTATACATGCCATGATATGGAAAAGGCTGGGAAGCCCAGAATTCATCTTTATCAATCAGGCTATCTAGGTTTTACTTTGGCACAGCCTATATTTTTATATGGTATCTATGAAGAATAACAACATGTTTGACTTGGAAAAGACCTAAGATCACCTCTTCCCATATAGGGCTCCTTCAAATGTAAGTTCCATAGGACAATAAGAGATGTTAGTTTAATTGGGAGAGGGATAATTTGTGAAATACTGGGTTAAAGTTTAAAAGGTTTTTTTTTTTAGGGCAGGATGTCTAAGAAGTTTGGATATGCTGAATACACTGTAACTCTCGAGGAGGGGGTATAATACACAATTTATGTTTATTTAAATGTGGAGCCATACTATTCTTCAAATTGTGGTTAAAGGCACATAAAATGCACCTAATATAAAATTTACTGTCTTAATTATTTTTATGTATACAGTTTAGTAGCAGTAAGTATGTGGACACTGTTATACAACCAATCTCCAGAACATTTTTGTCTTGTGAAACTGAAACTCCTATACCCATTAAACCACAACTCCCCACTTCCCCCTCCTCCCATCCCCTGGCAACCACCCTTAGCATATCTTCTGCAAGTAATATTTCACAAAACACACTTTGGAAAATGCTGCTTTATCTCTTATAGTTCATCTTCTCATTTTATAGATGATAAATGGGCCTGAAGATATTAAGTAATTTGTACAATGTCACAAATTAAAGAGTGAAAGAGATCACTCTTTCAGTCTGGCCTCTTTTTACAACATTAAGAGTACAAAGCTGAAATAAGCTGCTAATTATCCAAATTCTGCCACCATCTGTTCTGAAAGTACTTGGTATCTAGCAGGTCCATTTCAAAGAAGGGACTAAAAGAATTTCCCCAAAGCCACAGTAAGTCCATGATTCTCTAAACCAGGGTACACATAACATCAGGAAGTCCCAAATTAAACATGAGCTTTCCTAGAGCATCAATTTTACTTGATGATTAGAAAATTAACTATATTATATTAAAATAATTATGGATATACCGTAGGGTAGGATGTAAAATTAATCTCATTTAAAAGGAGTTACAGGGATCCTGGTTCAGCAGTGAGCTGCTTCAGCCTGTGGCCCCCACTGCTCAGGGAGTCCATTCCCATATCTGTCTCTTGGGCTTGTCTGAAGGACTGAACTGAGAGGAAGAGCCTAAAATCTACAGCAGGACCCAGGGAACAGCTCAGGAGGGGCACCAAACTGAGCTTCCCCATGTGCCAGGTGGGCTCATATCAATTACTACAGCTCTTAAGTACCATTGTCTTTCAAGCATCAAAAGTCTCCACAGAAGGAGCAAGTTAGGGGAGTCATCCAGTAATAATCGCCAACCAAAAGAACACAAAAAGGAGTGATGATACAGTGTCTATTGCTAGATGTCAAGCTCAGGATGACATGGGAGAATAGGTAGCAGAGTTGAATTACATATCAAGCTCCTATTTGGAATTTCCATTGTGGGATGGCATTTAAATTCCAGTAGTTACTTCCTCTTTCTGCAGATTCTACATCTGTAAGACTTAAAACAGTTATACTGTGTGCCCATCTAAATTCATTATTAAAGTGAATTTATTAAAATTCAGTTATATCCAATCATATTATAGTAAAAAGTGAAAAATGTTCTTCTCCTGTCTTGTGGAAATTATCCAAACAAGCAAGGTACAATCTTTTAAAAATAATTCTACAGAGGTAGGATAGATATTTTCCTTTTAGATCTTTGAGTTTTTAGTTTTCATCTATATGCTACTGTCAACATTCTAAGCTGTGGAAACTACCGGCAGATTTTCAAATATAAAATACACAGTGATAATATTCTTTCTTTCACTCAAGCTGTGCCTAAGCAGCTGGCTTGAAGCAGCTGGCAATCCGAGAGCAAAATGCAGCAGAGTGAAGCCAAGCACCTCCTTGACTAGCATCACGTGCCAGTGCAAGGTCTGCTTTGGTTCCACTTGGCATTTCCTTTTAACCTGCCTCAAAAGATCCCTTCTCAGAATATCTGCATCAGTATGTTAATCCTGGCACTGGGTTCTGGGTATTCATTCTTTTCCCAGCTGCTCTCTGTTTCACACTCTCTAAAATCATGGTTCCCCATACCAAAATGAAAGGCAAAATTGCATATTAATTAAATACACAGAGAATGAGCTTCATGTAAGGTAAGAAGCATGTGCCATGAATATTAATGTAACCCAAGCAATTATAATCATTAGACTCCACTTCCTGTGATAAAAGCACATACAATGGGAGCTGGCACACATTAGTTGCTCACTGCATGGAAAAGGCTACAGTTAACCTTGGTGAAGGTTAGGAAGCTCTGCCATAGTCACTCAGAGGAGGCCTTCATTTTTCTAACTCAGTGAGTAATAACTCTGGATTCCAAACTTTTCAAGACAGCCAATTATTTTTAGGAGCCCTGCTAAATTCTAAAAATAAATTTGAATTTGCTTTAATTGAAGATATGTGACATAGTGCAGATGGGTAGTGGTAAAGCAGAAAAATACAGGATGAAACAGTTTTTGAGAAGGTTAAAAATCATTCTTAGCTGTTGCTGGTTAATTTATAAACAACCTACCTATGCTTGAGTAAGTAGGATTAAAATAATAAAAAAAACTTAGTGCTAGATTGGAGCCAATACCCACCCTGAGACATAGGAAAAAAATGCTTCTTATAAAAGGAAAGAATCATTAAAGAAGAAAAAGATGTAATTCATTATTTTTCAAATGTGCATTTATGGTAATTTACCAAAATGAGACAAAGTGACCTAAACTGTAAACCCTACATTAATATATGATGTTGTCTTTCACTCTTTACAGCATAAATGAGATTTCCAAAGAAGCCTATAAACTATCAGACTTGCCAAATCTTTCCACATACATCTAAAAACAAACAAAACACTAATATGTAAGTATGAAGTAGAAAATAAAGCAGCAAGCAGCTTTACCAGCTTTAAGAACATATTCCATAAACTATATGTGCTCAGCCAACACCACGTCAACAAATATCACTGGATGCCAAATGAAATGTCACTGTGTGGCATTTAAGGGAATGTTAAGAAAATTCAAGGGATGCTTTCTTCCTAATACATGTGAGAAAAAGCACTATACCTGAATTATCTGTCTTGGGGATGACAAAAAAATGTCTCCTCAACCAAACTTTAGTCAAGCTCCTCAAAATCCTTTTCCCAACTAGGCTTCAACTTTTGGACTTGTGTGTCTATCTTTGCATTGCCTGATTTTAGCAAGAATTCTGTTAAATTGGTTTAGCCACAATCTCTCACTTTCAATTTCTAATCATCCTCAACATCTGACCAAATTCTTCATTCCCAACCATCCCCCAGGTGGTATCTGATGACTCTGGCCAAGTTTCCACCACAATCCTGTTAGGTCAGTTATCCTACCCTCTTAGCAATTTTCAATCCACTGACATACACTCCACCCACCCTGCTCCTTGGCTACAAATCTGCATTTTCCATGTTATATTCAGAATTGAGCTCAGTTCTATACTCAGTTCTATACTCTTTCCCCCTATTGCAACAGTATTCAATAAAATCTGTTTTTACTACTTTAAATACTGTCCTGCTTTGGTTTTCTTAGTTATTGTGCTGCCCTGGAAAACAGTTTGGCAGTTCTCCAAAATGTTAAAAATAGAGTCATCACATGACCTTTCCACTACTAGATAAACACCCATGAGAATTGAAAATATATGTCCATGCAAAAGCTTGTACAAAAATGGTCACAGAAGTATTGTCTGTAAAGCCAAAAGGTAGCAACAATCCAAATGTCCATCAAGTGAAGAATGGATAAACAAAATAAGGTATGTCTATATTGTGGAATAATATTAGTAATAAATAACAATGGAGCACTGATACATGCTACAAAGTGGATGGACCTTGAAAACATTATGCTAAGTGAAAGAAGCCAGTCACAAAACGCCATATGTTGCATGCTTCCATTTATATAAAATTTCCAGAATAAGCAAATCCACAGACACAGAAAGTAGATTAGTGGTTTCCCAGGAAATGGTTGGAGAGGGAAATGAGAAGTGACTGCTAATGGGTACAGGGTTTCTTTCTGGGGTGATGAAAATATTCTAAAATTAGATAGTGGTGATGGTTACACAACTCTGTGATTACACTAAAACCATTGAATTGCATATTTTAAAAGGGTAGATGTTACTATATGTAAGTTATATTTTAATAAAGCTATAATAAAAAAACAAGTCATTGCTACAGGTTCATTTGTTCAATACATATCTGTTGAGGGCCTACTAACTGCTAGGCACTAGGGATATCATAATGTATAGGTACGGTCTCTGCCCTCCCAGAGTTTATAGTTTTGTGGAGAAAGCCTAAGTTTAAATCCTGGCTCAACACTTCCTGTAATCTGGAAAGTCTTTTACTTCCTCCTCTACAAACAGGGTTAAAGGCAAGTGACTGGCACACTGGAAGGACATGCCAAATATTATTATTAAATGAATATAAAGGCAACTTATGATTTCCAGTAGAGAAAGAATATGAATAAAACAGGAGGACTTAGATTGGGAAGTAGGAGAAGGTATTTCTTCAGAAAATGACGATTTGGCTGAAATCTGAAGGACCATTTAGAGGTAGTCAGAACGAACCTAAAGAACTTGAAGAATTGCAAACAAAGGAAAGTGCAAGTGCAAAGGTCCTGAGGCAAGGAAGAGCTTGACATATTTCAGGAACTCTGGTAAGATGATACCAAGCAAATGAGGGAGAGACTAGCAGGGGCCAGAATGTGCTGGCTCTTGCAGATCAAAATAAGTATTTTGGATTTGATTTGAAGTACAATGGAAAATCACTGCAGATTTCTGAGCAGAAGGATGATATGGTCCAAATTACATTTCAAAAAGATCACACTGGCTGCTGTGAGGGAAGAGCATAGTACAGTCAGAGGTTACTGCTGTGCTCCAAAGGAAAGATAATGGTGACTTGGATTATGGGGTGGTAGAGATTCTAATAACCTTGACAGACACACAAATAAAAACAAGGACTTGGGACAGAATTCCTTCCTTTTCTGCTACACATATGCAGCCTGCACTAGATAGAACACAAAAGGAAGAGTGAACAGGTACAGAAGAAAGTATACTATACCAGACTTGAATCAAACAGCCCTCAAATTCCTAGTTTTATTCCCAACCAGCTATGGAATCTTGTTGGCAAATGCTTTCTTGCTTAGTCTCAGTTCCTTATCAGTATAATTAGAATAACTGCTCTTCCTTACTGAGTTACTATAAGACTTAACTGATTTAATATATGTGAAAGTGACTACAGAGTTTGGGTAGTGTGCTCTATAAATGTTACTCAACTTAAGAGATACACCCAAAAGCTGCGGTCCCCAACCTCCAGGCTGCAGACCAACCAGTACCAGCCTGTGGCCTGTTAGGAACGAGGCCGCACAGCAGGAGGTGAGCCACGGGCAAGTGAGAGAAGCTTCATCCCTGTTTACAGCCGCTCCCCATAGCTCAGCATAAGCTCCGCCTCCTGTCAGATCAGCAGCAGCATTACATTCTCATAGGAGCGCCAACCCTACTGTAAACAGCGCATGAGAGGGATCTAGGTTGTGCATTCCTTATGAGAATCTAACGCCTGATGATCTGAGGTGGAGCTGAGGTGGTGATGCTAATGCTGGGGAGTGGCTACAAATACAGATTATCATTAGCAGAGAGGTTTGACTGCACAATAAATGTAATGCTCTTGAATCATCCCAAAACCATTCCCTCCACCCCCTGTGGGAAAATTGTCTTCCATGGAACTGGTCCCTGGTACCAGAAAGGTTGGGGACCACTGCAAAGGAAAACAAAATATATATTGCAATTATTTTTTTCCCCTTTGAGGTCAAGATATGTTTTGTTTTGCTGTATTTTAACGAGTATAACTTAAGCATTTTCAATATACTATGGTCTGCAGAGAACACAGCAGGGATCCCTCTACTCCTGTTCCACGGCACCTACTTGCTGGGAAACCCTTCAAGTTTTTGTGCATCTCTGGGCAATAAATGATATTAAGAGAAAGCTTTTTCCCTAAAGAAGCCCAGGCCTGAATGTACCCTGAAGAAGAGCAGTGAACTTCGCTATACAACAGGTTTATGAAGCAACTAATATGAGGATTGATTTTAGGAAATATTTTGTCAAAGTTCATGACAAAATTGTCTGGTTTATGTGTTCAAAATTCTACTGAAATTAATAAATCATGGCCAAATTTCACCTGCAATCCACAATACTTTGGTCTTGAAGACACCAATGTACACAGTACAGTCACCACCTTTCTGAAGCATGTTTGTAGAAAGGGTACACCTGGGACTTTTCTCAAGTTAATTAAGTAGTTGTAAAAAAAAAGCAAGTTCTTCTGAGACTTTTCTGGAAGCCCCTGACAGAAGCCTATAGGGAAGAAGTTTTTTAATTATCTTGATATTTCATTAATGTTTTTGCTGACTTTTTATAATAATTACATCCATTTTTTCTTAACTTTTTTCTAAGAAAGCATTAACCAAAGGAAAAACAAGTGGATTTATGTTTATTTGCTGGTATGTTGAGTAAGATATTGAAAAAGAAAAAACCTTTCCTATATACATTGTCCCCCAAATTTAAATGCTTACCCTCAACAGAAAAAGATACTACTTTTTTGCTGTTTAATAAAATACCATATTAAAAAAACAAAAGTAACAAATCAAAAACACATTTAAATAAATGCCATATTATGTTATCACAATTATAATGTAATTATTAAAGTATATGAGGAAGTCTATTTCCTTTAATAGGTATTCAATATTCTGAATATTGGACTTTGAATTTCACACGATAACACTGATACAGATTAATATAAATAATACTTATTGGAAATTGCTATAAATGGCACATTTAGGAATTAAATTCATGTCCCTTGGGTGTAGTACCAAAGGTATTTTCCAAGTTAGTATGTGTTTTTAAAAATCCAGCTTCCTTCAAAGAAGCAAGTAAACTATCCTTCTATAGGAAGAGAGAAGAAACCAAGAAAGCAGCAGATGGAATTATTTTATATGAATGTAAACATAAAAATCTTTCTCCATGACCTATCAACTGAAGGAAACAAAAATGAATGAAAACAAAAGCTTTATCATTCTGAAAACTTTTTATCTTTATCCTGGGCTTAAAGCAAAAAAAAGGATTGGAATTGCATTTTTATAATCATCAGTCATGTTATTTAAAAAACCCTTATCACCCAGATTTCTTCCTAAGTTAACTCTGTCTCTAGGATCTCAAAAGAGAACAGTGAAATACAAAAATAAAAACAAAAGCAAACAAAGAAACAAAAAAAGCAAACACTTAAGATTCTATTTCCAGTTATCTTTCATTTTGATTGAGATATTTTTCTATCTACAGGGCAATGCCCCTATGCTAAAAAAATCAGTACTTTAAAATATCATTATGGATTAATGAGAGTCTCTGCAAAAGTCAAAATCAAGGATTTCTTAACTTTCTCTTTTCTTCCTTTTGGAAGATGTACAAAACTAAAAGTTTCTAGTGCTTTGTGCTCCTGTGTATCTGACTATGTGGGGGATTAAAGCACTGATAATTCTGGTTAAAGTGACAGAACTAATCCATTATTTTGGCACAGAATAAACAGACTTGGATGGTCACAAGGAATGCTAGCTAAGCTCAGGATATACCACTTCTTCCTTTGTCTCTCATCCTGAAGTCTAGCCAATGTTTGATATACAGAACCTAAGTTTACCAAGAACCTAAATTTAATTTGATCTACATATGATAAACTATTGTAATTAAATCTGTTGAGGAGATCCCACAAATTTATTGTACCCTAGAAAATTTAGCATATATTAAATATATTAATATTCTAGAAAAAGAAAAGAAGCAAGAATAATTAAACACATGAACTAAACTGCTATTGTTGCTTAACATTCTAACAGAAGGCTTACTCACTGAAATAAATTCCATAGGTTACTATGAAAGTATAATTGAATTTCATATCACAATGAGCAAAAGATTAGTAAACTATCACATTTAATCAAACAATACTGACTCTGAACTTCATGACAGCACATGTGCTACAACTAAAATGAGCTCTCTACTTGGGGGTTGAAAAAGTGCAAGTTAAGGTCCTTGTTGACAAGATTACCATCTGCTACGGACTGCACTGTGTCCCTCCAAAGTTCGTATGTCGAAGTCCTAACCCCCAATGTGGTGGTCTTTTGAGATAGGGCTTTTGGGAGGCAATTAGAGTTAGATGAGGCCATGAGGAAGAGGCCCTCGTGATGGGATTAGTGCCCATATAAGAAGAGACGCCTAAGAGCTTGCTTCCTTCCTCCTCCTCCCTGCCTTCACCTTCCCTCCTGCAAGGTGCTGTGAAGACACTGCAAGTAGGTGGCCTTCTGCAAACCACAAAGACAGCCCTGACCAAGGAAAAAAATCAGCTGGCACCTTGATCTTGAACTTCCAAATCTTCTTAACTATGAGAAAGAAATTTCTGTTGTCTGAGCCAGTCTATGGTGTTTTGTTATGGCAGCCTGAGCTGACTAATACACCATCAAATCAGTGACAAACAAGTTACCCTTTTGGATCAAGATAAACCAGAAATATAATCTGAAAACGTGCTTGGATTTTTAAGCTTTATCCTACATATTAATTTGCCAAGTGACAAGTAGTATAGCTATTTTTTATTTTCTTTTTCTGGCATAGCACTGGCTATATATTTCCATTTAATATCAGTGTCACCTTCTATTTCCCTTTTATATGTACCCTTCATCTTTGCTATGTCTGTGGATTCAGACCTTCCTTTACATTACCAATTCAATTTATGTTCCTCCCATGTATGCTTACAGATGTAAATTTCAGAGCCTTTGACTAGTTTTCTGGAAAGTAGAGCATTTATGTCTAATTTTTTCTTATCACTTAGCCTGGAATTCATATAATTCACATACGTGTTCTTTGGGTGTCTAATTATTTTACATAATAAATCATCTGAATCAAAGTATTTGTAAAAAGCACATAAATTTTTCCTACTTCCTCTACCCCTGTCCCACTCCCACACAAAAGTTGTAGAAAGTAAGGTTCAAATAAGTTTCAGCAAGCTGGCCAGTGAGAAGGTTGGGCCAATGCACTTGAATCTTGTAAGACTTGTTCTCCCTGCTCCCCCATTAGTGCAGGAGTCTTTAGAGCTGAATCATATAACTGGGACTGTAGGGAAAAAAAACAAATGGCCAATCTGTCTGACTCCCTACAGTCCACTCACCCCAGGGACCTCAAACTTCATGTCTAGAGTTTCAATTCCATGATGCTTTTAATTGGCTTTACAAAGGCAAGAATCAGATTTATGGGAACATGGGAACATTTATTTATGGAAAAGGTAATATTATATTAAACATTATCTGTAAAACCCTGCAAACTATCATTTTAATGGAATTACTTTGTTGCCTATTAGCTTTCACACAAACTTATCCGTGAAATCATCTTGTGGGTTCTATTTTATTGAACGTTACACCGTAAATGTATTTCCCTAGCATTTAGTCTTCCTTCATATTAGATATTTTTCATTGTAATGACTTGATGAGATTCTGTCATGTTCATATAGCATTGCTTATATATCAGTACCCTTTCAATGAACACTGAGGTTAAACATTAGGGTCTAATCATCTTGTGGACACATATTTCCTTGGGATAGATTCCTAGTAATGGAATTACAAAGCCAAAGGGTTTGAAAATTTTTTTTTTTATTTTTCCTATTATTTTGCCTCTCCCCATCCCCTAAGAGCTGTACAGTTTTCTTCACCAGCAATTAATGAGCTTCCTGGTTTCTTTTTAAAATAAAAGGATACAACTTCACCAATATGAGATGTTCCTTTACCCCCAATGATGATAAAATGATATCTATGTGCTATAAATTCAAGCAAGGTCTTTGATCATGACTAAATAACACTTTTTTCATGTTCCCTTTACTAATTATATTTCCTCTTGTGTGAATTATATCTTTTTTGTCCATTCGTCTATAACAGTTTCAATGTTTGGGGAATAAAAATGAACAAGCGGTGGTTCCTCAAAAAATTACAAATAGAATTACCATATGATGCAACAATTCCACTTCTGGGTATATACCCAAGAGAACTGAAAACAGGGTCTCAGAGATATTTATACACCTGCAGTATTGAAAAAATAGCTAAAACAAGGAAGCAACCCAAGTGTCCATCGACAGATGAATGGATAAGCAAAATTTGTATGTATATACACAATAGAATATTATTCAGTCTTAAAAAGGAAGGAAATTCTGATGTACACTACAACATGGATGAACCTTGAGGACATTATGCTAAGTGAATAAGCCAGTCACAGACAAATGCTACATAATTCCTCTTATATGAGGTAGTTAAAGTGTCAAAATCATACAGAAAGTAGAATGGTGGTTTCCAGGGGCTGAGAGGAGGAAAGAATGGGGTGTTATTATTTAATGAGTACAGAGTTTCAGTCTTACAAGAGACAAAAATTATGGAGATGAATGACAGTAATAGTTGCACAACATTATGAATGTATTTAATTCCAATAAACTGTGTACTTAAGATGGTAAATTGTACGTTATTTTTTTTTACCAAAATAAAAAATATAATTAAAAAAAAGTTAATGGTAGAATCTCGGTGGTGGCTATACAGGTATTCACTGATTGAACCCTGAAAGAGTCAATCCTTCAAAATGAATCCTGAGTAGCTAACTGGGCCTAAATTCAAATTATAGTCAAGTAGCCGTCTGCTGAGCAGAGATCACATAGGTATTCTGAGTTCCTGGAAAACCCACATGTCTGCTTAACTCTGGGACTATCATAGCTGCCCATTCCTGTTTATGCCACCTGAACCAACCAATAGGCTGTGACCTACATCAACCAATCAGAGCTCAGCAAACATCAACCAATCAGGACTAAGCAAGTTTGAATCCTTCAAACTTCCTAAGTGGGAATCTGGGCAGGAACTTTATAAAAGACAACACTCCCTCTGTTCTCTGGAATGTATCTTCATTTTTCATTAAAGGCAATGAAGTCTTTTTCCCTGCAATGAAGTCTTTTTCCTTTGTTCACTGGAATAAAGTCTCTTTCCTTTAAATTCCTTTTCAGAGAACTTTTGTTCACAACTGTAAAACTCTTTTCAACTTTACTGTATGTATAAAATTTTTCACCATAAAATGTTAGAAAAACTTACCAAAAAATGGATAAAGATCTTATAATTCATAGATATTCTCTTTCAGTCATGTTGGTGCAAATCTATTTTCCCATTTTGCTACTGTCCTGTTAAAAACTTATCAGTAAGCATACATTTCAAATATTTTTCAAATCTTTCTCCTTATTTCTTCTATTCCTTTAAAATTAAAAAAGATATCCTTCCACAATTCTATTATATATTCTATTTTCTTTGGGTCTTTCTATAACATGATTTTTTTCATTAATTTCATTCACTCATTGAAATAATTCATTTCCAGTTTACATTGGTATATAGCAAAAGATGTTGATGTAACTCCTTTTTTAAAAAAATGGCTAATCAGCTTCCCAACACCACTGTAATACTTTCTTTTTTGGGTGAAAACATATTTATTATATTAAGTGCTTATTTATTGTTGAATCTATTTCTAGACTCGAGTATTGTTCTGAAGATATATGTTTATACTTTTTCATCATTATTACCCATTTCTTCTTTTTGGAAAGTTCCTTAGGAAGCTCCCATGTATATTTTCCCCTTAGGTCATACTTTCAGGTTCCCCCCCAAAATCCCAGATGATTTTAAATGAAATTATGTTACATTTGCAAATTAACTCTGAAAAGTATTTATAAATTAAAACACTGCACACACATACAAAGAACACTTTGGCTTTCTGACACTTGTTTTTAGTTTTTCTCAGGGTAAAGAAGCTTCATGCATATTTCTTGAGACTGCTGTTGTATATAACTACTTCTCTATAATTCTATTTCCATATCCAGCATTTACTTAGATCAGAACATACTTAAAGGCCCACCTTTTCAGCTACAAATATACCTGGAAAGAGGCAAGGTTTTCCATACTCAGGTGGAATCATGAGAGAGAAATTAGTTTCAGCACTATAATTATAGAAACCTCTCCTCTGATACAATGGTTTTGCAGTTATGAGTTATCTGATATTCTGCTTGCCTTCCCTTCATTTCTTGTTTCAATGGATTAGCAGCTTTCAGGTCTATTTTGACCTCCATTATCCATAGGCACTTACTCTTTGACCAGCCAGGGCCTAGCCCCACCCAAGGTCTGTCTGCCTCAGCTACTCACAGACCTTCACACCAAAAGATCCCACTGTACTTGTGTCAACTGGTTACATTGTTCAAATGAATGTGAAATTTCAAAACAAAACCTTAATACTTAATCAAACAATTCCTAAAGATCGGTCAAAGTGTAAGGCCCAAGGTCAGATATATGTTAAAATATAACTAGTAATTTTTCCTAGCACTCTGGGAGGCTAAGGCATGAGGAATGCTTGAGCTCAAGAGTTTGAGGTTGCAGTACTCCAGCTGGGACGAAAGAGTGAGACTCTCTCTCCAAAAAAAAAAATAAATAAATATCATTATTATTATTATTATTTAGTTGGTATATAAGAATTTGATTTAATATCAAAAGCAAAATCCACAGTATTTCTGACCAGAGGCACCACTTCTATGAAATACAGTGTCTGAGGGATGACATAATTCTTAACTCCAGAATAAGTCTATCTATATGTCTAAAATTAGCAATAATTTCATACATATACATATATATACTAGAAAGTCTACATATATTACACACACATACACACACACTCTCTCTCTCACACACACATATGAAAGAATGAAACTGCCATTATTTGTGTTCATTCTAGCACAGTAGACAGAAAAGACACATTTCTTGAACACTCTTTAAAATAATCTATTCAAGAGCAGAAATTATATCTGCTATTTCTTCCCTTCACACAGTAGTTGTTAAATAGATATGGCCAAACTATTGACTTAAAAGCTGAGTAAAATGATTTCTCATAAAACACAGGATGGATGTGATAATAGGACTTATAATTCCTAAGCATTTCCCTTTTTTGATACTTTTTTTCCCTTTTTGATATCTTTTTTTTGATACTTCCTCTTAAGAATTATGATACTCAATTTCACCACAGTGAACTAAGAACTCAAAGCAAGTTCAGCGTTCAAGTAATGAAGCACAATGTGCCTTCATGAAAAAGAGGTCTCCATAACAACCAACAGAAAAGATGTATAACAACTGATATTAAATAGAACGCATTTTAAGTTCTCCAAATCAACTTCTTTTTATGCAAACTGATCATTAATTTCCAAAGACAGAGCTAAAGAAAGTCAAATGTTTATATTTTACTGGGAAATAAAAATTAAAAATACCATCATGCAAACTTTATGGGAAATAACTGTTCGTGTGCAAAAAGAAAATGTGTTATTGATTTATTTCCCTGTCTTCTCCGCATAGATAGCCTGACTGGCTAAAGAACAATCGATTTCCAAAAAGGAAAAGCAGATGTGTTTCCAACCACTCATTCACACAAGTTAGTCAATATTCCTCATACTCTTGACATCCACTTACAAATATAACAATAAAAAATTAAAAAATAAAAATTTGTGGAAAATGAGTTTGCTTTCTAACGATGGCATATACAAATCCTAGAATCTATGGCTCCCACACAAGAAACAGTCATTAGCCTAAGTTAGAGGAATCAAACCAACTGAGGTTCTGTAAAACATCCCGCTCTGAAAGGATTACTGTAGCTGCCAGACCAGATGGTAAAAGGACTTGGGAAAAAAGGGGAAGGAATCTTGACTTTTAACCTCTTTACTTAATAGTACAAATTGCTAGTCCCAGAAAGCTAATATGACAGGCTCATATTCATTTACTAAATAGTGACAAAACTCAAGTCCCTTGATTCTTTCTACATCACTGTCTCTATTTAAGGATATTCTAAAAAGAGGAAAAATAAGTACCAATAAGGAATTTCCTTGTACTATATTCAAATTGATGACTTAGTTTGGGTCTGAAATGTCGTAATATCTGTTATTGTTACAGGTCTTCAATTGGGCTATTAGTTGCTGTGTTTGGGCATCTGAAGCCAACTAATCAAGCATAAACATGTTAGTACATAATCATACAATCTCTTATTAGGAGAAGCTCTAACTCAAAGCATATAAACAAGTATCTTACAATTCCTAAGGCTTAGTTCTTAATTTTTAAAAATTCACATCAAATCAACAATATGGAAAGAACACCTTTTATATCCAAAACATAAGGTTGAACACTGCATGAAAAACAAAGTAGTAGAGGAAGCAGTCCCTGACCTAAGAAATTTTAAAATCTAGTTTTAGTTTTATCCTGGGCTAGCTATCACTCACAGATACAGGCAAAAGAAAGTCAGCCAGGTGCAGTGGCTCATGCCGGCCCCTTTGGAAAGCCGAAGAGGGAGGATTAGTTGAGGCTAGGAGTTTGAGACCAGCCTGAGCAAGAGCAAGACCTCATCTCTACAAACTAAAAAATTTTTTTAAAAATTAGCCAGGCATAGTGGCACATGCCTGTAGTCCTGAGAGGCTCAGACAAGAGGATTGCTTGAACCCAGGAGTTTGAGATTTGAGGTTGCAGTGAGCTATGATGATGATGCTATTTATTGCTCTAGTCCAGGCGACAGAGTGAGACTCTGTCTCAAAAAAAAAAAAAAAAAAAAAAAAAAGGAGGTCACTTTCAGACACATTAAGAATATAAGGAATTAAAATACATAAGTATAATGAGATAAATTAGGTAGGGCAATACAGCTCTAAAATGTATATGAAAGCCTTTAAACTGGTCACAATTTAAAATCATTACATTTTAAATAGTCTACCTTTCTTTTCAAATCATTAGAGAAAATAAAATATAAAGAATGAATGAAAACCAGTTCTACAGCTTTAGACCACCCACAAACAGATACGCATCCCCTCTATTTTCCTCATCTCAGATAACAACACAATATTGAACTGGGCAGGAATCAGAGTTAGGACCCTGCAATATGCTACCAGAATCCTCCCCCACGGCAACCCTGACATAAAAGAATCCCCTGTATGTGTAAAGTCCTTTCCACTTTATACTTTCTTGTATTTTTATCTTATGTATTCTCATGTAACTCTCACAACACTGAGCAGGAAATATACTAATTAGTAATGCACAGAAGCCCTTTTTTCACCTGGCATAACAGTCCCATCTCACCTGGCTCATTAAGCTGGAACAAAAAGTCCTATTGCCAATTTGAATAGAAAGAAGGAAGAGTACCAGAAAGGGGGAGATGTGGAATTTATCCAAATATAACATCAACGGCACCTGATATTTTATCAGATAAATAAATTCCCACTACCCAAGCGAGCAAATTGAGACTTGCAAAGGTTAGTTACAGCATAGCGGTTGGAACACATGCTGCTGGTCACAATGATCTGCGTGAAAATCCTGGATCCGGCAAAGACCGGCTGCACAATCTGGGATTATTCACTCCATTTCTCTGCACCTGTTTCTTCACATACAAATTGGGGAAAAACAATATATAGAGAGGATTTATCTATGTACCTATTCTCACAGAGGACTAAGTTAATCCAATTTATTCCTTAGTATAGTAAATTGCTTTTTAGTAATTAAGCAATTATTGGGTGAATGTCAATCACTGTTATACATAGTTATGATTATTACTGTTAAACTGTCCAAGGCAATGTTAACTAATACGAGGTAGAGAAAAAAGGTTACTCCGGACCCATAAACGCATGTCTCGGGTTCCTTGTACCATATCCCAGTACAACACCTAACATTCCCAATTCATCTGCTTTTCCTTCCATCTAGTCCATATTTCTTTATCTTTGCAAAGGAATATCACGAGATGGACATATTACTAAATTCCAAATTTATTTGTCTGCTGCATTTCCCTGGCATGCCCAGCAAAGAGTTCAATAATAAACATCTGTCAAAATGCTGGTTATTTTTAAAAATAAATAATGTGCTGGGAAAATGTTCACATAGCATTTAGCAGGTGAAACTGTTTTCTTCTTCACCATGAAGACATATTTGCCAAATTGCCAAATAAAACAAACAAACAAAAAACCACCACATGCTACCCTGGCCCACACCTCAAGTACAGCACATTTATAGTACAGATTGAGTGTGATAAAGGAATGGCCAAAGTCAAAATTCCCTTACACTCTGTGTTCATGGTGTCCTTTTAAGAAGAAGAAGGAAACACAAGAATAAATGTCACCTAGGTAGGTTAGAACGGTTCCTGATCTCTGAAGGACTGTAACAGACTGGCGCTGCAGCACAGGAAGATCAGCCTAACAAGCCCAACAGAAAAGGTCAGTGGAGAGACAGCCCTTACTGAGCAACATCACTGCTTCACTGGCTGTGTTCTTTTGTCTTCTATTTTATAGTTTTAACAAATGCAGCTCAGATCTAAAAGGGTGTGTGCAAAGGTTTTAAAATACAATATGTAGAGAGTGCTCAGAATGCGTGGGAGAGCCAGCTAAGGTCATAACTATCTAGAACTCTCCTTTGGTACATCACTCTCCCAAACCATATATAACAATTTATCTTTTCTCCCGTGTAATTACTTCCCACCGAGCACAAACTAATCTGACTTATCATTGTATCCCCAACATCTAGCCAGTCCCTGGAACTTGGAAGGCAAATAATAAAATGTTGACTGGATAGATGGCTAGAAGGAGGTGACCTGCTGAGACCTGAGGGACTGCTACAGTGCAGGACTGGGCTGAGAATGAAACAGTACAAACCTGGCAGCCCAAAACTGTGGTAAGAGGGCCTTGCTTATCTCTCCCTAGTTCTAGTCAGTGCTGCAAGGTAAGATCCAGAGGTACCAGCAACAAATGGAAATCCCGAAAAGCTTCAAAGGACCAGGGCGAAGATCCCTGTAAGTTATGGCACTGAGGAGCCTAGCAAGGAAAGTAGTCCATATTTAGCTCTGGAACCTCCCAGAGCACCAAACAGCACTGCAAGAGCTAGAAGCCCAGAAACAGCTTACCAGGAGATTAGGGATTTTCCTGCTAATATTCTGATGCCCTGATCATTCTTCTAAAGCTGCCTGCAGAAGACAGTGGCTTTTACAAATTATTTTGATTTGAGTAGAAGATTTAGTTTCTTTTGTTAAAACACTATGTTCTGTAAAAATTATCTATCTAGCTTTTTTCTTTAACATTTCTCTACAAAGGAAACCAAATAACATAGGAACCAACAACAGGAAAATGATTAAGTACTCCATACTAAGAAATATTATAAAGCCATTTAAAATGTTATCTTTGAGTAGTAGTAATAACATATAGAAAAGAGTCACAAAACAATGTTAAGTGAATAATGCAGGATATAAAACTGCACATAGAGTCTGAAACATCACACTGATTAGATTAAAAAAGACTGGAAGAAAACATTATTTCTTGGCATAGGAATTACAAATGGTTGTACAACTTTCTGTACTTTCCAATTTGTCTACAATGAAGATATTTTATTTATAACAAGAAAAGTTATTTATTATTAAAAGAATGATGCTTGATGAGAATAATCATTTTCCTGAAAAAGCAACTACCAATGTCAAACTGAAGGTTGCAAAACTGTAAGTCTAATGTCCTTTCTGGTGGTACATATGGAAAAAAATCAGCTGAAAGCAAAACATATCAATCAATCTGTTTAGTTTCCAATAAATAGGGTACAGGTGCTAATACGATAGGTCCTGGAGGAAAGATAACCTTCCTAGTTAAGTGGCACATCTACAAAAAGGAGAGTGACCCTGGATATAATGTAATTATGGCCCTTTAAATTGCACCATAGCAATGAGTGATGGAGTTCTTTGTTTTTAAATCTTCCTTTTCATATCTGCCCTGTGAAATATTCTGGGAAACCAGATCAGAATCACAAGGCCGTGGACACTAATGCTTTTACTTGAGAACACTGCATAAATTATTGATAACACAGAGGCTGCACTGCGCTCAAAGAGTCTGCAGAAGATGAAAAGCTTTTATTTTGATAAAAAGCAAGAGAATGGGAATAAAAACATGTGGGTGGCTAGACTCTGCTAAGGGTTGCCAACCTTCAAATTTCCCTTGGCCTTTGTTGCATGTCCTTCTCTATTTCCTTCAGATAATTTCCTATGTCAGTTAAGGGCACTTCCATCCGCCCACTTCCTCAACCTAGAAACTTGGTAGTCACCCTTGATTTCTCTGTCTCCCTCAGGAGAATCCAACACTGAATCCAACAAGCTCCATCAGTTCTACCATCCGCAGATGTCCTGAATGCATCCTCTTCTCTCCTTCTCTGCCTTGAATACCGCAGTCTAAGCCACCATCACTTCTCAACTTACCCAAGAGCCTCCTTACTGGTCTCCTGCTTCCATCCGTGCTCTCTTCTCTCCAGTCCACTTTCCATATAAGACAAACATTGGACCATGTTGAGTTTTAAAACCATACAGTGGCTTCCTATGCACTCAGAGTAAAGCCCAGATTCCATGCTGTGGATGTGAACTCCTATGCGATCTGGCCCTTGCCTCTTGCCTTTCTAACCTTGCTCACCATTTCAGCCGTACTGGTCTCCTTTCTGAAGGGGAAGGGCCAAACTCTTTCACCCTTCAAGGCCTCTGCACATGCTGAGCCCCTGCCTGAAACACCCTTCCTTCACAAAGGTGACGTCCTGGAATCTTACACCTTAAATCTCAAGTCCTCAAGTCCGCTTTCTCTGGCTACCTTATCTACATTAAGACCAATTATCCTTGACCTCTGCACCCTGTTTGCTAAATATGTATGTGTTGCATATTTTTTTGTTATCTGTTACATTATCCATTTAAACTATAAGCTCCATGAGGGCAGGGACCATTTCTATCTTGTTCATTGTTGTATCCCTAGGAGCTACACACAGTATGTTTTAATGAATTGAAGAATACTTTGTTTCGTATGTAATCTATGGTATTTATACAAGTACAGTTGACACTTAAACAACATGAGTTTGAATTTCGAGGGTCCACTTACACATAAATTTTCTTCAGTAAATATACTGGAAACTTTTTTTGGAGATTTATGACAATTTGAAAAACTCACAGACAAACTACATAGACTACATCCAAAAAATTAAGAAAAAGTTAGGTATGCCATGAATGCATAAAATATATGTAGAAACTAGTCTATTTAATCATTTAGTACCACAAAATATACACAAATTGATTATAAGTTAAAATATATAAAAACTTATGCAAACATTTACAGATGGTGCCATTTACAGTGGAGAGAAATGTAAACAAATGTAAAGATGCAGTATTAAATCACATCTGCATAAAATTCACTGTGGTACATACTGCACTACTGTCATAATTTCATAGCCACTCCTGTTGCTCCTGCAGTCAGCTAAAGTGTTGTATCTACTTAAAATGCCATGTGACATAAATCATGTCCATGTGAGCTGTTTATCTCTTAAGTACATTGAATATCACAGCAAAAAAGTGATCTCTAGTGGTTCTTGCATATTCTTCGTGTTTGGCGTGATACCATAAACCAGGAATAAGACAATGGGGCCTTTATGACGTGCCATGAGTGATGCTGAAAGTGCTCCCAAGAAGCAGAGAAAAGTTATGACATTACAAGAAAAAGTTGAATTGCTTGACATTGAGGTCTACAGCTGTGGTTGCCCACCATTTCAAGAATCAAGCATAAGGACCATTGTTTAAAAGAAAAAAGAAAGAAAGAAAGGAAAAAGGAAAGGAAAAGAAAGGAAAGGAAAAGGGACTGGGTGTGGTGGCTCACACACCTGTAATCCTAGGACTTCGGGAGGCTGAGGCAGGAGAACTGCTTGAGCCCATGAGTGTGAGGTTGCAATGAGCTATGATGAGGCCACTGCACTGTAGCCTGGGAGACACAGCAAGACTCTATCTCAAAAAAAAAAAAAAAAAAAAAAAGAAAGAAAGAAAAGGAAATTCATTCAGCTCTCTACAGCTACATCAGCAGCTGCAAACATCTTGCACTTTATGCAAAATATCTTTTTATCTCCTATTGAAAATGTATGTGGGTGCAGAATTGTTATAAGAAAGGCATACCTATAAAGTCTAATATGATTTGAGAAAAAAAATGAAGTCATTATATGACAATTTAAAGCAAAAGGAAGGTGAAGAATCTAAAGCTGAAGAATTTAATGCCAACAAAAGATGGTTTGATAATTTTAGAAAGAGGTTTGGCTTAAAAAATGTCAAAATAACAGGAGAAGCAGCTTCTGTCAATCAAGAGGAAGCAGACGAGTTCCCAGATGTCATTAAGAAAATCATTAAGGCCGGGCATGGTGGCTCACGCCTGTAATCCTAACACTCTGGGAGGCCCAGGCGGATGGATCACTTGAGCTCAGAAGTTGAGACCAGCCTGAGGAAGAGCAAGACCCCATCTATACTAAAAGAATAGAAAGAAATTAGCTGGACAACTAAAAATACATATATAAAAAATTAGCCGGGCATGGTGGTGCATGCCTGTAGTCCCAGCTACTTGGGAGGCTGAGGTAGTAGGATTGCTTGAGCCCAGGAGTTTGAGGTTGCTGTGAGCTAGGCTGATGCCACGGCACTCTAGCCCGGGCAACGTGAGACTCTGTCTCAAAAAAAATAAATAAATAAAAGAAAGAAAGAAAAGAAAAGAAAATCATTAAGGAGAAAGAGTAATTGGCTGAATAGGTTTGCAATGCAGAGGAAAATGTCCTATTCTGGGGAAAAAAATGCCACAAAGGACATTTATTAGTAAGGAAGAGAAGCAATCACCAGGATTTAAGGCAGGAAGAGACAGGCTAACTCTAATGTTTTGTGCAAATGCAGTCAGGTTTATGACCAAGACTGCCTTTATCAATAAACCTGCTAAACCCTGAGCCTTGAAGGAAAAAGGTAAACCCCAGCTGCCAGTCTTTTGGTTGTACAACAAGAAGGTTTTGGAAACAAGACCCCTTTTTCTGGATTACTTCCATTCTGCTTTGTCCCTGAAGCCAGGAAGTACCTGCAAGTAAGGGACTGCTTTTTAAAGTTTTTTTGCTATTAGACAATCAATGCCCCTGGCCACCCAGAACCCCATGAGCTTAACACAGAAGGCACCGAAGTGGTCTACTTGCCTCTAAACATAATTTCTCTATTTCAGCCTCTAGATTGGGGGTCATAAGGACCTTTAAGGCTCATTACACCCCATACTCTAAAGAAAGGATTGTCAATGCTATAGAAGAAAACCCCCATAGAGAGAACATTGTGAAAATCTGTAAGGATTATACTATTAAAGAAGTCATCGTTGTTATAGACAAAGCTGTAAAAGCCATCAAGCCTGGAACTTCCAAAAAATTCCTGCTGGGAAAAACTGTGTCCAGATGTTGTGTATGACTTCACAGGACTTAAAACAGAGGCCATCAAGGCAATCATCAAAGAGATTGAGGATATGGCAAAAATGATGGGGGTGAAGGGTTTCAAGATATGGATCTTGGAGAAATTCAAGAGCTAATATTAATAGATACCACACCAGAGGAATTAGCAGAAGACGACTTGATGAAGATGAGTGCTTCCAAACCAGTGTCAGACTAGGAGGAAGAAGACATAGAAGCAGCAGTGCCAAAAAACAAATTGACATTAGATAATCTGGCAGAATGGTTCTGACAATTCAAGACTGCTTTTGACTTCTTTTACTACATGGACCCTTCTATGATACGGATATTGAAACTAAAGCAAATGGTGAAGGAAGGATTGTTACAGTATACAAACATTTTTAGAGAAATGAAAAAGCAAAAGTATCTGACAGAAAGTACAATGTATTTCCATAAAGTTACATGGCATGTGCCTGGCTCTCCTGGCTCCACTTCTTCCCATGAGGCAGCAATCCCCCCCTTCCTTCTCCTCAGCCTACTCAACATGAAGACAATGAGGATGAAGACCTTTATGATGATCCACTTCCACTTAATCAGTAGTAAATATGTTTTCTCTTCCTTATGATTTTTGAAATAACATTTTCTTCTCTCTGGCTTACTTTAAGAACATGGCATATAATGCACATAGCATACAAAATACATGTTAAAATATGTGTTAATCAACCATTTGTGTTATCAGTAAGGCTTCCAGCCAGTCAAGAGTAGAGTAGTAAAGTTTTTTTTTTTTTTTTTTGGGGGGGGGGTGGTGGGGGGGGCGGTGGGCGGGGAGAGGATTGTGTCCCTAACCCCGGGATTGTTCAAGGGTCAACTTGAATATAATAATTAGGGCAAGAAAGAGAAAACAAATCCCTGACTTCCAAGCTGATTTCTTAAGTCGTTGTTTACTTCTGTATTTGATTTCTCAACATGCTCTCTCAGGCCAATTTCTAAAATAAAAATTTGGCATGGAGACGTATAATCACAAAAAACATCCCCAGCCTCCAAACACCTGGTATTAAGCTGACTAACCTACCCTGAAATGTCACAGACTTCACATTACATCTATTTAATCCAGATCCTTTAATTATTGCCAGCCTAGGAAGTCATCTGATAATGAACAGAGTATAGATTGACAGACACCAAGTTAAAGTAAAACTGGATTGCAGCTAGACATGTACATTTGCAGGGTTCTAAATTTACCTAGAGGACTCTCTAAACAATTCTATCATATGGACAGCATACACAGGGCCCTCCAGACAGATTCTGGGCAAGACAGTTCTCACAATCGAAATACTCTACTTGGTAAAACCTCTCCCTACACCATCTCATAAACACTGTGATTGTCATTCCTGTAATTAAATTGTTCTGATGAAACACAGAATTGCCAGGTTCCAACTATTTCCCCTGCAATAACCATTTCTAAAGCCTCTTCATTCAGATGTTTAAAATATTTAACTTATCACTTCAAATGGGGCTCTATATAGAAAAAATGATGAGTGCTAGAAACAATTCTGAAAAATGAACTCACAAGGTAACACAAAAAAACAATGGGTTTGCCTGTTTTTTAATGACTGATGTCCTTAGTTTAGTATTTCGTTCAATGTAATTTAGATTGACCATTTAGTACAAATACTCCTCCAGAAAGCTTTGTCGTAGTGATATATATTTACTCAGTGTTCAATATGTGGCAGGCCCCTTACATGCATTGTCATTAAATCCTCCTGGCAACACAGGTAGGTACCAATATTAGCATCCATTCCATAGATTAAGAGGAGGCTCAGAGAGATAGGTAACTTAACAGAGTTAAACCTGAAGTAAGTGGCAGGGCAAGGTTTTGAACCCATTAAGTCAATGCATTTAATAACTACTCTATAGAAATGAATATATGAGTGCTTCATCCACAGGGTATTTCTGAGGTGTCATTTAGACTTTACTCAGATTAAACCTATCATTCCTCCATTGTTAAATTCAAAATGCCTAAGCATTTCCAATATCCATTATAGCTCAAATCACCAGTAAAGAAACATTTACTTAGTATACAGCATACATCACAAGTAAAGAAACATTTACTTAGTATACAGCATATTCTAGGCCTTGTCCTAGGCATTGGTAAAACAAAAAATAGAAGAAAGCCCCATTCCTGGTGGGCAAACTGGAACACAGCGCAGGTATAACAGGGGGCACTGCAGGGAGCAGTGTGCAGTGACCAACCACATCCCCAAGGGAAGCTTTCAAAAAGGCTTCATGGAAGTAACATGAGCTGCGATTCAAAGGGAAGAAAGGCATTTCAGTTAGAGGAAAAACACTTTGCAGAGGTGTGAAACTGCGATCATATGCCCTCTTAGGTGAAAAGAAAGACTTTATAGAGAAGCTGGAGTTGGCAGTGCCCCAGAGGAGAAAAACAACTAAGGCTTTCCAGACAGGCTGAATCCAGACGAGAAAGGGTCTTACATGGTAAGGAAATGGGGCTTACCCTACAGGTGATGGGGAACTGTTAGAAAAGCACTATGGCAGAGTGGAAAAAGCACTACTGACAGACAGATAGGGGTATGACTCTTCCTTATGCCACTTACAGGGAGGTTGGTTTTGAGCAAGGTGCATAATTTTCTTGAACCACAGTTTCCTCATCTGCAAAACACAGACAACATATTCTTCATGGGATTGTTGTAAGGTATAAATGAACGCATTCTATCTGCCCATATGAAACATCTAGTACAAAGCAACTGCTCAACACATGCTGGTTCCTTTCACCACTAGGAGTTACAAGCTCTCTAGAATTTGATTTCCCTTTAACTGAAAGGTAGAAATCTTAAAAGGGTAGAATCAAAAGATAGAGAGCAAGGGATGGTCTCTATCTCCCTCATTCTTAGCACGATTGTTTGTGAATAAATTTATTTATTCTACAGATTTTATTGGTCAGCTGCAATGGGCCAGGTCTTTACACAAGTGCTAGGCACTGGCGTGTTCAAGGAATAGCAAGAAGGCTTGTGTAGCTAGAGCAGTTCAGCAAGAAGGAATACAATGGAAGGTAAGATCAGAGAGGTAACAGGGCCAGATATGCTAGAGCTTTAACTCTGAGGGGAAGTGAAAGCTATTGGAGGGTTTGAACAGAAGAGTGACAAGGTGTGATTGGTGTTGGAAAAGGCTTTCTCTGGCTGATGAGAAGGGTGAACACAGAGTCACCTATCAGAAGTCCTCCATAGTAATCCAGACAGAAGATGGTGTCTTGAACCAAGGTAGTAATGGGAGAGGCAAGGTGATATATTTTGAAGGTAAAGCCAACAACACTTCTTGACACAGTACATGTGGAGTGTAAGAAATAAAGGGGCCAACCATGACCTCAAGGTTTTTGGCCTGAGTACCTAGAAGGATAGAGCAGTCACAATCTGAGAAGGCGATGAGTAGGCAAGTAGCAGGTGGGAGAGGCATCAGAAATCAGTTTTGGAACATGTTCAAATAGAGACATTTATGGGATATCTTAGTGGAGACATCAACTAGGCCACTGGACAAGGAGGTCTTGAGCTCCGAAAGGTCTAGACTAGACTAGAGGTCTAGATTAGAGAGGCCTACACTAGAGATATCAATTTGGGAGATAGCTGCATATAAATGGTATTTAGAAAGGTAAGACTAGATGAATAAACAAACATTAAATTTGAAGTCACAGAGTCATGGGTTTGACTCTTGGCACTGACACAATGGTGCAACCATAGACAAACTTCTTTAAAACTTCTCTGAATTAATTTTCTCCTGAATGAAATGGAAGGATAAAACCTACCTTAGAGATTACATGAATTAAATACACAAAGCACCTAGACAGTGTCTGGTACATGTCAAGCTCTCAAATAGTACTGACTTTATTAGGTTTTTAAGCAAATAAGTGATGTTAAATTTGTTTTGTTAGAAAGATACCCTTATGGCAGCCAGTCCCTGTCACTGAAATGAAACATTCCATCAGATATGTAAACCAAAACTGCAACAATATCCTGTCTTTTCTCTATGAAACCAAGGTAAAAAGACATCTGAAAGAGAAGAAAGGGAAAAGGTAAGTGTTTAAGTACCCATCCTGGAGAAATGTACTCTGAAAGAACAATATTTGTTGAATAGTAAGTAATTTTAGTTTAGAGGCAGGGGTAGTTCAAGAGGCGGAGTCCATACCATTCTTCAGAGTTGTAGCCATTGCTGATAAGAGCATACCCTCTCAAAATCTCTTTGACCCTGAGAAATACAAATGTAATTAAGGAAAACTGTATGGAAAGTTAAGAAACACAGACTGTATCATTTTCATCCTCAGGCAAAGCAGGCACTAATACTTAACTGGAAACTCTGCAACTGGAAATGGTAATAATACTTGCCATCTCACAGGGGTGTGGTGATGTTATTTTGCAAGTTTGGACTTAAAAATTAATACCACTAATAATAAAATCTGAAGAACTAAAGTAACATCCATAAAATATTTCAAGGGACTGCAATGAATAGAAACATCTATGTATTATAACGGTGTACAATCACTTCCTCATCTCGGGATGAGGTCAGGCTCCTTTTAGACTCCACTAATGACAAACCTTAATTGGCTGAAGGCAATTAAACAATATAGGGAACTCCCGACCTTTTCTGAGAAGTCTTATTGACTTGGGAATATGATGCAGTATCACAAAAGTAATATATGCTTAATTTAGTAAATATTTCTTGATCTGAAAATTTAATTTGTCTCAAACATATGACTTCTTCAAAATAGGCAGAATAGAATTTGTTAGGCCCCAATAGAAAGATTGAAAAGGAATAGTCTCAAACGTCCCAGCAATGCATACCAATACTTGCTTCATTAGTCATTTTTATTAATACCAATTTTAAACAACCCTAAGACTATAAAGCATAGACAATTTGTTTTTATTCCTCCACTGAGAGGCTCTAAGTCAAAATAAAAAATTACAGGCCGGGTGCAGTGGCTCACGTTGGTAATCCTAGCGCTTTAGGAGGCCGAGACCAGAGGATCCCTTGAGCCCAGGAGGTTGATTGAGATCAGCCTGGACAATAGTGAGACCCCATATCTACAAAAAAAGAAAATTAGGCAAGCATGGTATTGCATGCCTGTAGTCAGTCCCAGCTACTCCGGAGGCTGACACAGGGGGATCACTTAAGTCCAGGAGTTTGAGGCTGCAGTGAGCTATGATGACACCACATAGCTCTAGCCTGGGCAACAGAGTGAGACTCCATCTTAAAAAAAATAATAAAAAATTACTAAGACTGAATACATTTTCTTCCTCCAAATTGCTGCAATCAGATATGAGAAGGTTTTAGAAGCTTTTAGAAAATAGTAAGGTGTTCCAAAGATTATTAATATCATGTATTTTGTGATGATTCAGTGAAAACTCATTCTTGAATGTCTATTTAATCCTTTAGAGATTACTATGTTAGTTCTAAAACAAAAAGGTGAATTGTTTTGTGTGCTGCAATGATGGTTCAAAATATTACTTACCACATAATAGTTATGTTAGAAAATTCAAAAGAAAAAAAGAATTAATTACCATCATGATGAAAGAATACATACAGAATGGCAAAACTCTTATAAGAAAGTAAGGGGAAAAAAAAAGAATATATACAGAGTGGAAACACTATGCTAAAATGTATTATACAGTTAACATAAAGACCCCACAGATTACACAAAATTTCATTTTAACACTTAACTGTTAAATAATTTTGCCTTAAAAAGAAAATAAATAACCTCTAACTGGATCAAAGATTCAAAAGTAAAAAAAAGCATAAAAGTACTAGAAGGAAATACGGGACATCTATAATTTTTTTCAATCTTAGAGAAGGGAAAGGCTTTGTTGGCATGACACAAAACAAAGGCCATAAACAGAAAAAATGTATAAATCTGATTATATAAAAATTAAAATACCTCCATGAAAGAAGAATGTCATAAATAGAAAGACAAATGACAAACTGGAAAAATTTATTTATTTATGGCAGAAAAAAAAGATAAATCTTCCTATTTAAAATAAGCTAGTACATATCAATAAAAATATTTATACATATTTAACAATGTTCAACCTCATTCATAATTAAAGAAACAAGTTAAAATGAGATATTATTTTTACCCATCAGGTTGACAAAGATTATAGCAATAATAATTATAAAAATTTACCATGCTTAATATATACCTCATTTTATAGGTGAGAAAGCTATATAATCTTCCTAACATCACAGAACCAGGAAATGGTAGAAGTGTCATTTTTAAAAATTTATTAACACACGACACTGTGAGGGTGAGGTACAGCAGATACTGTCATACACTATTGCTGATAATGTCTTATGGAAGACTCTTGGGAGAAAATGTCCTAAAGGAGACCCAGTGACCCCGAAAGTGCTACATAATTTTTCCTGCTCATTAGAGTAACATTTATTGTTACAACATCAAAATATGCCAAAGTCTTGTGCCCATTCTAGAGACAGGATGCATGTTTCCAAAACAGAAGAACAACAGTATGCAAAATTCATGGACATTAGCTAAATATTGTATTTTTGTGTCCATCAGTATCCCACATAGCATAAAAGACGAGGCTGGATGTTGTGTGGCCTCCCCTTCCCCCAGTTATGGTTGTATAATCATCCCAGAAAAACTAGGCTGCAGAGCGTGTCAGAGTACCTATGTCCATTCTTATCACAAAGAAGGAATCACACAGTTTCCAAGAGCCGTATCAGCTAGACAATTGAAGAATGCCTCCTGGCAATCATGCCACAGTGTTTGGCATTATCCTCAACAGGGAATAGAGACAGAGTGATGCTCTGTCTAGTTACACTTGCCACTTCACTGTAATTAAAAATCAAGGTACAACCTAGCCCAGACAGAGGCTATAAAACAGAGCATAAGTTGGATACTTCTTCGAAGAGTAATTAGCAATATCCAGCAAAATTTTAAATTCATGAACTAATCTACCAACTTCATTTTGGGGGAATTTACGCTGCAAACACATTTCTGTATGTTCACAAAGGCTGGTAATAGCCTAAACTGAAAACAACCCAACAGGCCATCAGGACCACTCTGGAGCCGCTTTCTTAAAAGAACGCAGTCGATCTAAATGATAGTCTCTCCGTCTTTTTTAAACACTAGCTTTAAAAAGCAAACACTCAAGGAATATAAAAATATGGACCATAAACTCTCATTTATGTAAAAGAAAAAAGAAAAAAACACATACATGCATTTACTATTCAAGAATAGTTCTGGAAGGTTACATGAGGTCACCCATGTTCCTTGAATTGTGGCCTTCTGCCTCTACCTTCAAAGCCAGCATAGGCCGGTTGAGTTCTTCTCATATTACATTACTCTGACCTCTTCTTCTGAATCCCCCTTCCACATTTAAGAACCCCTGTGATTATACTGAGCCCACCTGGATAAGATCACAATAATCTTCATATTTTAAAGTCAGCCCATTAGCAGCCCTAATTCCATCAGATTTAAATCTTAATCTCCCTTTTCCATTTAATGTAACATACCCACAGGTTCCAGGGATTAGGATATGGACACGGACATCTTTGGGGGCCATTATTCTGTTTACCACCAGTGTGAGTATGAAGTTTAGGGAAAAGAGCTTTCTTATTTTTCTTTAAGTTAAAATATGTTTTATTATAATCGCCTATACAGCTATTTTAGGAAAATAGGAATAAATGTATGCAGAGAAAAGGGGCATTTATGAGTAAAAAGAAAAGTGATCTTATATATGGATATATAATATTAATAAGATACATGTCAAAAGTAATAATGCAATGAGGAATAACAAATAGGAAAACATATGTAAAAAAGGAGAACATTCCAATTAGCACCAAGCATTAATAAAATAATTTCTCCCAGTAGCAACCACTTTTCAGATCTCCATTCTTTGCTAATATTAATTCTTTAAAAGTATCCATACCACTGTCTTGCAGCTCTGGCTAATTTAGTGACTGTAACATGATTCCTTGGCACATAAACACCTCTAGGCTTCACTGGAGGAAAAAAGAACACTCTAGTAATAGAATTTGTAATGAATAACCAATCAATCTGCTTGCTCATCTACTAAAATTACATTCATCCTCAAGTGCAGAAAAATGAACATACAGGAAAGATTCCATCCTACATTGCAGGATGACACCTTTCTAAAACTCTTAAATGGAAATCAACTAATACCCTTGCACAACATCACCCGGGCTTTCTCGCTCACGTTCAGGGCCTTCACATCATGAGGCAGCCTGAGCGCTGTCCCCCAGAGAAATCCTTGAACATTCTAGAACGTATCTTCTACTGATGGTAACTTGGCTCAATCCAGAGAAAAGGGAAGCTAAGGGGTAGACAGTGAGGGGAGCAGGGAAGAAGAGAGGCAAAAAGGTGAATAATAAGTTTTGATGGGGTGTGTGTGTGTGTGTGTGTGTGTGTGTGTGTTTCCATGGAATAAATTCTATAGTATGAAATTAGAGAAAAATATTCTTCAAGACAGTAGATTAATCCAGAGTTAATTGGAGATGCTTTTGGCAATGATATTATTGCATAGACTATTTTAAATGCAAATATGAAAGTCTAGGTATATCAGCAACTTATCCTACCAATGATGGTTTTTCCTAAGAAGAAATGCTACCAATCAGTACTCCATATTGACAAATAGGTACACCCAGACCCCAATGGTAAAGAAATGAACTGCATCACTAGATTAAAACCCCAATCTTTAAAATAAAGTTTATCTATGACCATTCCCTACAGACTTATTATGAAGCAAACTGCTCAGTTTTTGCTGCCCAGAGAGGATATTTACTATGCACAGAGTAAATATATACTTACTAACTGACAATGTATGAATTTCTGATTTTCATGCACAAGCATGTTACTAATAAATCTTCCTGGGCTCTTCTAGCTCCCATGACAGATTATTTCCCTGAGGACAGCTGTCCAAGATTTGCAAAATGGTTGGTTGGGTGAGGCAGTATGGTTTGTGACTACAAAAGAGGTGAAATAACTGGCCCAGATTGAGTTCAAGCCAGATTTACCAGGCTCACAGCCTAAGCAAGTGTTTACCCACCCGGGAACCACTCAGGTGCAGAGTAGGGAGGAGGGATTCATTTTCAGCCACCTTTATACAAAAACTAATTTTTTAAAAATAAAACTAAAAGCTCCCTTTTTCCTGCAAAAAGGGAGAAAGTAAATGATACTATGCATTCTTTCACATCCTTACAAATTCTAAGTTTACATAAAGATATTTTAAAATATATATCAAAGAAGTACAAATTTCCAGCACAATCTAATAATAGAAACCAAGTATTTCAAACTTTTGCAAGCCTTTTGTTCTCCAATTCTACTTCCAGGAATTTATCCTAAGGGAAAAAAGCATGACTATGTGCAAAGATTTAACCACAAGAATGTTTATCCCATCTATTTATAGAGGAAAAAATGAAAAAAAAAAAAAACCTTAATCATTAGTAAAGGATTAACTAAAAAAATATGTTCTAACCTACAACAAAATACTCTGTGGCTATTAAATTCAGTATTGTGG